>NC_092501.1:137335644-137966780 GCF_047511675.1 Marmota flaviventris | reverse complement strand
CTGAGGTCTCATTGAAAGGCATCTCTGGAGAAAGATCCAGTTTTAATCTTCTTTATGTGTTTGTAGACTAGATTTTGTTTTCTAAGAACTGGTACATTGAAGGCCTTGGGCTGACACTAACTGTTGGCCAGAGGCTGCCCTCTGTTCCTTGCCACATGGGCCTCTTCAAAATAACCTCAAAGGCAGCAAGGAAAGTTTGCTAGAAAGATGTAAGTAACACCACTGGCAGATACCCACTGGAGCTCAGGTTTGGTCCAGACCCACCTCACTGACCTGCCCATGAGCTCAAGCCCAGGGTAGGCCTGAGTTCATCCCATCATCAGCAGATACTGCCAGAGGTCAGGTTTGGCCCAGGACTGCTCTGCCCACCAGCAGACACTCAGCAGAGCTCAGGCCTGGTCCAGACATGCCTTGCTGACCTGCCCTGAAGCCAGGGCCCAGGATAAGCTTGGCTCCATGCCCCCCCAACCACCTGGGAGCCCAGGTCTAACCCACTTACATTTAGAGACACTGCAGCCATCCCCATAACCTTCCCCATGCAGTAGCCTGTACCTTGGGACAACAGACAGTGTCTAGAAGCAGCTGCATCTTGGAACAACATCCTAAAGCCCGTGTAAGGCCCACCCTTTTAGTCCCATCTCTGAAAGACATTGCATGCATCTTGGGGCACCTTCACTGCTATCTCGAGTTATCTCCTACTATTGCTGCCACCACCTATAGTTATAGTAGCATCCATTCTGGAACACTGGCAGGGTCTGGAAGCCCAACACCAAGGTGAGGTACAGATAATCTCCACAAATACTACAAGATTATGTGGTAGAAACTGTAGTTCCTCAGATCCACACTGCAAAAAAGGAAGCTACATAGACAACATGAAAAAACAAGGGCAGAAAGTGCCCCAAACAAACCAGGATACCAAAATAACAGAACCCATGGACAACGCATTTGATGAAATGTCAGAGAAGGAGTTCAGAACTTTCATAATTAAATTTATCTGGTGAATTAAAGAATGACCTAAATGAGCAAATATAGGCAAAAATTGATCACTCCAATAAAGAGATAAGAGAGCAATACAATCAATAAACAGATAAGGGAACAAATACAGGCATCCTTTGATCACACCAAAAAAGAGATAAGGAAGCAAATACAGGTAGCAAACGATTACTTCAAGAAAGAGAGATTCTAACAAAACAACAACAACAAAAAACACAAGAAAACAATCAGAAATCCTTGAAATGAGCATGACCAACAGACTAGGTCACTTGGAAGACAGAACATCAGATAATGAAACAAGTATACAATCTGAAAAATAAAGTTGATCACACAGTGAAGAAGGTAAGGAACCATGATCAGAACATACAAGAATTATGGTATGGTATCAAAAGACCAAATCTAAGAGTTATTGGAATAGAGGAAGACACAGTGTTTCAAACCATAGGAATTCACAATCTCAATGAAATAATAGCAGAAAATTTCCCAAGCATGAAGAATGAATTGGAAAATCAAATACAAGAGGCTTACAGGACACCAAACATACAAAATTACAACAGATCTACACCAAAGGACATTATAATGAAAATGCCTAACGTACAGAATAAGGATAGAATCTTAAAGGCCACAAGAGAGAGGAATCAGATCACATATAGGGGGAGACCAGTTTGTATCTCTGCAGACTTTTCAACCCAGACCCTCAAAGCTAGGAGATCCTGGAAGAATATATACCAAGCTCTGAAAGAAAATGGGTGCAAACCAAGAATCTCATATCCAGCAAAATTAACCTTTAGATTTGATAATAAAAATCTTTCATGATAAACAGAGGTAAAAGAATTTACAACTAGAAAGCCTGCACTAGAGAAAATGATTGGCAAAATATTCCATGAAGAGGAAATAAAAAACAACATTGAAAATCAGCAAAGGGAGGTATTAAACTACAGGAAAAACTAATAGAAGGAGAAACCAAGTCAAGTTAAATTCCAAAAATACAAATCATGTCTCAATAATAACTCTGAATGTTAATAACCTGAACTCACCAATCAAAAGACATAGACTGTCAGATTGGATTTAAAAAAAGACCCAACAATATGCTGCTTCCAAGAGACTCATCTTATAGGATAAGACATCCACAGAATGAAGGTGAAAGGTTGGGAAAAACCATACCACTCACATGGACTGAGGAAACAAGCAAGTGTTTCTATCCTCATATCAAATAAATTAGACTTCAAGTGAAAGTTAATCAAAAGTGTTAAGGAAGGATATTTCATATGGATTAAGGGAACCATTCATCAACAAGACATAACAATAAAAAATATATATACCCCCTAAAATGGAGCATCTACATTCATCAAACAAACTCTTCTCAAGTTTAAGAGTCAAATAGACGACAACACAATAATTCTGGGTAACTTTAACACACCTCTTTCACCACTAGGTAGATCTTCCAAACAAAAACTGAACAAAAAAACTATAGAACTCAATAATACAATCAATAATTTAGACTTAATAGACATATATAGAATATTTCAGTATTCAACAAGCAGATACACTCTCTCCTCAGCAGCACCAGGATCTTTCTCTAAAATAGACCATATATTATGCCATAAAGCAACTCTTAACAAATATAAAAAAGTAGAGATACTACCATGCATTCTATCAGATCATAATGGAATGAAATTAGAAATCAACAATAAAATAAAATTTAAAAAAACCTACTTCAACACCTGGAGACTAAATGATATGCTACTGAATGAACAATTGGTTGCAAAAGACATCAAGGAAGAGATTAAAAAATTCTTAGAGGTGAATGAGAACACAGATACAACATATCAAAATCTCTGGGACACTATGAAGGGATTACTAAAAGGAAAGTTCATTGCATGGAGTTCATATCTTAAGAAGAGAAAAAGTCAGCAAATAAATGACCTCACATTACATCTCAAAGCCCTAGAAAAAGAAAAACAAATCAACACCAAAACCAGTAGAAGACAGGAAAAAAATAAAATCAGAGCTGAAATCAATGAAATTAAAACAAAAGAAACAGTTGAAAAAATCGACAAAATAAAAAGTTGGTTATTTGAAAAAAATAAATAAAATTGACAAACCCTTAGCCATGCTAATGAAGAGAAGGAGAGAGTAAACTCAAATTACTAACATACATGATGAAAAAGGAAATAACATGACAGACACTATAGAAATACAGAAGGCAATTATAAATTATTTTGAAAACTTGTACTTCAATAAAATAGAAAATATCAAAGGCATAGATAAATTTCTAGAATCAAATGATTTGCCCAAACTAAATCAGGATGATATACACAATTTAAACAGATCAATTTCAAGTGATGAGCTAGAAGACATCATCAGAAGCCTATCAACTAAGAAAAGCCCAGGACTGGATGGATACACAGCCAAGTTCTATAAGACCTTTAAAAAAGAACTAATACCAATACTCTTCAATTTATTTCAGGAAATAGAAGAAGAGGGAGCACTTCCAAACTCATTCTATGAGGCAAATATCACTCTGACTCTGATTCCAAAACCAGGCAAAGACACATGAAAGAAAGAAAACTCAGACCAATATATCTCATGAATATAGATGCAAAAATTCTCAATAAAATTCTGGCAAATCGAATACAAAAAAACATAATAAAAGATAACATACCATGATCAAGTGGGGTTCGTTTCAGGGATTCAACATATGGAAATCAATAAATGTAATTGATCACATCAATAGACTTAAAGATAAGAACCATATGATCATCTCAATTGTTGCAGAAAAAGCATTTGACAAACTACAGCACCCATTCATGTCCAAAACACTAGAAAAACTAGGGATAATAGGAACATATCTCAACATCATAAATGCTACCTATGCTAAGCCCCAGGCTAACACTATTCTAAGTGGAGAAAAATTGAAAGCATTCCCTCTAAAAAACTGGAACAAGACAGGGATGCCCTCTTTCACCACTTCTATTTAACATAGTTCTTGAAACACTGGCCAGAGCAATTAAACAGATGAAAGAAATTAAAGGGTTATGAATAGGAAAAGAAGAACTTAAATTAGCACTATTTGCTGATCATATGATTTTATACCCAGAAGACTGAAAAAATTTCACCAGCAAACTTCTAGAATTAGTAAATTAATTCAGCAAAGTAGCAGGATACAAAATCAACACCCATAAATCAAAAGCATTTCTGTATATCAGTGACAAATCCTCTGAAAGGGAAATGAGGAAAACTACCCCATTTAAAATCGTCTCCAAAAAATAAATAAATAAATAAATAAATAAATAAAACTTGGAAATCAACTTAACCAAAGAGGTAAAAGATCTCTACAATGAAAACTACATAAAGAAGACCTTAGAAGATGAAAAGATCTACCTTGCTCTTGGATAGGCAGAATTAATATTGTCAAAATGACCATACTACCAAAAACACTATACAGATTTAATGCAATTCCAATCAAAATCCCAATCCCAATGACATTCCTCATAGAAATAGAAAAAGCAGTCATGAAATTCATCTAGAAAAATAAGAGACCCAAAATAGCTAAAGCAATCCTTGGCAAGAAGAGAGAAGCAGGTGACATCGCAATACCAGAACTTACACTATGCTACAGAGCAATAGTAAGAAAAACAGCATGGTATTGGCACCAAAATAGACTTGTAGACCAATGGTACAGAATAGAGAACACAGAGACTAACCCATATAACTACAGTTATCTTATATTAGACAAAGGCACCAAAAATATACACTGGAGAAAAGATAGCCTCTTCAACGAATGGTGCTGGGAAAACTGGAAATCCATATGGGACAAAATGAAATTAAACTCCTATCTCTCATCATGCACAAAACTCGAGTTCAAAGTGAACCAAGGACCTAGGAATAAAACCAGAGACACTGCATCTATTAGGCTTCAACTTCCTTAATAAGACTCCTATAGCTCAAGAATTAACATCAAGAATCAATAAATGGGATTGATTGAAACTAAAAAGCTTTTTCTCAGCAAAGATAACAATCAGTGAGGTGAATAGGGAGCCTACAATTTGGGAACAAATTTTTACCACACACACACATCAGATAGAGCACTAATCTCTAGGATATATAAAGAACACAAAATCTTAACACCAAAAAAAAAAAAAAAGAAAAGAAAAGGAAAGAAAAAAATAATAACCCAATCAATAAATGGGCCAAGGGACTGAACAAACATTTCTCAGAAGAAGTTGTACAATCAGTCAAAAAATATATGGAACAATGTTCAACATCTCTGGCAATTAGAGAAATGCAAATCAAAACTACTCCAAGGTTTCATCTTAACTCCAGTCAGAATGGTAACTATTAAGAATACAAACAATAATAAGTGTTGGTGAGGATGTTGGGGAAAAGGCACACTCATACATTGCTGGTGGGACTGGAAATTGGTGCAGACAATATGGAAAGCAGTATGGAGATTCCTTGGAAAATTGGGAATGGAATCACCCTTTGGCCCAGCTATCCCACTCGTTGGTTTTTACCCAAAGGACTTTTAAACAGCATACTACAGAGACACAGCCATATCAATGTTTATAGCAGCACAATTTATAATAGCTAAACTGTGGAACCAAACTAGATGCCTTCAGTAAATAAGTGGGTAAAGAAAATGTGGTATATATACACAATGGAATATCGTTCAGATTTAAAAGAGAATAAAATCATGGCATTTGCAGGTAAATGGATAGAGTTGGAGAATATAATTCTAAGTGAAGTTAGCCAATCCCACAAAACCAAATGCCAAGTGTTTTCTCTTATTTAAGGATGCTGATTCACAATGTGGTGGTAGGAGGCATGGGAGGATTAGATTAACTCTAGATAAGGCAAAAGGAAAAGGGGAGGGGGGAAGGGTGGGAGTATGGGGGTAGGAAAGACAGTGGAATGAGACAACATCATTTCCCTAAGTACATGTACGAAGAAACAATGGTGTGACTCTACTTTGTGTACAACCAGAGCTATGAAAAATTGTGCTCTATATGTGTAATATGAATTGTAATACATTCTGCTGTCATATATATCAAATTAAAAAAAATATGGAAGTACACAACTGTTACAGCCCAGTCATGAAAGTGACATCATTCAACATTACTATGGTCTATTGATAAAAAACAAATTATTCCAGGGGACTGTACAAAGCGATGAATACCAGGACTCGGTGGACACCATTTTGGGGGCTGCTTGCCACAAGGCCTCTTGGAAGAAAGACTTTTTATTTGAGTGAGTATCCAATTAAATGGGAGAGTGAGACTTATGCATGTTTCAAGGAAGAGAATTCCCAGAAAGGGTGAGTAGTAAGTGTGAAGAATCAGAGGTAGAGTGTCTTTGATGTGCCCAAGGGACAGAATGGACACAAGAGCCTCTACAGCAGAGGGTGGTGGTGAGGAAGGTAGAAAGGCCAGTGCATTCAGGGTCATGAAGGGTTCTTCCTGAATGAAATGAGAAGTAAGTCATTAGAAGATCTAAATGAGTGCAGCACAGAAATGGTTTATCCCACAAGAGCCTCTGGCTGCTGTGATTGTAGAGAAATAAAAGTAGCATCAGAGATACCAGGAGAGAGGCTAAGGCAATGGTCCAGGTAGGTAATGAGGGTTGGTTACAGGAAGTAATAGCAACTGGAAAACAGGAAGCATTCGTGTCAGCTGTAGTATTGTTACTTAGATCCACGAATCTCAAACACGATATGCATAAATATTGTCTGAAGAATATGTTCTAGACACAGATTTAAAACTCTATCTCCACAGTCAGTGACCTAATATATTTTGAGGGTAGAGTGATAGAACAAAAATCTCCATTTTAAGCTATTAATTTTTCTGATGCAGGTTGTTCATGCTCCACATTGAGAAACTCCACCCTCATTATCGTTATTTTTCACAAGTTACAAAGTAAATGTGATGTGAAGAATATCATCCCTCATCCCCACACTACATTCACATACAAATTGGTATTCTCAAGTTCATTCTTTAGTGAAGTCTGACATACTTGGAGATGTGGGTGGCTCTGTCATAGACAACACAGGATTAGAACCACGAAGAATAATACTTTTCCAGGCACCCTATGATCCCCGCTGCCTAGTTCCCATGAAGAGAAACCGAGTTGTGAGATATTTCTTTCTTTACCTAATTTTCCTAGGTAACTCTGTATTCAGGCCTGCAAATGTGCCGCTGTTTTAATCAAACTTCAGGTGTATTTTAAAACAGAAAATGTGTTTCATAAATTATAGGTATTAGAAACTAGAGTTATGTTTCTCTCATGTAGTCTTGACAATAACAGCAGATTGTGTTTGACACATTGTTAATGACACAAAAGTTTGAAAAAATGGCTTAGATGTGTGATAAACTAGGCATATTTCTTGGACAACAATTCTTACTGATAGAATGTAAAATCATAGCTGGGTGTGGTGGCACACGCCTGTAATCCCAGTGGCTCGGGAGGCTGAGGCTAAAGGATTACGAGTTCAAAGCCAGCCTCACTCAGCAAAAGCAAGGAGCTAAGCAACTCAGTGAGACTCTGTCTCTAAATAAAAAACACAAAAAAAGTAGGTCTGAGGATGTGGCTCAGTGATTGAGTGTCCCTGAGTTCAATCCCCAGTACCCTCCCATACAAAAAAAATTAAAATCATGTACTACCAAGCAATATTTTTGTGTATGGCTGTTTGTGTGTGTGTGTGTGTGTGTGTGTGTGTGTGTGTGTGTGGTGATTTGGGGCAAAAACTTTGCTTTTTTTTAAGTAATAATGTTTAATTCAAGGGCATATATTGCTTTAGAAATTATTAAATATGAAATCATATTTTCCTCTTTTTCTACAGCCACCCCCATTTCACAAGTTATATTTACATTTTTCTTCCTAATTTAAATTTTAATGATAAAAAGTGCCTCTCACCTCTTCCAGAATACCTGTCACTTAGTTAACTTTTAAGTTAACTAACAACATGTTTCTTGTGTATGTTCCTAGAAATTTTCCATGTGCATATTCTTTTGCCTATTTAAATGGAAGCATAATATATGTAACTGTTCTATACCATGGATTTTTTCTCCATATTATTTTTTCCTTTGAACAATCAAAAAGATATTCTTTCTTTCAATAAGAAGATATATTGTAAAAATATTCAAAAGAGGAGACAGTGTAAAGTCTTTCTCCTGTCCAGTTAGCCTGACTCACCCAGTTTCCCACTCCAGAAGAACCTCCTTGTTATCCATGTCTTCTGTACCCTTCTAAGGGATGGTTCATGCATGGACATGCATGGAGAGATGCATCTGTGTCATACTTCATCGTGCTATATTCTAAAAATTATTTCTGTGCATCTGGGTAGGAGACAAACTGTTAATAAGCAAATGTGAGGCAGCTTTCATCCTGCTCTAGAAGAGAAATGATGGCTGTGGATTTAGAGGAACTGAAAATCAAAGAAGAACTCAAATACATGAGGTCTCTTGCCATGCACAAGTAATTGGAACAAGTTTTTAATTTTAGCAGAAACTTGGCCTGAGATAGAGATGAAGTAAACTCTATGAACTTAGACGTATTCCTTGGCCTTAATCTTTAGCCCATGACCTTCTGGACCAGGCAGATTAAAATGCAAAAAAATTCTGACTTATTAAACTGTAACAGAAACAGACTATCATCCAATCATCCAATAACTGGATAGAAGTTCTAGTCTCCTAACCTAAGCTGACTCTATCTGATTTTGCCTGTCATTACCATTGATGTGCAGTTAGTATCCAACCAGTTAGCTAGGCGGTAACCTTTCTCAATATAATAAAAAATTTGGCCAATCTTCTTAAACAAAGTAAGAACAATTTTATTACCACTTGTGATAATCTTAGTGGGAGGAGATTACATCCAGACTTTAATGCTAACATGGCTTCAAAAACCAACTAATATCTTAAAGTTTCAAGGTAAAGGCAAAACGTGGGGAATGCCCTGATATACTCCATGCCTCACTCTGAGGGTAGAAGTCTCAATGGGAAACACTCTAGGAGTCCATCCCTCTATTTTCCTTTTTGTTATTTCCAATTAGAAACAGCAGCCTATGGCAAGTCATAATTCTAGACATCACCCAATACATTCTGTTGGAGAAGCTGATGTTCTGTCAGAATCTTGCACACATCTCAAATTCTGAAAATGGACTAATTTCCTTGTAATTGTAGATTAGGGTTTGAAAATAACAAAGAAGAAATATGAGTTCTGAATGCCTCTTGGGTCAGACTGAAACATCTACAGGAATATTGACTTACTTTCCTAATATCTCAATCTAGCCCATAAGTCATAGGAAAGAACACATATGAAGTTTATTTCTTAAGCCTAAGAGTAACTGAGAATGAAAGAAAGGTTAAAACATTAGTTATTGATCTTTTTGTTGTTGTTGGCAGGCAAAATTAATAGTAGTTTCTCCTCCTCCATATTTAAACTCCATCCTAACTATAACCATTTTTCATGGAAAAGTCCAAGAAATACATGCAGAATCTTGGGATTGCTTCTTTGATTAAACCAGCTAAATCAAAATATTATTCTTCATGGGATGTTTCATTGGTATTTCGACTGTTAATGTAATGTTTTCCATTTGGGTTCTTCCCTCAGGGGCCCTGGATTAGCTTTAAGCAACTCTTTTCTCCTTAGGGAATAAGAGTTTCAGGAAAAAAAAAAAACTGATAAAAATAGACATGTTTGGTGAAGCCTGTGGATACCTTTTATGTTTTAATACACAATGAAGACAAGACTCAATTTCTTTTGGCTCAATATTCTTTCTAGAAGGGATGCATACACATGATACAATTTTCTTTTGGTGCATTTATATTCATCAATATAAGGGAAAGACATTGAGACACATTTAATCATTTTAAAGTTAGTTTTATAATAATCTTTGTTGCTTATTGTTTCTGCTAACTCATCCAGAAGGTACATGAAAATGGGATGGTATTTATGTGACTTGCTAGTTGGAATATAAGCTTGAAACTCTTTACAACAATAAATTGGAAAAGAAACTTTCCAAATGCCACATATTTTGTGCTCATTGTCTTCATGGTTTTATAGATGTTCATTTATTATACTAATTTTTTTTCTAGGTCATTTCTGTCCATTGTCCAAGATTTAGGTTTACTATAAAGATATGTGCAGACATTGGGAAAAGTGCAAATCTTGCTAGGATGATTGGAAGAGAAGAGTTGGGAATAAGGCTTAGGACAAAGTGAAGTCTGGTTGGTATATAATATCGTTGGTAGCTCTGCCCTTTCTGTAGGATCGTGAGACTTGACTCCATCACAAGAGTAAAATTCATTTTTAAAAAGTGGTTTCCTGGGGCTGGGGATGTGGCTCAAGCAGTAGCGCGCTCACCTGGCATGCGTGTGGCCGGGTTTGATCCTCAGCACCACATACAAACAAAGATGTTGTGTCCGCCGAAAACTAAAAAATAAATATTAAAATAATTCTCTCTCTCTCTCTCTCTCTCTCTCTCTCTCTCTCTCTCTCTCTCTCTTAAAAAAAATGGTTTCCTTGGACACCAAACCTAATATGAAGGGCAGGGTTCTAAACACAAATTGTCATTGGCTAAGAATGTTTTTGGTTAGCAATAGGTGGCTCAGACTGTGCTGAATAGATAGAGTAAGCACCCTGGAAACACCTGAGCTTGGCTTCCCAATATGGAGACTTTCTGGGCCATATGTGGGAGTCTTTTCCCTCAAGAGACAACTTACTGAGGCCAGTGCCTAGCTGATCATCTTTCTGTTGAACCACTGCATACTGTGGATAGATCTCAGTCCATGAACTAAACTAAATTCATTTCTTTCCGGGAGTGAAAAATAAACCCATGATTGTCACTAGTTCACACTAGTTCATGCTCAAGATCATTGTAACCCTTGCTGATCTGATCTGCTGTTCAAGGTCTCTTCAAAATAATTGAAAGAACAAAATTTCTAGCAAATATCTAGACATATTTATATTTTTACCTTCTTAGAAGACTATGTTAATAGTTTTCCCCCTCTATTATCAATCATCAGTTTATTATTGCCAACATATTTATATTTGTATTGATTATTCTAAAAAGTTCATCTATGATTTTCTTGAACGTTTCAATCCCCAGTCCACCCTGTCTATAGTTATAATGTTTACTTTTGTTTCTACTCTGAGATTCAAATGATTATATTATCTTAATTCTCTTGAAATAGTTTAGTCACAAAATTCTCACTTTCAAATCGAATTCTATAAACAAATCTTTCCTGATGGCATTGCATAAGTGAAGGTTGATAATGATAAAATATAGTTTTATATACTTTATATGCTTTAGGTAAATCTCAGACACCTTTAAAGTTAGAAACACCCTTAAACATCTTGCCAAAATATCAAAATCTTACTTGTTTCAAACACTTAAAACTTGTTTTTATTCTTTGGCTGTGGTTCACTGTGTACCTTTATATTTACATTATGACTCTTCTTCTATTATATAATGGGGAAATCATGTATTGTTCTTCATTCTTCACCTCTCCAGTACATATCAGCTGGTGATATAAGAGGGGGTGGTGTGGTTTCTAGGTTGAGACCAACATCTCCACATTTTCCTCTTGTCCCCTCTAGTACCAATTCACTGTATCTGCCAGCACATCTTTCAGGTTGGATACTGTAATACCTGCTGAGTCTTCTCTCCATTCAGTCACCATATCCTGATTGTTTATTTTAAATACCTCTGATGTCCTTTCCCTCCATTCCTGCTGTCACTCCTCTGCTAGGAGCAACACATCCCTTAAATATTCCTTATTCACTAAATATTTCTTATCCATTTATTTGTCTAATAGCATTTTGCTGAATGCCTTCTTGTGTCACACCTAAACTGTAGCCTAGGGATAAAAGTGTGAAAAGATGTCCTTTGTTTTGAAAGGGCTTTTAGACTATGGGGAAAGTGTTCATGAAAACAGAAAAAAAGCATAATACAATTTAGATAAATGCTGGAATTAAGATAGAAACAAGTGCTTTGGATGCCCAAAGAAGAAGAGATTCATCTCCTACCAATTAAATGTGTGTATTTTTTGCACATACAAACATCTCAGCCAAGTCAGTCTCCATAGTTTTTCCTCCTGACTGCTGTCCATCTTCAGTTTTCTCCCCTTTCTGTTTGCTCTTAGACTGGATGTTCTAAAAGGCAATTTTAATCAGACCTCTCCTAAGTTTGCCTATGACTTTTCCACCCCGTGCAGATGAAGGACCCAGGGTTATGTATCACCAGAGTTCACTGGTCCCCCTCCCTCCCCTCCATCATTCTCATTCAGTTCATAAAATGCACCCCCTTCAATTGTTCACCCATTTGTTTCCCACTGATGTGATCCTTCCTTCCCTATCATCATCCTAGAAGGAATCTTCCTATTCCGTCCTGGGGAGGCTCTGTTGTGAAGCCACCAGTTCCACTCAGCCTGCTCGCATTACTCTCCCCGACACTGCTCCATGGAAATGAAAACTGTGGCTGTCTTCTAAGAGCTCACTTGTCTGGCTGCCCCCTTGGATGGGAGCTGTTCCTTTTCCTTCCCATATGAGGTCCATAGCTCAGGCGGAGCTAAGGCAGCAGGTCAGGGCTCTGCCTACTCTGCTGTCCCAGGTGTCTCAGCTGACCCTTCTATAAAATCTCGTCTCTCTCCATTATTTTTGAAGAAAGTTATGTTTATGTACAGCTCCCTCCTTCTTTTTCTGTCATGTCTCTATCATGATTTTCATCCTTCTTCCATGTATTTTGAGGCCTTTCTGCCTCACAGTTCTCATAGCATCTCTTAGGGTAGGTCTTAAGGGACTGGAACAATTTTTTCAAATGCCACAGATAAAATTAGTTTAATGTTTATTTCATATATATATATTTGAATAGGTGGTCCAGGGCTAGCATGAAGTCAACAGAGCTGAGGATGAGTCCAACTTCATCTTAGACATTGGAGGGCTGGGATTGTGGCTCAGCAGTAAAGCGCTTGCCTAGCATGTGCAAGGCCTTGGGTTCGATTCTCAGCACCACATATAAATAAATAAAGATATTGTGCCCAACTACAACTAAAAATAAATAAATAAATAAACAATAGTCCCGAATATTCTTTGGGCTGGGGTTGTGGCACAGTGGTAGAGCACTTGCCTAGCATGTGTGAGGCACTGGGTTCGATTCTCAGCACTGTATATAAATAAATGAACAAAATAAAGGTCCAAAAAAAAAGTTTAAAAAAATCCTTTAAAAAAAAAAAGATGTTGGAGCAACAGATTTCAAGTCCCATTCCTCCCTCTTTCCCTTTAGCCATACATATGAGCAAGCCAATAAGAAACCCCGTGTTCTTCTTCTGAGTGGATCAGCAGAATTTCAAACCACACAAGATCTAGACAGCTTGGGAACCTGCATCCTAATCACAATAAACCCAGCCCTGCATCCTAATCACAATAAAACCTGAAACCACTTGATCCATCTTTTGCTCAAGTCATTTTGAACTTCCTTGGGTTCTGCCCTGCTCTTCCTGAAAGGCCTTAATGTGTGAATAATAAATCTTTCACACTGTGTGTGTTTGTGTGTGTGCATGTACATGCATGTGCAAAGGTGAGAGAGAGAGAGAGAGAGAGACAAAGAGAAAGAGCAATAGGTATCATTGGTATTGACAAACAAATTAATTTCAGGGGGAGAACTATGAACCTACACTGTGTTGAGCAACCACAAAACAATGACCCAGATTCCTTCCATCTGGCAATTTTGCTATTTTCAATAAGCAGTTTCCATTGAGTGATGCAAAGTGGCTGCTCCAGCTCCTGTCATCACACTCATATTCCAGACAATAGAAAAAGGAAGGGGAGTGCACATAATTTCTCTTTCAGAACGTGACCAGTTGCACACGTTATTTCTACTCAGATATGGGATATATTCCGCTGGTCAGAACCTGGAAGCACAGTCAACTATCAAACTATCAGGCAACTGAGAAATAAAGTCTTTTCTGGATTTGCATGCCAAATAATTTATAGCTGCATAAGAAAGGGAGACCAGACGTTAGATAATTAGCAGTCTCTCCTACACTTTCTTGTCTGGTGAAAGAGAAATTACTTAGTTATTACAAAACAAGGAGATAATAGGACAATAGTAATAACTCTTTGGGGCCACTGCAAGAATGGGGCATTAAGTTATGGTTGCAGCCTACTGACTGGAATATCATAAGTATACATAGCAACTGTTGTTTCTATTATGCAATATTAAAATATTATTTATATTAACAATAGTAATGTTTGTCCCTACCATAAATTCTGTTAACATGGAACAACTCAGTTGCCGAGTAATGGACTAATAATTCAAGAATTTGTCTTTTCTTTACTTAATTACAATTGCCTTCAGATCCATTCTATTTGATTAAGCTGATACAGTTACCAGGCTGATTCTTGTCCTTAGAATGTTTACAATACAGTAATCTCCAACTCCAATATCCACTCTGTAATCAACCAACTCTCTTCTTCTTCCCACTCTTCCATCCTTCTGTTCCTCCATCCTCTCATTCCTTCATCCTTTTATTCTTCCATTCTCTTTTCCTTCCAATGTCAACAGCTCCTCTGTTCAGCTGTGCATCTATTTTCCCCCCATTCAGCCACCTCTGCTTTCCCCTCAGTGGCTAGCACCACTAAGCGCCACACCTCCATTACTCCACAACCTCACCATTTTCAGCAGATGGCCACATTATGTTAAGGAATAGAGAGTCCAGTAGGAAATAATTATGTCCTATTTACTTCCTATCCCTCTCCAAAATAAAAGTTAAATTAGTTTCCTCTCCTCTCTAAAGTAACTCTCCTTGTCTCATTTCTTCTCTGGAGCTTACCTTTGGGGATCCTTTTATTTTCAACCCATTTCACCACGCTAGGTTCAGCATCACCTTTCCTTCTCAGGTGTTAATGATGCACTGCTGTATAAAAAATTTCCCCAAGGTTAGTCATTTAAAACAACAACAAGAAGTATTCACTCAATTTCTGTGGCTTAGGAAATTTAGATACAACTTAGTGCTCTCAGAAGGTTGAGAAGGCTGATATCTGAGGCTTAAGGAAGAACCTCTTCCATGCTCCTTTCTGTGGGACAAAGGTCTTAGGTCCTCACTGATTGATTTAGGATTTCAGTTATTACCACAGATGACTCTCTAGATGACTGTTTCACATACAACAGATGGCTTCCTCAAAATGGGTAAAGGAGAGAGAGAGAGTCCAGGGAAAACAAATAAGATAGAAGTTGCAGTGAGCTAACCTGAGAATGAGTAACACATCACTTTTACTGCATTCTGTCTACTAGAAACAAATCACCAGGTGATCCAGCCCACATCAAAAGACAGGGAATTACTCAGGGTATGAACACCAGGAGCTGGGGATCCCTGAGAGCCCCTTAAAAAGCTGCCTGCTATGGAAGGTCACACATGCTTTCTTCTTGGTCGAGCTTCGTAAAAGGGTGGTTTAAGTCCGCTATTCCTAATTCTTCCTCAGCATATGAAGTATTGCATCTGTTCTGTGTACTGATCTTATGTGAGTCTACAAAAGTCAGCAATGGTTTCCCAATTTCCAGATTTAGTAGGCAATATTTTT
This sequence comes from Marmota flaviventris, assembly GCF_047511675.1. Classification (NCBI taxonomy): domain Eukaryota; kingdom Metazoa; phylum Chordata; class Mammalia; order Rodentia; family Sciuridae; genus Marmota; species Marmota flaviventris. The sequence continues at coordinate 137,951,210 of NC_092501.1, read as the reverse complement.
TTGCCTCAGATTATTCTAGCTCTTTGCAGAATTTGAAAGGTCAGTGTAACAGACCACTCTTTACTTTTCTATAACCTCTTTCCTTTCATTCTCTCTGGGTTCACTTACTCTCTCATCTCCCTTCCTTCCATTACTATCTTACATGATAATACTGTCCAGAGTTGTTGGGATCCTCCTTGTCTCCATTCTTTTTACTCTTCCTGAGGAATCTCATTCACATCCTTGGCTCATGAATCCAGTCCAAGACACATATACCCTGATAAGCTGCCATATGACCACCACAATTTTGAAGTTGTAAATTTAAGATGTCCCATAGGGAACTCAAAACTTTCTACCACCATCTTCCTCTTCCTGAATTCCTCTCCCGATGGATTGGACTGTCATCCACTCTGTCACTCCAACCAAAATTCTCAGAGTCAATCAGAATCATTCTCACTCTCTTCTCGCTGATGTCCCATACCAAAACCACGCAATGCTAGTTCAGACCTTCTCCCTCCTCCATCTCCATTGCTACTTATGCCTGTCAACCCCTTATCGTTCTCTTCTGGCTTATTAAGTTATAACTATGCCTTCCAACTCCTCCCTTCCAATCTGTATTGGCATAACTTTCAAAGTAATCATTCTAAGATGCAAATATGTACATACAATTGACCTGGGTTCCCCAGCCACTATAGCATCAGTTCTAAATGCCACAGAAACAATGATCTGCCTCTGCTTTTTTTCTTGCCCACTCTCCTATAGTTACCTCACTCTTGTCATACAGCTACTTGCAATTCCTTCACTATACCTTATGTTCTCTCGCTTCCATTCATAGGCACGTGTTCCTCTTGTTGTATTAAATGATCTTCACCCATATGACTAGCTTTCTCCTGCTATTATCTTGAGACCCAGCTCAAAAGTCACCTCCACAAGTCATCCTTTGAGACCTTTTCTCACAACATGTTCATTTTACATCCCTTTTTTATGTTCCATCAATCCCTGTTCAAACCTATATCAGAGTGTTTACCCCACTAGGCTATGAATATTGACTTCTTGCTGTTTCACCAAAGAGAAAGTAACCATAGGAACTCCTTATAGGTAGGTACACATGTGTCACCTTTAAACCTTCCGCAATGCCTGACTCAAGCATTCAATAAATATTTGAAGAGTGAGTAAATATTCAACCAGGAACCTCAAGCCAAATCAGCATTCCCTTTCCACTCACCACACTTTTCTATCTCTTATCCTGAGTTTTAGCTTTTCTTCAGCCCCACACTGACAATGAGGAACAATCCTTCAGTGAATCAAAGGGTTTCTGGCAGGAAGACAAGTAACCGTATTTAATCAAGTTGGAAATTTTGCAACAGAATTGTTTTATTTGTTACTGTAGTTATTTTTAATATATATAAGACACAGAAGACCCTAAAGTAAATTTCTTCATTTTGTAACATAAAATCTGATTGAGATGGAGAAAGAAATATATATATATATATATATATATATATATATATATATATATATACACACATACACACACATACACACACACACACACACACACACACTTGTTCTCATATATAAAAACAAAAACAAACATAAGCCATTAATCAGTGGACTACATAGGACATGCTATAAGTTCTCCAAGAACATGGAGAATTAGTTCTGTCCTCATTCCTGGAAGACCACAGTGATAGAATGCCACCTTGGGTCTGGCTGAAGAGTGCAGGTCTGCTGTGTGTAGGTAAGGAATGCAAATAGATGCACCTGTTTCTGGTAGTTTTAGGCTGAGGAAAATGTCATATCCAAGAATGTCTTGAATATGGCCCTTCATATTTGATCTTGATCATGGAGAAAAACACACAATTATGCTCTGAGGTTCTACAGTAATGTCATCTTCACTGGCAAGATGAGGAAACTGAGTGTACTGATAGGGCAATCATTGCACTCTCTTTTTTTGAGGAACTCTTGCAAATATTACTTTAAAAAACCTAATATGGAACTAAAAATATCTAGGTTGAAACACATATTTTTAGTGAACCATATCTGGGAAATACTGTGTAAAATAAACATTGATCCAATTATAGACAATAATGTTTCTTATTAAAATTTTTGCATCAGCACTTATTCCCAATTCCTTAATATTTTCATTTGTGCTAAGAGCCAAGTATATGATGCATGGCATTTCTGGTCTAAAGGTGACGCCAGCTAGCCATTGAGATGATATGATTATGTTAAGATTTGCATTCATATGGATATTGGACTCCTGCTGTTCACCTAGGCCGGCTACGGGACTCCTGGAGAGTTCCCATTGGTTGGGGAAGTACAGTAGGAGGGAGTTCCGGGGGAGGAGCTCTCTCTGCGGTCCAGGAGGAGGCCGCGTGGGTGGAAAAAATCTTCCCGGGCGGTACCGGACATTGGCGGCAGTTTCAAAAAATAAACTTTGTTCCTGCTTGAGTGGCTCGTGATTTTGTGCCCAGCCAGACTGCGGCAACTGGTGGCCCGTACGGGGAACGCCTGAAGCTTGGAGGTGAGTAAAATTGCTCGCCCCTGAGGGAAGGCAGCAAAATGGGTGACCATTTCAAAAAACAATGTGTTCTCGTTTTGATTTATCTTGTTTTTGTTTCAAGCTGCCTATCCCTAGAATTTTCTCAGGCAAACTGGGAAAAATGGTTGGCTCAAGGTTTGAAGTTGTTCGGCCCTGAGAAAGAGAAAATTGATACAACTATTCTTTGTTCGGTTTTTGTTTCATTCTGTTTCGGTTTTGTTGTATGCTATCTTATTGGGTTGCGTTACCTTTATAGTAGATTAGAAACTAGTAAAAAACAAACCGAAAGACTGTTAAGTAAATTGTTAGAGGTCCAGACTATGGTAGAAAACATGTTAGGTCAAGCGAAAGAGAAGGTCTCTCAAGCTAGTCAGACAGAGGAAGATTTGAAGAAAGAAAGCTTAGAGGAAAAACAACCATCAGGCGGGGAATTACAACAGGAGGCTGCTACTAACCCCGTTCTATCACCAGAGGGCGTAATTCAACCAACAGCTCCATCTACAGCTGAGCGGCCCTCAACTCCCGTAGTTGATGGACGGAATCCTGAGGCAGGACCCCAAAGATTAGCATGCCCTGTACTTGAGCAGGCAGGAGGGCAACGAATTCACCGTGCTTTAGATTTCAAAACAGTGAAGCAATTAAAGGAGGCTGTAACAACCTACGGGCCGCAAGCACCCTTCACTGTGAGCATGGTCGAATCCATTACCAACTTAGACATGACGCCAGCAGATTGGGCTAACATGTGTCGATCTGTGCTAAATGGAGGACAATATTTGTTATGGAAGGTTGCCAATGAGGAATTTTGCATGGAGACAGCTAGGCGAAATGCAGCAGCTAGTTACCCTCAAAGAAATCTAGATATGTTATTAGGAAAAGGACCTTATGAGGGTCAACGGCAACAAATTGAATATGATCCTGGCGTATATGCACAAATTGCTGTGGATGCAATTAAGGCATGGAAAACTTTACAGGGGCATGGAGATTTACAAGGACAATTATCTAAGGTAATACAAGGAGCTAATGAACCTTACGCTGAATTTGTAGATAGGCTTATTCAGACAGCATCTAGAGTATTTGGAGATACAGAACAGGCAATGCCATTTATAAAACAACTGGCTTATGACCAAGCAAATTGTTGCTGCAGAGAGGTCATCAGACCATGGAAACATGAAGATTTAAACACATATATTAAATTATGTAGAGACATTAATGAACAAGGGCAAGTCTTGGCAGCAGTACAACAGGCTTTATATGCCAGGCCAAAAACATGCTATAATTGTGATCAAACAGGACATTTTAAAAGGAGTTGCCCCATAGGAGGAGGGTTTAACAAGGCTAGGTATCAAAGGAATAGAATACCGGGTATTTGCCCACGATGCCGTAGAGGGAAACATTGGGCTAATGAATGCCGTTCTCAAACCACCATAGAGGCTATTCTGTTATCAAAAAACAGACAAGGACCAAGTGTTTACCCATGATATCGTGGAGAAAGACATCAGGCTCCATTGCCAAAAAACGGACTGGAGGGCCCAATGCTCTGGGGCCCAAAACCACAAATATACGGGGCAGTGGAGGAACCCAGCAACACCATAAAGGTAGTGCCCAGGACGCATTATCCATTAAATCCCTCATCAGACAAACTAGAGGGAGCGCAGGGTTGGACATCTGCGCCTCTGCCAGAGCAGTACTAACTCCAGAGATGGGAGTTCAAATCATTCCCACAGGAGTAAAAGGACCTCTTCCCCAAGGAACAGTAGGCTTATTATTGGGACGCAGTTCTTCAACACTAAAAGGACTTATGATAAGTCCTGGGGTAATTGATCCCGATTATGAAGGTGAAATAAAAATTATAGCTAGTTCTCCAAGAGGTATATCAGTAATTTCACCAGGAGATAGAATAGCACAGTTATTAATAATACCCAGCCTACATGATAAATTTTCCAGTCGTACTGTAGAAAGAGGTTCCAGGGGATTAGGCTCCACAGGTGTAGATTGGGCTATGCTGTCTTTAAATCTAGATTCTCGCCCAGTGCTAAAACTAAATATTCAAGGACATGACTTTAATGGGCTACTTGATACAGGTGCAGACCTTAGCATCATATCTCATCAAGAATGGCCGAAACATTGGCCATTACAACAAGCCACTCAAACGCTTTGAGGCCCAGGAGTGGCAACTAATCCCCATAGAAGTGCAATGGTATTAGATTGGAAGGATCCTGAAGGATGTGAAGGAACTATACAGCCCTATGTATTGGATCATCTTCCTATAAATTTATGGGGACGAGATGTCCTATCAATTAGGTTTGACATTAACAAATAACATCAATCCTAATGCGCCCACTACTAGGGCTAGACAAGGCTTTAGGAAAGAAGAAAGATTAAGAGAACAAGAACAAGGTATGACAGCACCAATTCAAATAGATCAAAAAACAAATAGACATGGATTGGGTTTTCAGAAAGGGCCACTGAGACAATCAAAATTACTTGGAAATCAGAAAGACCAGTGTGGGTTCCTCAGTGGCCCCTGACTAAAGAAAAGATACAAATAGCCCATGACCTGGTCAAACAACAATTAGCGGAGGGACATATACAACCTTCCGTATCTCCCCATAATACTCCCATTTTTGTCATTAAAAAGAAATCTGGTAAATGGAGATTATTACAAGATTTAAGAGCCATTAATAATGAGATGGTTATTATGGGACCTGCTCAATCAGGGATTCCCCAATTGTCTGCTTTACCAAAAACCTGGTATGTTTTAGCTATAGATATTAAAGATTGTTTTTTTTCAATTCCAATTCATCCCGAGGATAGTCCACATTTTGCATTTACTATCCCTGCACTAAATCATGAAGGTCCTGATCAGAGATATGAATGGAAAGTACTCCCTCAAGGGATGGCTAACAGCCCAACTATGTGTCAAATTTATGTTAACAAAGCAATCCAGCCACTTAGAAATCAAAATCCTGAACTACAAATATTTCACTATATGGATGATGTGTTATTGGCACATAAAGATAAAAACACATTGCTAGAATGTTATGCCACACTTATAAATTTATTAAAAAATTATAATCTAGAGATAGCAATAGATAAAGTACAATTAAATCTTCCAATTAATTATTTAGGGGTTTTATTATCCTCAACCATGGTCCGTCCACCCAAAATTCAAATATGAGTAGATCAACTCAAATCACTTAACGACTTTCAAAAGTTATTAGGAGACATAAATTGGATAAGGCCTTATCTAGGCATACCAACAAGAGAGTTGGGACCTTTATTTGATATTCTAAAAGGTCCATCAGATCCAAATTCACCCCGCATGTTGACGCCTGAAGCAAGAAAGGCATTAAAAATCATTGAAACATATATGGAAAATATGCATTTGGATAGAATTGATATAAGTTTGCCTTTATTATTTATTGTACTGCCAACAAAAAATATTCCTTCAGGAGTATTCTGGCAAGAAGGTCCATTATTGTGGATACATTTATCTTATTCTCCTAACACTATTCTTACTAGGTATCCTGAGGCTGTAGGACAATTAATACTCAAAGGAATAAAAGCAGCCAAGGGAGTGTTTGGGATTTCTCCCAATAAAATTATTACTCCATATACTATAGATCAAATTGATGAGTTAGCTAATGAGTTAAATACTTGGGCAATAATCATGTGTAAATCTAATGTTTCATTTGATAATCACTTACCGTCTAATCCTTTGTTGTCTTTTTGGTCTAAACATCCTGTAGTTTTTCCAAAGATGACAAAAAAAACCCCTATCATGAATGCTCCAAATATATTCACTGATGGGTCAAATAATGGTACAGCAGCAGTAGTTACCCCTGATCAAACTTTTACATTTTTAGTACCCAAACAATCAGCTCAAAAGGTAGAGCTTAATGCAGTATTACAAGCTTTTATGATGTTTAAAGATTCTGTATTTAATTTATTTTCTGATAGTCAGTATGTAGTTCACGCTATAGTATCCCTTGAAGATGCTGGTAGGATTTCCCCTTCTTCTACTGTTTTCTCTTTGTTTTCCACTATAAAAAGTCTAATCTGGGACAGAAAAGATCCATTCTATATAGGACATATCAGGGCACATACAGGATTGCCTGGAGCCCTTAGTTTGGGCAATGAGTTAGCAGATAAATCTACACATGACATACATATTTTCTCCACAATAGAAGAAGCTATAAATTTTCATACAAGGTTCCATGTCAATGCTAATACTTTACAAAAGCGTTTTAAAATAACTAAAGAACAAGCCCGACATATAATAAAACAATGTCAAAATTGTGTGACATTTTTACCACAAGTTAATCTTGGAGTCAATCCTAGAGGACTGATACCTAACCATATTTGGCAGATGGATGTCACACACTTGCCAGAATTTGGAAAATTAAAATATTTACATGTTACAGTTGATACTTCTTCCGGATTTCTGATGGGCTCCCTTCATGCCGGAGAAAAAACTAAAGATGTTATAGCTCATTGCTTACAAAATTTTGCCACTGTGGGCGTTCCAAAACAGTTAAAAACCGATAATGGTCCTGGTTATGCGTCCACTTCTTTTAAACAATTTTGCTCATCATTTGGCATTACTCACATAACAGGAATTCCATACAATCCACAAGGACAAGGCATAGTTGAAAGAGCTCATCAAACTATTAAAATGTACTTATTAAAACAAAAGGAGGGAATTGGAAAGGGGTATATATCCCCCAAAGATAAACTTAAAATAACCCTTTTTACTCTAAACTTTTAAAATTTGGATTCATCAGGGCTTAGTGCTGCGGAAAGACATTTGTATCCAAAAAATGTACATAAGCCTAAGGTACTTTGAAAAGATATTCTAACAGGACAATGGAAAGGTCCTGACCCAGTGATAGTCTGGAGTCGGGGCTCTGTTTGTGTTTTTCCACAGGGAGAACAGCAGCCGATTTGGATTCCAGAGAGATTAACCAAAACAATTTCTACAGGCCAAAAGGAAGATGATTCGACTCAAATCCATAACAGCTGATATCCAGATCTCCAGCTTGGCTATTCTTACATCTGCGACAGTGATTAACCAGGATGTTTTTTTCAATATCTATTTTATTATTGCTTTTTCCCACATCATAAAGTTCTATTTTATTTTTGAGCTCATACAGACCTAGGTTAATGTTTTTTCTGATCAGTTTTATTTTTTGACTGTGGAGTTTTTGAACATTGCAATGGAGATTTCACCTAGGTAAAGCTACAAGGCCTTTACTATTGTCTTATGTGTTATATGTTATGTGTGCACACTTCTGTTTTGTGTTGTATGTCTGTATGTGCGTATGTCCATATATCACATATGAGGAGCGCTCATGCACATGGATCCAAAAAAATTTTTTTTTTATTCACGTGATTTTAATAGTTTAATTTAATTTGGGTAAACAGCTGTTGAGGATTGTTTTAATATATGAACAAATAGAAGGTTAACAGATCTGTTTGTTTACTTTCACCTTTCCTTTTCATTATATTTAATAATTCTGTTCAGGATAATGTAAATTGTTCTAAATATTGTTTTCTTAGTACCTGTTGAAATGTTACATATTTTTTTAGCATCATTGTCAAAATTCCTATTTTCATCCCAGTGCCGGTGAAGACAAAGATAAAACCAAACTACAACTTCTTCGAGAGTTATCACAACAAACCGTGTAAACTGATACATCAATGATTTATAACTCAACAAGTAATGCTCAATCAATGAGTCGATTTATTTTGGAAGGATATGGACATATTGATAGATTCCTCTGCTTTGAACTGCTTACAGAACTTGCCTGGACTATGTATCACTTGTATGCTTTATTTTGGGAGGATATGGACATATTGATAGATTCCTCTGCTTTGAACTGCTTACAGAACTTTCCTGGACTATGTATCACTTGTATGCTTTGTGATCTATTTGTTGATGCAGCGAATTATGGTAGTGCTAGCGTATCTTTGCTGATGTGTCACCAGTGATGTAATTTTTCCTAGAAGCCGTTAATTGACTTGGTGTCATGACATTTCTGTATCCTCCTCCCTTCTACTAGTGATGGTCTAATTTTGGGGGCCAACAGAGGTGAGGTAAAGAACCTCACCCCCCCCCACCGGCACCAAGGGCCAAATTTGGGGGCCAACAGAGGTGAGGTAAAGAACCTCACCCCCTCCACTGGTACATAGGCCTATCCACAAGTATGGCTATATGCTGGACCAGTAGTCAGTAATGGGTATGATCCAATTGCAGTGGTATCAACCTAAGACAGGAGGCTGATGCCTAAAAGTCAGTTTTCCGATGACGGGTAAGAACCATATGTTGAATTGGACAAACCTAACAGGCACTGTCCCTAGCCAGATTGCTTGTTACTTAAACAGAAGGGAGGAGATGCTAAGAGCCAAGTATATGATGCATGGCATTTCTGGTCTAAAGGTGACGCCAGCTAGCCATTGAGATGATATGATTATGTTAAGATTTGCATTCATATGGATATTGGACTCCTGCTGTTCACCTAGGCCGGCTACGGGACTCCTGGAGAATTCCCATTGGTTGGGGAAGTACAGTAGGAGGGAGTTCCGGGGGAGGAGCTCTCTCTGCGGTCAGGGAGGAGGCCGCGTGGGTGGAAAAAATCTTCCCGGGCAGTACCGGACATTGGCGGCAGTTTCAAAAAATAAACTTTGTTCCTGCTTGAGTGGCTCGTGATTTTGTGCCCAGCCAGACTGCAGCAATTTGTTGTAAATATTTGAGTAATTCACATAGAAATACCATAGTGCATGAACATGCATGCATACAAACACGCACAGGTACTACTGTCCAAGTGTCTGATAAGATAATGCTATTGAAGTGTAAGATAACAATCAATTCCTTAAAATTTTAGTATTTGACCATACCATCTCATATTTGTATTGTTTGTTTACCAATTAATCTTAATTGATTTTAAAGTAACCTCTTTTCTGAGTTAAGCTTCTTTCTCCTACATATTTTTCTTCTATTTGACATCAGACTTTTAGATAACAAATGACTTTTTTATAATGAATATGTCTATGAAATTATATAACTTTAGCAGTAATGCATTCCTTCTCTCACCAGTTCTGTCTAGTGGAGAGAAAAAAAAAGAGCTATTTTTTTGACATTTTAAATATAACAATTTGCAAATTAGTACAAGTTTTCTTGTTGTCCTTTATTAACTCATTTTTCTCAGACTCAAGCTTTTAGACAATTGGTTTAGTAAAGTATGTTGAATATTTTTCTCCCTTAAATATTCAAGTATACTGTAATTGTAGACTGTGAACTTTTCCTTCACTTTTTAAATTCTCTTTAATATACTGCCCTAAAATTACCTTAGAAACTAAATGCATTTAAAACATCCACATTGGACATATTTCTAAAGACATGAGGGAAAAGTTTAATGTTTGTATATAATATGAAGTACCTATATCTTTGCTGTCATTTAAGTGACATGCCTTGAGTTAATTTTGTAAACTAGCAACCATGAATAGCCATTCTTTGAATACAACACTTTATTATGTTGTTCTCATTTTTCGATTGAGTTTCTGTTGGGCTGAATTTTATGGCATTAATTACTGACTTGCTTGAGTTAGACTCATTAAAAAAAAAACACCTAAGTACATATCTGACAAGCCAGATACATTAATCTTGGGTTTTACTTCTTTTAAGCCATGAGTCTAGGTGGAAACCTCTAAACATTGATTGCCACTTGGGGTTTGAGGTTGATGGAAGGTGGGAATAGTTTCCTGCAAATGCAAATAGTCAATTAGCTTTTATAACTACTCTTCAATTAAAATAAAAATAGAATTCCCAAGGGTGAAATCTAACCAGAAAGATCACTACACTGTAAATAGGCCAGTCAATTTTATAGAAAAAAGCCTCCAGCACCTCACACTCATTCTCATATATATTGATTTATTTATATAACAAATATTTACTGAGTGCATATGCTGTCCAGGGTGTATAAAATTACATTTTGTACACAGAGTGATATGACTCAGTTTTGGCAACAGAGCAGATGAAACAAAGACTAGTACTTAGTACTACAACAAGTACTATTATTACTACTACCAACAACCACCATGGTTTATGCACCTCTTATATGCCTCTTGTATGCCGGGTGCAGTTCAGAATCCTCATCATTCAGGTTGCTTTCAATCATCTGAGCAAAGGGCAATGACAATGTCCATTTTATAGGCAAGAAATTGAGAGACCGTGTGTTTTTCATGAAGCTATCAGATGTGTCTATAGCAAAATAATAAAAATAAGAAAAATAATGGGAAAAAGCTTTCATTTCATTTTCAGAGAGAAGACTTCCTTGTAAGAGTAATTGTAAGCCAAGAGGAGTGAGGAGGGCACTGAAGAAACCCTGAAGTGAGAGTGTTCTTAGTTTCACATTCCAAAGGAAATGAAAGAGGAATAAGAATCAGGGTTAGGTCAGCCATTACTGTCTGCCATTTACCTTCAAACCATATTTATTGTTAGTGGGGGTGGGTGGGAGATGAGTTGAAAGTGGGATATAGAAAGTAAAAAGATATGATGAGTTCCAACCCACTCTTCTCTGCCTTATAATAAAATTTATTTAAAGTGATTTAAAATGTTTTCTTTGTAGTAGTTGTATCCTTTCTTTTCCTTTCTTATGAGCCTGTTACTTAATCATCCTCAAATTCTCTGTCAGAAGTGAAAAATCCATTAAGGAATAAAAAAAGAAAGAAGAAAAAGAAACCATGTAAAATGTATCCCTCACAACCACTCTGGATGCTTCTAGAAATTTCTGGAATCTTTCATTCATATGTTGTCTTTATGGCACTACTTCTTCTTCTTCTTCTTCTTTTTAAATTTTTTACTTTTATCTTCTATTTTCTGTTTCTTTCCTTTTGTTCTAGATTCTTGGAAAAAAATATCCCAATATATGTATTTACATTTCTTCTATTGTGTTTTTAATGAAAGAGAGTTGTTTTTGTTCTCTGAATTCCCTTTTTTATTTCAAGGTTTGTCTAAATAGAGGTTAGACCATCAATAATAATAGTTTAAAATAGTTTTTAAAATATCATTTTATTTTATAAACTCTTCTCTCCATTAAAAGTAATAAAATTAAAATATTGAAATAAAATAATTTTAAAAGTTAGACCAGTACAAATACAATGGTACTGCCATCTTCCAAGTTCTCTTTAGTCAATTTTTTTTTTAAAGCATAGAGGACTCTCTAGCATTGATTTTATATTTTACTTGATTACATGTGAAAATCTTCCTGGTAGGCACCCCCCTTGAGTGTAGGCAGTCGCCTTTCATTTAACTGTGCTTAGAGGCGTGCCTAGAAGAGTGACTAAACATCTCCTGGTAAGCAATGAGTCTTTATTGGATTAATCTGATTGAATGAGCAAACTGTAAAATCCTATTTGAGAACATAACACAAAATTTGGCTCAGTGGGAAAGTAGATTACATTCCTGTTTGGGAATATGGGTATATTTAAGACCAACTTTCCTACCTTGGTAAATATAGATAAAAGTTGCAACAGCAGAACATGGAGGTCATTTTTAGGATGTTGCAATCATCTCTCAGTATATAAAGCTCAACTGGACGAAGGGGTTAGTCAGGACATAAAGTGTAAAGGCTAGGCAAAAATCTATGATGACAAAACAATTCAGCAAGACTTGCTGTTTCACATTGTATAGTGTGAATTCACAATCATGTTGTTTTTTTTTTTTTCAAATTGAAAAGTAGTGAATAGACTCAAGATCACTCGAATGTTTCTATCTCTATATTTTTGTCAATTTATCCTTCTATATGCCTAGAAAAATTTCTCAGTGGTGATTATAGTGGTAATATTTGGGTGGCTTTAACTTAGTGCTTTATGCTTTTAGAATAATGATTTTTTTGTAATGAATATATAGTTATCCAAAAATAATAAAAGGTACTTTTCTTAAAAAACAGAACTATCAAGAAGCAAACAAAAAAGTCCAATAAAGTGAAAAAGGGGTATCAATAGAAATCTGAGAGTAATTAAATCTAACAGAATTTGCTAGATTAAGAAAAAGATTCTGTAACTGGTCATCATTCGAGAAAAATGGCTCAGAATGTCCCACTCTACCACATACCCAGGTTATATTTATAATTAGAGAAAAGGAAGTGACATAAAGAAACAATAATGGCAGGGAGCAAAACCTAAAATGGGCCTGGTCTGATTAGGTGGCAGTCTGTAATTGGCTGAAACTAAACTGCCATGATTGACTGAGACTTGGTTGCTTGGTTACAAAGGTGTACTCTTAGCTTAGGTTATAATTTGTTTACACATTAGGCCAGAGTACTATATAGACAGGCTTCTGTGGGCTAAACTTTATCGTCCAACTATGGAGAAGAGTTTAGGCCAAACTTATGTCAGGAGGCTATTAAACGTGGGCTAATTTTTTTCTGAACTTTGTTACTCTTGTGCTTATAAAGTGAACACTTTGGGAATATGTGCTATACTTTTAAGACACGGAAAAATATTTCTATACTTCTTTCAAAGTAGAGTCCATATTATCATATCATGCTTGTCATCAGAAAGAGCAATCTCAGAAGTGGAAAAACCTCAAAATATGTTCTAGTATATAGGAAATATAAAGGAGAAAAAAGGAACTGAAATATGACAAAGCACTAAATAATAATGAAATTACATCAAAATAATTGAACACACAAAATATGCCATTGAAAGACGTAGATTAGAGGGGAGATGAGAAGTTGGGGCAAGAATCTGCTTAGTTCAGTAAATGAACAACTGATTCCTGGAGCAAAACAATTCAGGGAATTGAAAACAAAAACAATCGTAATTAGTATTTTCAGAGAGAAGCCATAGTTATTAGTGGATTTTTCTCTACTTATTTATTATCCCTCAGCATTCTAATTGTGAGAAGAAAAATAACATCAACAACAAAAACAAATTATCTTTTCTGTCTTATAATCCTCCCACTTACTCCCACACATCCTATATTTTTTCCTACTCTAATTGCCCTTTTTCCTTCCTTCAAAGGGCTTACTTATTTCCCTGCTGAGATTCTGATTTTTCCATATAATGAAATTATATTAATTAATTAGTGAAATAAATGATTTTTTCATATAATGAATTTGCAGCATGTGATGTAAGGAGAACCATGTGTGAAGAATTCTAAAATATGATTTCCCTGGGTATCTCTGTTTTATTTGGCAGATCCACTTTGTTCTCTGTTTTATCCTCATCAAGCCAAGGAAGGTGGCTTTCTATCTCCACTGGGGGACCATATACATTTTAACATAATACAATGTTAAACTTTGAAACAGGATAAATGCATATTACTTGCCAGGCATAGTGCTAAGAGCTTTAGTTTTACTTCATAAAAGTACCAACAGAGATCACGAAAGATTTAAAAGACAAATTAAAAAAAAAAATACTTGCTAAGTGTGACAGAAGCTACCAATATTTAGAGATACCCATGCACTCGTTTACATTTTCCCATCTTGCCTTGCAATTAGATTAGACATGTTGTCTGATGAAAGTGCCTAGCTCTGGTCAGGGGTTACTTGTCAAAGTGCTTTACCCACACATTCCTTCTTCTCTGTACATCTGCTGTCTTGATGTTAAGAGTGTATACTTATAGCCAGAAGACAGGAACACCCTAGATCCTGGAATTGCTATGTATCAGTCAGCTTTCTACAACTATGACAAAATGGCTGAGGTAAACAACATAAGAGGAAAGGTTTATTCTGGCTCATGGTTTCAGAAGTTTCAGTCCATGATTACTTGGTCCTGTTGCTTTGGGCCCTGTTATAGCAAAGTATAACATGGTGGGAGCGAGTTGTAGAGGAAACCTGCTCAACATATGGGGGTAGAAAGCAAAAAGAGAGAGGAAGAAGCCAGGGCTCCAATATCGCCTTCAAGGGCACACCCCAGTGACCTAACTTTCTCTCAGTAGGGCCTACCTATTAAGGTTCCACCATCTCCCAATAGTGCCACAGGTTGGCGACCAAGCCTTTAACACATGAGCCTCTGGGAGACATATAAAATCAACACTGCTTGGAGGAGAGTTGCCCTACCTGGATTACAGAGATCAAAGTAAGAAATATGTTAATACTGTGTCAAGCAACTAAGATTTTATTATTAATCATCAAAATTAATATCAATAACTAGGGCTGGTGTACCCAATGTTGCACAAATAATATTTTTGAGGGTGCAGGCTTGAAGCTGAACTCTTAGTTGTATTGCCTATGCTCTTAAAGAGCAGCTAAGTGAATCAGGCTGAGACAGGACAACAGTGGGAGGAGAAAAGGCAGGAACTTGATGTGAAAACCAGACCCTCCCCGGAACGACAGACAGATGTGGTGGCTGAGATAAACCTGGCTTGTCTCCCACACACTGCTGTGTTTTCATAGGCAAGTTATTTAACCTTTCTGAACCTTTTTCTTCCTCCTTCACAATGAAGATAATAAGCACACTGATGACACACAGTAGATAAATAAGCGGCCCAATATTATTTGCATTAATTATCTACCCCTAACCTGGATAGAATAAGAAGAAAAAATAGGAATCATAAACATAAAAATATCCTGCTTTAAATGCTGAACATTGATGTTTATTTTGTAACAAAAAAGAAAGAATAAGTGAAAATGTCATTATATCCACAAAGTAATATAAAAAAGCATAATTGAGAAAAATAGGAACATTTTGTGTCTTTACCAGGAGCTGCATAAAGCCTTGCAATATCCAACACAGATTTGGATAATGTAATAAAATGAATGCATCTCACACTGGAATAATTGAGAGTCATTATTTTCAAAAGTAGTGGGGCAATTATCAAATGGAAAAAAAATCCTAAAATTATTCTGTTACTCTATTGTAATATCAATATGGAATTTATGAAACATAGTCTTTTTAAATGACATTGGAACATTTGAGAATGTGGCTGTCAGGATGGAGGATGGCTTAAGAGAAGCTTTAACAAATTAGAATTCCAGAGATGTGTGCTAAATGAACATTAATTACTTGATATTCAACTTGTATTACCCTACTTTCATAATAAGAAGTGATTTGGAGTTCTGGAATACAAAGGTGTTCTGCAAAATCTCATTTTCTTTTCTAACTAATCACAGCAACCCCGGAATAATTTATTCTCTTTTACTTATATAACCTCTGCTCCCTGGCCCTGCCGTTTCAAACTGGAGGCAAGAGGCCGTGTTACAGAGATGCTACTGTAGGAATCATGGTCCTCAGATTGTGAGTGAGCCATGGTCATTGAGAACTCTCACCTAAAGCATGCCTGCTTTGGTCATCTGGTCCAAAAATCATAATTATCATTTTCTTAAGTGGCTCCCTAGCTTAGTTTGTACCATCTAATCCCAGTGTACCTCTACTTGAAATTCAGAGCTTGATGATTTTTATTTGGGCAAAAATTGGGAATCCCTGAGTTGCCATGTTTGTGGGCTTGTGAGAACAACGGACTACAATATCTAAAACCTCCTATTACCAAAAATTTAAAAAAAAATCCTATTAACTAGTTTCCTTATGGACGAGTGTTCCCTCAACATTATCCTATAGTCTATGGGGGTTCATATTCATTGGTATAGAGACTTGGCCCCCAAATGTCATAATTGCTATTCTCTCTATCCACGTGTCCTGGAGAGAACCTACTGGTTGCCTTGAAAGTCGCAAATTGAGGTATTTGATTTTGATGATTGTTATTATTTTTAATATTTCCTCATTTGTAGACTATGTGAAATCATACTGGAAATAGGGTAAGCATTTTCACATTATAAGCTGGTTGTACAATTCAATTCATCTTGTTTTATTAATAAACAAAAAAAGAGAAGGAAAAAAATCCCCAAATATCCAAAACATTAAACTTTCCCATTTATGATCCATTACTTCCTTCCAATCACCACTGTCTTTTTCTAGCTAACTTAGTCTCTTTTGGATAAATATTTAGTCAATCCAAACTTTCAGTCTTCCCAAAGAGGTGTTCCTCTTCTCTCAAGTTTTCCCTCCCCATCTTTTTTTCCAAGATGCCACCCAGATGGCAGAGCACATTTGTGTGCACTGAGAGACTGAATACATAGACAGTCATTGACCAGACTGTATATTAACCTAGAACTCTGACTCACACTGCAGCACATCCTACCTGGTATCTATTATAGACATTTCAGGAAGCCTGCCTGTTCTAAGTCACATTTGCAAGAAGCCAGGTGGTTGTCCCCAGGGGGCAATCCCAGAACATAAATGACTCCTCTAATAATCAATTCAAAATGGCCAGGACTTGACTAATAACTAACACTTCCCTAATTTTTCTACCCATTTCCACTACAGGACCAACCCAGAGAAAGCCAAATACATGCATCCCTAACCAATCACACTTCCAGTTAGGCCAGATCCAGGTTTCCCTTGCCACTAGCTTCCAATTCAGGCACTCCTGAGTTCTCCTTTACTCTACCAGACCCCTGCCTCCCTGCTTCCCTATTCCTTTGCCTGCCTTTGAGTCTCTGCCAAAACACCAGTGATGGTGGTGGACTCCCTGGCCACAGCAAGCCTTTGCTTTCCCCACTCAGGTGGTGATTACTGACTTCTACAATTCCATAGCATTGGTGGGAAGCAACAGAGCTGCATACTGTCCTGTGTGGGCACCTTCTGGCCTCTCTCTGAGATGTGGCGGATGTCTTTTGGGCATTGCTCTCACCCTCCCCACCTCTGCTGATGAAGTGTCCTTGAGATCTATATCTTCTTGACACTGTGGGGGCCTCGTGGTTCCCACTCCACCCTCCAGCAAAGTTACTACACCTCAGCTCTCTGATATGCAGATCTCTGAAATTTTAGTAGAATATCCTTCCCAGTTCCTACCTATTCTGCACTCCCCATATTCTCTGCTATGACATCATCTTGCCCTACAGATCTCTCAAATTTTAGTGGAATACTCCACCCAGACCCTGCCTAGGCTGTGTGCCCCACAATCTTTGCTATGAGGTGGTCTCGCCTCTCACCTCAATGGCTCTTTGGCAGGCCGATTTACATCTCATTCCTCAGCTACCTCCCCCTTCAATTTGAGTTCATCAAAATTGAGGTCTAAACTTTTCTGGAACTCAGGATATCCTCCTTCCCTCCCTTGTGTCTTCAAAGCTTTTCTTCTCTCCTATAGTAATATCTATCCTCCACCACCTGTGCTATGTCCTCTTTCCTCTACCTTGAGAACTTCTCACTTTACTTTCATGTTGTTCATTTACTTTTCTTCCTTGGAGCAACAAACCTTATAATTATCTTTATGTAGAAAGACTACAGAAAAAATAATCCACTTTGCAGGTAATAGATGACATACCAAGAAATGTTTCAAAAATTGTACCCCATTGCTCAACTCTGTGGAGTATTTTATGGTGCAGTAATAAGGATTAATGGAGACAAAGAAGAGAGAAGTCCTTTGTGATTAAAAGGATTAGCAAATTTGAAATTCTCATATTATTTGAATCAGAATTTAGCCATTCAGTCTTGTTGCTAAAAGGGGTTGACCTCCTTTGCTTATTTGAAATAGTTTATTCCCTATTTTTCCCCTGTTGCTTTTAAAAAGAAAAAAGGCAAATTTAAACTTTGAGTCTTCTTTCTTTGTGCTATTCAAAGGTGTGAGTTTCTGTCACTATTCTTAATTCAATGGTTTCTCATCACTATTTTGACTTTTACCAATAAAATCCAGGAACTGGAATTCCAAAGATTTTCATGTGATACTTTTTTTCCTCATAGGTTAAAGATAGTGAGGAGAAGTTCTTAGAGTAGTTGAACAAAAATCCATCTGCTACCAGGCAGTAGCTCTTATTCAGGTCTGTAACTGAGGTTAAATCTTGATGCTATCTCTGCTTGTCATAAATATTTGGGAAATAAAAAATATTCTATAGTCCTCAAAGAGAGGCTTAGAGAGCTCTGAAACCTGAATTTTCCTAACATGTGAGGACAATCTGCTCTGACATTGGAGGGAGGGACCTAGAATGTAAGCTGTGGGGTGTAGCTCAGTAGTAGAGCACTTGCCTAGCACACGTGTAACCCTGGGTTCCATCCCCAGCACTATAAGAACAAAAAAATCTAGAATTGCTACTTATGTAACACATCATAACTTACCAAGGTTTTTTCCTTCATTTACAATATCTCTTTTGTGAAAATGAAAATCTTATAAGGTAGCTATTCTCATTTTTACTTTGCAGATGAAGAAGTTAGACTGACTTAGAATAAATGAAATGGGAAATCTGCTAGCTACTAATTGCGCTTTGTATTGAAGCTGAAAGTCTTGCATGAATATGGATGTAATCTTCACAGGGACAATTATTCCATAAAGAGGTACCCAGAGAAGAGAAAGAGGATCAAGGGCTTTGATATAGAGACCAGTGTCCCCTAAACTTTCTGTAGGTGAACCAATAAATTGATTGGGAAATGATATAAATAGACACCACGAAGAAAGGGATTCGTTGATTTAATTTAGCAATAACTGATCTGTTCCTTCAGCTTATGATGCTTCCAGATACAATACAACAGAGCCATTTAGACAAATAAATGCTCCCAAATCTGCTAAAAAAACAAAATAAAACAAAAACAAATAGGGGGAAAGACAAAGAGACCATGAAATGAGTTTCTTAAAATAATTTTTCATGTGGTTATATTTTGATTCTTACTTTAATCCAATGTGCTCTTTATTTAGTCAGTTCACTTCCTTTTCAATAAGTGCCTTGGGTCGGGGGTAGTGGGGGGAGTTCTACTTACCTTGAAAAACAGCAGGTTGGAGTAAAGTTATTATTATACCTTAAAGCTTTTCAACTCAGCAGGCAACAGTGGTAGTTGAACAATGTTTCTTATTGTTCTTTATTGTGGAAGCTCACCTCACCACTATGGAAAGACTTCACAGTTAATGTATGCCATCAATAAAATCTATAAATATGTACTTTGGAAACAGTGTTTCTATGGCAATATAGTATTTGCCAGAGCAGTGATTATGGTAGTGCAAATGTGTTACCTGCGGCTGGCTAGATACATCATACCTGTTTCTAAGTGAGTTGCAGTTACTTTGTGTTTTCTTTACCAAAATTTGTTGCTCAGAATGTATGTTCTTTGCAGATTAATTCACCATGACTGCTTTAATCATTTGTTGTTTACTGAGTGCATTTAGCAGAAGAGGAGATTTTTGCTAGTTTTTGAATGAGAAGAAGAAGTTGACTTTGGGAATGTGAGTCAGGTGGCTTTCTCAGGTGTTATGCTTGATGTGGGTCAAAGAGACATGGGGAGAGCATGTGTGGAGTAAATGAAGAAACTGATAGAGTTGGTTATAACTGAAAAGTCACAGGGAGGGAACTGCTTGCATAATTGAGTGAAAAAGGAAAGAATAGGTAGTATAAAAGAAGTGTTTTGAAACAGGAAAATACAAAGAAGAAGACCAAAGAAGAATATGAGGGTTGGGGGGCGGAGGAGAGAGGGAGAGATACTGTGAATGTATTCATTGTTTACTCATTTTCTGTTAGGATTCAAGAAATTCTGAGAGGTTAATATCCTTTGGTGGGGAACTGAGGCTGAGAACATTAAGTGCCTTTACACAGACAGTAAACAGCAGACCTTGACTTTGACCCAGAGTCTTCTGATCCTGAGGTCAAAGGTGTTTCTACCATATTAATGCTATTAGACCCTACAAAATGCATTGATTTCATTTTTTTCTTATACACTTTTACATTTTCTGAAATAAAAAAATATGTTTGAAAAGAAGTAGGTGTGTAGATTTCTAAGTTCTGGAGAGATTGAAAACTGATGAAATCACTAATTCAAATAACTTTCTGAGTGGTGGAAGTGCTGGGAAGGAAGTCAGTATATGTTGGGGGCATCTTTAAATGAGTGGATAGAGGCTGTCAGGCATCTAGGGACCCTCCAGAAACTGTCTTGTTCTTTGTTTCCTTCTGCTTTTATTAATTTGTGAATATGCAAGGTTTCTGAAGAAAATTATTAAGGGCCATATATTTTGCTTTAATTATTATATCTCTCCCCAATCATGAAGTATGGGAATAACTTAGTAGATCACAAAGCTAACATTCAGTATTTTTATGAGCAAAAATTCTTGACAAGATATTATTACCTGAATAGATTAGAACAATTTTTTTAAAAGTTGATAAAAATAAATGTCCTCCCAAAGAAATTATTTCCAACCTTAATGCAGTACATCAACTCAACAAATTAATAATTAATGTCAAATAGCATAACACTGGAGATTTAGATTCAATCTTCACAGGAAATTGCCCAAAGTGATTGGTTATTTTCAATTTAATAACTCAGTATATTCTGTAATCTGCAATGACATTAATTTGGAGTTCAAACAGAAATAAATTTTCCTTTTGAAATTTTTATTAAATAATTTTAAGACTAGTTCAGGATCCAATAGCTAAATGAAGTGGAGACATTTATACAAATAAAGTGGCTTCCAATCTTTCCCACTTCTGAATCACCATTTTCACAAATATATAGATGTCTGCCTAATTCACATTATCTCTTTTTAATTTCTTATTTTTCTATGCTAGCTCTACTCTGGGCAGCTCAACTCCTTGGAGTCAAAGCTTACCTAGTATTTAGTGGCTCCCTTGTATAAATGAGCATTTAGAAATCATTTAACAATTATTATTGGGGTAATCATGAAAAAGTGTGTCATTTTGTGTATTTATTTCCAAGCAATTCTTCATATTCTGTTTGGTCAGCCATGTCTGTATATTATAAGGGTGAGTTTGTCTGTTGTGACAGAGGTCCTTTTCTCCAAGCGGCAAAATTTTCTTCCATACATTGAATACTTTGTTAAATATCTTCTGTATTTTTAACATTGTGCACTGTGCAGTTGGACATTCATGGGCTATTATTAGTCCTTGCTTAGGGAAGATTTACAGTCTCTTTTAGAAGGAACATCCCATACAAATGGAAGCAAATATATACATGAATGCCAAATTGTGTGATCCAGAAAGTAACTGCCAAGGAGATCAGAAGAAGGCAGAATGAATTCAGGTAATTCATGAAGGTTACCTAGAAGAAACACTCCTTGACGAATGCTGAGCAAGGACCTAGAACGTGGTAATGGGTTTAATAAATTCTAGGTGAATGAATGAAGAAAGGAAGAAAAGGAAGCCCAGTGGGAGAAGCATGAGCAGGCTTCCATCAGATTTCTGATGCGGACTAGGGGATGGCCTGTGGGTTTCTAGTCCTCCGAGACCTTGATTTCCCAGAAGATTACTCTGTCTGCTCTTTGTCTGATACATTCATAAACTCCTGCTTCCTGCTCCCTGCTCAAAAAGCTGCAAGTATTCCCATGTGTGTGATGGTTTGCCTTTTCAGTGATCATGTGCACACTCTTCACTTCACAGAGTCTCAGCTTAGGAAACCCTGTAGTGACACAGCTCTACACATAAGAAAATTGGAGGTTAGAGATGTATCTGAAACCAGGTAGAAAGTGTACTCAGTGACTGTGCCGACAACTCTAAAATCACTACTTCTTCATGGACAGTCTCTAAATCAAAGTGAAACAAAACCAAAAACAGTCTCTGCAGTGGTATAAAGGGCACTACATATTCTCTCTCACCTTTGCAGACTTACAAAGCACATTACCATATTACAGTCTCTGAGATGCTATGTCACAAAGAAACATATTAAAGTTTGTTTAGTGCGGTGTTTTCCTTCATTTATGGTCACAATTTTTTATCCCATTAAAAATGATCATTGCTTCCCAGAATATCCAAGCATATATTTCGCAACTTGCTTTACCTCTGAATGTGGCTCTAATGTGAATCTTCAAATCCAGCCTCCACCTTCTCCTCCTACCACTTTTTAAAAATTATAGATCCTGCCTCTTGAAAAATGCCCCACCACGCGCTCATTTGTCTGGTTCCTTTTTCTATTATAGAATGAATTGAATTTCCTCCAAGATTCAGAGGTTGAAGTGCTAACTGCCCGCACCCTACAATAGGGCATTACTTGAAAACAGGGTCAAAGCAGGTATAATTAGTTGTGTTAAGATGAGGTCTTATTAGAGTTGGGTGGACTTCTAATTTGATATAACAGGGGTCCTTATCAAGAGGGGAGATATGGACACATACACACACACACACACACACACACACACAGAATGCCTTTTGAACATAAAGGCAGAAACTGAGGTAGCGTATCTACAAGTCAAGAAACTCCAAAGATGGCCACAAAACTTCCAGAAGCCAGGAGAGAGGTGTAAAGCTGACTTTCCTTTATAGCCCTGAGAAGGAACCAGCCCTGCCTATGCCTTGATTTCTGACTTCTAGCTTCCAGAACTGTGAGACAGAAATTTTGTTTTGTTTTGTTTTGTTTTTGTCGAAGCTTCCCAGGTGGAGGTACTTTGTTAGGGCACATCAAGGAAGGTCATATCCTAACTCCTCTACAGGTTGCTCTTCCTCCTTGCAGTACCCACTCTCATAACTTTCAATTGCTTAAGACTCAACTCTGGGGTTCTCTTGATCTCCCAGCAAAATTAACTGCCTTCTACCTTTTACCCCCATAGCATTTTATTTCTCATTGGTGTAAACCCATTGAAAACAGTCTTATTCTACTTCATATTCATATACAGAACTTAAGAGAATAATGATCATTCTTAGCTATGTGCTCAGTAAATGTACATTTGAATAAATAGTTCAATGACCAATGAGTCCTTGGTGTTTTTGCTCCTGATTTACTATATGTCACAAAGTGGTGGAGTGGTGGTCATGTTGGCCCCCTGAGATGGCACAAATAGCTTTCTACAGAGCAAGTCTAAGTGTAGGATAAAGTGATCATTAGCATCTCTTGACAACCCTTTGCTGGAGGCTCAGATAAGATCAGCATGTTATGAACACTTTACAATGTCCTGATACAGATGCCATTAGATTAAAGCACCCCGATTCCCAGCAACAGTTTTAATTTCACATTGAAGCCCGAGGGAATGGAACTGGATATTGTAATGTAAATGCTTCATGGTTTTAATTGGAACATTCAGTACTCTTGATACCTGCAATGGTTCTAATGTGAGATGCAGGAATTTTTAATTAGCATCTTTTCTCTGGATTTATTTCTCTCCCTCTAAATAGGAAAATGATTGTTTGTTTCATAGGTATATTAAAAGAAAAATTATAAAACTATTTTTATGTAGTATTTGTGAGCTAGAAGTGATACATATCAATGTATCAGAAATAGACTTCTACTTAGGACTAAGGCTTATGTATAATCATTTCCTATATTTTACTCTAGTGTTCATGCAGATTGTGTTTTTGTGAAATATACTTTGCCAATTTATATAGTGAATCTATAAAACAAAGCCTGCATTTTGTTTTAGGATACTAAATTTTAACCTAGGATAACTGCCTGTCCTGGTTTGCCCAGGATTGTCCATTTTGGCAATGAAAGTCCTGCTTCCCAGCAAACCTACAGCTGTGGGCTGTCTTGAACTGTTGATCACACACTTTGCACCCCAAAATTTACATTTATGTAATTTAACTATGTCAAAGCTTCAATTAAAAATATTTTTGTACTTATATTAGGAACAGGGAGAGATGGAAAGACAAAATATAGGTCTACCTTTTGGCTTTAAATCTAGTGAGCATGATTTAAAGTTAAATATGCTATAATTCATTAGAGTGCAGCATGCATTGAGCTTAGGAGGGAGTGCCTTCCTGATTGCTTAATAGGATACAAGGTGGCAATTGAAATCATCCTTCTAGGATATGTAAACTTCTGTAAAACAAATATTTGGTGTGGTGAAAGAAATAGAAAAATATTGTTTAAGCTTTTGGAATTTAATTTTTTCAATTAATTAGTTCAGTTGTGTATTCCTTCAGAGGTTCACATGGCACTTGGTAATTATACAGAATTATACAACTTTAAAGAGTGTGTCTAATCTTCCTTTTAAAATATTAATTGTAAAATGCACATGACACAAAAGCTACCATTTTAACCATTTTTTAATGCCTTTATTTTATTTGTTTATTTTTATGTGGTGCTGAGGATCAAACTCTGTGCCTTGGGCATGCTAGGCAGGCGCTCTGCCACTGAGCTACAGCCCCAGCCCCTGTTTTAACCATTTTTAAGTGTGTAGTTCACATCATTGGGCGACCATCACCACCATCTATCTCCAGAACTTTTTTCATCTTGCAAAACTGAAACTACCTAAAACAGAAATTCTTCCATTCTTTCTGTTTCTGTGCATTTGACTTGTTTAGATATTTCATATAAGTGGAATCACACAACATTTATCCTTTTGTGACTAGCTTATTCCACTTAGTATCTTCAAATTGCATCCATGTTATAGCAAGTGACAGGATTTTCTTCCTTTTGAAGACTGAATAATATCCCTTTGTATGTGTTTATATATACTGATTTTTTAAAATTTATATTTTGATCCATCAACGGATACTTGAATTATTTCCTTATCTTCACAGTTGTGAATAATGCTGCTATGAACATAGGTACACAACTCTCTCTTTGAGTTCTTAGGTAATACACACGGAAGATAAATGTCATGGTTGCTGTTGTATGAATGGGTTCCCACAAAGTTCCTGTGTTGGGATCTTAATTCCCAGTGCAATGGTGTTGAGGGCTGGAACCCTTAAGATCGGTTCAGAATGGATTAACATTGTCTTAGTCAGCTATTTCACTGCTGTGACTAAAGGACCTGACCAGAACAATGGTAAAGGAGAAAAGCCTCATTTAGGGGTTCACAGTTTTAGAGGTATTAGTCCATAGAAGGCCAGATCCACTCATTGAGGCTTAAGACAGAACATCAAGGGGGAGAGTGTGGCAGAGGGAAGTAGCTCACATGATGATCAGAAAGCAGAGACAGAGACTCCACTCACCAGATACAAAATATATACCCCAAAGGAAGCCCTCAATGCCCACCCTCCAGCCACAGCCTACCAGCCTCCAGTTACTGCTCAGTTAATCCCTATTCGGGATCACTCTACTGATTGGGTTAAGGCTCTCACAATCCAATCATTTCCTCTCTGAACCTTCCTGCACTGTCTCACACATGAGCTTTGGGGGGACACCTCACATCCAAACCATAACAAACATTACTGTGGAGGTAGATTAGTTATCCGGGAGCAGGTTATCAGGGAGCAAGTTCCTGATAAAAGGATAAGTTCAGACTCCGTCTCCTTTCCCCTTCTCCTCTTCCCCTCTCCATCTCTCTTCCTCCCCGACTCCCTCTCCTACTCCCCCTGGTCTCTTGGCACACACATTGGTGTCCCTGCTTGTGTGCTTGCTCTCTGGCTCTTCTGCTTTCTGCTGTGGGATGATGTAGTAAAAAGATCCCCACCAGTGTGTGCCACTTGGTCTCTGACTTCCCAGCTTCCAGAACTATAAAGAATAAATCTCTGTTCTTTATAATGTATCCAGTCTCAATGCTGTTCTGTCATAATAGCAAAGAGAGACAATGACAGTTACTCATTTTATAATCAATAAGTAATTTAAAAAAATAGTGTGTGCCATTGAGGTGCTACCTATGGGTCACTATTCCATGTTCTGCCATGCAATGTTGATTCTACAAATAGGACCACTCTGCTGCCTTCTAGCTCCTGTGAGGCTCTGTCCCTAGAGGTGCTAGATGGAGCTCTGGACTGGTAGCAGAGGAAGAAGGCTGTCCTTTAAATTTACTCCCAAAGTCTTTCTGGTAGCCTTTTTCATCCCAGCAGGACTGTTCTTTTTGGATAGAAATTGAATTCTGTTTGACCTGATCACTTCTAGAACCAGGCCCAACACTCTCCCTCAGGGACATGGCCCCAGTGAGCTGATGTTCTTCTTCTCAGAGATCTGGATCCCAGCCCCATGGGGCACTATCCTCAAGGTCAGAGTTCCCCAACACATGTTAGTCAATTGTTACCTCCTTTTCAGAGGTTCCACAAGAGTCTCCTGATATTTTCAGCCTTTTCTTTCACCTACCCTAAAGGATGGTAGTCTCTTCCTGAAATTGCTACATTATTAATATCTTGGAGTTCTGTTTTTGTACTTATTTGGTTAACAGTTATTTGTGTCAAATTCTCTCTTTTTTTTTTTTTTTTTTTGAAATGACTGGCTAGTTTCTCTGTCCTGACAGAGCCCCAGTAATACAATAATGTATGATCTGATTACTCCAATCCACATTTTCTTCTACCTTTTATTTTCATTTGTTTTCCTAAATCCACTATTTTGTTTCAGTGGTGTGTAGTGTTTCCATATTTCTGACCACATTTCCTATCGTTTTAACTCATTCCCCTGAAATACTTGTCAGTGTGACTGAGGTAGTTTCCAGTGTAAGTTTCAAGGTGTTTTGTTTTTGTTTTTTAGGTACCAAGGTTTGAAGCCAGGGGCACTTTACCACTGAGCAACATCCCCAGCTCTTTTTTATATTTTATTTAGAGACAGGATCTCAATGAGTTGCTTAGGGCCTTGGTAAGTTGCTGAGACTGGCTTTGAACTCTCAATCCTCCTGAGTCGCTGGGATACAAGTGTGTGGCACAATGCTCAGCTCAAGCTATTTTTAAAACCTCTTGAGAAGGCTAGCCAGTTTCCAAGAGCCAGCAGGTATTCTAGAATCTCAACTTACACTGCTACTGCCAAGAGATACCTTTTGAGGACTTTTGGGGGAGATTGGGGTTCCAAAATGTCCCTTTAGGGTGTTTCATTGCCCAATTGTTAAATACTATGCCCATTATTACCCAGTTTGTGGGTTTGTCTAGCACTTCATCCCATGACCCAACACTGCATGTTATTATGCTTTTGCTGTATTATCAATGTTAATATTTTCATGCAGATGTAACAGTTTTCTTATAGTAGCCACATTGTATACACCCAAATGTGCCCACTCCAAACAAATAAATCAATAGATGGACCAAGGACCTGAACAGATACTTCTCAGAAGATGATATACAATCAGTCAACCAATATATGAAAAAATGTTCATCATCTCTAGCAATTAGAGAAACGCAAATCAAAATCACTCTAAGATTTCATCTCATTCTAGTCAGAATGGCAGCTATTAAGAATACAAACAACAATAAGTGTTGGCGAGGATGTTGGGGAAAAGGTACACTTATACCTTAGTGACTGCACATTGATGTAGCCAATATGAAAAGCAGTATGGAGATTTCTTGGAAATCTGGGAATGGAACCACCATTTGACCCAGCTATCCCTCTTCTCGGACTATACCCAAAGGACTTAAAAACAGCATACTACAGGGACACAGCCACATCTATGTTTATAGCAGCACAATTCACAATAGCTAAACTTTGGAACCAACCTAGATGCCCCTCAATAGATGAATGGATAAAAAAAAAGTGACATATATACACAATGGAATATTACTCAGCAATAAAAGAGAATAAAATCATGACATTTGCAGGTAAATGGATGGAGTTAGAGATGATAATGCTAAGGGAAGTTAGCCAATCCCCAAAGAGCAAATGCCGAATGTTTTCTCTGATATAAGGAGGCTGATTCATAATGGGATAGGGAGAGGGAGCATGGGAGGAATAGATGAACTCTAGATAGGGCAGAGGAGTGGGAAGGGAATGAAGGCGGTATGAGATTAGAAATGATGGTGGAATGTGATGGTCATTATCATTCAAACTAAAGGTATGAAGACATGGATTGGTGTGAATATACTTTGTATACAACCAGAGATATGAAAAATTGTGCTCTATATTGTGTAATAAGAATTGTAATACATTCCACTGTCATATATAAATTTAAAAAATAATTTAAAAAAAGAAAAAGAAAAAGATTCTAATAAGAATGTTTTTTTTTTTTTTTGATCAGACTCTGCTAAACAAAAATGAAAACATGGGGCAGGATGTTTCAGACTGCTAAGGACATCCACGGCATTGAACACATCAGTGGCATGCACTTCAGCCTTGTGTCACTAACAAAATGCAAGACACGTTTACACCTACCCCAGTAATGGCCTTGGCAATGAAACATTTAAGCAGAATAACAGCTTTTATTACTTCTATTTCCTAAGCAGCATATATGGTGACAAATAAATGAATCCAATATTAAGTTTTTCTAAATAAAAAAATCGTCAACATAGGCTTTTGCAAATTTTACAAAAGTTATGGAGTCAAGTTTATATACTTATATGTATGCACATGTAAAATTTGTAATATACATATATATAATATACAGTATATGTATATACTGCAATATATATACAAAAATTGTGTGTGTTCATTTGCATTTTTTTTTTACCATGGCAGAGCCCCTGGACTTGTATTATGATCTTCATTAGGACAGTTCATTCTCTGCATCTGAGTTTTATCATCATAAAATATAAATAATAATACCAACTATGGGCTGACAGCCAGCGTCTCATTAGGGGGTTCTTCTTCCTGCTGAGGAGTGTATAAGCCATCTGAGAAATTAAAATCTAGAATAATTAGTGAAGAACAAAGACAAAGAGTTAGAAATATATTTTCAAAAGTGGAGCCCCTGGTAGGTTTAGTCCAAATGGGTACTGGAGCTAGACAAAAGCAGATGGCTCCAGTGGTTTATTGAAGGGGGTACATCAAAGGCAGAGATAAGGTTTCAAGGGTGGAGTCTTAGTTTGTGATGTCTTGCAGTCAGCAGGTTGATTGGCATCTTGGCAGGTGCTGTGTGGGACATGGCAGAGCAGAATAGGAACTCACAATGTCTCTGGGCAGTCTTACACAGAGGGAATGTCCACTGGAAGTTCCTATTCACTAGGCTGTGAGGCTGACAAAGTCCACACACAGCCCACAGATGGCTCATGACAACCAACTTCTTTGGGTTGTTGTGACAATTAATTGAATCAATCTTTGTAAACTTCTTGACACGGTGCGCGGCACATCATCAGTATTCAACACATGTCTGTTCTCTCTAGTTCATTTCAGGCTACCCAGGCATAAAGCAAAACGGGACACTATATGTGATTGTGTGTCATGAGCTATAATGATCTGTACAAATTTAATATGTTCTTATTATAAAGCTGTATTATTAGTAGAATTAAAAATCCACAAAGTTAATTGTTTTGAGAACAATGAGATGCAACTTTCAATTATTCAGGATGATAAGGAAAAGCTTTGAATGGGTAATCCAAAACAAAAGACTGTTAATTTAAGAAAATTAGACTGCATTATATGAATGTTATTATCTATTTCAGCTCTGATAACCATCAATTAATAATAGTTGTTTCCAGAGAGGAGACAATAGAGAACAGTGTGCAGAGAGGTGAAGTCTCCTCTACCTGACGCCAGTTCCCTTTGGCCAGATTTTCTTAGACTAGGGGGTCTGGAGTGTGACCTGGACATTACTACTCTCAGGTAATCTGCTGTATAAGGCTTTTCAGCCCAGTTCACCACCCACTACCCAGTTCTCACAAAAAAGTTTCAATGGAACATAACTTGCTGCTTTGTCTCAGTTGCATTCTGTCACCTTCCTTGGCTATACTCAGTGTCCCAGGAGACTACTTTTCCCAGAATCCCTTGAAACTGTAGTTTGGCCAGATGAAGACACTGACAAGAGGCTGGAAGCCAAAACATGAGGTAGAAGCAAGTCTTCCTGTCCTTCTCTACCTTAGAAGGCATCTCCAAAGTTGGCCACATCAGCATCTTCTTCATGGCTCTAGTGCCTGCCTTTAGTTCCCCTTTCTCAGGTCTCTACTCCTGCCAGATGCCACCCTCTCCCACAGTTCTGTTTCCTGCAGGTAACCCACCCCTTAAATGCCACCCCATCCTATTGTCATTCCAGGCTGAAGGGTCATAGTGGCCTCTTGCTGCTGCTGCTTCTCGAAGGTGACTCCCTGTTTGCCTTCCCCACATTCGCAATCCGTTTCTTTTATTCAATTCTCTTTGTTGAAGGTTTTAGAGAGGATTTATTTTCTGATGGGCCCTGTGAGATGCATATGAGATTGTCTGTATACCCCTTAGATTGGTGAGAAGTGGCTTGGTCAGGGTCAGCGTCTCATTCCCAAACCAGTCCCCCCTACACCTTCTCCACTCCACCCTCCACAGTGGCCAATTCTCGGGCTGTAGGAGACACCATGTCCCTTCCTGCCGGATGGATATTGAATAAATATGTCCTTTCATTTTTTAAAAAATCATGAGCAGGTGGCCAGACCACATGAGCAGCAGAAGGCTGAGTATTAACAACAGAATTTAGTAAAGTAATCAAATTAAACTTACAACAAAATGAATCTCCCTTGTATTAATGATATGCAGAATCATCACTTCCCTGCTTTGGAGATATGATGGGTTAGAATTAGCTGCTGGCAAGCTTGTTATTACTTTTACTGGACCTAGTCAACATTTTCCAGGTATTTTTGTTTGTTTGTTTTAATCTGTGTTCATTTTCTGGCCTTTGTAAACAACATCCATGTTTGTATTTTTTTTCTTTAATTCTGCATATTTTCACTTTCATTACAGATACCCACTCATTAAGTGCACTCTTCCAGAACTGACAGCCAACCTCGTGCCTACACATTTTCCACATCCTCAAGCACGAAATGAAGGGCCCTTGGGTGCAGAGTAGCAGCCACCACATGCAGCAGTAATGGCATGTCGGAAAAGCCACAATGAGGCTATTCATGCCGTGGGTGTTATCTCATTTAATCTTCTCAACAGTGCTGCAAAGCAGACAATATTAGTGTTTATATTGTGCACTGAATCTCCAAGAGGTTAATTAATTTACCCAAAATCATATACCCTATAAGTGAAAGACTTGGGATTACAACCCCGATTTTTCCTACTCCAATAAAAGATGCTAATTTCTATAGGAAAAAAATGGCATCAATTCAGGGAAAAGGTGGGCACTGTAGATAAAAAAATCACTTCCAGAAAAATGAAACAACTCTTTTCCCTTTGTTTTCTCTGCCTAATTGCCTCCCATGTGCCTCCCCTGGTCTTCGACTTCCAGGTGACCCAATAGATATGGTCCCATGTAGCACCTGAAATCAGATCCCTACATTCATCTTCACATGTGATTTCTTTTTCTAATGAAGGAAGGGTTGCAAAATGATGTACTTTAGGATAGAAGGTAGTTCTTCATGAGCTGTATCCAATTCCACACCTCTCAGTGGCTTAGATGACTGTATTTTAACTCTCCTGTGGTCCTTTTCTGAAGCAGTCTACCGGGGAATGGGGAGCTGCTGGAGACTCATGCTGTTCAGCTATTCTCGAAGCCCTTATTGAAGTGAGACTCTTCCCTCCCTTCTATTCAAGCCTTACATGCTAGTCCTAAAGAGGAGAAGGTGGAAGGCTAGGAATCCCTTCAATTACTTGTTTCTGGGTGAATGCAATTCAGGGACTGCTAATAGGTCCTTTTCTAAATACCTTTCATAAGAGACTGTCTAAGCAAAAGCTGAATTCTAGTCCTCAG
The DNA here is from genome assembly GCF_047511675.1 of Marmota flaviventris. Taxonomy (NCBI): domain Eukaryota; kingdom Metazoa; phylum Chordata; class Mammalia; order Rodentia; family Sciuridae; genus Marmota; species Marmota flaviventris. The sequence continues at coordinate 137,919,315 of NC_092501.1, read as the reverse complement.
GGGTCGTAGCCATGCTTGCCAAAGTATAAATTCAAAAGACACCCTCCCCCAAGACCTGTGAAGTTATTTCCTGGTACTTGAATTCCAACTCTTTTTTTTTTTCCAATAAAGATTATTTTCTAAAGCTCAGTGAATATTCTATATTGATTTGTCTCTCAGCTTTTTTCCCCTGAATTGTTTCTGCAACATTCTAAAATGCAAATGAGTTGAAATCTTGTTCTCCAGTGTTAGAGTTATCTTTCCTCTCTAGTCCATCAATAAAGTGAGATGGGAAAAAAGTAAAATTATATATTTTAAGGACAGTTGGTGAGGCAGTTCTGTTTGAAATACATTTTCCCTATTCCAACTTTAAATTGCTGAATATATCTTCTAGAATTTAGTTAAATTTTCTTTTTACTCTTTAAACCTTAAATGTGTAGGTTTCAGGGTATAAGATCATCTCTGAGAGAGGCTAGAAAATCTCCCTAGAAAACTAGGATAGCTGAGCGAGGTGGCACATGCTTGTAATCCCAGAGGCTCAGGAGACTGAGGCAGAAGGATCACAAATTCAAGGTCAGCCCCAGCAACTCAGCAAGGCCTTAAATAACTTAATGAGACTCTGTCTCAAAAAAGGGCTAGGAATGTGGCTAAGTGGTTAAGCTTTCTTGGGTTTGACCCCCTACCCCTAACCCCAAAAAAAGAAAACTGGCAAAGAGTAGTAATCGTGTAGAGAGAGGAAAAGTCACTAAATTTTTCCTCCCCTTTCACTTCCATTTCTTTCAATTTTATCTCTATCTAGTACCTTTTCCATATTTATTTCCCATCTTTTCTTTATCTGATTACATTTAAGAACATGTGTCATCAATGGTTTATATTACACATCTTCACATATGATTTCAAAATAGAGCTGGAAGATTGGCCAATCAAACATAGTCTCTTGTTGGGACAAATAAGAAAAATATAAAAAAGAAATTAAGAAAAAAAAACCAGTCCCAATCATCAATATAGGTCAAACTTTAAAAGTTCAGCCACCACTTATAAAACCCATAGAAAAGTCCTGTAAAACATGAATATGATATGAAACTGACATTTATCTTTATACATGATTACTCTCTCTAATACAGTACAGGTGGCCGAATTACATACTGTGGGGTGGAAGGCAGTTCTTCATGAGCTCAACAGATTTCAGGATGAGTCATTATCTAGTATTAAGTATATCTCTGTGTTTCAAAATTTGCAGTGTCCTCATGAAGAACTAAATCTCCTGGAGACTGTATTCCCATATATTTTACTTGAAAAAAACATTCTCTTCTGTTTTATTTGGTAATAAATGTATACTTCTTGGTCGAAGAAGAGGAGAAAAAGTATCTGCCAAGTAGTTGAGGATTCATCACTTGTTTGCAATATGGTGAGGAGAGTCCACCTGTCAGTGATTCTGACTCACCTCTCTGACACACTTTGTACACAGTCTCAGTCTGATTCTGTATCCCTTATATAGACTCCTTGATCTAATTATCTTTCACCAGCAAAACCAGTAGACAAACAGGTTTGCTACAATAATCATGCTAGATCGGGAATAAGCTTATGAGAATCAGGCTTAATTTACACATGGGTTGATTTCTTTGACATTCAAACCTTGATTTTCGGTGCCCTCTTTCTTCACAGTTTACAGACTCAGGGAATCTCTCCTAGGCTTTATCTTCTCTGGTTTTAACTTTTCTAGGTAAACCTTGCTCTTCCCATCCATCCAAGTGCAATTATCTTGGGGAACCATACCTTACCACCTCTCTAGGGAATCTGTGAAGTAAATTCAGTCTGCAGCTTAATAGTAGTAAAGGAGTTGTCCCTTACAAATAGTGCAGTTTCGTTTTATTTGATTCATTTGAGCAAGTACATGTCATCATGTAATGTGTATCAGGCACGGTGTTGGGTGTAAGTGTACAATCATAACGAGGGTGACAGTTTTTGTCTCAACCTTGAGATACTCAAAAGAGTCTGAAGTCAGGTGTGAACATAACACATAAGCTATGTAGCATGATAAGGGCTTTGATAGTGACCATGGCCCAGAGTATATCACTAATGGACTCAGATTTGTGGAATCAGTATCTCCTGAGACCTAAAGAATGGGTTGAAATCAACCAAGTACAGTTATTCTGACCAGATGTAAAGGAGAAAAATGCATGGAAAGAACCAAGAGAATTTTATTCTGCTGCGAAACAAGGGGAAGGGCAGAGTAGTAAAAGTAAGGGCAAGCTCATCATTTGTTTTATCCCCAAAGGCACTTTTTAAATGGTGGACGTTAGAGATAGTTACAGCCGAATAGTGGAGACTATATAATGGAGACAAATATTAGGAGAAGAGATTCTTTTGAGGTCCCTGTAATAACAGTTTATAAGTAACCCTTGCTTTACCTACATAACTAGCAAATTCTGACACAGTTGCTTTAATTTTTTTTTTTTTTACTCTCCTTCATGCATCTCTCAACCCAGAAGTGAGTAGGCCCTAAAACACACCATTCACATGTGAATAGCCAGAAAAGTCTTCCCAAACCAGAGGTTAATTTCCTCACGTGTGAAATCCTGCTTCCTCCCCAGTTCTGGAGGAGATGTCAAAAGTCCTTGTCTTTCCTACGGTTCCTTAGAAGAAAATGCAGCCCACTCATAAGCACAGCTGGCTCTACTCCAGTGTTCTGAATTAAAAAGAATATTTACAGTTGAATGTTTCAGAGCTTCATAGCTAATGGAAAGGAAGCCAATACACAGGCAGACTTGGTGTAGCATGGATCTAAAAATGAGCTGGTGCATCATATTCCTGCTTTCTGTAATCTTAGCTGGAGGTATGAAGAGACTGGAATCATTACTGTGGGACCAAGTGAAGAAATTCTGCTGTATGTCTGAGTATAGATCATGGTATCCCCAACTTATGTGCAGATCAAAGTTCCTGGCCATTGAGGCAAGATCAAATAAGTTAGTGTCTGAAATATACTTAGAACAGTGCCAAACACATAGAATGTGCTCAATAAGGATGAGTTGGTACTTATTTTGTATCTTGATGTTGGCAGTGTGGCTAGGGGGGAAAAAGGCTTTGGTAGAGAAAGGCATGTGGAGCAGATGCATAGAGTGAAACAGATTCCATGGGGGAGAAGCTAGGCCCAGACCTAATACTATTTTAGTGCAGTTTCAAACCACATGTATCCCTTATATAGATGCTCTGTCTCTTAAGGTAACTTGGAAGAAATTTTATTCTTACAGCTAAATAAAGCCAACTGAGAAACTCCCTAATTCACAGAATGAATTAGGCAATAGGCAGTACTGGTACATTTTTTTTTCCCAAGTGTATGCTAATCCAATAATTAATTTAATAATTTTAATGCATTCTTTATTACGCAGATGAGCTGATAAAATTTGGCCTATGAATTCACACAGATTCTGCCTATAAAATATTGGGATGATAAACTCATTGAAAAATTTAGCCCACATCCCAGCACCGAGACAAGCCTCTTTGATAATTGTGTTCTGGGAAAGGTAAAAAAAAAAAAAAATATTTGATTGTAAGTAGGTAGAACCAAGGCATTCACAATAGGTTTAGTCATTTAAACTTCCAGTGAAAGAGGAAACAAAGTGAACAGAAAAAAATATAGTGATTCTAACTATAGAATGAATGCCTTGCTATGAATAGAGATGAAAATATAATTTTATTAAAACTGAAATAAGGAATATGCTCTCAGATTAGAACTGAAATGAAGGGATAAAACAAGGTGAAAAGCTCACTTGCCATAAGAGGACAGCAGCAATGGGGCCTAGAGAACCACGTAGCCAAAGAAAATAATTGAGGCAATTATCAGTCAATATCACCTGCCCCGCCTCCAAATTATGACTTATGCTTTTGAGCTAAGCAATCAATCTATTGGCATCTGGGTTCTGTCTTATTTCTCCAGTTTGTCTTCATCTGAATCATATTGTTGTAATTAAACTTTAGACTATCTCCTGAGGATGTTCCTGTTTTCCCATTGCTGGGGGTTATCATCTTTAGATGCACTTCCCTGTTAAATAGTTCAGGGTGGGTTTCTCAGCACGGTTCCCAGAGTGGGGCTTCCTCTGCTGTGTAAACACAAGTACAGCCATTATACTTTCTTTGTGAAGATTTTGGTTAGTTGCATAACTTCAACCTCTAATAACATTTTCTATCATTGTTTGATTCTCCCCTCAACTTATTCATTTGTTTGTGGGTTATTGTTTTTTGTTTGTTTTTTTTTTTTTTGAGTGTTACAAACAAATCCCAGACAACTCACTCCATTTACAAATAGTTTGTGGTGCATAAAAGACATCAAACTTAAAGAAAGGGGAACTTGAAAAATATGAGCCTCTAGTACCATATTTCAGGAATCCAAGTTTTACTCTCCTTCCATCTTGCTCTTTCTGAGCGTTCAATAGACACCACCATCATCTGACCTGCACATTTGGGCATTCATTTCCTGCTGTCTTTTAGTGTGTCCTGAATTCACTTGCTAAACATTAAGCTTTGTGTTTTTATTCGACTTCTCAAAAATTAATGTTATTTCCTAAGCTAGAACAAGGAAGCAATGTGCTATAAACACTCAAATTTAGACTCAAAAAGTCTCAGTTTTATTTGGGCTGCTGCTATTTTACTTGAATTTTCTAAACTCAGTTTCTCTAGCTCTAACAAGGAGACAAACCTGACTGCATTACACTGTAAACTGCATGTTCTTTACGTTGTAATTTGCATTATATTAAGAACTTAATTTTTAAATATGGGATCAAAAATATTAACTTGTATGAATATATTTCAGCACAACCCAAAGTGTAGAGTTGATTTTTAATACAATAAATAACATAAATCACACACACACACACACACACACACACACACACACACACACGGTTCCCATGAAGATTAGAAGATTTAATAAGATAATGGATGTGAAATGGCTGATTCACAGCAGACCTCAGTAAATGGTACCGATTATTATTATCTTGTGATCAATTATCTGGAAGCAAGATTCTGTGTCCTAGAGAAATGTTTTCCTTCCACACAGGCTTAGCCTCATGATTCACACTATGGGGAGAAACTCAATAAATACTTGGGTCTTTGCTGATATATCAGGTACAGATTATTTTAAAACACTTGCAATACAGAGTCTGTTTTCCACCATATCTGGAGAGAAGTAGGATATGATATGGAATTATAAGCAAAAGGACTAGGGCAGCATTCAACCTGAGATTCTGGTATAGATCCTTATTCTAGCCACATTACAAACAAGATTTTGAAAGCTGCCTAGGGCAAAAATGAAACAACCTCAGATCTGTGACTCAGCACAGAATGACAACACTCTGATTTATCTTTCTCTAATCTCTTCCTCAAGGTCTGGAAGAACCTACTGGGCAAATTAGCAGGAAAAGTCAACAACCTAGCTATGCCCTTGCGTTCTGGTAATCCTCAATGCTGTGAGCACTTCCAAAGTCCTGTCTTGTATGATGCTTCTAGCTCTGCATAAACATCTTAGGAAGACTTGTAAACCAGACCAGAAATTCAGACAATCTGTTGTGTCAGTGTGTTTGCATGTGCTGGTGAAGTCGTGGGGCTATCTGACCACAGTCAAGCAAAGTAACAGGAGTGGCTCTAACACCCTTCTCCACACAAGGAAATGCAAGCGAGTTTAGTTGTCAGATCTCAGGAGCTCCAATGCTCCTGCACATTATCCTCTCCCAGCAACCCAGAACACTGTGTTGTTTCTCCAAGTGCCACCAAGATGGGCTCTGGATTTTCCTGGGGGATAAAAAGCCAGAGTCACTAGACTGGTGACAAATTGCTGTTTGGTATTATTAGCAGGTATTAGTTGAGACTGGCCAAACCTCTCTCCCTCCCTCTGTTCCTTCACCTGTCAATATTTATTGATTCTCCAAAGTGTACAGAGCTGTGCTTAACTCCCCATTCCCTTCTTCTCAGCCTCTCCCTATGAACAGGGTCACCCCTGAGTCTGGGTTTAGAAATGGATCCCCTTCCCTTCCATAGTAGTGAAATTCAACTATATACGATTGCATTTAAAAAAAAATGTGTTGAGAGCCACTGAGCAGTTAGTTGTTCATTATAGGGAAAATACTCAGAGGACAGAGAAGTGTGCAGACGTTTTCAAAAAAGTTACTCTCAGCCTGAAGTCCATCGCAGCAGTTAACTTGAAAATCCAGGCAGACGATGTGGGTGACAGCAATCTTTCCTAGAGGGCAGGCAGAGCTTGCTCAGTGGGACAGTGTCCAGTTTTACTGTGGGGCTTAAGCATTCAGAGAAATGGGGTGAGCACACAAGCACCGAGAGGCGAGTGGCAAGCTGAATGAACTTTCTGTTCATTTTAGGGTGCAGACAGAGGTAGGAGTAGGTGGAAATGAATCAGTGAAATAAATCGGCATCTGCTAGCTCCGGGAGCGTGCAGCTTCCTGGCATGACTCACCACCCAGCTCCTCCTGCGCTCTGACTCATGGTGCACAGAGGCTGGTTTCTAAGGAGACCACCGAGGGCTGGATAGCAACAGCTACCAGGGTGGGCAGGGTGCTCACGTGGCTGTGGAGCCTGAGGTCTAGTGACCCCCACACCTGGATGGAGTGACTTTTCCAGAGAAAGCCTGCATCTCTTTAAATGTCATTAGAAGGAGAAAAGAAATGTTTCATAAGGTTATTCTTAAGGTTATTCACAGACTCTCAGTCCTGCCAATAATGAAGTCCTTTGTCTGTCCACAATATGCCATCGATTCATGTTCTGGCCAACAGAGCCGTTCTGAATACCAGCCACGTTTGGAATGTCGCAGGTGGGGACAGAGGAAGGATGCGGGAATGAAAAATAAAAATATTGAAGTGAAAAAACCTGAATTTATGGTAATCATTACATGATGAAGGCTCACCTGTGTAGTGCTTCCTATATGACTTCTATAGATTGATTCTTAAATGTCCTTAAAGCCCTATGTGTTGAAGATTTAATCCCCATCTTGTCGATATTGGGAGGTGGTAGAAACTTTAAGAGGTAGGATCTAATGGAAGGTTTTAGAAGATTGATGTCGGACCCTCAAAGGGGATATGGGACCCTGGTCTCTTCTTTTTTCGCTTTCAGTTTCCTGCCATGATGTGAGTGATTCTTTTTCTCCTTCACTTGTTTCCTGTCATGATGTGCTGCCTTGCCACAGGCCCGGATGCAATGTGCTAACCAACTGAGGACTGAAAACTCTAAAACTATGAACCCAAGTAAACCTTTCCTCTTCATAAGCTGATTACCTCAGGTATTTTGTTACAGTAATAGAAAAGTAACTATGACAGACGCTGGAAATAAAAGATCAGCCAAGCCAGCCATGCCCCTTGCAGAGCATGAGCATTCTGGGAGGGTCAAGGGGCGAGCTTTACAGAGAGCAACCCTTTTGAAGCTCATGGATAGTGGAGAATACAGTTGTTAGGGCCAGAGTGAAATGCAAGGACTGCACATACTGGGTCAGCCTTTCCTCTCTACCAGTCTACTCAGCATGTCAATTGGTCTTACAAAGCAGTGTAGAAGTCTTCATATAACTTGATTCATCAGATGATATTGTTTGCCAGTAATGGAGTGCTGCCAAAATGCTCCCAAAGTTTCTTCCTTTAAAGAGTGAACTATTTCCCCTGAACAATTATTTGTACTTTCTAATAGCTTTCAAATACTTTCTCATAGACAATGAAAACAAACACATCAATCTAGCCAATGTTAAATTTACCATAACTTCCGAACTAGTGAGTTTTACATTTTAATGAGCTTTTATTAGGTATTTTGTTCCCCTGATTTTTTTATGCTACTGAGGTTTTTCATAAAAAGGGCATAAAACATTGTGTATTTTTAAAGGGTAAGAAAATTCCAAAGAACTGTTTTTTTTTTTTTTATTTAACCTTATGTTCAATGGACTTTGGTTCTTATAAAGGAAGTACACAATTCAGCCATCAAAATCAGCTTCCCATGGAGTCAGAGTTTTTAAGAAAGTCTAAAATAACCTCATTACCTGAAAATAAATCTTCCTGAGCAAAAAATCGTTTTTGTCCTGAGGCCATTTTTAAAATCTGACTTAATATTACAGTTCTATAAATGAGTATGTGAGATACTTTTCATATTTGTTCTTTAGCATTTTCCTCCTACTGAAATTAGTTCTTACTGAAGAGACTATTAGGTGTGCAATGGATGTTTTTATGTCTTTCATAGACTAAGGAGGCATCAGTAACAGAACTGGGGAATCAGATTGTTCCCCCGTCCCTTCTCACTTTCTTTTTTTTTTCTTTCCATTTTTCATTTCTCCTTTTATTCCTCCCTTCTTCCCATTAGGAAGAATTTTTTGAGGCCCAGATTTGGTCACACATTTCATCTTCTATCTTTACTCCAGGTATCTTTAGAAAGAGACATACAAAGATGGTATCTGAATAGCCTTCCAAGGAGTCCAGGAAGAAAGGATAAATCCTCTGTAGCTAAATTGAGGGAAGGGGAGAAGTGGAGAAAGATTATGTCCTGGTTTTTGTCATTCTACAAGCGTCACCAAATTAAAAGTGAGGGAGTCATATACATTAATCAGATTCAAAGAGGGTAGATATTGGGGGGAATATGACAGGTGGTCAGACATTTGGCACTACATGTAATTTGGTCAAGACATAAAAAACGACCAGGGTGGGACCAGGAGAAAGAAATTCAGTTCGTTATTAGAATGTCTAATGGTGTGGCCTCTTGATGTTCATTTCTTCATTCTCATGTCCAGCTCAGAAGTAGGGAAAGATGATGGTATTATTGGCCACAGATCAAATCTGGAACATGGAGCATTCACTCTATTTTCATTAGAAATATGAAGGTAGGGAAGAGTTGACATGAGAAGGTCATCTGAAAGTCAAGAAGATGTGATATTAAGTCTTCTAAGCTCCCAGCACTGTGCTGGCTCTCTGTTCCCCAGAAGCTCATGGCATCACTGGGTCAACAGACTCATAATAAATAACAAATACAACACAGAGCATGATGGGAACAGAAAGGCAGGTCTTTGAGGGCCAGGGAAATTGGGGACGATTTCATGAAAGATTGTCAGATTTTGGAGTTTGGTTTTGAACTAGGCTTTTTTTTGTTTTGTTTTGTTTTTTGTTTTTTTTTTTTGTATGAGTAGTTTTACCCATGATTAAAAAAAAAAGGTGAGATGAATAGATATCAGAGACTTTAATAACAGGACAGAGTTGTTTCCAAGAAACAGTGAATAGGTTTTGTCCTTAAAAACACAGGTTATGGTAGGAGGTTTCAGCAAGCTCATGGGTGAAGAGATTAAACATATAAACGACAGATTGTGCAATTCTTGAAAGATACTGGTAATGGTCATTAGAAAGAGACACAAACTTCTTTTTCTTTTTTCTTCCCTTTTCCCTTCTCCCTCCCTTTCTCTCTTTCTTTCTTTCCTTCTTTCTTTTGCAGCAGAGATGAGGTAGGGGGAAGAATTAGCAGTGAGGAAATTCTATCAAGTCTCTATTTTAGATAACTTTTTACCAGTGAGTAGACGATGGTATGTGGCAGAACCCCCAATTCTTAAACATCTACCTCCCTGTAGGAAGGTGGGTTCCCAGAAATCAAACTCTAAGAGAAGTGCAGACAGAAGGTTTATTGGGGATTTCCTTTATGATCCATGTCTATAAGGGATTGTGGATGATGGGGTTAGGCAGAGGGTAGAATTGTCCCTGTAATGCACAAAGCCCTCAGGATGTCTCAGAGGGAGCCTCAGAATTGAGATGGCGGTGCATAACTTTATCAAATTGAGCCAATGGGGCTAGGCCTTTATTCCCATATAAACCAGTCATTGGATGAAGAAGGGGGTGTGTGGCCTTGGTCAGCTGATATCAGTCATCAGAAGGAAGAATTCAGGTGTGAGCTATCAGTGCCAATACTCTCAGGTATTTGGGGTATATTTTGTTACAGCTTTGCATTGCTGTAACAAAATAGCCGACAAGAACAACTTAGAGGTGGAAAAGCCTATTTTGGCTCACAGTTTTTTCCTGAAGTCTCAGTCCATGGCCAGTCAGTTCCATTGCCTTGGGCTTGACATGAGGCAGAACATCATGGTAGAAGGTCAAGGTGGAAGAAAGCTGCTGAGTTCATGGTAGATGGGAAAAAGATAAAGGGGCTGTAAAGAAGAGAAACCTAGGGTTTGCCTCCACTGACCAACTTCTTCCAAGTAGGTCCCATCTCCCAGTATTCCATTCAGCTATCAATGGATTAATCCACTGATGAGGTCAGAACCTTCACGATCCAGTCATTGCCTAAAAAGTCCACCTCTGAACCTTGCTGCATTGGAGGCCATTCTTTCAACATGAGACTTTGTGGGGTGTTCCAGATATGAACCATAACATGGGGTAATGATTATTTCATTCAATCTCTAAACCTGTTTTTTTTTTAATCTATAGAAATTGTCAATATTCTATTAATCATGCCAAAACCTAGGGAACTTCCTTGCCTTGTTGTTTTATTTTCCTTACCCACTCCATCAGTTAAAACCTGTCAGCTTTCCCTGAAAGGTTTCATCTATGGACAGAGTATTTTTCCCTAGTCCACAGCCCTCATCTGCCAATGAATTATCATGCAATTACCTTGAACAGTCCCCCAGATTCCATACTTGCTTATTTTGCTGTCTTTTCTCCATGTAGCATCATATCAATTCATAAACCTAGTAAGTACTCAATACACATTAGATATATGCATTAATGACCTCAGAAGATAGTGATATCTTTAGCCATGGAGAGATTGCTTTTATGGTGAAATGCAGAATGTACTGGCCTCTGATGATTGATCTAAAGAAAGGAAAAATAAATTTTGGATAATAGGAATATTTTTAAAAGGTAAAAACCTAAAAATGTCTAAACCATTCTGCTAAGGTTTGGATCTTAAATGTCCCCCAAAAGGCCCACAGTGCTAAATGGTTGGTGGCCAATCTGTGGCACTATTTGGAGATAGTAGAACTTTGGGAGGTGAGGCCCAGTGGGAGGGAGTGATGTCATTGCAGTTGTGCCCTTGAAGGGGATATTAGGACGCAGTCTCTTTCATGCTCTCTACTTCCCAGTCACAGTCTTCCTTCACTGCAGGATGCTTCCATGAGGTAGTATGCTGTCACAGGCCCAAAGCAACAGGGCCAAGCCACCATAGACAGAAACCTCTTAAACCATGAACCCAAATAAATCTTTCCTCATCCAAGTTGATTTATGTCAGGTATTTTGTCACAGTGACAGAAAGCTAACACACATGCCAAACACATGTCAAAGATTCTAGTTAATTCATTAATTAGGAAAAAAGTAAGAAGTTCCAACCTATTCAAAATGGAATTAAAAAATAACACATATATAGTAATAAATACTGTTGAAATGAATTGATAAACAGTTCCAGAATTATTGGAGGGGGTGACAGGAAATCAATTACATTTCCAACACACTTAACTATTTCTAAGGACAAAAATCATGTTCATTATTATCAGATATCTGTAACTTGCAGAGATATACCATTGTTCAAAGTCAACAGAGGTCACAGAAACCTTATAGAATTAGCTAATCCAGACAAATGTGCTGATACAATGCCTAGTTATCCACTGATCCAGATCCTAGTTATCTGGATCATTTCAAAGCCTTTCATTACTTTTTCTTTCATGTGCAAGAAGAAGAAGAAGGAAAGCAAATGAAAGGTACATTTTCTGGACAGTAGTGGTTTATGCCTGTTTTCTTAGAGAAAGTGTGAATGGAAAGTCTCCTACTCTCAAATGAAAAAATGTCTTGATTTGGAAGATAAGAATGTATTGTCATTTCTTCTTGGTTTCACTGAAACTTCATTATCATTCACTTAAAATCATAATAAGTAAACAACAAAAGGGATTAGCTGGGTTAGAGCCCCACTCAGAAAGATTAACAGTTAGTACCTTTTATCTAAGTAATTAAGTCTCTGGCAGAAAGTTAGAATTGTGTTTTAAAGTGGGCACAGCATGGGGCAGCCAGGATTACTATCTATTGGCCTCCCGAAGGTAACCCTGACTCATCCATCTGGATGGACCTGACAAGTCTGATTCCATTTCTCACAGGAACTTCTTGAAGCAGGTGATGGCCCAAATGTTTGGACAAATTCACTTTCTAAACCATAGGGCATTTGGGAATTTCTGATGATGCTCCAAAGGAGAAATCCATAATAATAGTTGTGAGTGTGTGTGAAATAGGGAGTTCAGGAATAAAAGGAGAAAAAGGGCAGGATAATGAGTATCCTGTGGCTCTCGTCTTCTGTGTTCATCATTTATCAAACTAGACAAGCTGAATGGCTATCTAAATGGCTGGATTTGCTTTAGATTCTGTTTGTTTTTAAAACATTCTAACCTCCTCTCTTTTTATGACCATGAACTCTGAGAGTTGTATAGACATGCATCTTTTTCTTTTCCTTCTTCTTCCTTCAGTTTGCACTTTAGAGGGGTTTTCAAACCCTGTCACCTCTGCCTTCCCCTGGGTGGTATCATGTTGAAAACCAAGCAGCTTAATCCCACTCTAAGAATCTTAAGAAAGATTACAACATAGAAAGTGCTTCAGAGGATTTGTTTACAATTTTTTTTTCTGTTTCAAACCAGGAAGTCACATTGTGATCCATAAACATAACTCATTCCCAAAGGGATTAAAGCTAAATTTCGGACCAACTATTTCTAAAACTGTCTGCAAATGAAAACACCTTTGAGTCTCTTCTATGAACACTAGTGTAAATAAATGTAAACACAGCTACTACAAAAATAATTGCTAACTGCAGGCTCTAATCAAGAGTCTACTTTATTCTGAGGAGCAATGAGGACTTTGTAAGAGGTGTCAGCTCTTCATCGGGAGGCACTCCTTGAAAAGAAAAGTCAGAGTGGAAGTCCAAATGTAAGTCACTGGAGAGTTGGCCTCAAGTATCACAGTATTCTGGCTGAGCCTCTGATTTGTATGTGGTTCGACTCTCCCTTAGAAATATTTTTGAATCATTGACATTTACAAAACAAGTCGTTTGCCACCGGGGGCAGGTCCCTGAAGAATGTTTTTGAATACAAAAGGAAAACAACCCGTGCAGTGCCAACTCAGGCATACCAAATTTGTCTTCTCAAATTGGAAGGATCATGCCACAAGCATTTTGCAGAAGCGTTCTCTGAATAGTAATACTTATAACTAACATTTGCCTTGCCCTTTATGGTTTGCAAAGTGCTTCCAACTTAAGATGTCATTTCAGAAGCTCTCAAGGTGGACCTTGTGGAAGGGGGAAGAGAGGAAATCGCTGAGTAGACTGTCATTTGTAACTACCCTTTTCCTGGCCTCAGCTGTAGTGGCTCCCTGCAGATAAGATTCTCCTAAAAAGGATTATAAGCTGTGGCTCTTCTGATACTTCAGAGTGCCTCTCTTTCATTGTCTGTTTTACACAAAAACCCATTAAGTTATGTATTATATTTAAACTGGTTTTGCAAAGTGAGTGTTAATTAAACTTGGAAACATTTTTTACAAATCAAAAAATAGCTTACAATTTACATTTCACTTTGGCTTCACCTCCAGATCAGTGCTAAGAATGGTCAGATTTTTCAGCAATCAGATGGATGTCTGTGTTTTTTGAAAACTAGGTTAATTAATTTATATATTTAGTGAATATTTAAGTGCTTACTTGGCCAATGTCTCCCATTTTTAGAAGTTACAAAAATGAATAAAGTCTGTGCCTTCTAAAGTTTATACTGTTAGAGAAGACGTACACACAATTCCTATAATGCAAAATGTCAAAGGTTTAGAAAGATGAAGAATTAGAAGCTATTTCTGAGTCAAAAGAATTAGAGCAGTTCTCACAAAGTCAGGTTTGAACTGGGCCTTGATCAATGGGTAGGCTTTGTAACAATGGATAAGAAAGGTATTCCGAGGGGTGAAAATAACATAAAAGATGGGGAAATATGGTGTATGTGTGAGAGGTGCTAAGTTATCTATTATGGTGGGATCACAAATGTATCATGATAGAGAACCTCATAAATGAACAGCATCCTTGTATGGCTCTGACAATTTTTTTTCCTGTGCATTGTCTATATAAAAGAAATAGGCTCCCAAAAATGTTACACTTAAATGTATACCATCTCTTAACATAGAATCAGAGTTACATACATATATGGACTTAGCCCTGAGTAATTATATGTGTTCAAAACTGGTTCACACACCTATTTTTATAGTTATCTTTTTCTCTTTTATTGTAAAGAAACAAAGAAGTTTTCTTATTATGTAATACGTTTTCTTAGATTATTAAGTACAAAGAATAAAATAAGCCACCAAACTCTAACACCCAAAATCATCACTGCTCACATACTATGTATATTCTTCTAGCTTCATCATCTACTATGTGCGTGGGGGTGGGGAGTGTATACCAAGGTGTGGAATAAATATGCACACACACACATATTTTATACAAACATACTCTAATGTGTTACATTTTTCCTCTCATTAAATATTTTCTACAAGTATTTCTATTTCTACATAAGCTTTCATTACTTAGAAGTGGTATGATTTATGTAACAAATTTCCCATTGTTAGAAATCTGGGTGGTTTATATTTTTCTCTTGAAAATAGAAAGCATCCATAATGAACAGTCATATGATTAAACCTTTGCATAGATCCATGAATATTTCCTAAGCTAAATACCTAGAAGTGAGATTCCTATTTTACAGTGTGCGTAAATTTCTCTATTTGAGAAATTTGTACCTTTCTAGATTCCCACCTGCAGTAAAGCAATATTACTTCCCAAAGAAAATGATACAATCTCCCAGGAAGATGGGATAGTCAGAAACATGGTATATCTTTGACATTTGGGCAGATACATTAAATCACTAAGACCTGTGTGTAGGGAGTTCTCCAGCTGATATATCTTTCACCCAGAGAACCCCTCCTTTATCCATGAATAACCATCAATTGCTATTCTCTGCATCACGGATTCCTCTCCACTACCACCTCAGCCTTGAAAACACTTCTAGCTACTCCTAATATAAACCATCTGAAAAGCTAAGGTTTGCTGCTATTTTTCATTATGCTAAGGCTGATCACAGAGGCAACCCGTGGCAATCACAGATACTAACCAGGCAGTAAGTAAGGGCAATTTCATCACAAGTGCACACTTGCATTTTATGCCCCTTAATCACAGTTACAGCTCCCCCAAGCAGCACATGCTCCCCATTTGGATTTTGACAATACCTTCTTTGTCAGAGGAATGCTGCAAGTGAGGGTGAGGGAGGCGTTTATTGCCAGGAACAGTTTCCTGGCATCTGACAAAGTGGCAGTTTAAAAAGTCTCTATGTGAATTTACACATGCACCATTGGCACATAGGGCCTTACTCAAAAGAGCAATGTTAATGCAGGTCATGGTCCTCTCTGGCTCAGCGGTTTTATGTTTTCCTAGCCTCTGGATGTTTAATGAGTTTCCTGTTCTGTCCATCTCCTCAGAAAACCTACCTGGTTGTATTAAGGCCAAGGATCCAGTGGAAAATGCCCTGAGACCTGAAGAGCAGTCCTGTCAGAGATGTCTCAGTGACCCACTTGCTACACTGTACTTCTTCTCAAAGCCTCTGTTAGCCTGAAGTCATGATTATTGAGCAAAGATCATAAATTAAGTTGAAAACATGTAGGAAATATCTGACCTGTCAGAAATACAGTCAAATAGAAATTCCTAAACTGGAGTGATAAATCAATTCCATGGCTAGTGGTTGATTAAACTTAACTTCAAGGTATTTTCCTGATATTCAGCTTCCTGGTATGGTACTTGCAGAGAATACGTACCCACAGTTGGCTCTAAATGTGAAATACGCCATCTATAGTAAATTTTCTTTGAAACCACGTTAGCCTGATAGTTCTTTAAGTGGGAGACTTTTCTGTGGCAAGGGTTGGATGATGGAGAGAAGCCATTTATTATGGGTGGTTACCCAAATGGGTAGAATGCATAAAACAATGGTCCCAGATTTTTCATTGGCAGGAGTTCTGTGTAAAATATTTCACAACCAACATAACAAGCACTAATCAATCATAACAGACACTTACTTGCCCAGTCAGAATGGACATCAGCTGTAAAGAATTGGTACATATTCTGATTTATATTGCCTGAATCTCATGCTTGCTTGTGGATAAGTTTGCAGATCCCCAAAACACCATTCATTAATGAGTAACTGCCATATATTAGGTACCTATGCCAGGCACTGGGGATGCATATAACAACCAGAGAAGCCTGCAACAGCAGACAATAGTGATAGGAAGAGGAGTAGTAGCAATACCTATCATTTATTGAGGGGTTACTAGCAATAGACGCTACTCATAAAACTTTATTGAATCTTCCCAACAATTCCACAAAATAGGCATTGTCATTAGACATGGATGAGGTGGTCCGAAGCTCTGAAATATTAAATAACTTGCCCACTCAGATAGCAATTACCAGAGTTGGAATCCAAAACACTCTATTTCTAGGAGCCCAATATACTCTCTGTTGCATCTCCTTGGAAAATTGTACTGGCTTTGGCTCTGCCTTTAGCAGACCACTTAGTCTTTCAGTCTCAATATCCTTATCACAAAATCAAAGGTAATTTTTGTTTCCCAGTCTATTGCATGGATCTGAATGAAAGAAAACATGAGGTAATGAAAATTAGAGCACTACATGTGAATTCTCTAGGGCAAGAGCTATGTCTGCATGCCTTTGTGTTGAATACAATGTTCTACACACACTAAGTGCTCAATAACTGTTAAATGCATGCATAAGGTTCTCAGCACCTATGTTCTATTAGTAAAGAGTGGTTCCTCCCTCTAAGGGATTTGTAACTTACCTGGTGAGATAAGATTCACCCATTAAAGGCAGAATAACATTCCATGGTAGTATTTGCCAAGCTCCAAGGGTGGCATGATCATTGGCCATGAGAGAAGTTTCTTGAGGTAGGCCATGGGAGCATCTAAGATTTCACATGAAGCATGCCTTGGGCCTTGAGGGGCAGGTAGAAGAAATCTGTGGGCACATGAAAAGAAAGGAAGGCCATTTTGCAAAAGGAGAAATACATGGCCAAAGATGTGCGAGTAGGAATGTGAAATTTGTTTGGAAATTGTTAAACAAATCTATTTTTTTATTGTTGGTTGTTCAAAACATTACATATTTCTTGATATATCATATTTTACACTTTGATTCAAGTGGGTTATGAACTCCCATTTTTACCCCATATACAGATTGCAGAATCACATCAGTTACACATCCATTGATTTACATATTGCCATACTAGTGTCTGTTGTGTTCTGCTGCCTTTCCTATCCTCTACTATCCCCACTCCCCTCCCCTCATAAACAAATCTCTTGCACTAGACCTTAACCGTTATTTTTTATAGCCCAAAATGGCGGGAAGAATAATCACTAAAGAGTTAGGCAAACAGCAAATACACTGACAATACCAAACTTGGTGCTTGGTGATTCCAAGAACATAATGTTTCTTTAAAAAATATTTTTAAAAATCCCTCTTATTCTTATCTCAGAAAACTACTCTTTGATATGACTATGCTTAGAATCACTGAACTGTACATTTAACATTGGTTAATATTGTTGAAAAAAGCGAAAAAAATAAAATACCAGAAGGAGAAAAACCCAACCAAAACTCTAGAGAAATGATCCATCTGGAAAAACCACCCACAACCCTACAGTTATTTGAATTCTAATGCTTATCCTAATTTCTAATTGATTGTTTTCTTTCCTATTTCTTGCATTAGTTTGTGATTGCTTTCTGACTGGTCTTTTTATTTCCAGGATTTAGTGCATAGCACACAGTACATAGTCAATGTATTTTGAGTGAATTAAGTACTTCAAATGAGCAACGACTTGCAGTGAGCTGCATTTAGCTCAAAACCTTCCTTAACATTTTGAGAATGAAGCTTAGGGCCAGTCAGCATTAATGAGAATATATAATTTACATGTTCTAGGCATGAAATGGTTAAACAGCAAAATCCAAGACCCTGAAGACACGAGGAATTTTTGATAATACATCCTAGGTAGTACAGTAGCACAGTCAACAACTTCTGTGAGGATAAAAATTTTTTCCAAGTAAATTTAATCTGTAAATTGTTCTCTTCTAGGCAAAAAGCCAGAGAAAACCACAGAATTCTCACCATTACTTTGGTACAAAGAGCACAGAGCACAAGGCAAGCAGAGAGAAACAGAAAGATTCCCCCCAAGTGAAAGTAATTGACACATTGAATGTTTTGGGTTAAATTAATCTCTTCAATGACTAAGTAGAAATGAGAGGAAAGGCAAGCTCAAAATAGAAAAGTTGACAGAGACACAGCCCTCAGAGGTAAGAGGTAGAGGATTTCCTATTTTGCAGGTTAGTCCTACTGTGAGGAAGGGGATATTTCAAAATAGAGTAGCTAAGGCTGTAGCAGAAAAGAGACACAGGACCCCCAAGAGAATCCAAAGTAGCTTGAAGTTTGAGCCAGGTTTGCTCAAGTGTTTTTGTCAATTTCTAAGTTGGGAGGGAGATTGGGGTCACTATAAACCATATATGGAAATATGCATAAACACAAACGTTACTAATATTTGCGTAATAAGTCTGCACCATTTATTCATTATTCATCACATAAATTCAGCAAATTCCCACCAGATCCTTCTGTGATCTTTATCAAATCCAAAGTTAAAATAATGTATTCAGGGGTTGTTAAATTGGTGGTGGGTACTTTTGACTCTCTGTACCTTCTTCTCTGTTCTGTCCTTAACTTTGCTTTCAAATAGCCTTGGAAATATAGATAAGGTCCCGGAGTTACACATTAGTCACTAAGCACTGATCATGGATTTGAAAACATTCAGGAGAAATTGTTCTCAGGTGAAGTGTATGGGGGGCTGGATTGAGAATGGTAGCTGAGACCTGAGGTATTTCCTGAGATAGATATTTCTTGAGGTATTTTTTTTTTGCAACAGGAAACTAACTTGTAGCAGGGATAAACTCAAAAACTGCATTCTGCTCCCCCCACTCTGTGTCTTGTGACAGAGATTTTGGACTTGCACTTCTATTTCTGTATCCCAAAGAAGGCTGCCCTAGTCAATAACCCAGCAGCTCAACGTGCAAGGTACCGGATGATTTTGCACTGCAAACTGTCCCTAGAGGTAGAGACCAGTTGTCCAATCATTCAAACATTCAGTTTTTAATTCATTTGACACTGATTGCTGAGATTCCTTACCCTTGTGTTTGGTGCTAGTGTGACATTGATGTGCAGGATAGATTTGGTCTCTGACATTATGACAGAACTGCTCAACAAGGATGCCCCCCCCCCAAAAAAAAATCAGTTAAATATGAGTACATATAAGTGTGGTAGGTGTTTTCTTAGGAGAAAAGCAAGGCAGTATGGAACACATACCAGAAAATAACATTTGGGGATTGGGGAATTGGAAGTAGGGATCAGGAAAACTTTTTCTAGGAGGTGACGATCCCCAAGACAATGAAAAAAAAGTGTTTAGACTGTTGCAAGAATAGGTTGGAAAACATGAAATCTAGAGGATGTGATTTTATGAACTCTAGGAATCAGTTTCAATTCCATATTCTCAGAAAGCCATGGAGGCACATCATCATGGTAGCCATTACACAAAAACTTGACCAGAAGCTCTGTACATCAACGTGCCTTTAATTTACAATATGATTGGAAAGATTATAGAAGTACCCAAAAAGAAATTCAAAGGAAAGTCACAAACCTGACTCATTGATTGAACAAATAATTAATGAGGGCCAACTCTGTACCACACACATTTTTAGTAGTAAGCATACAGCAGGGAACAACACAAAGTCCGTGCTCTCATGTGCTATTATTCCAGAAGGAAGAGAGGAAAAAAACTAATATGTATCAACTGGTGATAACAGATAGAAAGGGGGAAAAAAGGTAGATCTGAGTGGAAGGGAAGAAAGTGACGACAGCTGGGGTGGATACAAAAGGCTTAGTTGCCGTTTATTGAGATGGGAAATTACTGTTGGACAAAATGAACATTTCTAGACCACATGAGAGGCACTGTGAAAGAACTCTCAAGAAGTTGATGCTTCATTGGTTCTAATATCATCCTACTTGTAAAGATCTTTCAGGCCACTGAGGGGTTGGGAGAAGCTGTGATGTTTAGACTTTTTATTTGAACCATATTTTGGTTTTCCTGGATAAGGAAACAGAGACATATTTCAGAATTATCTTTCACATAATAGACACTCTGTTTACATTTATCGAAATATTGAGATATTGAGGAAGGAATAAATGCGCATACATGAACTTCCTCATTGAGATTGGATACCCTCCTCAACTCTTGGTGATTCTACATATCCTCCATTCCACTCTTTATTCTATCAGCTCCTCTCCCCTCTCTTCAAAACTGCTGCTCTCAGATTTCAGACTAGCAACTCTCCGTCAAAGAGACCATGCCAGATGGCTAATGCCAACTTCCTTTATTTTGACAAGGTTGGTACATGGAGGGAGAGAAAAGGGCAAGGATGACATGAATAACATGAAAAACAGGGCTACAGATGTGGGTCTCACCTTGTTGCCTACATGCAGACTCAACGGGACATGGTGTAGTCTAAGAGTAGAGAAGACAGAGCCTTCTGAACCAACCTAGACCCATATTTTAGTTTGAATATGAGGTGTCCCCAAATGCTCCTCTGTTAATGCAAGAATGCTCAGAGATTAAATGCCAATCATTTTATTATGAGAGGTAGACTTTAGTCGGTCCATCCTAGTTTGAATGCACTAACTGGGTGCTAACTGTAGGAAGGAGGGGCATAGCTGGAGGAGGCAGGTCACTGAGGGTATGACCTGGAAGGGTTCATATTCCCTGCAGTCTCTTTCCTCTTTTCTCTCTGCTTCCTGGTCGCCACAAGCAGAATGGCACTCCTCTGCCACATCCATGATGTTCTGTCTCCACCATGATGTTCTGTCTCACCTTGAATCAAGAGCATTGGGCCACCAACCATGGACTAAACCTCTGAAACCATGAATCAAAATAAAACTTTTTCTCCTTTAAGTTGGTCTGGTCAGGTCATCTTGTCACAGCAAGGGAAAGCTGACTGATACAACCCATCCGATGGTGCAAAGGGCATAGTGAGAATCAAAAGTAAGTGATGAAAAAGAAATTTGGTCTGGTTCCCAGGAATGTGATCCAGTCCTTCTTCCAGTTTTACATCAGTTAAACCCAAAGATTAGAGCCCCATAGGGCATTACCCAAACTGGTGTCATCTCCAATATAACACAACCTGCTCTGCAGTTCAGCATCCAGACATCTAATTTGTCACACACTAGCCCACCAAGCTCTTGAACAAATCTAATCTTATGTGAAAATTTCAGCTGCATGTGGGACCATAGCCTCCGGGCTCAGACTCCTCCATATTCAGAGTAAAACGCAGCAAAGATATTACAGAGAAAACTACTTTCAAAATCCCAGTTCAGTGTTTCTGACTGCATCAGGATACAGAGTCCAAACTAATTTCTTCATCACTCTTGTCTTCTTTGGCAGTCATTTAATTAATTAATTTATTTACTTGTGTTTGTCACCCCCTCTAGAAATTGAAGGGAAGAAGACAGGGACCATGTACATGTCACTCACCACAGACTCTCCAGTGCCTAGTACATGATCTTGAATTAATGTATCATTTACTCATTAAGAGATTTGAAGCAAACCGAGGGCATCTTGTAGATGTATGGAGACAAAAAAAAAATAATATCATTTATCCTTAACATTACACATTTAAGATTGACACCATACTTAGTTTCAAAATGTCTTGAGCTCTTTGAGAGGCTAAAATATGCTTTAACTTATATAACCTCTTTATGTGCAAGATGTAATCTAGCACATAACTATAAGTACTTTAAGATGTTATTTTATGAATATTTAAGCAATGCTATGGATTTTCACTGGGAATACATGCACTTCATTTGCTATTTTGTAATTTATCTTTTAAGCCATGTTACTCAGAAGTAAAGATATTTGTTTGAGTTTCAGTAGCTTCATGTTTTCAACACAAAATTCATGTGACATGTTCATTAGAGCTTTGAGGTCTTTGTGAGAAAAGATCTTTTGGATTTTTATCTCAAAGTATTTCTACCATATACCTTTAAAATTGAGAGGACAGAGCACCTTATTTTTAAAATCCAAAGCTTCTTATTAGGCATTTGGAAAATATTGGATTTCACAAGTAGATTATTTTGGCTTCTTGTGATCAAAATTCAACATTTATTGGGTATTCTGAGGGCAGTGTTAATGTTCCAGGAGAATAAATTCCCCTACCAGGAAATCAGGAAGCATCTTATAAAATCTGTTGATCTTTTCTACTACTAGACCATCGTACATGAATGAAAACCAAGAACTAGATTTTCAAATTTATATTCAGTATGATGCCTGATAGAAATATAGTATTATTCTTCTGATAGAAATAGGTATTATTTGCAATATTCACAGTAGGTCTTCATCTTAGTCAATTTTGTGCTTTCATTATAGAATATCACAGATTGGACAATTTATAATGGACAGAGTTTCATTTTTTTTTAACAGTCTGGAGGCTGAGAAGTCCATGATCAAGGCACTCGTAAGCCTGGTGTCTGCTGAAGGCCCTGTCTCTGTTTCCAAGATGGCAACTTGAATGCTGCATTCACCATCATGGTTTATAGCATGGTTTATAGCTTCAATGCTGTTCAAGGCCTATCTTTTTATCCCTTGAATGGCTCTCAATCTACAACTACAGAACCCCTGTGGCTGGTTATTGCTCCTAAGATGGGCCCTGACCCCCATTGTCTATATATTACCCTTTTGGAAAAAAGCTGCTTTACCTGGAGGTAAATAATCTCTGGTTCATGATCTCTGTCAACTACACTCCATGTCTTCCTTTTTTCCAATTGCTTTATTTCAAAGGCACTTAATGGAAATAGTAATGATCTGCAATTTCACATCTGCCTTTTTTAGCCACATATCATTTTGTGAGAAATTTTCCTTTGTTTTTAAGTGTCTTCTAAAACCTAGTTTTACGTGATAGCACATTTTGTTCCTGGGATCTATCTTAATTAAACCACTCTCCTATTGTTAACTATTTAGATTGTCTCTGAAATACTTAAATTGTTTCTGAAATATATATATATATATATATATATATATATATATATATATATATATATATATATAATATATATATAATTTAAATCTTGCTGTCATGAACTTTTTTTAGTTTTTTAAAATTATTTTTGTTGTAATTAGTTATGCATGACAGTTGAATGCATTTATGTACTTTGATATATCATACATAGATGGGATATAATTTTTCATTTTTCTGAATGTACATGTTGCAGAATCATATTGGTCATGCAGTCACATATATACATACAGTAATAATGTCCGTTTCATTCTACTATCTTTCCTGTTCCCACATCTCCTCCCCTCCCCTCCCATCACTTCCCTCTACCTAATCTAAGGTGTCATGAACATTTTTTCACCCATATATCCTTTGAAAAGTTGTAACTTTTTTTTCCAAGATGTTTTTTAGAAGGATCCAGAATCACTTGATGCAAAGGTATGAAATTTTCTGAGCTCCCTGATAAATTCTGGGCTAATTACTTTTCAGAAAAGTTAACTTCTACCAGTATCAACACTCTATCACCATGCCCTTGCTGATATTGTTACCTTATGAAATATTTGTCACTTTAATACATGAAAAATTTGATAGCAAATTTAATGCAAATTAAGCAAAAACTTCCATTCACAAGTGATATGTTATATACATTTAGAGAGGACTGTAATATTTTTTAACCTATATAGTAAAACCAGGAGGTCACTTCTTAGTTGCTGACCTTTCTGTGGTCTTCATGTCCCATTAAGTACTCTGATACTTAAAGCCTCAGGTCACTTTCAGTCCTAATTGTATTTTATTATTCTCCATTGTTACGGTATGTTTCAGGCAATTTAACCAAAAGGGTCTCTGGTCACCTTTTCTTCATTGGTTCATTTACAGTTATAACAATGACAGATTTCCTGAGATGTTATATTAGTTTTATTATCATTACAATGATTATTTTTACTGGAATGAAAGTAAGAATAAGAATACTTTCTTTCTGCCTTGGTCCACTGTGAGTTATACCTTCTCACTGCTTTAGGTGAGCAGTGGTTGGGTGGAAGAAAACATTCAGAGATTTTCAATTGTTTGTGTTCCATATCACGTCAGAGGACAGATAGAAGGTAATAAATATCTTATTAAATTTTCTGTGGTGCTTTCTACTACATTATTTTAAGTTGAGCAAAAGATGGGTCTCAATGACTGTTTCCTTTTTTGTCTTTGTACTTGTTCAGGAGGAGAAATGGGTCTTCAGGGCTCAGGCTTTTTCTTTTAATTTTTTTTCCCTTTGGGGGATGCCAGCTTTTGAGAAGGATACTCAGTATCTTCATGCTCTCTTTCCCTCTATTAAAATTGACTACTGGTCAATGTTCTGAAAAACCACTTCATGTTAAAATATCACCTTCACCAGAGTTAGTTTTGTTTTTGAATAATACGAATATTTCTTCAGTACCCACAATTGAGCAAACTCTTTAGTAAATATTTAGCCATAGCCAACTTGACCTCCAAGCGCCATCAGAGATGTTAGCCATAACTATTAGAGGTTTCCACAGTAGAAGCTTTTATCCCTCCTATAATAAAGCATTCTCTGGTCCTTTGAAATAACACAAGCAGTTTCACTTGTGGTCATAGCTAGCACAGAACACTGAATATGTGCCAGGCACTGTGTATATCATAATTAACTCTTGCAGCAACTCTCTTTTTAAAATGAGGAAATTAGGGGTTGGGGATATAGCTCAGTTGATAGAGTGCTTGCCCTGCATGCACAAGGCCCTGGGTTCAATTCCCAGCACCACTAAAACAAATAATAAATAGATAGATAGATAGATAGATAGATACATAGATAGATACATAGATAGATAGATAGATAAATTGAGGAAACTAAGGCTCTGAGGAGTAAACAATTTGGCCATCAGACAATGGTGGAACAGAGATTTGAACCCATCTGATTGGTTGCAAAGGCCATGTTCTCAAACACTATACTCTGGATGCTTTGATTGTATGCTGTCCTGGAACCCTGTCCTACATCTTTCTGTCTGTGGCTTTGCCATTACTCCTCAAAGAGTAGACTGTATTTTTTCCCTCCTTAATTTTGGGATGTCCCTTTGACTCATTGATGAGTAAAATGTGGCAAAAGCAATACTGTATAACCTCTAAGGACGATCCTCAAGCAATCTCCAGCTTCTCTGCTCTGACTTCTTGGTATACTCCTTCTGGGCCCAGCTGCTATAATGTAAGGAGGCCCACAAGGAGAATAACAGACTCCCCTCTTTGTGCCCCCCATAACTGCCTCCACAGAATTCCCAGAAGAAGGCCAACACCCAGACACATACACCATTTCTAGGGTCCAGTGCAAAACAAACCAAGCTGGAGTCAGGAAAGTCAGTCTTCCTTCCCTTAGGCCCAATGCCCCAGTGTGCCGTGGGTGAGTGGCCCCCATGTAATTATAGCCTCTGAGTCTGGACATGGTAGAAGGCTGGACTCAGTGGTGGTCAAGAGTTGTTTACTGAACATTCGAAGGTGCTGTCAGCCTAAAGCAGCCCCTCCCTGCCCCAAGATGATATGCACCTTTGGCCTTCATTTTCTCCACATCTGCTCCTGGGCTTCTGCCAGGGGCTGGGGCAATGGCCAAAAACTGGCCTTCTACCCACCAGTCTGATAGGGCAGAGGGCCGCAATGATCATGCAGCAGGTGGGTGTGGAGTTGGGGTTGTTAGAGACTGTGGAGGGCCCAAGAGCATGAAAGCAAGACCCTGAGGCCCCAAGATGCTGCCCTGGGCAGTAGGGATGAGAAGAGGCAGGACTGGGAATGGGGAGGCTCTGAGTCCTCTGCATTTGCTCAGTTGACCCCTGATTCTTCACTCACTAAATAAAACTCAGGCACCAAATTATTAAGAATTTCAAGATGGCAGTCACAGAGTACTAAACCCCAAGTGTGGGGCCCTTTCCAACATGGGGCCCCATGTGATTTCACAGATCCCAGATGTGCCCAGGAAGTCAACCTTGCCAGCACCAACTGCCAACTGTAAGAGTGAGGCCAGTTTAATCCTGTGACAGTCCCAGATCTCCAACAGATAAACTACCCAGTAAAGTGATAGAACCATGAGGAATTAAATCTAATTTGTACTTTAAGGCACTAAGTGTTGGGGCGGATTACGACAGAGCACTTAATGTCTGAAACAACCTCATCCTGAGGTTATGAGGTCATTCAGAACTGTATGATATGATGGTTATCCTCAAAAATATAGAATAATTGGTAGGAAAAGGGCACAGGAAGGAATTATTGACCAACATTAGACAATCTTCAATCAAATAAGAAGGGAAAAACTAAATACAAAGACATTTAAGGAAAAAAAAAAACCAAAAGATTATTGGGAAGAAGAGATTAAGATACACAGGGAAATTTTCCCATGGGAGGAAAACCATGAGGCTAATCTTGAAGTAGGTGCAGCATCAGGCCCAGGGAACAAGAGATGACCTATGTGACTGGCTGCTAGGCTCACTCATCAGCAGTGGGCACACACATAAAAACACAGAAAATCCAATTCCTGGTCTAAAATATGGAACCACTCAGCTTCACCTACTCTATACCTTGTTCTTCCCTTGGATCCCTCTAGTCTTCATGTTTGCCTCTGGCTGAGTCTGAGGAATTAAATTCTGATCTTGTTGTAAGCTTGCTGGTAGCAGGGATTTTCTCTTCTTAGTTCAGAGATGCTAAATCTCTAGTCTCCTCCCTTCTGGGGCCATCCCATCTCCAAGAAGCCCATGTATTCCTGCTGAATGTACAGATATGAAGATTATTTGAATATCAAACTGGTAGGATTTACACATCATTTCCCATACTTATTAGTCCATAGGACCCTCTTCCTTTATTTTATGTAGACCCTAAGATTACAAATGAGGAAATGCTACCTTAGCTCAAATTCCTGCAAGTTGACTTGACATATCTTCGTCTTTGTCCAACTCCCCAGATAATTCTGATGTGCAATGAAATCTGAGAACACTGTTTTAGACCTTCATGAAATTAAAGTTATAATAGTCTTTTTGTAACTTTTTATCTGTCCAACTCATTCATTCTTTAAGACTCAAATAAATATAAGATCCTTCAAAACTTCATAACTTTTCATAATTTTAACTGAATTTATTAGCTGTTTGACTGTCATTGTAGCTCAAGTCTGAGACATATAATCTTTGCATAAATATTAGATTTTTATTTTCTCTACCTCTGCATGGTACTAGGATTCAGGAAATCTGAACTGTTTTAAGGATATAAAACTAAATAGGTTGGCCCTTTTGTGATGTAATTTAATGTTGAACATAAACAGGTGATTTTGGAATCAAACCAATTTGATCTTTAATTCTTGATTGCAATACCTACAAGCTATGTGACACTAGACAGATTTTTTAAGGTTTGTAAGCCTCAGATTTCTTGCCTGGGAACCAAAACAGTAATATCTACTTTACAGGTTAGTCTTAAAAATTAAGAGAGCCATGCATAGGTAATTGGAACAATGTTACTTCAATAAATTCTAGTTTTCACTCACTATCTTCTCAAATACCTCTGTCTTCTAAAGGGCAAAAGTACCAATAAGTTTTACCCGTCTACCAAGGAGTTGTAGAGATAAAATAAGATTACATAGTCTGAAATTGCTTTGAAAAAGTTAAAGGCATTTTATAAATGGCAGGTAACAGTATTTTCTATTGATGACATCTAAAGTTTCTTGAAGGAGAAGTATTTCTACTTCCATTTTTAGAGGATTTAACACTTTACTTTCAGTTTTAAACCAGAATAAAACATTTAAATGGTATATGTCTCTGTACTCATTATCTATTTGGTAGTACTTAATTAAAAGTCCCTGATTCTAGCTACAGGCTGTCATTGCTATCTTTGTTTTGTGGGGTTTTTTTCCACTTTTCTTCTTCAGTTCAAATTTTAAACAAACCCATAAATATCCTCCACACCACAACACACACACACACATACATACATACATACACACACACACACACACACACAGAGAGAGAGAGAGAGAGAGAGAGAGAGAGAGAGAGAGAGAAGTTTTCCACAGCCTCACAGCCCATTTTAATGGAAACTAAAATTTGAATGCATATCTCTTCTCATTTCTGATTTTTTGCAAGCTTAGGAAAGAAAATATTGAAGGGAAATGGAAAATGAAACTTAGTTATGGCCAGTTTGTTAAATAAAAATGACCCCATGTATTTGTATTTGAATATCAATTATACCAGCAAGGACTGAGCATTCATCAAGTCCTTTGTAATTCTTATAGATTCTGGTAAGTGAATACAAGAGTCCCAAGAATGCAAAATAATAACAATATTCTTAAAATGGAAAAACCAAGGACTGAAAATTTCATTACCCCAATATATCATCTAGCGTCAGACAACATAATACAAGTTCTCTATCTGAGTAAGATTGTATTGACTGCATGTACAATTTGGTCTATTAGCATGCTCCATTATTTTGAATTTGTTAAATTCTTGAATAAAAATCTCCATGTTAGCAGTTCTTGGCTAAATTATAAAAAGTCATAACAACTGCATTATCACCTCCCAGAGAGAAAGTTTGTCACTATGAGTAATGTTCTTCCTGCTGAGGCGTGATCAAGCATACTTTATACATCCCTGCACCGGGTCCTGATTTGATTTTCATATATATCTATATATGCTGAGATAAGAGACATAGCCAGTGATTCCATTTGTTAAAGTTAGAATTTGTGGGCCCTGAAAATCTATTTACAGACCCATGGAGACATGCATTGCTCCATGAATATAGACTCTAGTATTTTTATACACTCAGTTTAGCAGAGAGATGTTATTATTAGTCCTGCTTCACAGATGGGAAGTCAAAGGTAAGTTGGTGAGGGAAGTGGAAAGGTATAACTCTCTCAAAATTTCTTAATTCTAAGGCAGGAAGAATGACCAGGAGAACACTTTACCCTGGCCTGCTACCTAAATTGGAACTGGGCAGTCAAGATTGTACTTCTGCAAAAACTGTTGCAAGAGCATTAGCATCTTCAGGGTACCCTCTTGGTCCGGTAAGTGGATTGACTGATGCTCCAAGATAAGAATCAAAGTGTCCTGGAGTGGGAGGCGGACTCCACTGGTACTCCACCCAGGGAATACTGCAAAGGTTCTCTCTGCATGACCACCCTCAAGGCCTTTTGGGAAAAAGGTACTCAAGATACTTGAGGGCACCAGGATTAAGATTCTTTTACTTTTTCTAAATTGTAATAAGAACACTTAGCATGAGATTTAGACTCTTAACAAAGTTTCAAGTGCATTTTGCATTGCTGTTAACTACAAATAACGGTGCACAGCAGGTTTCTAGATTGAACTCATATTATGTTTTTAGTCTATACCCATTGAACAGTAATTCCAAATGTTTTCCATTTTCCTCATCCTCTTGATGCTCATAACTACTATTCAACTGTTTCTATGAGTTTGACTAGTTTAGACACTTCATATAAATGAATCATGCAATATTTGTCCCTCTATGACTGGCTAATTTCATTTAACCTAATGTTCTACAGGTCCATTCATGTTGTCTTATCTGGAAGACGTTCCTCTTTTTTTTTTTTTTTTTTTTTTTGATGCTGGGGATTGAACTCAGGGGCACTTGACTGCTGAGCCACATCCCCAGCCCTGTTTAGAGACAGAGTCTCACCCAGTTACTTAGTGCCTCACTTTTGCTGAGACTGGCTTTGAATTCATGATCCTCCTGTCTCAGCCTCCCAAGCCACTGGAATTACAGGCATGTGGCACCATACGTAGTTTCTCTTTTCTAAGGTCAAATATTATTATATATGTATACTATATTTTCTGTATCCATTCACACATTGATAGTCACTCTTGTTTCCATATCTTGGCTATTGTGAAAAATGCTGAAATGGACAACATATCACTTTAATATCTTGATCTCAAATCTCTGAAGTGAGATTGCTGGATCATATGGTAGTTTTTGTTCTAGGAACCTCCACATTGATCCCATAATGACTGCACCATTTTAGATTTTCACCAACAGTATTGTTTTAGTCTGTTTCTTTTGCTATTACAAAGTGCCAGTTTAAATATTTTTGTTCCCTCCAAAACTCATGTCGAAGTTCAATTCCCAATGCAACAGTATTGGAAGGTGCTCTGACCTCATGTATAGATTCATGTCATTATAAAGAACTTCATGGAGGAAATTTGTTCCTCTCTTGCTCTCCCACTTTTTTCCTTTTTCCATGTAATGATGCAACAAGAAGGCCCGTACCTGATGCTTGCACCTCAGCATCAGAATCCCCAGCCTCCAGAACTGTGATCTAATGACTTTGTTCATGTAAATTATCCAGGCTATGGTGTTCTGTTATAGTAATAGAAAAGTGAAGAAGGCACATAGGTTCATTTCTGAAATCTCTACTCAGTTACACTGGCCCATATATCCATCTATATGCCAGTACCAAACTATTTTAATTACTATAGCTTTGTGATACATTTTGAAATCAAGAAGTGTGGTACCTCCAGTTTTATTCTTTCTCAAGATTGCTTTGGCTATATTTGGTTACTTTGTAGTTCTGTAAGAATTTTTTCTATTTCTATAAAATATGCCATTGCAATTTCTTTTTTTTTCTTTTTTGAGATTCTGGGAATCAAACAGAGGACCTGATGCATACAAAACAGTGTTCCACCACTGAGCTACACCTCCAGCTACCTTGACATTGAGATTTTGATAGGGATTTCACTGAATATGTGGGTCACTTTGGGTAGAACGTATATTTCAACAACATTGAATCTTTGAATTTATGAACATGTTCATAAATGACTTACCATTTATTTGTATCTTCTTCAATTTATGCCATCAGTATTTTATAGTTTTCAGAATATAGATCTTCCATTTCCTTGGTTAACTTAATGGCTGAATATTTTTTATACTATTTTAAATGAGATTATTTTCTTACCTCTTTCTTTCTAGTGCATAGAAACATGCCTAATTTTCTTATTTTGATTTTGTATCCTGAAATGTTGTTTATTAAATGAATGTTTATTAGTTCTTGCAGGTTTTATTTTTTATGGAATTTTTAAGATCATGTTTTTTGCACACAATAATAATTTTGCTCTTTCTTCCCTGTTGGGTATGCTTCATTACTTTTTCTTGTTTGTTCTGACTGCAACTTTCAAGACTATGTTTAATATAAATGATGAGAAGGGGAATGTTCGCCTTGTTCCTAATCTTAAAGTTGAGCTTTTTGTTTTTCATCATTGAGAATGATGTTAATTGTGGGCTTTTCTTATGTGATCTTCATTATATTGAGATAAATTTCTTCTATACTTTGTTGAGACTTCTTATAATGAATAGATGCTGAGTATTTTTCTGCCTCTCTTGAAATTATCAAGTGATCTTTTTTCATTTACTTTATTTTGTGAAGGTGGTGTGTCACACATACAGATTTGCATATGCTAAAACATGCTCATATCCTAATGATAGACTTCACTTGATTCTTAGGTATGATTCTTTTCCTATGCTGTCTAATTCAGTTTGCTAGTGTTTTGTTGAGGATATTTATCTATGTGTCATCATGGAAAATAGTCTAAATTATCTCACGGTGTCTTTGGTATGAAGGTAATACTGGCCTCATAAAATGAGTTTGGAAATGTTCCCCTTCTTTAGTTTTTTTGAAAGGGTTTCAGAAGTATTGATGATAATTCTTCTTTGAGTGTTTGGTAGAATTCATCAGTGATGTCATCTATTCCTAGACTTGTCTTTGCTGGAATTTTTTTAACATATTACTGATTTAGTCTCCTTAACCATTATTGAACTCTCCAGATTTCTTATTTCTTTATGTCTTTATGATTCAGTCTTGGTAGGTTGTACATTTGTAGGAATTTGTCCATGTCCACCAGGATAGTTAATATTTTTGGCATAGAAATGTTTGCAGTAGTCCGTCATTCCTTTGACATTAGTTGTAATGTCTCCTCTTTCATTTCTGATTGTATTCATTGGAATTCTCTATTTGTTTTAAAATGTAGTCTAGCCAAGGGTTTGTCAATTTTGTTTATCTTTAAAACCTCCAACTTTCAGTTTCACTGACGTTTTCTAATGTTTTCATATTCTTTATTCTATTTATTTATGTTTAATCTTTATTATTTCCTTTGGACTTAGATTTTTCTTTTGGTTCTTTGTGGTACAAAATTAAGTTGTCTGTTTGATATCTTCCTAATTTATTAATGTAGTCATTTATCATCATAAACTCCCTCTAGGTTCTGTTTTTTGTTGCATCTCTTAAGTTTTGACATGTTGTGGTTTTGTTTTTCTCAAAGATGTTGTGCAATTTTACTTTTTATTTCTTTTTGACCCATTGGTTATATAAAAAGGGATTGTTTATTTCCATATGTTTGTGAATTTCCCTGCATCCCTTTTGTTCTTAATTTTTTTATATCATTCCATGGTGGTCAGAGAAGGTACTTGGTTTGATTTCAATCTTCTTATGTTTTTTTCAGACTTATTTTGTGACCTGAAGTGATCTTTTTTGAAAAATATCCCTTGTGGACTTCAGAAGCATGTGTATTTTTCTTCTGTTAAGTAACAGTTCTAAAGTGTCTGTTATTTTCATTTGGTTAATAGTGGTGTTCAAGCTTTCTCTTACCTTCTGATATTTTGGCCTGGGTGTCCTATCAATTACTGATAATGGGGGATTTAAACTTCCTATTATTTTTGGATTACAGTTTGTCTCTCCCTTAAGATCTGTGAGTGTTGGCTTAATGTAATTTGATGTTTGATGTTAGGTACATATATAATTATAGCTGATGCATTTCCTAATGTATTGGTCCTTTTGTCATTACATAATGACCTTCTTTGTTTTTTTGTTACACTTTTGGACTGAACACATTTTTTTAATATATTAGCAGAGCCACCCTTATATTCTTTGGGGTATCATTTTTATGGAAAGTCTTTTTTATCCCTTTATTTTTAGCCCATGTATGTCCTTAAGTTTAAAGTGTATCTCTTAGCATGCAGTTCTAGGACCTTGTTTTTTAATCTATTCAATTACTCCATATGGTTTTGGTTGAGAAGTTCAATACATTTATATTCAAAGTAAATATTGATAAGTAAGGACTTCCTATTGCCACTGTTGTTTTCTCTCTTATCATTTTTCCTCTTTCCTCTCTTGTAATCTCCTCTAAAAAGTTTAATTTTTTTTGTAGTGACATGTTTTATTTCTTATCTTTTTATCTTTTATATATCTTCCATAGATATTTTTGTAGCACCATGAGACTTCTATAAAACATGAACGACCATCTAAGTTGATAATAATTTAATCATATACAAATCTACTTTTACTTCTGCTTCACACACTTTATGCTGTTGCAATACACATTGATCTTTATTACATATTCATTAACATATTTTGTAGCTATTGACATTCTTAACATTTTTTCTTTTAATTTTCATGTAAAATTTGAAGTAATTTATATAACACCATGTAATAGTATTTAGAGTATCCTGAATTTATCTATATATTGACCTATACTAGTGGGTTTAAAGCTTTACTATGCCTTTGTGTTGCTATTTGACAATTTCATTTCATCTTGAAGAAGTTTCTTTAGCATTTCTTGTGAGGCAAGTTTACTGCTTATAAATGTCCTCAGATTCTGAGTGTCAGAGAAATTCCTTTTATATCCACCTTTAAGGGACAGTTTAGGTGGGTATAATATTTGCAATTGGCCATTATTTTGTTGTTTTAAGAATTTGGAATATATCTTCTCAATCCCTTGGTACTGGGGATTGAACTAAGGGACACTCAACCACTGTGCCATACCCCCAGTCCTGCAATGATTTCTGCTGAAAAAGAAACTGGTAGTCTTGTGAGGGCCTATGTGTATGTGATAAATTACTTTACTCTTGCTACTTTGAAAGTTCTCTTTTTCTTCGACTTTTAACTGTTTGATTGTAGTATATCTCAGTTTTGATTTGTTTGGATTTATTCATTTGTCCTCTGGGTTTCATGAATCTGGATGCCAATTTCTCACTCTAGAATCGGGGAGTTTTCAGCCATTATTTTTTAAGCAATCTTTCTTCACTTTTTAGAACTTTTATAATATATATTGATTTGTTTGATGGTGTCTTATAAGTTCAATGAGATCTCTTCACTCTTTTTCATTCTTTTTTCTTTTATTCTTCTGATGGGATAATTTCAAATCACGTTTCCTTGAGTAAACTGATCTCTTCTTTTGAACAAGTCTGCCTTTGAAACTCTCTAGTGATTTTTTTTCAGTTTGCTTATCATTCTCTTTAGTTTCAGAATTACTGTTTTCTAAAAATAGTTTCTTTTAATCGAGACTCTCCATGTGTTCTTGTAATAGTTGCCTGATTTGGTTAAATTATCTATTCTTTTATCACTCGCATAGCTTCTTTAAGACAATTGTTTCTAATTATTTGCCAAGCAATTCCTAAATGTCCTTTACTGGAGATTTATTTTGTCTATCTTATTGTAACATATTTCTCTGATTCTTCATGTTTCTATTGATCTGTGCATTTGAAGAAATGATCACCCTTCCTAGTCTCTAAAGTCTGGTTTATCAGGAAAACACTTTCACCATCTATCCAGCTAGAGATTCTGGGAAACTGTCAATCCTTTTCTGTGTATATGTATCCTCTGGATTTATCTGGATTTATGCATATAGATTTTTCTTTCTTTCTCTTTTTTTGGTACTAGGGATTGAAATAAGGGACACTCAATCACTGTGCCATACCCCCAGCCCTATTTGTATTTTATTTAGAGGCAGAATATCACTGAGTTGCTTGGCACCTCGTTGTTGCTAAGGTTGGCTTTGAACTCACAATTCTCCTGCCTCAGCCTCCTAAGCTGCTAGGATTACAGCCATGAGCCACCATGCCCAGCTAGACTCTTTTTTTTTTTTATTGGTTGTTCAAAACATTACAAAGCTCTTGACATATCATATTTCATGCATTAGATTCAAGTTGGTTATGAACTCCCCATTTTACCCCAAATACAGATTGCAGAATCACATCGGTTACACATCCACATTTTTACATAATGCCCTATTAGTAACTGTTGTATTCTGCTACCTTTCCTATCCTCAACAATCCCCCCTCCCCTCCCCTCCCATCTTCTCTCTCTACCCCATCTACTGTAATTTATTTCTCTCCTTGTTTGTTTTCCCATTCCCCTCACAACCTCTTATATGTAATTTTGTATAACAATGAGGGTCTCCCTCAATTACCATGCAATTTCCCTTTTCTCTCCCTTTCCCTCCCACCTCATGTCTCTGTTTAATGTTAATCTTTTCTTCCTGCTCTTCCTCCCTGCTCTGTTCTTAGTTGCTCTCATTATATCAAAGAAGACATTTGGTATTTGTTTTTTAGGGATTGGCTAGCTTCACTAAGCATAATCTGCTCTAGTGCCATCCATTTCCCTGCAAATTCCATGATTTTGTCGTTTTTTAGTGCTGCGTAATGCTCCATGGTGTATAAATGCCACATTTTTTTTTTTATCCATTCATCTATTGAAGGGCATCTGGGTTGGTTCCACAGTCTAGCTATTGTGAATTGTGCTGCTATGAACATCGATGTGGCAGTATCCCTGTAGTACGCTCTTTTAAGGTCTTCAGGGAATAGTCCAAGAAGGGCAATAACTGGGTCAAATGGTGGTTCCATTCCCAGCTTTCCCAGAAATCTCCATACTGCTTTCCAAATTGGCCGCACCAGTTTGCAGTCCGACCAGCAATGTACAAGAGTACCCTTTTCCCCACATCCTCTCCAGCACTTGTTGTTGTTTGACTTCATAATGGCTGCCAATCTTACTGGAGTGAGATGGTATCTTAGGGTGGTTTTGATTTGCATTTCTCTGACTGCTAGAGATGGTGAGCATTTTTTCATGTACTTGTTGATTGATTGTATGTCCTCCTCTGAGAAGTGTCTGTTCAGGTCCTTGGCCCATTTGTTGACTGGGTTATTTGTTATCTTATTGTCTAATTTTTTGAGTTCTTTGTATACTCTGGATATTAGGGCTCTATCTGAAGTGTGAGGAGTAAAAATTTGTTCCCATGATGTAGGCTCCCTATTTACCTCTCTTATTGTTTCTCTTGCTGAGAAAAAACTTTTCAGTTTAAGTAAGTCCCATTTGTTGATTCTTGATATTAACTAGACTCTTAATTAAACGTTATTTACTGTTCTTGCTTTTCTCTTACCTTCTCTCCCCCCATCTCCCCCACTTCCCATTCTAAACCCCATCTCTTGATCTCTCTTCTCTGCCTGCTGTACTACAGATATTGGAGGCATGCTTGCACTCTTGTCCCTTGTCCTCTACGGAGAAGCCTTGATTCTGTGCCTTCCCCCAGTCTCACTCAGTTGTGGTGGATACAACAGGTCACTGATGATTTTTCCTTTCTTTGAGCTGCCTCAGTCAAATTGTGGAGATTCTATCATCCAGAGAAACAGGTGGTACACCAAAAAAGGCCAAGAATGTTGTAGGTATGCTTTCCTCCTCTCTCTCCTTCCTAGGGGAAAAATCCTTAGATTTCATGCTTTCCCTAATCTCATGGAGATGTGCTTGACACAGTAAGTTTCCTGTCCTTTGATCTTTGATTTTTTTTTTTCACAGTGCTGGGGATTGAACCCAGGGCCTTGTGCATGAAAGGCAAGCACTCGACCAACTGAGCTGTATCCCCAGCCTCACTTTTTCCTTTGATCTTGACTGTTTCTGGTTGTCTGCTCTGTGCTGGTTATGTCAGTTCTCCATGTGAGACACACAGAAATGGGTCTCTGAGCAGTGGGATGAAAGCCTGTGATGTTGGAGGAAAGTTCAGGTTCTACACCTTCTCCAAATCTTGCAGAATCGTACCAATTGCAGCAAGACCATGCCCTTTTTTACATTGTCCCTAATGGTTCCTGGGTATCTATGCTGTGTCAGTTCTGTTAGTGCTCTGCATGGAGTTAGACAGATATCAGCCTCTTAGGTAGCATGAAATACTGGAGAATACTGGGGGCATGTTTCTCTCTCTCTCTCTCTCTCTCTCTCTCTCTCTCTCTCTCTCTCTCCCTCTCTCTCATTTCTACCTGAGGAAAAAAATCCTAGACCAAATTGGTCTCTCTTGGTGCTGAGCTATGTCATTTGGGGGAAGGGTCTGATGTAAAGGGAAATTGCTCTTTCTACCCATTTTAGTGCAACTATTCTTTATTTTGTGCTCATTTAGAATACTGGAAATTGTTAGCTGGATTCTGTGATACTTGTGAAGGTATTTTGGTCATATACTGTTGATGGAGTGATATGTCTATAGGGGAGCAAGAGGTGGGACTTCCTATTTAACCATCTTGCTGATTTTACACCTAGAACTAAGAATCTTAGAGAAAAAACACTCATCCATACCTTCCTTGAGCATTCCAAATTGGCAGGGCAGTTAACCTCTTGGAAAGAGTGAAGAGAATGGCAATTCACCTTCTTTGCCAATGCTCTGAGAAATCATGGACCAAGGTGCTAAAACAATTTGGAAGTTATAAGAAAGTTGAAATGTCAGGCCTTATGAAGTTACACAAAACAGATAAAAAGACCTATGTGGATAGATAAACTTCCTGCATAATAAAGAGATTTATTTATTGTAATAAAGAAATTTAGCACTTAGGCAATGAAAATAGATCTGTGCAATTGTGGATGGCAGAAGAAATATTTGCCACTTAAATAAGGACAGAAAGGTAGGATGTTTGGAACTAGTGGAGAAGTTTTAATAGCCACCGCAGAGAGATCCAGCAAGTAGATAGCTCTGGGCTGCTGTACATAACAGTGGGAGAGTCAGACATCAGATATCACTGAGCACAGTCACCTGATCAATCTTCCCAGTATCATTGCCTCGAGAAGGGAGAGCTAAATTTTTAAAGTAATTCTTTTGGGTACTCTGATCTTACCCATCCTTCTCTCACTACTATCATGACTGGTGTAGCCCAGGATCTAAGAACTCTGTATGTGTCCCCATGTAAACCTTTTGCAAAACAGAGCCCGAAATACAATTGACAGGAAAGCTGTCCAAAATTGGAGGTTCTCATCTATGGAATTATGACTAATTAACAGATTTAGCATGCTCCTTCAGAAAAATTTCTGTCACACATGTATGGTCACAGTTATACACTTGGCCTAGGCACTATTCCAAACCTTGCCATAATACCAAAAATTATTAACTGTTGAGGCAATAACCAATATCTTTTATGAGTTTTTGCTGAAAATACTGTGCATAATGATCTTTATTCTCTCAACCCTAGAGCACAAATAAAATGTATCAGACACAACATGGCCTTTGATCACAGTCTATCAAGAGGATAGTATAATATCTACTTTGGAGTCAGGTAAAACTGGACTTGAATTTTATTTGTACCATTTTGCATGTGACCTTTGGGACATGGGAATTATGGGACATTGGAAATAATGGGACATGGCCCATCCCCCCCTTCTGAATTGAGATGTGATCACCTGCTTGCTCCTCACTCATTCACCGTTGCTATCCACACCCGCAGACAATGCAGCTGAGAGGTGGTCCTCAC
Organism: Marmota flaviventris; assembly: GCF_047511675.1. Lineage (NCBI taxonomy): Eukaryota > Metazoa > Chordata > Mammalia > Rodentia > Sciuridae > Marmota > Marmota flaviventris. Next base: position 137,880,669 of record NC_092501.1, on the reverse strand, counting down.
CAGCTCTATGCTATTAGGAATTTAAGCCTCCAAAACTGTGAGCTAAATAAACTTCTCTTTACTTCATAATAAACTTCCAGGCATTTTTTTATAATAATGAGAAGCTAATACTGGTCCCATCCTTAAGTTCAGAGTTGAGGGCAGCCATACTAGTATTATCTGAATACATATTTTGTATCCCAACATCCATTTTCTTTCCCCTCCAGAGAAATAACCATTCTTGTAGAGCTTCACTATTCCACCAGCTTAATTTATTTTAAGATTTCTTTTCCAATCAAGCTATTTAGAAAGACTCAAATTAGAAGGACAGAGAAATCTTAGACATGGCCCCTAGACCTTTTCCTGCAGCATTAAAAAAGAAATGTGAATATGATTATTTTCCTTCACTAAAATACAAGTTTCATGAGCTCCAAAGGTAATAAAAAGATCTTTAAACTACTTTTCAACTACTTTTTTATTACGCATAATGTCGCATATTTAAATATAGTCAATGTGTTTCTATCTATCAAAGATATAATATATATAGAAAAGATTAAGTTGTAAAATTTTTGACTAGTGCAAATCTCTTTGCATTTCCTTTGGAGTCTTTTAGGCACAACTTTACTGTATTATGATCAAGTCTCTGTTGTATGCTATGAGATGATGGACCATACTCATTTGTCACATTTCCTGATACAAATCTGGAATCATCCATTTCTCCAGGAATTCCTGGTTTCTCTTCATGGGACAAATTATTTAAGGAATGAAATTTATGTGCAAGTCATGTTGCTACTGGGTTGGTCATAGTTCCTAAGCTGTTTCAATTTATATACCTGGGGGAAATATATTTAAATATAAGATAATTTCAATTGATACCCAATATTACTATGATTTTACTTAACCATTATTTTGCATTAAATCTGCATTGTTTTTTCCTGTACCAAATATCCTAGTTTTCAAGGACATTGAGGATTAAATATCACTTCTACCTGCTTTTCTCACATGGAGTATACAATAGTTTTATATTAGCAATCCCAATGCTGGCACCAAAAATACGATTACTGCATATAGTTAAAACATTTTTGCATATGCCTTTTCTATTATTTTATAACATTTCCACTGTTAGAGAATATATACTACTTTCTGTGCTCACTTACTCTCTGTTCTATAAGTAAATGTAATTAATTAATAAACCCTATTACCCATTATGCTTCTGTGCTTATTTTGGATTGCCTGAAGCTTCTTCTAGAATAGATTTTTCAGGAAAGGTTCATAGAACAAGTTTCTGAGTTGCCCTATGCTAATAATAGTTTGTGTATAGCATTTATGTTAAAAAGTCTGTTTTGCTGGATAAAACATTCTTGGCTTACATTTTATTTCCTTAAATACCTTATTCTGTTCTTTTTGTCAAGAAGACTAATACCAATTTGAGTTTCTTTTCCTTATAAATGACTTGGTCTTTTTGTATAAATGACCAAGGCATTTTTTAATTCCTTTTTTATTCTAGGAATATGTTGGATTTGACTATTTAGTTTCAATATTGTAAGTTTTGTAGTATGTCTTTTGTATATGTAATTTTAAATCATTTTATATTTAAAAAAATATTCTTATTGTCTTAGTGGTTGTTCTATAATATTAATCTTATCCAATTCCCCTACCCTCTCCAGTCTGTGACATCTTTTATGTATTTGAAACTTCTTTGCCTATCTTAGGTGTTCATCACGTTTTTGAAAATCCTTTTCATCTTTCCACTCTAACTTTTAAAGCACTTTTGTTTTTGCCTTATATTTTTAAAATATTGTCTATTAGTTGATTTTAAATATTGTCTATGTTTATTTGTTTCTTTTGGTCTTCATTTTTAAATGTAAAATTCTTTCTGATTATCCTCTGATTTCTACAACCACATTTTGATACTAAATCATTCCAAATCATAACTTTGTTCTTTTATAGCATAAACTAGAAACTAGTGTCTTCAGATACTAGTTTCTAGTTTTCATGCCTTTCTGGTATTTTAAATCTTTTAGCAGTTCTGACATTGTGATGCTATTCTCTTTGGTTTTATAATTTAAATGGAGTTTGACTCCAACCCTTCCTTGTTGAGTTCAATGAACAGTCAATTTCCCTAAACCTTTACTTCTCCTAAACCTTTATAATATATAATATATCAAAATACACACTACTGTCATGTATATCTAAAAAGAACAAATTAAAAAAAAAAGAAGAAATGGCTATTTTGACTGTGACTTTCTGTCAATTCTTGCTTTTCATAATATAAATTGTTTATTCCTAACCTGAAAATCCAAACTCTGAAATGTTCCAAAGTCTGAAACTTTTTTGAATGCCAACATGACACCACAGGTATAAAACCCTATACCATGAAACTTTGTATCTTATACAAAATTATTTAAAATATTGTACCAGGTTAACTTCAGGTTGTATTCACATTCAGACTGCATTCCTTCCCTAGGATATCTCACTAAGTATATGGTAAAATTCCAAATTAAAAAAAAACAACAAAGTTCCAAATTGGAAACATTTCTGGTCCAAAGTGCTTTTGATAAGGATCATCCCCCTAGAGTTATGGTCTGTAAAATTGATGAAAACACTAAGTTGGTGAATAATAGACCATTATTTCTTGGGTAAATATCAGGTTAAGTTCCTGTGATCCTCTGATCACATATATTCATTAACTTATTATCTTAGTCTCTTTGTGCTGCTATAAAAAATGCTGAGACTGGGTAATTTATAAATAACAGAAACTGATGTTCTCGCATATTTAATTGTGGAGGTTGTGAATCCAAGACCAAGGCATCTGCAGATTTGGTCTCTGGAAATATGTCCTCTGACTCTAAGAGATCACCTTATTGCTGCATCCTTCAGAGAATAAGAATACTGTATCAATGGATGAAATAGAAGAAGCAATCAAAAGACTACCAACCAAGAAAAGCCCAGGACCGGATGGGTATACAGCGGAGTTTTACAAAACCTTTAAAGAATAATTAATACCAATACTTTTCAAGTTATTTCAGGAAATAGAAAAAGAGGGAGCTCTTCCAAATTCATTCTATGAGGCCAACATCACCCTGATTCCGAAACCAGACAAAGACACCTCAAAGAAAGAAAACTACAGACCAATATCCCTAATGAACCTAGATGCAAAAATCCTCAATAAAATTCTGGCCACTCGGATACAAAAACACATCAAAAAAATTGTGCACCATGATCAAGTAGGATTCATTCCTGGGATGCAAGGATGGTTCAATATACGGAAATCAATAAATGTTATTCACCACATCAATAGACTTAAAGATAAGATCCATATGATCATCTCGATAGATGCAGAAAAAGCATTCAACAAAGTACAGCATCCCTTTATGTTCAAACCTTAGAAAAATTAGGGATAACAGGAACTTACCTCAATATTGTAAAAGCTATCTATGCTAAGCCTCAGGCTAGCATCATTCTGAATGGAGAAAAATTGAAGGCATTCCCTCTAAAATCTGGAACAAGACAGGGATGCCCTCTCTCACCACTTCTGTTCAACATAGTTCTCGAAACACTGGCCAGAGCAATTAGACAGACGAAAGAAATTAAAGGCATAAAAATAGGAAAAGAAGAACTTAAATTATCACTATTTGCAGGTGACATGATTCTATACCTAGCAGACCCAAAAGGGTCTACAAAGAAACTATTAGAGCTAATAAATGAATTCAGCAAAGTGGCAGGATATAAAATCAACATGCATAAATCAAAGGCATTCCTGTATATCAGCGACAAATCCTCTGAAATTGAAATGAGGACAACCACTCCATTCACAATATCCTCAAAAAAAATAAAATACTTGGGAATCAACCTAACAAAAGAGGTGAAAGACTTATACAATGAAAACTACAGAACCCTAAAGAGAGAAATAGAAGAAGATCTTAGAAGATGGAAAAATATACCCTGTTCATGGATAGGCAGAACTAACATCATCAAAATGGCGATATTACCAAAAGTTCTCTATAGGTTTAATGCAATAGCAATCAAAATCCCAATGGCATTTCTTGTAGAAATAGATAAAGCAATCATGAAATTCAGATGGAAAAATAAAAGACCCAGAATAGCAAAAACAATGCTAAGCAGGAAGTGTGAATCAGGCGGTATAGCGATACCAGACTTCAAACTATACTACAGAGCAATAGTAACAAAAACAGCATGGTACTGGTACCAAAACAGGTGGGTGGACCAATGGTACAGAAGAGAGGACACAGAAACCAATCCACAAAACTACAACTATCTTATATTTGATAAAGGGGCTAAAAGCATGCAATGGAGGAAGGGTAGCATCTTCAACAAATGGTGCTGGGAAAACTGGAAATCCATATGCAACAAAATGAAACTGAATCCCTTTCTCTCGCCATGCACAAAAGTTAATTCAAAATGGATCAAGGAGCTTGATATCAAATCAGAGACACGCCGTCTGATAGAAGAAAAAGTTGGCTACGATCTACATACTGTGGGGTTGGGCTCCAAATTCCTCAATAGGACACCCATAGCACAAAAGTTAATAACTAGAATCAACAAATGGGACTTACTCAAACTAAAAAGTTTTTTCTCAGCAAAAAAAACAATAAGAGAGGTAAATAGGGAGCCTACATCCTGGGAACAAATTTTTACTCCTCACACTTCAGATAGAGCCCTAATATCTAGAGTATACAAAGAACTCAAAAAATTAGACAATAGGATAACAAATAACCCAATCAACAAATGAGCCAAGGACCTGAACAGACACTTCTCAGAGGGGGACATACAATCAATCAACAAGTAGATGAAAAAATGCTCACCATCTCTAGCAGTCAGAGAAATGCAAATCAAAACCACCCTAAGATACCATCTCACTCCAGTAAGATTGGCAGCCATTATGAAGTCAAACAACAAGTGCTGGCGATGATGTGGAGAAAAGGGTACACTTGTACATTGCTGGTGGGACTGCAAATTGGTGCAGTCAATTTGGAAAGCAGTATGGAGATTTCTGGGAAAGCTGGGAATGGAACCACCATTTGACCCAGCTATTCCCCTTCTAGGTCTATTTCCTAAAGACCTAAAAAGAGCATGCTACAGGGACACTGCTACATCGATGTTCATAGCAGCACAATTCACAATAGCAAGACTGTGGAACCAACCTAGATGCCCTTCAATAGATGAATGGATAAAAAAAAAATGTGGCATTTATACACAATGGAGTATTACTCTGCATTAAAAAACGACAAAATCATAGAATTTGCATGGAAATGGATGGCATTAGAGCAGATTATCCTAAGTGAAGCTAGCCAATCCCTAAAAAACAAATGCCAAATGTCTTCTTTGATATAAGGAGTGTAACTAAGAACAGAGTAGGGACGAAGAGCATGAGAACAAGATTAACATTAAACTGGGATGAGAGGTGGGAGGGAAAGGGAGAGAGAAGGGAAATTGCATGGAAATGGAAGGAGACCCTCTGGGTTATACAAAATTTCATACAAGAGGAAGTGAGGGGAAAGGGGAAAATAATACAAGGGGGAGAAATGAATGACAGTAGAGGGGGTAGAGAGAGAAGAGGGGAGGGGAGGGGAGGGGGGATTGTAGAGGATAGGAAAGGCAGCAGAATACAACAGACACTAGTATGGCAATATGTAAATCAATGGATGTGTAACTGATGTGATTCTGCAATCTGTATACGGGGTAAAAATGGGAGTTCATAACCCACTGGAATCAAAGTGTGAAATATGATATATCAAGAACTATGTAATGTTTTGAACAACCAACAATAAAAAATTTAAAAAAAAATGAACAATTAATGTCAAGTAAGGGGTCAAGTCTAGAGAGTTAGGGGTAGAATCATTGCCCTTAAAAACAGAAAATGCATAAGAATTAATGATCTCTGTACATGAAAGCATTGGTTTTATACTATGGTTTTCATCATTGATTAGAAATAGAAAACTCAAATAAGTTCAAATTAGCATTCCTCCAATCATGTCTTACGATATTCCTGATTGGTATGTTTTTTTCATTTAATTAATGTTGTTAACCTTCCCTTCCTTAAAATTATAACTTTTTCAACCATTTATTAAATATTGGAAGCATTCAACTGACCTTTGTTTGATCTCAGATAAAACTTATGACAGTCCCAGGTTTGAGATGAACTTGGACCAGGCTTTCACTTCTTCAATGCCTGTCATTTAGTATTCTGCCGGTCTAAGCATCTTATTTTAGAATCAACCATATGGAATTTTGATGCTAAGGCTTATCTTAATTCTGAGCTATCTGATAGCATAGTAATTACTACAAAGCCATCAAGTACCACCAAACAATTTGCATCTCCTTAGGGAGTAATTTTCCTACAGGACAAATAGCAGTTGTCAAGGACTAAGAATAATTTTGTTTACAAGCACAGATTTAGAAACCACTAAACAAGTATGAACATGCACTGGAGATGTGACTTTCACTCTTAAGTATCTGACTTTAAATCATTAAGCTTTAAATGCTTGTAATGAAGAAAAAAAAAGTCTTTTCAGCTCTTCTAATAAACAATAGGAAACTGGGCCTCTGTGGTTCTTGCAACCCATTAATGGGAATGCGTGTTAAGAGTCCTTGTTGGTCTCATCATCTTGGTTACAAAAGTACTCAGGACTAGAAAAGGAATTTTTTTCTTTAAATTAATTCAATTCAGCAATTCAGTTGAGAAGTAACCATGCATCAAGCACTTTTTTTTTATGGAAGACATTATGCACAAATCCTTAGAAGTAGTATACTTTTTTTATTTCAAGTAATTCCTTCTCATGGTCTAGCAGTACACCAAAATACCAACATGTATACCTTTGATCACTCATATTTACTCAATTGTTCCTTCTCACATAAGATATTTTACACAAAAAATTTCAATTTATTTCTCAAAAGTCATAATTTATTCTACTACAAGTACAACAACAGTGTTGTTCTATGATTCTGCAGGAATAGTCTTTGGTAGTGTAAACATTATAAGTTTGTCTATTAATAAATTACACTACTAGAAAGAGTGTAAAAGATTCATCTTAACAGAGCCTATGATGTTTCTGGAAATTGCACTTTCACTGTCGTTTGCTGCCCTAGAGTTGCCTTGAAAAATTAAAAATAAATTAGTATTTAAATTATGCATGGGTATAAAATGTTTTGATGTTTCAAATTTTAGACAGACCTAATGTTCATCACCTTATTAAATAAAACTTTAAAAGTCCATCTAGGTACCTCCTAGTCATTTAGTTCTTGATTTGGCTGTGATTTTTTGGCTTACCACATTAATTAAAATACCATCATGCTGAGAGAACTTTGCTTCCCCTGGTGACTTTTCCTGGAATTGATGTGTTTTAACAGACTGGGACTGTATTGCAGTAGTCACACAAGTAAAGCTGAACTATATGTGTACATATTCTTGAAGATTTTAACTAGCTAAATCCTCCATCTGAGCTTACATGATGGCTATCAACAAGAGTGTTACCTGAGACAAAGAATTGCTCACACAATGTAGTTGGCTAGCCAGTACTTGGTTTTGCCATATTTTTAATATCAAGCTATATCTTATAAAGTATGAAAACCATATTTTATGTTTCTAAGACCAGTAGTAATAAGAATTTATTTAGAAAAAGGATTTGTCTGCATGGTATCGTTACAGCAACATATCAGTGGTCCAGATAAATGAATAGATAAATGAATGGAAATTCATGTTCCAGGACTCTCCATAGGGAGTATAATTTGCCAAAATAAGTAATAATAAGTAATCAAAATTATTTATCTCATCATCATGTTATAGATAATTTTCCTCAGAAGATTAAGATGACTTTGAATTAATCAAATCTTCTTAGCAAGTGGCTAAGTTATCTGGTTGGTTTCCATCATGAATGCTGCAGCTACCAGCTGCGGTGGATTTCCATCAACTGTGAAAATATCCCAGAAAGAATGGATGTGCCATGATGTTCCCCATTCATTTACTAGTAGGAAGACAGAGCTAAAATGAAGGCCATTTTTTTCCCCTCTCTATCTTTCATCGACTAACCTGTCAATGAAAAGAAAAATCTTTCTCCCCAATGAAATTAAGTTTCTGTAGTTTTCTGGTTCAAGAAATTCTGTGTATCTGTTACTTGATCAATGCTTTATTGTTTGCAATAAATAACCCAAACATCCCAAGATATCAATTATACCACCTTATACTCTTCTGCAGCAGGCTGGGGGTCCTATAGCTAAAAATGTTATTTTTCTAAGGTGTCACCTATAATCAGAAACCATTAATACAGTGTCAATTATCTGAAAAACTACTTTGAAGAGGAAAAACCATATTAGAGTATGCTAATTTTAATATTCATATTTTAATGCTTAATTTAAAAATATTAATATAATTATATAAGTTAAAACATTTTCTCAAATTTTGAAGATAATAACGTAATATGCAAAATTTAAATGAAAACAGGCAGTTCATTAAACCCCTCCCTCACCAGTGAAAAGAGGGTCTGCCTGAGGTGGCACAAAGTAATGAGACAGGGAAAGAATGTTATCAAGTTCAAGAGCTGTTCTGTGCCACTGAACATGTCGCATTCTTTCTGTGCTCTTAATATATAATACATGCATTGGATTTGCTTAAAATTCTCTGTTCTGATATATTGTATCATTGTAAATAAGGTGGAAATTGTCTTTCATAGATATTAAAATTGGTGAAGAAAACGTGGTGGGATAGAAATTTGTCTTTTTGAAAAAGTGGTGTTATTTTGTTCGAAAAAAAAAATATAAAGAGAAAGGTTAGCAATCCTGTGACTACTACCCCATTCAATAAACATAATTCCTCCTTAACTGGACATCAGGACAGCCTATCAGTCTTGGCATGCAGAAGCACCCACCTGCAGCATGAATTATTTTTCAGAACTGCCGGAAAATGCTGATGCTTCTGCAATCTTTTTCTTTGAGTTCCAAGGTCAACATGAAGGACTCATGCTCTTTTTTTTCTTCTTTTCTCTTTTCTTTTACTTTTTCTATTTATTTATTATTATTTTTTGTGGCAGGACCAGGGATCAAGACCAGGACCTAACACATGCTAGCAAGTGCGTTACCCTGAGCTATATCCCCAGCCTTAAATTATTTTTTAAGTCTTGATAGAATGCCTCTGAATAGGTTTAGTTACTGTCTTTGCCCATGAAGCTTCAGGCTCACTCTATAACTTCCAAGAAAGCCCACTTGGATTTTGGTATTTGCCATTGAATCTTTTTCCCAATAGCTCTTTAATGATTTTATATGGAAACAACGCCCTCTCTCCTTTCTTCCCTCCTTCTTTCTCAGTCTTTAATTGACAGTGTATTGTAATAAATAATGCTATTTGCTTTCCAATCCTCCATGGTGGACTAGGAAGACAATTATCTAGTTCCTCTTCTGGTTGTTTCCAGGTGTACATCTAGGGGAGGAGGGTCCCATGTACCTGACTGGCCTGATTGTGACAACTAAATGACAGCAGTCACATGTTAATATCACATGATCCTACATGGGCAGGCCTGTCTTCAAGGTGAATCCAACAAGGATGCAGAGGACAATTTTCTTTCTACTGAAGTTTTAGAGTCAAATCTCCACTCCAGATGGCAAAGGGAAGAATCAGGCAGATGAATAATAACCATAAATGTTTATGGCCATGCTAATAAGGCTGCATTCTGTTGGAATGTGCTTTATGTGCCAGAAGAGTGGAGCTAAGATTCCAGGAATTCGAGAACAGAAAAAGAAACTTTCTCAGTCACTGATTGATTGGAAGTAAATGTTTTCATTTTATGATTGAGTTGAGGCATAGCTCACATCTACAACTGGAAGAGGAAACGTGTTGGCTATTATGAATTATATATGTCAAATTCTCTCTTAATGTCAGATTTTGATAAAGACAATGATATTACAGGGACACATGGTTTGGGGACTGAGATCCACAGAAGAAAAAAACAAAAAGTAATATCATGTGTCAATGAAAATTCTTTTAAAAAATCTGTCTGTAAGTGAATGTATATTTTAAAAATGAAATGTAGGTGACTTTCTGCATAGCATAACTGTTACTATAGTCTTTTACTAGGGCATGGTTTAGAGACAGGTGATTTATCTGGAAAAAACACCTAGAGAGAATAGCAAATAAAATACTTGTTAAAAAAAGTAATGATAGAAGAATTGACCTGTCAGATAATAAGATGTACTCTAAGCTACAAAATAAAAATACCATAATACTGAAGCCAGAATTGACAGACAGATCAGTAGAAGAAATTGATAGTTCAGAAACAGACCTTAGCATATATAAAATGTATTATATGATAAATGTATTAAATACAGTAAGGAAAAAGATTAGTTTCTGCATACTCTCAAGAAAATTGACACATAAGAAAAAAAAAAACTTGTTCCAAAGCATTTGTGAAAAATAACAATCATTTCTCTCCTCTGAATAGCTGAGTTCCCCAAAAGATAAAGGTTTTCTCCAGATACTAAAAGCAAAGCTGAAAAGAAAAGAGAGAGAGAGAAAGAGAGAGAGAGAGTCAGGCAGGCATTGAAAGGTACACCTTTAGAGAAAAGGTGGGCTAGAAAAAAATTATCTTTCTGCACAGGGATGTAAAAGAAATTTGTCAGATTTGGCCTGAACACTAAATAAGAAAGTTCTTCACTTAGAGTTTGTTAACTACCAACCTACTTTCATGAAAGCTTACTTTCTGAGTGGCCTAAGAAACCCTGAGCTGATAACATAACAAAAACGTGGCTATTTGTATGTTCATGGCCACACTAGGTGGAAACAACTCAGATTTCATAGATAAATGAATGGATAAAGAGAATGTCATATACAAAAATGATGGAATATTATTTAGTCCTAAAAGGAAAGAATTATGGCACATGCCCTGATGTGGATCATCCTTGAGGACATATATTATGCTTAAGTGAAACAAGACACTCATGAAAACACAAATCCTCTCTGAGTCCACTTATCTGAAGTATCTCAAGTAGCAAATTCATAGAAACAGAAAGTTACCAGGGTTGAGGGTGAGGGGTGGGAGAAGGGGGGCGTTCAATGTGTTTAATGGACATAGAGCTTCAACTCTGAAAGAACTGAAAAAAAAGTTCTAGAAATCTGTTTCATATCAATGTTAATGCATTTTATACTATTGAGTAGACACTTAAAATGGTTATGATGGTAAATTTTATGTTATATGTTTTTTATCACTTTTCTTTTAAATGAGAAAAAAGGTGACCATTTGAGAGCAGGAGTGGTTTCAGGAACAAATAAACCCAAATACTCCCCAAAGGGGTGTGCCTCCACCACAGGCAGCTTGAAACTCTCATATGAATCTCCAATGAGCCTGAGCTTATAATATGTAATGCAAAGATTATAAGAAAGTAGATATGATAAAGATCAATTGAAACAACTAATAACAGAATGTAATTGACATATTAAAAATCCATAAATCATCAGAAAAGTACATAACAGTGATAATAAAAATATTGACTACTAATCTGAAATTTGTATTTTGAAATGCCTGATAAATTATAGGAAAAAAGAAAACAGGGAAAAGAGAAAGATTGTTTAAAAAATAAGACAAAATTTTCAAGACATGAAATATATTATCAATGAACTTCAAAATTTAATGAAGGATTTAACAGAATAAGACAATACAAAACAATGGAACAATCATTTGAAGTTTTCAGATAACAAGACAAAAACTCCAAGAAACCTAAAATAAGAAAGAGAAATTCAAAGACAAATGTAGTAGAATAAAATCTAATAATGGTCAATTAGTTTTAGAAGGTGAGGCTAGGTACAATTGGGAAGAGATGATATTGATGAGATAAAATGTTGAGAGTTTTTCAGAATTGGTGAAAGTAATGAATATTCTAATACAAGAAGCACAACTTGATTTGTAACTAGAGGCGCCACAGTGCAGTTCGAGTGCAGAAATGTCTTCGGGGCATAATGATCATATAATTCTTGCAAATCTTCTTTAGAGGAAGTTTTACCCCCCTGCAAAATTAGGTAGATTTTACTTTGCCTTTTAGTATAGCTCTCATCTTCCTTCACTGCCTAAGAACTCAGCAGAGTCCCGTGGTGAATAACTGGCCTTGTGATTCTGTCCTATTTTCTAATTTGTCATACTGTCTCTGCTTGGTCTACAAAAGCTCTTCTACTTTTCACTTCTCCACTAGAATCCCTCTGCCTGTGCTAAGCCTGATTCTCAGTTGATACTCAGAATTGTCAAGTGCCCTTAGAAGATGACAATGAGATACTGTTAGCCAACTTCAGAAGGAGTTTTCCACCTCTGGGATTTTAGATTATTGAGTGCATATTGTTTCTAGAGCTCTCTGATGTGATCTTTGCAATGTGTACAATATTTTTTAATGTTTGTAGAAAGACATTTGGCTGCCATTGACCACAGCATCCACATTGAAGCAAAAGCCCAGAGGTTGTATTATTAATGCACCCCTCTAAGAAAATGCTAGGTAACAAAACCAAAAAGTAAATAAATCAGAACAAATACAAAAACCAGAGCAAGTCAGTTAACTAGCTTCATCTTGTTTACATATAGAAAGCTTACACTGAACATGTAAAGATTTCAAGATCTTTTGAATTGCATAGGGAGCATTTAACAAAACCAATAGTATCCTGGATTATATAACCCATAATCCTAACAAGTTACAAAGGGTAAAATTGAATTATATGTATATGTTCTCTGATAATACACTGATCAAGTAAAAGATAACTAGAAGATAAAGAGATAGGCTGAGGCTTGAACAGTTTACCAACTTGCTTGACATTTTTTCTTGCATGTTAGGACTCCTGAGTTTTAATTTGCTTCTGCAGATATATCATTTAGAGTGCCTTTAGTAATCTATGTATATGTTGGGAGCTATTTGCTTTTATGTACCAGAAAATGTCTACATTGCTATCTTAAATGATAATTTTCCTTGAATTATAATTATAGCTTGAAAGAAAGAAAGGAAGGAAGGAAGAAAGAAAATTCCAAGGTGGGGATAAGAGACAAACCAGGTACTCAAACAAACAGAACACAGGGAATAGGAATAGGGACAAGCAGGAATTCATAAGGAACAAGGAAACTTTAGAGAGAAACTGGTTTTCCTCAAATGGCTCTACTCCTTATCTCTTCAGATAGAGAAGATCAGTTTCTCAACCTATCTGTCTAATAAAGGAATGGAAAAATGCTCATTGATAAAATATTCCACCTGGGAATTCTATATAATTTTATACATATAGTGTGATATACAAGAAATAAGAAGAAAAACAAAAACTATGGAAGTCGATAATTAATAAATATGTTTAAAGTACATCACACACACATACACACACAAAAAACACACACACACACAAGAACTATCAACTTAGAATTCTATTTTTAATAAAAGTATCTTCCAAAAATAAGATGGAGTTTTTAAAAAATGTATTCAGACAAAGGAAAGCTGAGAGCTTTGGGCATCATTTGGCGTGAATGATGAATGGTGAAAGAAGTTCCTCATGCTGATGGGAAGTGCACTGGGAAATGCACTGGGAATGCTGGTGTGTGCGTGAATGCAAAGGAATACTGAGAGTTTAAAGCATAAGATAATAGAGTTTTGTGGAGTTTGCCACTTACGTTGTGGTCAGAATATACTTATCCCAGAGGACAGAGAGGATTCAAATGGTGTTGAATTGTTATACTGGCATTGTTCAGAAGGAAATAAAATCACAAAATGAATTTTATTGTAGCTCAGTCATGCACTTGATGTCAGTGAGGCAGTCACTAAAAACTCACAAGAATAAAAAAGCAAATAGCTGAAGACAAGAAAAATGAAACCAAAAGAATTCACAGGCGGAAAATGAAGGAATAAACTAAAGAGATGGAACAGATATAAAGGTAAGATGGTGGACTTAAATCCACCCTGTCATAATAACACCAAGAGTGTAAATGCGCTAAATATTCCAGTGAAAGGGCAGAATTTATTAGACTGGGTAGAAGCAAAACAAATGGTAAATAAATCCAGTCAAATGCTGTTTACAGTGGACATGCTAAAAATTCAAGGACATGTGTTGAAAATAAAAGGAGTGAAAAAGACACTATATAAACAATGAACCAATACCCTTGTGGTAGCAGTGAGAATGTATTTTAAGGCAAGAAATATTACTAGAAATGAGAAAAGCCTACTATATTAATAAGAAGTTATTCTAAATTCATATAAATTTATTGATAAAAGTTAAAAATATACCAAGCAAAAATGTACAAAAATTAAAGGAGAAATAAAACATGTTGAATCATAATGAAGATTTTTTCATTTTTCAATAATTGATAAAACAAGGAAAATATTAGCAAAGATATAGAAAATTTGAATGTTAATACAAAAAATAATGATCTAATTGCTTTTAATAATCATTACAAGTGATAAAGGCAGAATGCAAATTATTTTTATGTCCACAAAGAATGAACTCTGGGCCATAAACAAAGTCTTAGTATATTAACAAGAAATATGTTCTCTCATCAGAATGCAATTAAATCAGAAGCCATTATCAAAAATATAACTAGAAAATTCTAAACTGGGAAGCCGGGCATACTGGCACCTGCCTGTAATATCAGGGGCTCAGGAGGCTGAGGCAGGAGGATTGTGAGTTCAAAGCCAGCCTCAGCAACTTAGCAAGGCCCTAAGCAACTTAGAAAGACCGTATCTCTAAATACAATGTCAAAAACAAGGGCTTGGATCTGGGGATGTGGCTCAGTGGTTAAGTATCCCTCAGTTCAATCCTCAGTACCAAAAAAGAAAAAAGAAAAATAAAGAAAGAAAAGAAAGTTTTAAAATGGAAATTTTGTAGCTACAGTAGTATATATTAGAAAAAAATCAATGCTCTTTCTCAAGATCTCATCTCAAAATGCTATAAAAAGAATAGCAATAAAACCCCAAAATAGTTTATAGGGAAAAGTAGAAAAAATAAGAGCAGATATTAATAAGCTAGAAAACAGATACAAAGTAAAGAATGAAACAAAGTCAACAATGTATCAAATAGATATACTTCTAGCAACACTAATTCAGAAGAAAAACCTGAAAGTGCATATTGGTTATATTGGGATCATAAAAAATGAAATATTACTAATGATTTTACAAACATTTAAAAAGAGAATATCATGAAAATTTTTATGACAATTCATTTAACAGCTCAAATTCAGTGGACTAATTAATTGAGAAACAAGGATAAATAGAAATCTTGACAAGATCCATATCTGTTAAAGAAATGGGATCCTTAATTTAAAAATATGAAGAATGCCAACCATATTATAATACCAACAATATTATAATTCTTTAAGAAAATAGAGAAAGAGAATATGTTCCAATTTTCTTATGAGACCAGGATAACTCTAATACCAAAATCTTGCAAGGAAATTTAAAGAAAAGAAAATTTCAGGCCAATATTTCTTATAAACACAAAAATCCTTAAAAAAGATAGTAAATATTAGTACAAAAAATTATATGAAAGTATAAAGATTGGAATACATGAAGCAAAACTGCTTTATTGATAAATGGCATGACTGTATAGGTAAAAAATTCAAAAGTATATAAAGGTATTATAATAAATAAGTCTGTTTGCTAAATATAATACCATTAACAAAACTAAATTTTATTTCTATTTATGATACAAAACAATTCAAATAAAAATTTTTAAAAATTATGCCTTTATCATTTTAATATGATAGAAACATCATCTTAATAGTGTTAAAAACTATTAAATACATAGAGAAAGAAGCAAAATTCCACAAAACTATGCTGAGAGAAATTAAAGGCAATAATATAAATGAATATAGAAATATATATTGTGAATTGGAAAACTCACTATTACTAAAACGTTAGTTTCATCTCAAGAACCTAGTCAGTTCAGAGCAATCTCAAAGAACAAAGTTGGAAAAGTTGAAACTACTGGATATCAAAACCTACCTACTACAGAGCTAATGTAATTGGTATTGAATAAGGATAGACAACTAGAGCAATGGAAAGAATAAAGTTCCCAGGAACAAACCCATACACATAAAGACATCTCTTTTACAAAACCAAGTTAGTACTGTAAAATTTTTTTACAAATTTCTTTCAGTAATTGCTATTGAGTCAACTGGATATTCACCTCGCACTATCCATAAGTTTGAGTTAAATTGTAAATGTGAAAGGTGAAGCAATAAAGCTTCCAGATAAAAATAACAGTCTATATTAATGATTGTGGTTTTAAAATAAGTTGGCAGTTTCTTCATCGAGAAATGTGAGTCTAATTGACATTCCTTAATTGTGGGCAAGACTCACAAACTTGTTTCTAATGTTAAAAAATATACTACAAGTAATATTCTGTGACTTTTATGGAAAGTTTTACAGAATAAATATAAGTTCACCTACATCTCCCTTTTTCCGAGGACAGGAATCTTCACATTTTTGAGCCACCATGGAAGAATCCTCTTGTTACTTAAGGCCTATGTTTTGTCAAGACCATACGAGAAAGGACTGAGCTTGCTCTTCCACTCCTCAAATCTTTAAAACCACCCACTTGAGTTAGTTTCCTAATATACAACAAATGACAGTAAAAAATCACCACAAATTTGCTCGTCTAAAATAACACCCATTTATCCTCTTACAACTCTGGAGGTCAGAAGTCCAAAATGAATTTTGCTAGGTCTAAATCGAGGCGTCAGCAGAATTGTGCCCCTTCTGGAAGTTCTAGTGAAAAACTCATCACCTTTCACTTTTCACCTTTCCTTTCAAGGTTCCAGAGATGCATTCCATGGACTGGGGACACTCACTCTATTTTAAAAGCCAGCAGCACAGCATCGAGTTTCACTAGTCACATTTCTCCCTCAGTGTCAAATGTCCTTCTGCTTCCTTTTTATAAGGACACTTGTAATTGCATTTAGGACCTCGTTGGATAATCCAGGATAATCTCCCCATTTTAAGAACTTTAAGCATATCAGCAAAGTCTCCTTTGCCTTATAAGTTACATTCAGATTCTAGGGACTCAGACCTGAATATCTTTGGGAATCATTATTCAGCCAGTGACCCCATTCCAGGTGAGAGATATGTAAAAAGCCCTTGAGATGACTTCAGCCCTGTACCACCTGATTGCAGTCTCTTGAGAGGTGAGATCCAGAACTATCCAGCTGAGCCACTGAATTCCTAACCTATCATCTATAAGAGATAATAAATATTTGCTGCTGTTTTATATGACCAAGTTTTTGGGAAAAAAACAACAACAACTCTCTGAAGTATTTTCCTAGACAAAATGAAGAAAAAGAGAATGTAAATGAGCTTGACACAAATCTAATATTACTTCTTTTACAATTTTTGTACTTTGCTCTTACTTTATCCTTTCTATTCTTTTAGTTCACATATACTCTATTAGAATATTATATTTAAAGTACATAGTGCTTTTCTAATAGTATGAGGGCAAAATGCAAAATAAGTCATCTTTGTCAGTTTCATATTTTAAAAAATTTTGCTTTGAAATTTGGAAGTCAGAAAATTACTGGCTATAGGATAAAATCTAGCTCCATCAGCCCCAGAACAAAGAATCATAATCATTCTGTCTCCTTCTGCAACTTCTTTCCCTTGTACAACTTTCTGCAGTTTCTGCTTCAATGTAACTACAGATTCCTTCACATACAACATACTGTTCCACTAGCAGATAACTTCTGTGTATGCCATTCATTTGCTGGTTCTCTTCCCTTTGTTTTTTTTTATCATCAGACTACTTCTGCTCAACCTTGAAACCTCAATTTTAAAGAAACTTATTGCTTTCTCTCTGCTGTTTATAGTTGTATATTATTTTTGGTGCTGGGGATAGAACCCAGGGCCCCAAATATACAAGCACAATCCTTATACTTCTTGAAAATTTACAGGAAGATGTGAAATAGAGCTGGTGATCAAGAAATGCTTGTCAAATTATGATATGTTTTGAAATGCAAAGAGAATGTAGGTCTGATCAATGTCCCCATCTGGTTTAAACTGTTATCAGACATTGTCATCTCCTCTTGGGTAATATTTTAACCACTTCTTTTTTTAGGTGACTTTATGTCTTCAAGAAGTCTTTTTCTTCCATTTTTACTACAATACCTGTGTGTCTCTAGACCCAAACGATGAAGTTGAAGTTTCCTTTACGCAATAGTGTTTCAGATAGTTAAAGACAGCGAGGAGGTCCTTACTTAGACCCCTCTGCAGACTAAATATTCTTTATTTATCTATTTCTTGTTGACATCCTTTCTCCACATTCCACGCCCAGGTCACTATCTATACTGGTCATTGTATTAGGCTGCCAGTAACAGAACTCATGATATCAGTGAATTAAATAAGATTGCAGCTTATTTTATCATATATAAAATGCAGAAGTAGGTTGCCCTGACAGTGACATCAGATACTCAGGCTCTGCTAATCATCCTTAGAATGTGGCTTTTGTCTTCTGTTTTATTGTTGTCACATGGTTACCGCATGGCTTACCTACCTTCAGGACAGCATCTGTATTCCATGCCAGAAGAGAAAGAGCAAAGAAAAAAATTTGCCTATGAAATATGTATCTTTTAAAGGGCTTTCTCAGAAGGATCACAGTTTCACAAACATTTGTTTGAACATGATTGTATCACAGTTGCAAGGGACACAGGGAAACATATTTTAGCTGGACATATTATCTATTTAAAAAAACATTATAAAGAAGAAGACAGGAGTAAACATTAATATTGATAGAGTGTTTCAATGAATAGAGCTTTGTTAATGATTGTCTTAAAAGGCCTTACCCAGACAGTATATTCTGGAAAGGTAAGTGCTGCAGAGTGTGGGGTGACCACTATCTCCTTCTATCTGTAAATGAAAGTTTATATGAATTTATTAAAGTATGTGAAGATTGGCCCTATTTTTTAATGTGCCACATTACTACTTCAGATTTATGTCATTCTTACAATGAGCTAAAAAAATAGTAATTTTTTCACCTGTATTCAGCTAGCTCTCCATTAAAATGTTGCAGTAGCTTTCTGAAACCCAATGAAGAACATGTCATTTTCCCCCAGTGGATTTCATCCTATGTGTCCTGATCCATCATTTCAATGCACTGACTTCTTCTTGAAACTTAATTTTGTCATCCAGTGCATTCACTAGCCCTCCAAAATTTGTGTTTTTGCAAAATTTTCAAGTGTTTCTTTATGAATGTATAAGGGAGTCATACTTACAAACCTGTAAGTAGGTTGAAATGGGGTAAGTATGTTAATGAAGGTATGTACAGAGTGTTAGAGAACTTTGCATAACAGAAACAGGCTCAGCTTGTCTAGATTCTGGAAGGTTCAGGGACCACAGCAAATATTATATTGAATTTATTATTAAAGATGAGGTGAAATTTAGCCAAGAGATCATACCCAAAATGAGCATTTTTAAGATAAGAAACAGAATAACGGAAGGCTCAGAGTTATGATCTGGCATATCAGGTGTGTGGAGGAGAC
The DNA here is from genome assembly GCF_047511675.1 of Marmota flaviventris. Taxonomy (NCBI): domain Eukaryota; kingdom Metazoa; phylum Chordata; class Mammalia; order Rodentia; family Sciuridae; genus Marmota; species Marmota flaviventris. Next base: position 137,861,209 of record NC_092501.1, on the reverse strand, counting down.
CATGGAAGGCCAAGCAAGGAGCAACATAAACTTGTCTGGAATGTCTGCTCTTTACATTTGATTGACAGTTTTAGAGACAGACATTAATATCAGGGATAACATCAGAGATTTTTCCATAACTGTCTTTTAAATTTATAGCTGCATTTTTATTTCCAATGACAGTTGAATGAAATAGATGAGATGAAATGATTCCAGCCATGTGATTCTCTGTACCATGTGATTCCCCCCGCCCCTTTTTTTGAATTTCAAGTAATCTGTCTTGTGGCTGCCCAAAGTACTCTGAGACTCATTCGTACATGTGTGTTGGTTTTTGTTCCAGGAAAGGTAGCTGCAGAGCCTCAAATCACATACTCGTCCTGTCATGAGAGATGGTTTTGTGGTTCTTTCCACATGTTCTATTGGGTCTATCAAGGGAGACATCCAATTTACAATGTGAATTAGGGAGCCAAGGAATACCATGCTTGCCATTTTATTTAATGACAATGAGAAATTCCAATAATGAAAGGTAAGCAACAGCACAGTCTAGAAGCTTGTATTTTTAGCCTGTGTACAAGAGGCTCACAACCTTAATTTTCACAGCAACATAAATATTATGACTATAATTAACCATGAATATTTGATGAAGTTTGAGAGCATTATCTACACTTTGCTTAATATCACTGTGTGTCATTCTAAATTCTGGATGCTTTTTAAGTATGGAAATGTTCTCCATGTGCTGCCAAATTTCTAAACAAATGCCTGGTGGAAAATTACACCTTAGCCAGAATAATAATCCAAGTAAATAGGTAATAATGGGCATGTATTTTGCACATTAGCTTGACACACAGCATTAAAATGTCCCAGAGCATTAAAAACCGAGTTCTTACAAAGAGAATTAAAGTAGGCATAATAGCCATGATTTATCCAGGAGATTGTTGCATTATAGAGAAGTATTTTTCACATGTGAAAAAGAAAATTCTGCTTTGTTAAAGTGCCAGGAATTTTCAGGTTGGGAGGGGTGAGGTGTCTTTGGCAGATTCCAATGCTTTAAAGATGATCTGGGGATGAACACCCCTGTGGTCCTCTATATGTCTAGGGAAACTTACAGCCAATTAGGAAACAAAATTTAGGCTTACTATAAAGGTTTCTTAAATTTTTTTTTGTTTAAGTAAGAAAATTTTCCTCAAAATGTTCATTTTTTAAAATTTTATAGTTAAAAACTACATAAGTTGCAGTAAAAAGGAGATGGTCTCAGTTTGAGTGCATTGTTCCTAATAACCCAATACCAAGACTAGGTAAGTTACAAAAAAGGTGGGGGGTGTTACTTTGATTCATGACTCAGGAGGTGTGAGGTCCACAGACTTCATCTGGTGTTGGTCTCTTGCTAGCAAAGTCCCGAGGTGGCACAGAACATCACATGGTGAGACACAGCAAGTATGTATATGTCTCTTCTGTTCCTTTCTTCTTATAAAGCCACCAAGATTCATTTTTGGAGGCTCCACTTTAATGATGGTATCTAATCCTAATTACTTCCCAAAAGCCTCACCTCTAAACACCATAAGTAGGTTAAGTTTCCACTCTCCATACCTCACAATATGTGTGAAGTTTCAGCACATGAAGCCTTGGGGAACACACAAACTATAGCAGTCTCTGACAAGAATGCATTTTAAATATTAAGCAAAGCATAGCCATGATAAACAACAACAGATTTTCTTAGTCCTCAGAGGCACTCTCCCTCTTGGCGTAAATAATTATGATAGACTTAAAGCTCGTTGGGTAGGACTTAGTACTTATAATGACTTCGGCACTGTATCACTCAATTTTGCTGGGACCAAATCACCTGAAGGAGTGAAATTTCTTTAGGCTCAGAGTTCAGAGGTGTACTCCATGTTCATCTGAGTGCATTGCTCTGGGTCCAAGGTGAAACAGCACATCGTGGCAGAAGAGCAGGGAAGAAGAGTACTGTTCTGATCATGGCAGCCAGGAAACAGAGAGACAAAGAAGGGAAGAGGCCACAGGGACAATGAGCCCTTCCAGGGTATGACTCCACTGGCCCACCTCCTCTAACCATGCCCTGTCTGTCTAATTACCACCCAATCCATTCAAACTAGGATGGACTGATTCAGTTACAGATCTCACAAGCCAATCATTTCACCTCCAAATGTTCCTATATTAACACACAGGAGTTTTGGGAGAGATGACTTATATCCAAACCATATCAAGCATGCAGAAGATCTTAGATTGACAGGCATTGATAGATGTGGTAGATTAAAGATGGGTTCAGTGGGTGCTATTTTTTTCCATTGAGAAGAAGAGTCCAACTTCTGCACCATCTGATTCTGGCTTAACCTTTGAAATGCTTAATTAGTAAAGCATGGAAGAAGTGTTAATATGCTAGCTCCAAAGATAGCAATAAAGAGAATCATCAGCTTACACCTGGTGTTCCTTGAACCCTGAGCCTCTATGAAGAAGACCAACTATACTAATGCCATCTTTCTCTGACAAAGCCCAAACCATATGGAAAGGCCACATGTAGTGCTCTTCTGGACAGGTAAAAATGCACCAACAGTCAGTACCAACCGCTAGTCATGTGAGTGAATCCTGTAAGCTTGGATATCTAGCCCAGTCGAGACTTCAGATGACTCAACACCAGCCACCACTGAATAAAGTATATCAAGTAAGAACTGCCCAACAGAACTCAGTGTTTCTATAGATCCATGAGGGCTAATAAATTCTTGTATTTATCATTAAGTTTGGAGGTAATTTGTAACATAGCTATAGATACTTAACAAGAGGGACAATGTGAGATGTGAGAATAATAAATCTGAGAACTTTTTGTTCCCTCCTTTCTCTCTCTCTCTCTCTCTCTCTCTCTCTCTCTCTCTCTCTCTCTCTCTCTCTTTCTTCTCTCCTATTTTCCCTAAGTCACAAGGGAATTAGTTGGAGCCCAAGCTGACTTTGAGAACAAACCTCAGATAAACATACTTGACAGAGTAGGGAGTGAAAAGACTGTTGATACCATTAGTGTCCACAGCTTGTGCTACATAGGGTTGAAGATCCTGGGCTCCTGAGCCAGAGATACTTCACTTCAAAGGCCAACCCAACCCTACGAGCTGTGTGTTCCAGGGCAACTTCCATCATTATGCTGCCTTGATTTTTTTACTTAAACCACAAAGGAGAAAATGTACATGAGTCTCTTTAGGCCTGATCATGGACTGGGACCTCTAAAATCACAAGACAAACTAAACTAATTGACCACAGTGAACTAGTTGTTCACTAATGAAGGAAAATAACAAACCTAAGATATATACAGAGTTTCAGAAACATTACCAAAGGTTATATAAATGGTAAGTTGGAAGCCAAGCCATGAAAATATTCCTATGATCCAGACAGAATTAAGTACTACTGATGTGTTGATCATGATTGTTTCCTGTAGAGAATAAAACCTTCTTTACACAACATTTTTCAGCATAACAAAATGGACTCATTTATCTTACAAATTGTGTCAAAAAATCTTTTTCCATTTTCTAAATCAGCCTGAAGAAGATTTAGATTTAAAGATTTAAGTCAGTCTTTCAAATATTCCCTCTTCTTTAGTTAAAGCATTACTTTGGGTAATTAATTTATATTGTTGATATTAATGTTTCATTTATCATTTGAAATAGTCATTCAATATTGTATGATTTTGGGGATTTTATTATGTTTTTACAGCTATGGACATGTACCTTTCATTTATAACATGAAAATCTCTACTTTTTTATGTCAGCATTCTTGCATATTTTCAGGAATGAATTATGTTCAAAGGTAAGGAACTGATTAAGGTCCCTTGTCTTTGAAGGATTAATTGCTATACCCTTGGTTTCTGATTTAGTAGAGCATAATGTTCTGATTTAAGAGAGTACAATGATTTTTTTTTTAAAAAAAAAGAGCAAATAATTTCCATAGACAGAAAACTCCTACTCGCTTATAGAAAGTCACATAGTACATACTTAAAGGATACTGATTCACTTACCAGACCTGCTTCTGTTTGTTCCTCTATCAAGAGAGGCATTGGGCCAACTTCACAGGAGGAATGTAGTCAGCAAAACGTTACAGCTACGACATCGTACAAGAGTTTTCATATAAAAAATCCTTGAGGCTAGAAATGCTGGAGATGGTACCATTGATCATGACAGAAGTTGATAATGGTCTGCTTTTTACGTAGCTTTAGCCATCAAAGTGCCTAGCATAAGAGAGCTCAGAGGCAACTGGACTCCAAGGCTAAGCTACCCAACTCCACCTTTGCTGATCAGAAAGTGATCTCCATCAGTCCTTTGTCCTCTCATCAGTCTCATACCAAAGTGCCAACACCAGAAGGAAAGGTGGACACTAGGATACTGTTTCATACTCCAAGGCCTTCCCGCTGCTGCCATGCAAAGAACAGGATGTAGTGTTGAGGAGCTGTGTTCGCGGCAGCAGCACAGTGTCAGACTAGGAGGAACGTGGTGGTTCGTTTGCTTTGTTTTGTAGATGGTTATAGGAATCCTAGGCAAACGGAGTGACTTGCTACTTCATGAGTGCCATGTTTAATAATACGGTGTCTGTTTTAGCTGCAGTGACCAAAAGACCTAGCAAGAAAAATTAGAGGAAGGAAAAGTTTATTTGGGGGCTCACAGTTCCAGTTCACACATGGCTTTCTCCATTGTTTGGGGCCTGAGGTGAGGCAGAACATCACGGTGGAAGGGTGTAGCAGAGAAGAACATCTGGGAACACAACAGGGAGGGAAGCAGAGTGAGGGGAGTCTACTCTGCTCAACAAGGACACAACTTAAAACCCAAAGGCTCGCTCACAGGGCCTCACCTACTCCCGTCACACCCTACCTGCCTACCTTTGTCACTCAGTTAATCCCTACCAGGGGATTAATGCACTAATTAGGTTAAGGCTCTCATAACCCAATCATTTGACCTCTAAACGTCCTTGCACTATTCTCACACATGAGCATTTGGGGAGCATCTCTCATTTAAACCATAACAGTGCCTTATACTCAGCCTAATGTTTTATTCCACTTGTTTTGTTTTGTTTTGTTTTCCAGTGGAAGAGATAATCCTTTAGATGAACCACCCAGGCCTAATTTTCTTTTCCCCCTTTCATTTCTCCCCACTAGGGGATAAGGAATAGACTACCCCCAGATACAAGTAAGAGAGAAGGTTAAACTTGTACAAGTTCAATCAGATTGTCAGTAGCATGAAAGAAACTTCATCCTGTTTATGGGATTACAAAGTCCATAGTCTTCTGACTGTACCTATGATCTCTAAAAAGAAAAGTTTTCTGGCGGTTTGTCTGCAAAGCCTACATGGAAGTTTGGAATTCATGACTATATATAATACTGGGTGCTGACGATGCTGTTCACCTGTCCCCACCATGTACCCAGGTCTCATTTCCTTCAAGGCCTTACTGGGCTAGGAGTTAACTCAAAAAAGCAAGAAATATGCTTCTCTTGCCACCTGGGTATGTTTAAAATGCCATGCACAGAAGTTTAAAGTTTCAAATTCTAGCTTCAATCACAATATGTCACATCTTGGGATGGAAGACAAGCATCTGGAAGGGCAAAGATCCCCAGCTTAGCCCTGGATCATCTGAGGATTTCCATGAATAATGTCCTGAACATCGCCTTCAGCCACAACTCAGGGGATTTTCTCATCATTTAAGTTTACATACATAAAATTACAGCCCAAGTTAGGAACTCAATGTTAGTATAAGCAAGTATATGTTGGAAATACATGAAATATTTTCCAAATACATAGGATTCATTTCAATATCCTTTTTGTAGGCTTCCCTCCCACTGAAATTCTTCAGAAATACATAAGAAGCCACTATTTAGCATTTTGCAGAAAAAAAAAATAAGACAAACCAAAAGGTTCAGTGGCTTATAATACAATGCGACCAAGGAGAGTGGGTGGCAGAAACCCAGCCCTTGCATTAATTGTATTCTGTGTATCTGCATTCATGGTGACACCCAAAGACTTTCTAACACAAAAGTGAAGTTGGAATTTGTTAAGTTCTAATTAAATACAGGATTTCTAGCTTAGGAACCAAGCAATAATTCTTGGCTGGTTTGGAATTTAATCAGACCTTTCAGTTTTGGGGGTAGTTTCTAATGGAGCTAGCAGTTAAGTGGTCCTATGTCCTTCCCTGAAGAATGAGTCCTGGTGTGTGTGTGTGTGTGTGTGTGTGTGTGTGTGTGTGTGTAACAGAAGAGGAGAGGCAAATTGCTTCAGTAGATTTGGCATGTCCCCAGGCCCTGCCCCGTGTCTTCCTGTCATGTCTATTTCATGCTGGGAGCACAGGTGTAGGGCAGTGGCGTGGAGATCAGCAATTCTGATGGGGAGGGAGTAAAAGCCCTCAAATTGACTTTAGGAAAAAGCAAAGAGAGGTACAGCCCTCAATGTTTGAGGAAAGGAGACAGGTACAGAGAGAACAGAACACAATGACAGTGTTTTACTAGTAAAACAAACAAACAAAGAAAGTAGTTTCCCTGCATTTGAAGAAATGGTGGCTACTGACTAATAAAAAGTTTCCTAACAGCGCACTTAGCATAATAAAATGCAAATCACTGGCTCGGTTTTTCTTTCCTTCAGTCTCTGTCAGCAAAACTGTTTGAGTGGAGGTACTTGTGAGAAATACCCAAACGGTTTGCCTGCCGCAAGTCCTCTCAGGACTCACTCGCTGACAAATATATTTCTTATGTTTCCCTGGAGGCCAATAATTTGCAAAAGCCCTTCTCCAAACCCCCAAACCAAACACTGACATATCCCAGCAATTGCTTCACAGCCTCCATCCACAAAGCTTTCTTTGTGCACTCAACTCAAAGAATCATTCTGAGTGCCCTCAGATAAACTCAGGCGACTCCTCTCTCGGTTTCAGATGTGTACTGTGGAACGGAAGTGTTTTGTTAATGCTTAGCATGACACAAAAGCTGTTTCTGCATTTTCCCATCATACATTTCTACGGACTATAGCTCAGCATCTCTATGCCGTGGGGAGAGGTACCACATAATGCACAGATGGGGTGAGAACGGAGGCAAATTTCTATGGGGCTCAAAACTCATCCTGCCATATGCTCTTCTTTCTCCTTCCGATTTCTGTCAAGCACACCACCACTGGCTGGCACAGAGTGACAAAGGAGTGGCTTTAAGCAGTTTGTAAGTCTTCAACTTATCATTTAAATAGTCTCTTTAAGTAAAAAATACAAGTGTTGATTCAAGTTGTTTATTTTGAAAAAAAAGATACTGTTTCTATTTCCTGGGAAACAATATTTTTCCAGGAATTCTATGTGATCCCAGAAAAACAAGCACTTTGAATTAGCTATTTTATGTAAAACAGAAATGATTTTAACTTCCTGGCAGATTAAGATATACTTTTATTACCAGTCAGTCTTCCTTTCCTCAGATGTCCCAACTGCAGCATTCTTTATGTCTCGGCACGACTTAAATTACAGGGCTGCTTATTTTTTATTTTAAACATAAATGAAATTTATTATTACCAGAGCAGTAGTGAATCCCAGTTTTTTATATCATCAGACTTGCATAGAGGGAATGAAATTTTGTTTCTTTCTTCTAGCTTTTCAAAATCTTTTATTCCAGCTTTGGTCTTTTGTTTCTTCTTTATTTCCTCCTATGATATTTTTTTCTTTTTCAACTTGTTTTAAAATGTAATAAAATAGTCCAAGTTATCCTAATTTCATATTATATATCCATATATCTCCCATATATATCCTCCACATCCACACATTCATTTTTATAGTTTCTTCCAGATAAATTACATTTTAATGAACTTTTTAAATTTTAAAGGGAAACCCTTTCTTATACAAATAACATAGATATTCACTCATACTCCAAAGACAGTCCTGGGCAAGAGACACAACTAGTCAAAGTCAATCTTAACAAACATCTTCAGCTTTACCCCCTTATCTGAGTCCTACCACAACCATAGGAGTAGCCGTGGTGGCCAAGGGAAGTGATTAATCCCAAGGATACAAAGTGGGCCAAAAAGTGCTTTGTGAAGAGATATTTATATATCTCTTATATATTTATTAGTGACAACATCTGCTTTAAGAAATAAATGATAGTGTCTAAATAAATAAATGAAAATTATTTGAAGCTTAGACTTTGACATTGCATTGCTAGGTACTCTTTCTTAGCTTGACAGTCTACAGCTGGGTTATTTTATATCACAAAGGGATGAGGATCAACTGACAGATTTTTTTTTCCAGCGGAGATGCAAATAATATCTCTCCAGTCAGTTTTGTACCAATCCCAGCAGTAATCCTAATCTAGAAACTCTAGTTTATACAACACATTTTGAATTGAGTTTCACATCAAATTAGTTCCTTAACTAGTAAACTAAATAAAATATTTGACACATGTTTATTCTATATCTCTCTGAGAGTCACTTTATTACCTTTTTGAAATTTACGCTTTAGTAATTGTCTCACCCCATATGAATTCAACATCTATCAAGTTATTTTGGCATTTCCAAAACATATTTTATTTATTTGTTTTGGACCATTTTTTAAATTCATGTTTCATTTCTATATAAATTCTTGAAATTTTAAAGGACTATTCTAAAATTCTATTTTTTCTGAAATTTTGCTATCAAATACATATCATATGCCACACCAAATTAAATGTCTCTCTCTCTTTCTCTCTGTCTTTCTCCTTCCATCCCCCCCACCCTGCCCCCAACACTATCCCTGTACTATATCCTCAGGCCTTTTTATTTATTTATTTTTTAAAATTTTGAGACAGGGTAGCTAAGTTGCCCAGGCTGGCCTCAAACTTGTGATCCTGCTGACTCAGGACTCCTGAGTAGCTAGGATTACAGGTATGCTCCAGTGCACCCAATTTCAGACTAATCTTTAATATTAGAAAAGTATCCTAAATGTTTGACCCCATCAAGAACTACTTTCTTGTAACTGATTTTCACTGGGTCTTCTCTAGCATTATTATGCTTTTCTGGAGTGTAGGCAAAGAGAATTATTTTCTAGACAAGCCTAAGAGCGAAATCGTCAGAGAGGAAAAATATGGAAGAATCATTATGCTGTCAAGATATTTTGTCACATTTAAGTTTATCTAATCTTCACAGTACCTAGTGGACTGTATGTACTATCACCACTTACTGAATTGATACCACAAAGGACTAAGTGGCTTACCCAGTCCTACACATCTGGGGAGTAGTAGAACCTAGATCCAATCCTAGTTCTGACCAAACTCTATGTGCTTTCTGTTATTGGGTAGCATTTGAACTAATTTTACATTCTATTGCAATTAACTTGCTGTGGATACTCTTGCCATAATAAGCACCATTGTAAACTGAACAATGCATTAGACATCGGGACCCTGTGCCCAAATCGCATAAGGTGCAGGATTGCATTTTCAAACTTAATGGGCTTTGGGAAGTAGCAAGCTTTGCCTTTCATTTTTCTTGTTTTCACTTTAACACCCTTTGATGTGTGCCCAGCTTTCACAGTCACATTCATGGACTGGAGTACTGTAGCAGTAGGAAGGACACATACAGTGGTAGATAATTGAGCCTTGGTACATGTCGACACATTGAAACTAGGTGGACCAGAAAAATAAGCTTGTTTGTCCATGGGAAAGGTATTGAAAAATAGGGACAAGTGGGCCAGACTTGTTAAAAACAGCAAGATATATGAAGCAGTAACCCCCCAAAACCACCATCTGTAGTGGCATGCCCTTAATTTGTCATTCTGATTGGTATTTTGTCATATTCTAATTTCCCTCATTTATCTTTTATGTGAAACGATCTTTACTTGTTGAAAGAATCCCTGCACTTAAATAGTGATCAATTAATTTGGTTTCTTCTGCACTGCCAATAATAGAAGATATTACTGTTCTTTCTCTGTTCTATTCAAATGGAATTGGAAAATTGTGAAATTAGCAAATAGAGGAAACTGGGTTAAAGAATGCAAAGAATGAACAATTTTATTCCATATTCTTCAGTATTCGTGTTTTTAAAGAATTCAAATGAAATTCTCCAACCAAATGTCCTTTAAAACCCACATGTTTGCCTGTCTGCTCAATTTTCTTTGCTGCATAAAAAAGGAACTCTGTGCTAAGAACAATAAAATACAGATAATGTGCAAATTTCCTTCTTTCAGGGGATGTGAATGGATGAGAATATGTTTCTAATTTTCGGAACAAATGTGCTTCTTTTCCAAGACTTTTAGTGGTTATTAACCTTGCAACTTTCCTTAGGGAAGATATTCAGGGCTAAATATTTCTGTAAGATTCATGGAAAAGAAAAATGATGAATCATCTCAATTGCAATGTGGAAATTATTTTTCTCTAGCTGTACTTGCACAGCAAAGAGAACTTTTACACCTGCTGCATAGTGTATTTGATCTTGTATTTAAGAGAATAGAAAAGATGCTGCTATTTATTCCTCCGAGTAGTGCTTTTGCATCCACATTCGCCTCCCTAACAGAATTTCAGCACAGCCTGAAATGAAGGTCACATCAAGTACCAAAGATATTTCAATTCTAACACAGATAATCACATCAGTGATTCCAGTTACGAGAAAAGGTTTGGCATGAAACCACACACTTGTGACTTGTACTAGAGAATAAAACTAATAGTTGGCATTGGGTATTTAGAAAATATTGAATTGTTATCAAAAAGATTAATATCTTAAGATATTTCTATCTTAAAATTCTTGGCTAATTTATAAAAACGTGATGATTCTAACTTACTTGGCACTAACCAAAAAAAAAAAAAATTCTTGCAAAAGACATGTGGAATTATTAGATCCAGATCCTCACAACTGGGTAAAAATCATTCTTTAAGTGCAACAAAGACCATGTCAACCATGATCCCTCCCATATAGATTCATTCACCCAAGTTAATAGAACTATCAAAGCTTATGTAGTTTTAATTTAATTAATATATGAAGACACATATAAACACCACTTGAGAAATGATTCTCTTTAAATGAAGGACACGCGTTGACATCCTTGCTGGTGCTCACCAGGATGCAGGTACTGGCTAAATTTTGTCTCTGTGTCTCAAACTTGCTCTGCTCTAGTCACATCATTTCTCTCCTTAAAGCATGTTTTTCCACCTCCTGCTTACACACTTGCTGCTTCTTTACCTGAAACACACTTTCTAGCCTTTAAGAGGCTGACATCTCATAATTTACAATTTACATTGAAACTACTCTCTCCACGCACTTCTTTCATGGTCAATGGAACTGTACTCTCCAACCCGATGCACAATCACTCTTCATTCCTTTCCTCTATTTTATTCCTCTATTTTCTCAGGAGTTACACTATTTAAATGCTATTTAAGCCCCCGTAGTTGGGTGCTCAGGGTGTAGCTCAATGGTACTGTATTGGCCTAGCATGCATGAGACCTTGAGTTCCATCCCTAGCTCCATGAAAATGACTAGTTTATTTAATTACTTACTTATGCATGTTTATTTCAAAACTAGGATGAAAATTTCATAAAGGAAGGATCTTTTGTGTCTGGTCTACATTAGCATCTAGGACTATATTGCACTCAAACTGTTCACTCAAAAATACATGAGAAAATAGAATTGGGAGCTTAAGTATTTAGAAAAAGAGAGGTAAAACACATACCTGCTTTAAAAAATAAAAACAGTAGAAAGTCCTGCAGGAGCATGGGAATGCTAATAAGGGAACTATTTTCCTGGGAGGGACCTATTTCCAACTGGGAAATCAGATGGCTTCATCAAAAAAGTGTCATTGCAACTGTGCCATGAAATGGGTTCATTTTTACATTCAAATAGGACGAAAGATTGGCCCCAATTTTTCAGTCAGGCTATGGTAGAGTAACACCAAGATTAGAGGAAAATGTTGAGCTAGCTCTGGGAAGAGAAGATAACTGAGTTGGGTTTAAGAGAGCGAATGACTTTATATGGAATCAGAAATGTTTTATACCCTGGCTCTAACACTTTACATCTGAGTTACTCTTAAAGGCTGAATCGTGTACCCCAAAATTCATATTTTAAAATCTTAACCCTTAGTACCTTAGAATGAGACTATATTTAGATAGAAGGCCTTTTAAAAAACAATTATGTTAAAATAGGTCTGTAGGGTGAGCCTTAATCCAATCTAGTTGGTATCCTAATTGGAGTAGGAAATTAGGATACAGACAGACACATCAGCTACCAGGAACCAAGGATAAGACATGCAAGGGCCCAGCAAAAAGGTGACCATCTGCAAGACAAGAAGAGAGGCTTCAAGAGAAACCTGCCCTGACAATACTTGCTCTTGAACTTCTAGCCTCCACAACTGAGAGAAAATAGCTTTCTGTTCTTTAAGGCATCCATTGTGGTATTCTACTATGGCAGCCCTAGAATGCTAATACAGATACCTTGAGAATTTTAATCTACATTTGTTTTCACATCTACAAAGTAGCAATAATACTACAGATAGCAAAAGAATTAAATGAGATAAGAATCATTAAAGTTCTTCTCCAAATAGAATAAATTTAGAGCCAGCTCTATTAAAAACAGTCACAGTGGCTAATTTTAGTTTCTCTTGACTCTTTCTCTCCATTTCAATGCCAACGAGAACTCTGGGATTAGTCTCATTTAATACATTTGTAACATAGTTGACAGTCCCAAGGCTTTACCTGGAAGGAAAGATGGTATTTGTGTTAGAGAAAGGGCCAGAAGAAATAGTCAGGTGGGAAGTCAGAAGGCAAGACAAACTATTTGGTCCATGCTGCTCTTTGTTTCTGCTCTAACATATTCCATAGGCTCAGTCACTTGCCACAGACATAGCTGCACTGATCACCGTGTTCCTATCCTCTGCCTCTTCTCTAGACTTCAAGCTTCTCAAGGACCGACTCTCAATTCACATACACAGCATGCCTGCTTGGCTCAAGGTCAGGACTCTCACGATTGAACGAATGTTACTGGCAATTTGCTTTGCATTTTCTGACTATTTATTACAAGAGGAAGTGTGTTTTAGTAAAACATGTGGAGTCAGGGAGGCCTGAGCTTGAGTCTGGGACACAAACTTTGTCACTTTGTGACATTATATATGTAGAAATCCTATTGGAGTACTAGTTAACCCTTCTGGCAATTCAAGATGGTAATAATGGCCTCTCATTGGCTTTAAGGATTGAGATAAATAATACATTTAAAATACCTGGTATCTAGTCAATGTAAAATATGGTATTTTATTATTGTTATTTTTATTATTAAACCTCTGCTTTTTTTTAAGTATATATACTGATGTGATCTGCTTCTCTGTCAGCTTTTCAAGGTCAAGGTCTATATTGTTTTATTTTATCTGTACCATACCAGCACTTTTCATTGATTAGTTGATCTTTTTTATCTAGCAAGATAGTAATGGAGACTATTGAGAACTCATTTCTCCCTGTAAATGAATCCATAGGTAATCAGGAGCTCAGAGCCTGTTTGGTAAGGAAGCTTTCCTTGATCAAGGACACTTATCAGATTTACAATGGCAATCTACGTTCCTGCTTTCCTTTATGGTTCTTTGATTACTTATATACAATTTGAGTGAAGTAAACCAGACAGCCAGATCACAGTGAATTTTGTTTAATTGCATGCAACCTTTTCCCTTATACATTTTCATCTGGTGAGACAATCCAGAAGCTACCCCAGGGTACCTATTTGCTTATTCCTCTAATTAAGCAAAGCTGTCTATAGCCTAGAATGCTGGCCTCAAACTGCATTTCGTTTCTGCAGCAATGACCTCTGTTCAACCCCACAGCACATTGCAGCATTTGCATTGTGCCGCAGAAGCCTTTGCACTGTACATGCTCCAGGCTCTGTTTGTGGACAGTCACGAGGCCAGGGAAGTCAAACTCATTTGTCATCCCTGCCAGGCACTTGCAGGGCTGCCTGAACAGAAAAATATCTGAAAGCAGGCAGTGACGGAGACACAGACCAGACCCAGTCAGAAGTAGAGAAATGTAAAAGGGGGTATGACAATGGAGGTGAGCAGCCAGGCACAACTGAATCCCTAGAAGGATGAGCTCCTGAGTCATATTTTAGATTCTGATGAGATATCTTTACAGTGACAATCCTGGACCTTCTTGCTCCCTGTATGTGTTAGATCACATTTTAAAAGGAGCAGCAATGGACCTTAATTTGTTCATAGTTCTCCAAAGCCACACATTTGGGTGGTCCATGCTGAGCTATGAGATGGTTTGGTATAAGGAGAGCCTTGAAAAGTGCTTGTGCTTTGGGGATCACTTGCCTGTGCACTTGGAACCCCATGACTATCACATGAATAAATCTGGAATAGATAACGCTAGGATAAGAGACCACACAGAAAGTGCCCTTTTCTTCCAGTTCTCCCATCAGAGGCCATCATAGACCAGCCAGCTCTCAGTGACCAATCAGGCCATCAATGGGCCCAATGAAGAACAGTCAAGTCAGGCCGAGACCAGAAGAACTGCCCAGCTGAGCTCAGCCCAAAGTACTGACCTCCGTACTTATGTGCTAAGTAAATGGCCACATTGTTTTGAATTGGTTTGATACACAGCAAAAAAAAAAAAAAAAAAAGAGAGAGAAGTGATAAATGCTAAAATGCTTGACTAAATGTTATCTGCGCATTTGAGCAACAATTCCAAATCAATCTTTCATGAGATTTTTTGATGTTTTAGTTGGAAAACTCTACTCTAAATATATGAAAGTGATTAAAAATAAGGCGACCTTGTATGTTATTGCCATTTTATAAGAGCATTATCTAAAACAGCTTCTCCCTGTGACTTTCAGAGGTATTTGCAGAGTGAGATGAGGAAGGGGGTAAAGACTCTTAAAATAACAGTGCTAAAAGGAAGTGGCATCACTGAAGAAGAGTGACATTTCAAAACCAGAAAATCTTGAAATAATGTGACTTAGAGGATAACAAATACTATGTGATGGACATTTTCACTGTTACAAGAAAATCATCCTGACTGTCTTGCCCCTGTTGTTGAATATACTGTATAAAGGATCTACTTTCCAAAGTCCTGGATCCTTTCTTAAGTTCTGATAGCCTTAAATTTGAGTTTGAGATTGTTAGTGTGGCAGAAAGCAAGGAAAATTAAATATTTGCTATTTAAGCTTTGGGAGTTTCCAAAGCTCAACACATGCATTTGTTCAGCAAATATTGGGTGAGCATCTGGTCTCTACCAGGTCATGTGCTGCTCTTAAAAGCTGCATTAAATTCATAAATAGAGCAGAGAAAATGGCTTAATTCCCACGACTTTCCCAGGAAACTACTACTATTGCCAGCTGGTAATGTCCCAGCATGGTCCTCCTTCTTTCCAGGCATCCTGACCATAAAACTACTTTAAATAAGGGAATATTATATGTTTTATGACAGTGTTTCCTCCCTAGGAAAAAATAGGTCCAGGATAAGTAAACCTGGCCAGGACCTTTTTCTTCTGCTTAATATTTGTATTCAAATAAATAATGGTGGTAATGATGAGCTCTTAGAGAGAGAGGACTACGTGGTCTGGCACTATTCCAATATTTTACATTTATTAATGGATTGCTGAGATTAGCTTTAATCAATGAAACCATGTGAATAACACATTCACTGAGTAATGCTCTAAGGAGGAGGCCTGTGTGGTCTGCCATAGTTATCATGGAGAAAGGTGACCTCTGACGCCACAAACTGCAGGTCTCCCATGAAACCATTCTGAGCCTGAATCTGAAAAAAAATATTCTTTTGTCTTTTGGAACAAGCCTGACCCTAAAACAAAGCTTAATATGAGACTTGCCAGTGATGTTTTTCTTCCCTCATAATACATCTTATAATGTCTCTATCTAAAACGGAGATGATATCTATAGTTGTTATTTGTTGGAGAGGTAAGTGGTTCATTTTATTAGTGTGTTTTATAATTTATGTATGTTAAATACAGTCATACATCTCTCAATGACAAGGACACATACTGAGGATGTATTTCATCGCTGTGGGCCTCACAGTTTGTACTTATTCAAACCTAAATGGTATAGGTCAATGACTTGATGTGGCCACTTGATACAATTAATAGACACTGTAAGCCCAAGATGTATGAGGCCGCTGCTCAAACATGCATACTGTTTTATGGTAAACATTTTCATTTAGAAATAGGAGTGCACTAAATAATGATAAAATATATATTACTGTAAACATATGAACTAGTCACAGTCTATTATTGTTACTATCAAATATGACACATGGTACATAATCACACACACTAGACTTTTAAACAAATTGCCACATAGCTGGTTTGTTTGTACCTGTATCACCACAAACATGAGTAACACATAGTCCTTCAGTGCTACAATGGTTTCAACTGTTACCAGGTGATAGGAAATTTTTTAGCTCCATTAAAATCTCATGTGACCACTGTTGCCTATGTGATTAGGTCATAGACTGAAACATCATTATGCATCACATGACTGTATCTTCATTTGTATATATCAAAGAGTTCCTATTAAAAACACTAGGAGAACCAGATAGGCCCAGGTGACATGACTTCAAATGGAGGACAAAGTCACATTGGGCCCAGACATGATTAATTTTATATGTCATCTTTGCTGGGCAACAGGGTGCCCAGATATTCAGTCAAAATTTATTCTGGGTATGACTGTGAGGGTGTTTTGGATGAGATTAACATTTGAATCAATAGACTGAGTAAAGCTGATTGACTTCGTTGGTGTGACTGGTCCTCATTCCATCAGTTAAAGACCTGGAAAGAACAAAACGGCTGAGGACTCCTGCCTGATTGTTAGGGGTGGGTTTACCTTCAGGCTCCAGTGGAAATATCAGATCTTCTTGGGTCTCAAAATTGCTGGCCTTTGACTGAGACTTATACTATTGGTTCTCCTGGGTTACTGTATGTATTTCCTTTTGACTTAGGGTTCTGTTTCTCTAGGGAACTCTGACTAGTACCTTTCCCTTCCTCCCATTCCTTGGAGGAATTTAATGTATGAACTATCTCACTTCTTCCTTGTGTTTTCGGGTACTCTGCTGCTCACGCTTCTTTCCATCCCACTTCTGTGGATAGTAAATTTTGGATTTTTCCCCTTTCAGCCCACTCAGGCCTCATCTGTACAAGGTGCTCAGAGCCACACACCCAGGCCTGCTTCTCCCACTTTGCCAAATATCATAACCTGGCTAGAACCCAAGGTCTTATGGAACCAGGTTGCATAGCAATCAGTGACTTAAAGGTTACAACAAAATTGAAGACTGAACCCCACAGAACAGAGGCAAAACCCAAGAGTGTGTGACTCTGGGTCACACTTAGCAATGTCTTTATGTCTGAGCAAAAATAAATCAGGAGGGCCTCCAAAGAGTTTGCTATTTTTTATTTTTAGTAAATCCTTTTTTCACAATTATTACAAAGGTGTGTGACATTACATCTTAGCCTGCACCAGATTCTAAATAGAAATAATTCATATTAATGAAATCTTAATGTCACACATGAGTGTATATTAGAGGACAGTGCCACTGGGTTGGCTGAATTTAAAATCATGTGGCTATGTATAATACATTCTAAAACATATATACTTAATACCTCACTTTTTTAAAATTTTGGGTTCCCAAGACAAATTTTTTCCCCCAAGTAATAGTCACCATGCCCAATGTTTTCCCTTTCATGGAATAGTGAGTACTGTGGTGATGGCTTAGCAGTAATTGAAGTCATGTGTCACTTAACAATAAGGATATGTTCTAAGAAGTGTGTTGGCAGGTGATTTTGTCATTGTCAAACATTTTAGATGAAAAGCACACGTATATAAACCTAGAGCATAGTCTACTATACACGTAGGCTATGTGATATGTATACAGTATGGCCTATTGTTTCTAGGGCTATAATGAACCAAACAACTTGAAACTAAATCAGCACCAGAGAAGATTATGCAATCAAGAAACAATCAGCACAAGATGTAAGAGGTTGCTACTGGACTACATGTATATATAGTTTTACAGTAAAATTTTTTAATAATTAGGAGGAGAATACACTAAAAGTACAAAAAATAAACTAGGCCAGTAAACACAAAACTGGTAACACAGTCACTAGTCTTCAAGTATTATGGGCTACACATAATTATATGTGGTGTGTTTTTATATTACTGATAGCATGGTCATTTTATTTACACCTGCATCACCAAAAACATGTGAGTAATGTGTGCCTGCACCAGCACCATGAAAACACACACACAAACACACACACACACACACACACGCACACGTGCACACACACACGGATTTTAAAAATGCTTAGACCACAGGGTTCTTGTGAGGATTAAATAAGATACAGCATTTAATTGGATTAGCAGAATGTCTAGCATGTGATGTAAATATTAGCTGCTATTTTTATCATCACTGAAGTTCATATTTATATAATGCTCTATAGTTTAATCCATTCACATTTAATAAAATTATTGATATAATTGGTATGTTTGATTTCTGTTTCTCTGATCTTTATTCTTTGCTTTATTCTTTTTGGCCTTTCTTTGAGTCAATCAAATATCTAGTTTCATGTCTTCTTTTTTTCTATGGAATTTCTAGATATAACCCTTTGTTTATTCACTTATTTACTGGTTGCTCCACAGAGTACAATATGCAACTTTATTTGTTCATAATCTATATGCCAATATATTATGTTATTTCACAATGTAGAATCTTACATTTAATTTCATTCCCCTTTTCCGCTCTCCCTGCCTTTTGTTTCACTTCTACATATACAATAAGCTCAATATATTATTCATTTTGCTTTAAAATTAATAATCTTATATCTGCTTATATTAATGTATATATAAAGTTTAAAACCTTTTTTGTCAGGGGGGTTACCAGGGATTGAACTCTGGAGCACTTGACCACTGAGCCATACCCCCCCAGCCCTATTTTGTATTTTATTTAGAGACAGGGTCAGATTGATTTGCTTAACACCTTGCTTTTGCTGAGGCTGGCTTTGAACTCTTGATCCTCCTGCCTCAGCCTCCCGAGCTGTAGGAATTACAGGCATGCACCATGATGCCTGGCAAGTTTAAAAACTTTTAAACAATTCTTATTAAATTATTTTAAGTTATTTTTCATGTTTTCCCTCATATTTACTCTTTTTGGTGTTTTGTGTGTTCTGTTGATTTCTTTTCATCCTTCCTGGAAAGCTTCTTGAAAGATTTACCTATTGCAGTATTTCTTTCAATGCACTTTTATTTGAATAAAAACTACGTATATTTGCCTTAATTTTTCAATGTAACTTCATTGTATGTAAAATTACAAGTTGATGATTTTTACTTTTTCCCCTTTTTTTCTAGTTTTATCAAGACATAACTGACAAAAATGTATATATATTTACAATGCGTGAGGAATTGTTTGGATATGATACATTGTTAAATGAGTGCCACAATGAAGCTAATTAATATATTTATCATATCAAACAGTTACCTTTCTTTTGTGGTGAGAACATTTAAGATCTACTCTTAGTCTTAGTAAATCTCAAATATACAATCTAGTATTATTAACTATAATCAGCATGTTGTACATAGATCTCCAGAATGTATTCATTCTACATAACAGGAACTATCCTTTGACCGAACTCTCCCTGATTTCCCATCAGTCTTGACAACCACCAATTCCTCTCTGCCTCTGTGAGTTTGACTCTTTTAGATTCAAAATCTAAATATAGGTGAGATTATTTTTCTTTCTTTTGTTTCTGAGCTATTTCATTAGACTAATGTACTTCAGGTTTATCCGTGTTCTCACAAATAATAGGATTTCATCCTCTCTAAGTCTAAAATACATTGCATTCATCTGTAATTATACACTGAGGTTGATTCCATTTCTTGGTTATTGTGAATAGCACTGTAATGGTCATAGAAGTACAGGTATCTCAACATATCAACTTCATAGCCTTTGGATATATACTCAGAAATGAAATTTTTAGATCATATTGTATTTCATTTACACTTTTGAGAACCACCATTCTGTTTTCCATAATGATTGTATAAATTTACATTCCCACCCAGCGTACAGGATTTCCCTCTTCTCCACATCCTTACTGATACTTGTTATCTTTTGTCTTGGCTAACAGTCATCCTAACAGATACGAGGTAATATATCACTGTTTTAATTTGCATTTCTCTGATGACAAGTAATGCTGAGCATTTTTTAAAATATATGTGGCCATTTTTATGTCTTCTTTTGAGAAACATTTTTTTCAAATACTTTGTCCATTTTTAAATTGTATAATTTTTTGCCTGAGTTATGTGAATTCCTTATGAATTTTGATATAAACCTCTTATCAGATAAGACTTGTAAATCTCTTCTCCCATTCCTTAGGTAGTCTTTTCACTCTCTTGATTGCTCTTCTCACTGTGCAGAAGCTTTCTACTTTGATGCAATCCTGTTTGCCTATTTTTACTTTTGTTGCCTGTGGACAGTATTTTTTTTTTCTCTCTGCCCTTTAGAGACATTGTTCCACAGAATTCAAGCTTCCATTATGTCTGAGAAATCAGCTTTAAATCTTATTTTTGTTCCTTTGAAGATAGTGTGTCTTCTTTTTCTAACTGCCTTAAAGATATTTCTCTTTATCTTTGATTTTCAACAAAAAGACAGTTTGATGTGTGTGTGTGTGTGTGTGTGTGTGTTGTGCTGGGGATGAAACCCAAGGACTGGTGCATGCTATGCACACATTCTACCATAGACCTACATCCTCAGCCCCTAGTTTGATTTTTAAATATGATTTTCAACTACAAAGTATCAAGATGTGTTTTTATTTTATTTATTTTTTCTTACTTGGAGTTCACTGAACTCTTCAGATCTATGGAGATGTGTCTTTTGTCAATTTGGAAAAATACTTAACCATGGTCTCTTCAAAACTGTTTCTACCTCATCTCTCATCTATGTCTGGGACTCAAATTACATATAAATTAGATCTTGTGACTCAGTTCCATGTATTTCAGATGTTGTGTTCTGTTTTCTTATCTTTTCTGTCTCTCTGTTTCAGTTTATATAATTTCCATTCTCCAGTCTCCTAGTTCGTAAAATTACCTTTGCTTAGGTCGTGAATTATTAAGTCTTTTAAATTAATTCTACATTTATGATACATTTTTCTAGCATTTTCATTTTTTAATACTTCCACTCTCTCCTGAAATTCTGGATTCAGTATTTTTACTTTTCTCCCTTTCTACCATTTTACATTTTTATTATCATTATTTAAAATTCGTGTCTGATATTACAAGAGGTTGGTGATTTGACTCTATTCCTATTGGTCATTTTCTCCACTAAGGATCACCTTTTTTTTTTCCTCATGTCTTACAATTCGTATTGTATACTTGACATTTTGTATAAAAGTCATGAATGACATTTACTCCAGAAAAGAGCAAGGAAAGTCTATGTAGGCTTCCAGTATGTGTTGGGAGGGGGTTCTGCTGAATCATTTTAGTCTGTGTTTGAGCTGGGCCTGGACTCTGCTGAAGGTTTTGTTGAACGTGATTTACTACATCATCAAAATTTTTGAAGGGAGACCAGGACCTTCCCGTCATAATGGAGAGGGTCCATTGAGCACTGGCAAAGCTTCTAGTTATCATTTTCTGTTTGGGGGTTGCTGGTAGCTCTCATTTCCCTCTAGCTTTCTGAATCTTGCAAGATCTCTCCACCCTGCTGTCCTCTCTTCCCTTTGGAGGGTAACTGCAGTGCACCTGGTAAGAATCAGGAATGCCTGAGTGGGTTTCTTAGGTTCTCCTACCCTGTTCTACCCCATATCTTTGCCATACTACTGTGATCAATTCAGGGAAGGTCCATGAGATAAAGTTTGGGTATGCGTAAAAAGTATGGTCAAGGCTCCTTGGCATTTTGATCTTTATGCTCATCCACATGCAATCATTAAAAGTTTGTTAAAAGTTCTGGTTGGCTTCTCTGTATCCCCCCTTTTTTTCCTTCTCTTATAATTCTGCCAACAAGGAACACAGCCATGGATCTCTTCTCCAAAAGGAAGAGTCTGTCACCTTATGGAATGTAGTTCATTTGGACTTTTTTTTTTTTTTTTTGCATACTCAGCCATCTGGTGATCTTTTAAAAAGCTCTGATTTTGTAAATTAACTTGCTTGTTCTAGTTGTCAGCCTAATTTTTTTTTATATCCACAACCTCCTGGTGAATGTAAAGAGAATTTTCTTCATGTAGCAGACAAAAGCTTGCAGTAATTTTTTTAATGAATAATGAATGGATGAATAGATTTATTAAATAGAGAACAGATGAATTAACAAAAGATCCCATTAGCTCCCTAAACCAAAGTTTTTAAAATGCAAAATATCTATTCATTGTAAACTATTCCCCTAAAATAAAAGACAAGGATCATCGAGTATGGAAGAGTCACCCAACACCCACCCTCAGCCCACAGTGCCATCCTTTTAGTTCCATTTGTCTTGCCTATTCCAGAGTCTTTCCTGAGAATTTTGTTTTTTCTACTGGCAAGCTCTAAGCACATAATTATGCCTTATAAGGAATACCTAAAATACAACAGAAAATAGTATGGGGTGAACCCCAGGATCTGTATGCATTTATTTGGTAAACATAGGCCTATGAACTAGGCTTACATTTAGTATTCACCAACTGGTCTAGAATATAGTGATTATTATTCCCTTTTTGTAAAGGAAGAACAAACATGAAATTCAGACTTCACACAGCTATGATGCAGAGCTGGGAATTACATCTGTGCTTATTTCACTAAAACATGAATTCTAAGCTAATATGTTTAATTCCTTCTGTGTGGCAAATGCTGTAAGGTTCGAACAAACACTATCCTGTTTGTACCACATTGGCAACCCTGTGAGATAATTTGAACAATTATTATCATTTTATTTTAGAGATGAGGAAACCGAGACTCAGATAAACTAAGATCACACTGGTACTAAGTAGGATATTCAGTCTTAGACCTTGGGAGTCTAATGTACTTCATTGTCCCTTGCATTCTCTAAGACTTGAATTGTGACAGAAAGCTGGTTAATTTACCCTATCACATAGCTCCGGTCTTTTGATAAAAGTGAATGGCAATAAATGTCTTTTAAGTAAGCTATTATCACAGTCCAGCACCAAACATCAATTAGAATTCCACATCATGGTGGAAGTCAAACAGCCAAAGCATATTCTTTATAATATTCTGCTAGAAGGAAACTAGTCTTGTTCAGGGGGGTAGCTTATTAACCTCAACATTTTTTTCCTACAAATTTGTTATTTTTCCATGTGCAAGGTTAAAAAATGCCAAACGTCTTATTAATATAGCTGCAAGCAATTAGAATTCAAAGGTCACCATCTTACGCAGATTTAGAGCATGGTTCCAGCATTTTCCTCTTCTGTTTCACTGGGGTTTTTATTCAGCACTGAAAAAGCCATTCATTTTGTAAAGGTTAATTCGCAGCTCTGGAATTTGATGAAGTGCTTTGCTTGAATCATCTGCATTTTACATCGCATTGGTGTCAGTCAGATCTTCTTCCCTGATCAGACCTGGCTTTTGTCAGGGAGTGAAAATCACCTTCCTTTTTTTTATTTCCATCTTCCCACAGGGTTCTCCAAGCCATTGCATCACATGGATTATGGTCTCTTCCTTTCCTCTTCAGTGGGTGGACAGAACTGTTGCCTTTCATTTCATGAATACACCTTTTCTTTTTAGCAGTTTCCTTTTCAAATCTCCACAATTCAATAATTAATTGTAGCATTCTGTTTCTACAGTCTGGTGGCAAAAAACATTCTTTTTTTTTCTTTTTCTTCACTAGACTTAATATTTGTTTTAACTGTATATTATACTAGGACACAGGAACATATCGGGCATCACAGGGTGATTCTTTTCCTTAGTGTAACTTCTAGGTACTAGAGTAGGACTTACGTGGTGCTAAGGTGCTTGGGTAGGAAGGGCCTAGCCTCCATGGCCTCATACCTTTACTGACATGTGACAGGACATCTGTATGCTTATTCATTCCTTAACCATCTGTCATTGCAATTCACTAATATTGCCTTGTCCCAATCAGGGTTTCTAGATGGCCACGAGTTCTTCAAGTAATATCCACAATGTTCTCATTTTGTGCAAGTATCACTATGGGTTCCCCAAGACCATCTTATGATTCAAAATGGACATACAAATGGATTTAGAAAAAGCCATTCATTTTGCAAAGGTTCTAAAACTGTCCCAAGATTCTTCTGCTCTCAAGTTTTCACTTAAGAGCCAGGGCCCAGGGCTGGGATCATTCATAGTCCTAAACTATCCCACCTGCAGCATTGTGTATACAATGGACATTTAACACTTTTTGCCTATCTAGCATCCATGTCTCTTTCTGATTGGGGGAAATTTCCCTCTGTGAACATTTCTTTTGGGGAAGATGAAATGAGAAAGACAATCCCATTTTGCTGCCAGTATGAGAACATAGGACCTAGCCTTAGCCAATTAGATCCTTCCACCATTGTATGGTGTCTGCTACCTACCTCTCTTGGTTTGAACCAATTTGATGCATAAGATTGCCCATTAATTCCATGTAATAACATATATATAATTATAATATATTTAGGTACAATATACTATGTAATATAATAGATATACAATTATACTATATTCCTCTAATAATATGTAATATATATTATTGACTTATTATATATTATATATACCTAGAATTATACATAAACATACATAGAATATATGTATCTATGTTTCATTTGTTAATATATATATTAGCAAGAGGTACATATATATATTAGCAAGTGGTATATATACATTATATATATTATACATATAATATATATATAATTATGTTATAAGTGAATATAATTAATGATATGCCTAGGCCTACATGGGCCAAAATCAGCCTCACAGATTCTGCATGGGTTTGTGGGGGACCAGTAGAATACTCATGAAAACAGACATTCAGAGCACAGATTACTGGCACATCTGAGGGCCTTGTTTCTGGCACAAACACCTGCACAGAAAGATGCTGGAAGCTAGATAAGAATAAGAACACCCGGGAGGGTGGCAGTGGAAGTGGTGAGGGTACTAAAGAGCAGAGTCCCCTCCTGGGGTCTCACCAGAAATACAGGCACCTTTTCATTTGGATGCAACTCTAGGGAGATAGTTTAGATGATATTGTATTAGAATGTGGGCTTGAAATAGAAATTAAGTTCAGGTAAAGAAAAGATGAAGTAGATTTATTAGAAAGATTTGACAGGAATTTCTGACTTTATGACAGAGCACATTGGTACCCATACAACCTTTCTGTTTTTCATGATCAGTACAGTATTCAATAAGTTACATGTAGTAGTCAATCCTTCATTACACAATAGACTACATTAGATGATTTTGTCCAACTGTAGGCAGATGCATGTGTTCAGAGCACACTTAAGACAGGCTGGATTTTCTAGGATGTTTAGCAGATTAGGTGTATTAAATGCACTTTGACTTATTATATTTTTAACTCACAATGGGTTTATTGGGATGTAGCACCATCATATGTCAAGGGGCATCTGTATTCTTGAACTTCCGTCCACCTGTACTAAATGACAATAACTAGAAAGAGTAACGCCAATTCCATTCAGAGAAAGGAGCAGAGTTGGTTTATATACACTAACCTTTTGCTATTGTATTTATTTAAAATTTCAACCTGCCTACATGCACAAGGGATTGGAGACAGCTGAGCCTTGGTTGACATTCTAACGAGGCAGGAGCCGATGAATCACTGTGCCTGCCCGCAGCGCTGTTCATTAGAGGCTGGAGGGAAGTGTGGGACTGCTCGGGGCATGCCCAGCCTGCCGTGGCCATTAAGCAGCTCAGCAGCTGCTCTCCCCATCATTAGAGCCATACTGCAGCCTCAGAGACAGAAACTGCTCACAACCTGTCCAGGTTCCAAAGAGTTTGATCTCCCAGGACCTTCTCTTCCTGGCTTGATGTCAATAGAATGAAGTTCATTACCTTTCAAAACACCAGCTTGGTCTGTTAGTGATAATAGGGGCTTTCAATCATTGAAGGGGTATGTGAAAGTGCGACAGACAGGTTTTACATACACAAATGGATTTTATATATAACTCTTTCCTGTTACTGTGACGGCAGAGTCACTGGGAAAGGAGACCTCTTGTACGTGATGTTGAAAAATGGACAGGAGGTGGTGCCTGGTGTGTGTATACATGCATGAACAGGCTGCTGTGGAGCAATGAACACAGCAACAGCACTAATCTGCAGCTGATGCTACATGAAGGATTTCACACATTTCTGTCATATGCCAGCTATGCTGAGCCTGCTCCTTAAGCTCCAGTCAAAATTTCTTTGATATCCTACCCACTTGAAGTCCCAGAGCTTAAGCATTGTCAATATCCTCCCAAGATTCTGCAAACTCCTAAGGCCTCACAGTTTCAGGGGCTCTTCTGCCCACAGTCCTGAAGGTGTGTTCATTGTCATCATCTCTAAACCCTCCACATCAATCTAGGCACAGAAATCATTCTTTTTACAATTTTTCACAAGACATCCAATCTCATCAAGCATCTTGGGATTCTGCAAATTTCACTGAAGTTTTGATTTTTTTACCCAGCACACAGCATCATTCTCTCTCTCTCTCTCATCTTCTGTCATAGTTTAGATATGAGGTGTTCCATAAAAGCTCACATATAAGACAATGCAGGGGGCTGGGGATGTGGCTCAAGCAGTAGTGTGCTCGCCTGGCATGCGTGCGGCCCGGGTTCCATCCTCAGCACCACATACAAAACAAAGATGTTGTGTCCGCCGAAAACTAAAAAATAAATATTAAATTTTCTCTCTCTCTTAAAAAAAAAACAATGCAGGAATATTCAGAGACTAATGATTAGATCATGAGAGTTATAACCTAATCAGTGGATCAATCCACTTTATTGGATTAATTTAGTGCTAACTATAAGTAGATAGGGGATGGCTGGAGTAGATAGGACACTGGGGGTGTGTGCCTTTGGAGTATATATTTTGTTGCTGGTTAGAAGAGCCTTCTCTTTGTTTCTGATTGCCATGTCTTGAGCTACTTTCTTCTGCAATGCCCTTCTTTGATGATGTTCTGCTTCACCTTGGGCCCAGAGCTATGGAGTCAGCCATTTATATACTGAGACTTCTGAAACCATGAGCACCAATTAAACTTTTCTTCTACTAAAATTGTTCTTAACAAGTCTTTTAGTCACAGTAGTTGAAAAAAAAACTGACTAGAACAAACCCTCACTCTGGGACTTTTTTTTCTTCTTCTTTTCTTTCTCTTCTTTAAAGCCATTGCCAAAATAATGTAAGTTTTACTCTAAAGGGGCTATTTTACTATCAGTCAATAGAATAAAATTTTCTCCATTTTGGTACACAGTGATGACCTCAATCCATATGATAATTACTCCATGAAGGAGTTGCTAGAATTATCATTTCATATGAACAGCAAAAACAAAAATCATGAGCTGAGAAAATTTAGATTTTGTGACCCAAATTATGAAAATATGTAGAGAGCACCAGTGAAGAATTTCAAAATATCCATATTCATTAATTTAATTTTGTAATGATAGGGTGCTTATTGGAGGCAAAGCATGTTTACCACTGTGCTAGAGTTCTATTGCTGCTTCAACAAATTACCACAAACTTAGAGGCTTAAAAAACACATATTTATTATCTTAGGATTCAAGAGATCAGAAGCCTAAAGTGAATTTTACTGGCTAAAACTGAGTTAGCAGAGGTACATGTCTTTCTGAAGGCTCTGGGGAGAATCCATTCTACGGTTCAGGTCTGAGGTGTTCCCCAAAAGTTCATGTGTGAGACAATGCAGGAACATTCAGAGGTGGAATGATTAAGTTATGAGAGCTATGACCTAATCAGTGGATTAATCCACTGATGTGGATTAACTGGATGATAACTGAAGGCAGATGATTGGGGTTGGGGGAAGTAGGTCACTGGAGGTGTGCCTTTGGGGGTTTATAATTTGTCCCTGGTAAGCAGAGCTCTGTCTTTGCTTCCTAGTTTCCATATCCCCAGCAGCTTTCCACCATGATGTTCTGTCTCACCTCATGCCCAGAGCAATGGAGTCAGCCAACCCTGAGCAATGGAGTCAGCAATGGAGTCTGAAACCATGAGCCAAAATAAATTTGTCCTCCTCTAAGTTGTCTTCTTGTCTTTTGGTCACAGAGACATAAATGCTGGCTAAAACAACCAATTCCCTTCCCTTTTCCAGCTTCTTTAGGTTGCTCTGATTCTCTGGCTCTCTTCTTTCCTCCATCTTCAAAGTCAGCAAACTTGAATCTCTGACCATTTTCCCAGGCTCACATCTCCTTCCTGACTCTCTCTGCTTTCCTCTTTCACTTTTAGGAGCCTGTGAATATACTGCCCATCTACAAATAATCCAGGATAAAATTAGCTGATTAGTGACCTTAATTCCTTCCATAGCCTTAATTCCTTTTTGCCATGCAACCTAACATACATGTAGGATCCAGGGGTTAGGACTAAAGGTCTTTGAGGGTGGGAGCATTTTTCTACCTACCACTTATTCTGGAAATTTAGGTTTAAATGTGTTATTTTTAAGACTCAATAATAGAAGCAAATTTCAGCAACTTCTTAAAAGTACCTCGTTAGAAACCTCAGCTAAGTAGTGTCAAATGTCAAAAGTTCCATGAGCTCTAGCTAAAATTTTGTTATTAGTATCTCAATGACATTTCCTTGTGCAGTGCTTCTCAGTACTATTTCTGTGGTGGACCAAAAAGGATCCAAAATCAAATGAATTTGGGAAATCTGAAATCATTTCAAATTTTTAGAGACTCACAAAGCAGGTTAGAACTTCAAAGGCTCTGTGAACCCTGCTTAAGAAACTTGAGTATGGTGTGACCCCTAGATTTTTCCCAAGCTTATGGATAAATAGAGATTGTCATATATGAAATATCAATTGCAATAGTTTGAACATCATTTGTCCTCAAGGGGTTCATAAAATGGTGTGGAATGTTAAAGAGGTGGGGGCTGGGGGGGAATTAGGTCACTGGGGACTTCTCTCTTAGAAAAGATCATTGATTTCACAAAATGAGTTCATTCTTATGAGAGTAAGGAATTATAAAAAGAGGTAGACTTACCCCTTCTTGGGCTCCCTGGTTTCCTCTCTTGCCATGTGATCTCTCCCGTCACAAACTTCCACCATTGATGACATCCACCATGAGGGTGAACAAATGGGGCCATCCAATCTTAAATTCTTGGCCTTCAAAACTGTAAGTTAAATAAACCTCTTTATTTTACTCCCTACACAGTATCAGGCATTTTGTTGTAGCAACAGAAAATGAACTGAGACATTTATTAACAGTTCAGTCCTAGAAATATTTCCCTACATCAACTAGGAGAATATAAGATGTCAAGAGGGGACAAACACAGAGTATCACTGGAATGATGAGAAGATGACCCTGGTGAAAAGAGAAAGGGGTTCCTGAAGTAAACCATGTTGAAAGACAAACAAAAACATTGGGGAAAATAAATTAAGAAATACTTTATGGAGTTTATGGGCTGTGAAAACAGAAAAACATTATTTTAAATGATGAAGTAATCAATGGTGGCACTTTGACTAGAGAACCAAGCCTGTCTCTTGATACTCAATATAAATTCCAGAGAAAAAATGATGAGTGGGAGTGACTCCATTATATGTTCTATACCAAGCACATTTGGTGGGGGGTATATTTCTGCTACAAAATTATCTTTTAAAACAGAGAAAGTAGATGTGATTAGATTAATAAGTAGCAAATAAACAGCAGAATGCAAACCTGAATGACACACTAGATACCAGGCACAGGAACAACTGGATGCCTCCCCCAAACCAGAAGACACTCAGCAGAAAAGTGAGAACAATGGGAAAACCTCTGCATTACAGGCCAAGGTAGCCAGTGTGAGTGTTGTCACCATAAATGTTCCAAAGAATCCTTTCCACTCCAGCCTGGTGGGTGTGCTGATAGCTTTTCTAACATGGAGACAAAATAAAACAAAGTGATTTCAGGATAATGATGACTGGTTTACTAATTTCATTGTTGTGAAGGTGACAACATAGTTTAATATGTGAATAGATCAGCTTTTATTTTTTGAAGTGCTAAGGATCAAACCCAGGACCTCATGGGCAAAGCACTCTACCAATGAGCTACACCCCTAGTCCTCAAAAGAAGCTTTAAAATGCCAGTATGTATCTGTTTCAAGGTTCTACACTAAAAGATCTTTAAATTTTCTCTTTACAAGTTTTGAGATGACATCATTTAGAAATAAGACAAAGATTAGGGATAAACATTATATATTGGGAGACATTGACACTGAGAGTCTCGGAATTTGTGTAGAACAACTATGCTTCATTGCTATAAATGATATGCAAAGTAAAAACAACAAAATTTTTCATCTTGCATTTTCTCCTGAAACTTTCAGAAGGAAATGCTGATTTCAAGGAAATGTACAACAAAATCCCTTGAGGCTTTAGCTAGGCAAATAAGAAAATTGAACGGAGGGCACTCCAGGGCAGCCTATATTTAGAAAATGCTTATTGAATGCCCATTATCCATGAAGTATCACTGCAGTTGATTTGGGATCATTCAATAATGGATAAGATATGGCCCTTGATCTCATGGAGGTTACAATCAAGTAGTGAGGATAAAGCTGTGCGCAAGATATTCTGGATGTGAATGAAGACCAGGTTATGTTCCTGGGGGTTTGGATTGATTCCAATATAGAATGCATATAGAAAGAACTAATCTAAAGGTTCTGAAATGGAATTCAGGTCTTCTCCCATTTCTTGAAAGTAAGACTGTAGTAATAACCCATGTCTTTGGCCAACTTACTAAGAATTCCCTCTAAATTATCAGGTACCACTAAGAGTTTAAAATTCTGTAACTGAGATTTGCAAACTTGATGCATATTAGATTCACACAGGTGCTTATAAAAAGTGGGACCTATGCTCAGAGATTTTATTTAATTTGTCTGGGGTAAGACCTGGGCATGAGTGTGATTGAAAAAGCTCTTTGGATTATTCCAATGTACACTCAATATACAAAAGTCACATCCTAGAGAGGAGGAGAGGCTATATATCCAACTTGGGGCAGGTTATGTAATTTCTTTAAACCTTGGTGTCTGTTCTTTCTGTTAATATAGTGGATAATACCTCTCTTGTCAGGTTGTCTTTAGATTGAGTAATGCAGTAATGTGAAGGCCACCTACAGAAGTTCTAGCACATAATAATTACCCATTAATTTCATAAGAACTCTAATGTCTATGTGAAAGACTATAGGTGAAAGGTCAAGACCTTGGTCCCAAGTCAATGCCTAAGGTGCAAGTTTTGGTCCTAGGAAGCTATCTCCCTGTACTAAGTTTTCTCAAGCTATAATATGCAAATAACAGATATTCTGAGGATTAGATAAAATGAGGATTTAGTGTATAACCCAAAGCATATAACATGACTTTAATTATGAGGAAACATCAAATAAACCATACCAAATATCTGGCATATATACTCTTTATAAATGTCAATATCACAGGGTAAAAATGATATATTTGGGGAAATAGCACAGATTAAAATGAACTTAAAAATACATAATAATTTAATGCTGTGCATTTTCTTGGATTTTTATTTTGTTTTTAATGACATTGTGACAATCATTGATAGCTAAATAAAGTCCATAAATTAGAAAACAGTATTGCAATAATGTCAATTTCCTGGTTTTGATCATTGTACTGTGTTTATGTAAATGAATGTCTTGTTTTTACAATATATACATGGAACAAATTAGTGATAAGAGAACATTTTGTCTGCAAATTATTGTGAGAGAGGAAGAGATGAGAGAATAAAGCAAATGTAGGAAAATATTAATATTTGGAAAGAGTGGGTGAGGGATCTCCAGGAATTCTTTGTAGTACTTTATCTTTCCTGTATATATCTGAAATTATGTAAATATAAAGAAGTTTTTAATAAAGTATTCTGGCCCTGATACATATTAAGTATTACATGAAAGATGATTAAATACATATGTTCCAAGTTAAAATAAGATGAAACAAATGTAATCAAAGGGAGGCAAGCTGCACTGACAGTGTGTTTGAGTTAGCTCCACAACCAGTGGTAAACAGTAGAGACCATGAGATTCACCTACTACTGTCATGGGTAGGAGTTAAATTTGGGACTGCCAGATCTGGTGGTGATGGGGAGAGAATCAGATCTGAGAGGAGACAGTGGTAAGCAAGTAGAGGCTATGCGACTTGGCTTCCAGAACACTTGTTAGTTATCTGTGTCTTTCTTTGTGGTAGTCTTGAAAATACTATTGTAAAAACAAAACTGCTCATTTAAAAATATGAAAAGTGTACCAAAAAATTTCAATAAGGTTAAATCACTTCAAATCCCAACACCTCAAAATACGTTTCTCTTGCCCTATCAGTGGACAGCCTTTTAACCCTTGCTTCATGCATATATAGATTTATATGTACAAAGTTACATAAACTGAGTCATAGCATACCCTTTACAGCACCTCTCCCTCCACTCTATGTCACCGGCACACCTCCTCAGCCTGAGCATGGACTACTCTTGTGACTTACACGGGCTACCTGGTTCCATTTTGTGGTTGTGCCATCCTTCATTCAGCCAGTTCCAAATCAATGGATATTCACATGGCTTTAGATGTTTTGTAATTTCTGAGATCCACAGATAAATGTGGTTGGCCATATATCTGTTGTTCTTCATGCAATAATATGACTTGTAAAGTTTCTGCAAATAGGGGAAAGGATTTTAAAGCTTTTCTTCAAATATATTTCCACTCAGAGTCAGAGTATTTGTGTCCTTATGCTATCAAAAAAAAAAAAAAAGCATTTTTTCCCAGTCTTTTGCTTGCTGGCCAACAAAATAAGGGGAAAAATTAAAATTGCACAGCTTTAATTTGCATTTTTTCTTTATATTTAGAATAAATTTATTTTAGAGCATTTAGTAGCCACGGTGCTATGAGTACTTGCCGCAGTCTGGCTGGGCACAATCAGAAGCCACTTGTCAAAAGAAACTAACTTTATTTTTAGAACCAAACACGCCAAACAAACCAGCCTCTCGGGAAAAACCCTCAGAGCCTCAACTGCCACCACAGGCTTTCCACAAGCCTGTCTCTCCCCCCACTAGCTTCTTTCCACCTCCCACAATCCTCCTGCTCTTGAGGCCGATTGGCTGGGTCACGTGGGCAGAGCCAAAAAGTCCCCCAATGAGCAGCTCCGTGGTCTGAAAGGGCAGGGAAACAGTCCAATGAGCATCACCGCAGAGGAGCCAATCAGCTAGATGTTGCTGGGGCCGAGGAGCCAATCAGCTAGATGTTGCTGGGGCCGCTGTGAGCCAATCATCAGCCGGCAGCTGGATTGCTGGCAGCTGGAAGTTTGCTGGGGCCCCTTCGGCTGTGGCTCTCAACATCTCCCCCTCTCTGTTTAAACAACAAGCATGTGGCTTAGGGACCGTGCCTGTTAGGCAGTCCAATTCAACATATGGTCCTTACCCGTCATCGGATGAACTGACCTCTAGGCGTCAGCCTCCTGTCTTAGGTTGGTACCACTGCAATTGGATCATACCCGTCACTGACTACCGGTCCAGCATACAGCTATACTTGTGGATAGGCCTTTGCACCAGTGGGGGGGTGAGGTTCTTTGCCTCACCTCTGTTGGCCCCCAAATTTTAGACCATCACTAGTAGAGGAGGATGCAAAATGCCATGACATTAAGCCAATTGAGGGCTCCTTTGAAAAATTGTACCACCGGTGACATCATCAGCAAAAATACCCCAACACTACCACAAGTCGCTGCACCAACAGATAGTTCAAAATGCATACAGGTGAGCTCACAATGTGTCCAGGCAAGTTCTGCAAGCAGTTCAGTGATGGCTATTGTAGAAGCTGTAGATTGGTTTTATCTTTGACTTCACCAGCACTGGGATGAAGATAGGAATTCTGGCAATAATGGCTAAAGAAAAAATTATGTAACATTACAGAAGGCACTAAAAGAAAACAATTTTCTTAACAATTTACATTATCTTTAAGAGAATTATTAAATATAATGAAAAGGAAAGGTGAAAGTAAACAAACAGATCTGTTAACCTTCTTTTTTGTTTACATATTAAAACAATCCTCAACAGTTGTTTACCCAATTTAAATTAAACCATATAAATCACGTGAAAAAAAAAAATATTTGGATCCATTTTATCATGAGCGCTCATCATATATGATATATGGACATTCAAACATATAACACAAAACACAAGTGTGCACACATAACATAATACATACAACACATAACATTATAGTAAAGGCCTTAAAACTTTTTACAGGTGAAATCTCCATTGCAATGTTTAAAAACTCTATAGTCAAAAAATAGAACTGATCAGCAAAACATTAACCTAGGTCTGTATGAGCTCAAAAAACAAAATAGAACTTCATGATATGGCAAAGGGCAATAATAAAATAGATATTGAAAAAAGCATCCTGGTTCTGTTGCAGATGTAAGAATAGCCAAACTGGAGTTTTGGATATCAGTTGTTATGGATTTGAGCCAAATCATCTTCTTTTTGGTCTGTAGAAATCGCTTTAGTTAATCTTTCTGGAATCCAAATCGGCTGCTGTTCTCCCTGTGGAAACACATAAACAGACCCCCGACTCCAGACAATCACTGGGTCAGGACCTTGGTTAATCTCTCTGGAATCCAAATCGGCTGCTGTTCTCCCTGTGGAAACACACAAACAGACCCCCGACTCCAGACAATTACTGGGTCAGGACCTTTCCATTGTCCTGTTAGAATATCCTTCCAAAGTACCTTGGGCTTATGTACATTTTTTGGACACATATGCCTTTCCGCAGCACTAAGTCCTGATGAATCCAAATTTAAAAAGTTTAGAGTAAAAAGGGTTATTTTAAGTTTATCTTTGGGGAATATATACCCCTTCCCAATTCCTTCTTTTTGCTTTAATAAGTACATTTTAATAGTTTGATGAGCTCTTTCAACTATGCCTTGTCCCTGTGGATTGTATGGGATTCCTGTTATATGAGTAATGCCAAATGTTGAGCAAAATTGTTTAAAAGAGGTAGAAGTATAACCAGGGGCATTATCTGTTTTTAACTGTTTTGGAACACCCACAGTGGCAAAATTTTGTAAGCAGTGAGCTATAACATCTTTAGTTTTTTCTCCGGCATGAAGGGAGCCCATCAAAAATCCAGAAGAAGTATCAACTGTAACATGCAAATATTTTAATTTTCCAAATTCTGGCAAGTGTGTGACGTCCATCTGCCAAATATGGTTAGGTATCAATCCTCTAGGATTGACTCCAAGATTAACTTGTGGTAAAAAGGTCACACAATTTTGACATTGTTTTATTATTTGTCTAGCTTGTTCCTTAGTTATTTTAAAACGCTTTTGTAAAGTATTAGCATTGACATGGAACTTTTTATGAAAATTTATAGCTTCTTCTAGTGTAGAGAAAATATGTATGTCATGTGTAGTTTTATCTGCTAAATCATTGCCCAAACTAAGGGCTCCAGGCAATCCTGTATGTGCCCTGATATGTCCTATAAAGAATGGATCTTTTCTGTCCCAGATTAGACTTTGTATAGTGGAAAGCAAAGAGAAAACAGTAGAAGAAGGGGAAATCCTACCAGCATCTTCAAGAGATACTATAGCATTAACTACATACTGACTATCAGAAAATAAATTAAATACAGAATCTTTAAACATCACAAAAGCTTGTAAAACTGCATTAAGCTCTACCTTTTGAGCTGATTGTTTGGGTACTAAAAATGTAAAAGTTTGATCAGGGGTAACTACTGCTGCTGTACCATTATTTGACCCATCAGTGAATATATTTGGAGCATTCATGATAGGTGTTTTTCTTGTCATTTTTGGAAAAATTACAGGATGCAATGACCAAAAAGACAATAAAGGATTAGATGGTAAGTGGTTATCAAATGAAACATTAGATTTGCACATGATTATTGCCCAAGTATTTAACTCATTAGCTAACTCATCAATTTGATTCATAGTATATGGAGTAATAATTTTATTGGGAGAAATTCCAAACACTCCCTTGGCTGCTTTTATTCCTTTGAGTATTAATTGTCCTACAGCCTCAGGATACCTAGTAAGAATAGTGTTAGGAGAATAAGATAAATGTATCCATAATAATGGACCTTCTTGCCAAAATACTCCTGTAGGAATATTTTTTGTTGGTAGTACAATAAATAATAAAGGCAAACTTATATCAATTCTATCCAAATGCATATTTTCCATATATGTTTCAATGATTTTTAATGCCTTTCTTGCTTCAGGCGTTAACATTCGGGGTGAATTTGGATCTGATGGACCTTTTAGGATATCAAATAAAGGTCCCAACTCTCCTGTTGGTATACCTAAATAAGGCCTTATCCAATTTATGTCTCCTAATAACTTTTGAAAGTCATTAAGTGATTTGAGTTGATCTACTCGTATTTGAATTTTTGGTGGACGGACCATGGTTGAGGATAATAGAACTCCTAAATAATTAATTGGAAAATTTAATTGTACTTTATCTATTGCTATCTCTAGATTATAATTTTTTAATAAGTTTGTAAGTGTGGCATAACATTCTAGCAATGTGTTTTTATCTTTGTGTGCTAATAATACATCATCCATATAGTGAAATATTTTTAGTTCAGGATTTTGATTTCTAAGTGGCTGGATTGCTTTGTTAACATAAATTTGACACATAGTTGGGCTGTTAGCCATCCCTTGAGGGAGTACTTTCCATTCATATCTCTGATCAGGACCTTCATGATTCAGTGCAGGGATAGTAAATGCAAAACGTGGACTATCCTCAGGATGAATTGGAATTGAAAAAAAACAATCTTTAATATCTATAACTAAAACATACCAGGTTTTTGGCAAAGCAGACAACTGAGGAATCCCTGATTGAGCAGGTCCCATAATAACCATCTCATTATTAATGGCTCTTAAATCTTGCAATAATCTCCATTTACCAGATTTCTTTTTGATGACAAAAATGGGAGTATTATGGGGAGATACAGAAGGTTGTATATGTCCTTCCGCTAATTGTTGTTTGACCAGGTCATGGGCTGCTTGTATCTTTTCTTTAGTCAGGGGCCACTGAGGAACCCATACTGGTCTTTCTGATTTCCAAGTAATTTTTATTGTCTCAGTGGCCCTTTCTGAAAATCCAACCCATGTCTGTCTGTTCCTTGATCTATTTGTATTGGTGCTGCTATACCTTGTTCTTGTTTTTCTAATCTTTTTCCTTTCCTAAAACCTTGTCTAGTCATAATAGTGGGTGCATTTTGGTTGATGTTATTTGTTAATGTCAAACCTAATTGATCTAGGACATCTCGTCCCCATAAATTTACGGGAAGATGATCCAATACATATGGCTGTATAGTTCCTTCACATCCTTCAGGATCCTTCCAATCTAATACCATTGCACTTCTATGGGGATTAGTCGCCACTCCTAGGCCTCGAAGCGTTTGAGTGGCTTGTTGTAATGGCCAATGTTTTGGCCATTCTTGACGAGAGATGATGCTAAGGTCTGCACCTGTATCCAGTAGCCCATTAAATTCATGTCCTTGAATATTTAGTTTTAGCATGGGGCGAGAATCTAAATTTAAAGAAAGCATAGCCCAATCTACACCTGTGGAACCTAATCCCTTGGAACCTCTTTCTACAGTACGAATGGAAAATTTATCATGTAGGCTGGGTATTATTAGTAACTGTGCTATTCTATCTCCTGGTGAAATTACTGATATACCCTTTGGAGAACTGGCTATAATTTTTATTTCACCTTCATAATCGGGATCAATTACCCCAGGACTTATCATAAGTCCTTTTAGAGTAGAAGAGCTGCGTCCCAATAATAAGCCTACTGTTCCTTTGGGAAGAGGTCCTTTCACCCCTGTGGGAATGATTTGAACTCCCATCTCTGGAGTTAGTACTGCTCTGGCGGAGGCGCAGATGTCCAACCCTGCGCTCCCTCTGGTTTGTCTGATGAGGGATCTGATGGACAATGTGTCCTGGGCACTACCCTGATGGGGTTGCTGGGTTCCTCCAGTGCTCCGTATATTTGTGGTTTTGGGCCCCGGAGCATTGGGCCCCCTTGTCCATTTTTTGGCAATGGAGCCTGATGCCTTTCTCCACGATATCGTGGATAAACACCTGGTCCTTGTTCATTTTTTGATAATGGAGTACCCTCTATGATGGTTTGAGAACGGCATTCATTAGCCCAATGTCTCCCTCTACGGCATCGTGGGCAAATACCTGGTATTCTACTCCTTGGATACCTAGTTTTGTTAAACCCTCCTCCAATGGGGCAATTCCTTTTAAAATGTCCTGTTTGTTCACAATTGTAGCATGTTCTTGGCCTGGCATCTAAAGCCTGTTTTACTGCAGCTGCCACAATTTGCCCTTGTTCATTAATGTCTCTGGCATCTAAAGCCTGTTTTACTGCAGCTGCCACGACTTGCTCTTGTTCATTAATGTCTCTACATAATTTAATATATGTGTTTAAATCTTCATGTTTCCATGGTCTAATGATATCTCTGCACCAACGATTCGCTTGCTCATAAGCCAGGTGTTTTAGTAATGGCATTGCTTGTTCTGTATTCCCAAAAACTCTGGTAGCTGTTTGAATAAGCCTATCTACAAATTCAGCATAAGGTTCATTAGCTCCTTGTATTACCTTAGATAATTGACCTTGTAAACCTCCATGTCCTTGTAAAGTCTTCCATGCCTTAATTGCATCTGCAGCAATTTGTGCGTATACGCCAGGATCATATGCAATTTGTTGCTGCTGATCCTCATAAGGTCCCTTTCCTAACAACATATCTAGATTTCTCTGAGGATAACCAGCTGCTGCATTTCGCCTAGCCGTCTCCTTGCAAAATTCCTCATTGGCAACCTTCCATAACAGGTATTGTCCTCCATTTAGCACAGCTTTACACATATTAGCCCAATCTGCTGGCGTCATGTTCAAGTTGTTAATGGATTCGACCAAGCTTACAGTGAAGGGTGCTTGAGGACCATAGGTTGTTACAGCCTCTTTTAGCTGCTTCACTGTTTTGAAATTTAAAACTTGGTAAAATCGCTGCCCTCCTGCCTCAAATACAGGGCATGTTAATATTTGAGATCTTGTCTCAGGATCCCAACTATCAACTGCGGGGGTTGGGGACCTCCCAGCATATGGAGGTGGCCTTGTTAGTTGGACACTTACGTCCTCTGGTGATAGAAAGGTGTTAGTAGCAGTCTCCTGTAGAGGTGGTGCTGTTGGTTGGACACTTACACCCTCTGGTGATAGAAAGGTGTTAGTAGCAATCTCCTGTTGTAACTTTCCCCCTGATGGCTTTTTCTGTTTTACACTTTCTTTCTCTGTCTGACTAACTTGAGAGGCCTTCTCTTTTACTTGAATCTTTTCCTCTGTCTGACTAACTTGAGAGACCTTCTTTTTTACTTGAATCTTTTCCTCTGTCTGACTAACTTGAGAGACCTTCTCTTTTACTTGAATCATTATGTCTTCTCCTTCCTCTACCATTGTCTGAACTGAAGGCTTTGGACTAAGCAAACAAGATACGAACGTCCACAATGGCAATGTGCCAACTGGCAGAGTCCCTGGGCTTTTCTTTTCTATTCTTTTTAAATCTTCACCATGATGGTTCCATTGTGATATATTTAACAACTCCTCCTTAAAAAGCCATGGGCTACATTTTTGTATTGTATCAACGTATGCCCTGACTGTTCTTGATTTTACTGAGATGCCTCCTTCCTCTAACAATTTACTTAACACTCTTTCAGTTTGTTTTTTACTAATTTCTGATCCCGTATTTCTACTATAATACAACCCAACAAGATGACGCCAAACAAAACCGAGACAGAATGAAATAAAAAGGGAACAACAAAAAGTCATTATAGCCTTTCTATCCTCCTGACATGTGCATCCGTCCTTTCTCCCTATCTGTTCCTCAGACGTAAATAGTTTTTCCTCAGATGTGAGCGGTTTTTCTTCCGTCTCACTCATCTCCAGGGACAGGCAACTTAAAACAAAAGTGAAACAAAATAACAAAAGAAGAATCTTAAAATGGCTACCCATCCTCTCGCCCTGCCCTCAGGGGCGAGCAGTTTCACTTACCCTCAGTCGCTCCCCGTGCGAGCCACCAAATGCCGCAGTCTGGCTGGGCACAATCAGAAGCCACTTGTCAAAAGAAACTAACTTTATTTTTAGAACCAAACACGCCAAACAAACCAGCCTCTCGGGAAAAACCCTCAGAGCCTCAACTGCCACCACAGGCTTTCCACAAGCCTGTCTCTCCCCCCACTAGCTTCTTTCCACCTCCCACAATCCTCCTGCTCTTGAGGCCGATTGGCTGGGTCACGTGGGCAGAGCCAAAAAGTCCCCCAATGAGCAGCTCCGTGGTCTGAAAGGGCAGGGAAACAGTCCAATGAGCATCACCGCAGAGGAGCCAATCAGCTAGATGTTGCTGGGGCCGAGGAGCCAATCAGCTAGATGTTGCTGGGGCCGCTGTGAGCCAATCATCAGCCGGCAGCTGGATTGCTGGCAGCTGGAAGTTTGCTGGGGCCCCTTCGGCTGTGGCTCTCAACAAGTACTCACAACTTTTGAAGGCACAAGTCTCCATCAAAATGAAGTCCTTCTATCCCTGAAAGGCTTATAAACTTTAAAATTTCCAGGCTTCAGAATCCACTCCCCACCATTTTTAATGTATGTGAGTGTTCTGGTTTGAATCTGTTTCATCCCCTTTGAAACTCATGGTGAAATCTGATTGCCGTTGTGGCAGTGTTGTGGGTATGGGAACTTTAAGAGGTGACTGGGTCATTAGGAGGGATTAAGGCTGTTCTGAAGGGATTGGTTAGTTACTGAGAGAGTGGGTTTTTGCAAAGGCTGTTCTGTGGCTGGTGTCTCCTTTCTTTTGCATGCACCCACTTGCCCTTCCACTTCCTGCCATCTGTTGAAGCAGCACAAGGCCCCACCAGATGCAATTTCCTGATCTTGGACTTCCCAGCTTCCACAGTCACCAGAAAAAGGAAAAAAATCTATTTTCTTTA
This sequence comes from Marmota flaviventris, assembly GCF_047511675.1. NCBI lineage: Eukaryota > Metazoa > Chordata > Mammalia > Rodentia > Sciuridae > Marmota > Marmota flaviventris. The sequence goes on along the minus strand of NC_092501.1, from coordinate 137,820,191 downwards.
TAAATTTCACCCTATCAAGTATTCTGTTATTGCAACAGAAAATAGACTAAGATAACATGTGAGTACCTTTGGGGCAAATCTAGGAACCACTATCTAAAAGTTCAGACTTTGGAGCCACCTTCAATAGTGGCTGGAATTTAATCTTTATATAATTTTGCTTCTGTTTTCTCATCTATGCAGTAGGCATGACAGCACTTACCGCACGGGATTATTGTGAGGATTAAAGTTAATTTATGCAAAGTGCTTGGACCAATATCTGACAGATAGTAAGTCGTTAATCATGTCAACTCCAATCTTTCCCACAGTGGTTTCAGAGACAAGACTTTGTTTATAAGCCTCAATATAGCAGAGACTGTGCTAAGGCAATGTTGAGTTTTGATATTAAAATTGTTTTCATCCCTGTATAAAATAACAGTGTTCTTCAAAAGAGATAAGACAGGGCCAAATCTGAGGTAAACTTGTGCAAGGAAATACCTTACCAGAATGAGTCGTTTTGTTTGTTTTTTTATTCTAATAGGATAAACTATAAAACCATATTGTGCTATACCACAAATATACTATGATGCTTTTATTATTAAAGACATAATCTCTGCTGGATTACTGAAAGCCAGTTATATTGCATTGTTGTTGGTTTGAGTACAAAAAAGGAAGAATTAATTTGCTACTGATTGGTAAAGATTTCTTTTGTGCTCAGCTCTTTTTTTTTCTTATTTAAAATTATTTACATTTTTTTTTTTTTGCTTTTCTTTCTAAAGCAATACTGTGCCTTCCTATTATGTTTGTATTGATCACGTATTTTCATCTGAAGATGTGCACAAAAGTGGAAAACCTTGTGATCCAGACAAGATGAGTCTTGCTGGTCAGGGTACCCGTAAATAGAGGTCTTCCAAGAGAATGAACTTAGCTTCAAACCAGAAAGGAATTCTGCTCTCTGGCAACAGGCAGAGTTGACATGCTTTGGTGTAGACTATCTGCAGGTGGCCATTCTGATCATCTTGGGTCCCTGCATAATTCCAGTGGACATCAGAACCTGTGGGAGAGAAGTCAAAAAAACAGTAATAAGAAAAGAAAAAAAGAAAAGAAGATGGAAGGAAAGGTATGTTAAAAAGGAAGCGAAAGTGCATCCAGCTTTCTTAAGACAAAGAAGACACAAAAGGATCAAGGGGAAGGAAGATGGACACACAGCAAGAACAGCCAAGAGAAGGGAGGATTGTGCCAAATCTATCGGGAACAGGTGAAACTGCAGAGCTCAGATTTCTGTGCTTAGAGCTGTGCATGCATTTTGGTTCCATGAATGATGCATCAATCCCCTGGAGAGACTGAGACCACCCCCCATAAATAGACTTATTTTTAACTTAAGAAATATATTAAACTCAAATAAAATATTTGAAGAGAGTTTTTTGTTGTTGTTTTTTTCCATAACATAAAAAAATGCATTCTACTAAAATAAAGTACACATTTCTACTGATAAAAAATCCTTTGATAGAATATTTTAATTAAGAAGCCTTGCTTGGAAATTACCTCTTTGCATGTATCAGTAGTGAATCTCAGTCTAAATGTGTTTGCTGGGAAATGAGTTTAGGTGAGCAGTTGTCAGATATTAAATTTCTTTCAAAATCAATAATTCTTTCTATATAGTTTGTTTTTAATTTTATTCACCTTAAGGCAATTTAAACATCATAAATTTAAACAATGTGTAACCTACACAGATTAAGCTTTAAAGAAACCTACAGTGTTTACTAGCAAAGCTTATAGGAAATATTTAGTAATTTCAAAGTTAAGACTTTGGAATGTGGTGGTGAATCTTTCATTTCTTAATATTGCTGCAGTTTATTATTCTCTTCATTTGGCCTTGTGGATGAAAACTGAGAAGGCAACATTTTATCTTTAGCAAACACTGAGCTGAGTAAAGTCATCTCTCTGCATCCATGGGGAAGTGGCTCCAGGACTTCCCTGAGGATACCGAAATCTACTGATGTACAAGTTTCTTATATAAAATTGTGTGGTATTTGCATATAACCTATGCATATCCTTTTACATGCTTTAATCATGTCCAGATTACTTATGATGCCTAATGCAATGTAAGTACTATGAAAATAATTGTTATACTCTATTGTTTATGGAATAATAACAAGAAAAAAAGTTTGCACAATGCATTAGAAATACAATGCTTTAAAATATTTTCTATCCACAATTGGTCAGATCCACAGATGGAGAACTGTGCTGCAGCTTGTGCTATGCACTGAATTGGGCCTCTTCCACATTCATAAATTGCATCCTTGACCCTCAATGTTCTATATTTGGAGACAGACCCTCTAAAGAGGCAATTAAGGCTAAGTGAGGTTATAAGGGTAGGACCCCAATACAATAGGACTGGTGTCCTGTTAAGAAGAGGAAGGGCCACCAGGGATGTACACATACACTGAAAAAAGGTGATGTGAGGACACAGTGAGACAGTAGCCATCTGTAAGCCAAAGAGACCTTGCCAGAAATTCTCCCTGCTGATACTTTTATCTTGGACTTCAAGTCTGCAGATCCATGAAAAAAATAAATTTCTGTCATTCAAACCACATAGTCTCTGACATTTTATTATAGCAGCCCTAGATGATTTTGCTTTAAACAAAATAAATAGCTATTCTTTCCAGGATGTAATGGGTGATTATATAAAAAAAATACTAAGACAAAGTCATTTTTTTCTCTGACATCAGGGGAAGAAAACTGCACATATGAGCACACCCTTCTTTAATAGAAAACTCTCACTTTTTATACTGGTTATGTGGGTAAGGATTTGTTTGCTTTCACTTTGAATGACAGAATAAGAAATGAGATGAAACTTGAAGGAGGTATCAACAAAGGAGGACCCACAGAAAGCTGGAGAGCAAGACAAAACAGAAAGGAGCAAAATAGAAGAGCCTGCAGAAGATTAAAAATAACGAGGAGAAGAGTCAGGCTCTTGGAGTCCCTCTGGGCTGGCTTGTTCTAGATATGGCCTCTGATGTTTCCACTGCAGCCCTTGTGCACGTATAGAGGAAGGGTTCAGCAAACTGACCATGCTATCAGAGCAAACAGACTTTAAAAACTATTTATTCATGGTACTGGAGATTGAAACCGGGGGTGCTCTACCACTGAGCTACATCCCCAGTCCTTTTTATTGTATTTATTTTGAGACAAGGTCTGGCAAAGTTGGTAGGTTGAAACTTAAGATTCTTAAGATCCTTAAGATGCCTCAGCCAATCAAGTAGCTAGAATTATAGGAATGTGTCACTACACCCAGCTAAAGAGACTTTTTAATATAACACTTCTTTTTACTGATAGAAAACCTATGAAAAGTGTCCAGGCTTAATACTCAGGCCAACCTCGGATGGAATTCTAGTTCTGCCTCTTTCTGACTCGGTTTCTTCATCTGTGATAAAACATACTAGTGTAACCTATAATGTTATTGTGAGGGTTTAGTGTAATTAAGTGTTCATCACATAGTTAGGATAAACTTTAACTCTTGTACTAAGTCACCTGGTTATTTGGGGGATAGTGTGGTTTAAAAGGATGATACACATTTTAATAGCTGAAATGTCGAGAGAATAGAAACATAAAACACTCCAGGGAAAAATAGTCCAGAAACATCTAAAGGAATGACAAAAATAAACTTCTCTTTTCTCATTGAATTAGATTGAGTGGAGCAACCAGAATTCTGGGAAAACCAGAATTCTGCTGGAGGTTAAGAAAGAAATCTTTTTTTTTAAATTTTTTTATTGTTGGTTGTTCAAAACATTACATGTTTCTTGATATATCATATTTCACACTTTGATTCAAGTGGGTTATGAACTCCCACTTTTACCCCATATACAGATTGCAGAATCACATCAGTTACACATCCATTGATTTACATATTGCCATACTAGTGTCTGTTGTGTTCTGCTGCAAGAAAGAAATCTTTTTAACTGAGCAATTTAACAACACCAGAAAGAAAGGCTATGAATGATGGCAGCAGAGAAACTGGAAAAAAAATGGGAGCCAGAGTTAGGCTGATTGAATAGTTAACATGGGTGAAGGGTGTGGTTAAGGAGCTCTGGAAGGTTAAAGACCACTAAAGATTCCATTTTGACTCACTTCTATACAGGATCAGTATTCAACCTGGAACCAAGTAGGAGTTTTAGTGTCAACTTTTGTATAATCCTCTCATCTTCAAGCCACTAGCCCAATGCATTGCTATCACAAAATACCTAAGACTTGGTAATTTATAAAGAACAAAATTTTGTTCACTTATATTTATGGAAGCTGAGAAAGCTAAGATCAAGGGACTGGCATTTGTTAAGTGCCTTCTTGATGTGTCATTCCATTGTGGAAGGTCAAAGAGAGGGTCAGAAAGCAAGAAGGGCTCAACTCTTGAAGATGCCACTTCCTAACACCTCCACATTGGAGATAAATTTGCCAACACCTCAATTAGGGGGCATACATTCAAACCATAGCAGTAGTAATTAATTAACAGAGTTGGGACCCAGGCTTCATAGAAGAGAAGGTGTATTAATCATTCATGCATTCATTTGAAAATATTTATCTGTCAACTGCAATGTGGCAAACAAGGTGCTAAGGGTCAGGAAGCCAGCAAGGCAGATGACACAGTTCTTTCTCTCTAGGACCTGCCTTCAAGGCAAGAGAGACCAACATGTATAAGCAGTTTCAATTTTCCATCCCTCAACATCTAAGCTGTTGGGAGAGGGTTTATTAGTCTACAGTTTCAGGTATAAACAAGTCGGAAACTTACTTGACTTTCATGAAATAGTTGGAGCTAAGCAATCCAAAGTTGAAACGGTGGTGGGGCTCCACCAGACAGCTGGGAACTAGGAACCCTCTGTGCTGATCTGCAGTCTTTAAGTGGAGAATAAATTATACCACATTTGAAGCAGCAGAATAGAGAAAAAGGAAAGGAAGAACCATTTTTCTTTCTTTCTCTCTCTCTCTCTTTCCTTCTTCCTTCCTTCCTTCCTTCCTTCCTTCCTTTCTTTCTTTCCCGAGGATTGAACCCAGGGGTGCTCATCCACTGAGCCCCATCCCCAGCCCTGTTTTCTATTTATTTGAAGACAGGGTCTCCCTGAGTTGCTCAATGCCTCACTAAGTTGCTGAGGCTGGCTTTGAACTCATGATCCTCCTGCCTCGGCCTCTCAAGCTGCTGGGATTACAGGTATGTGCCAGTGCACCTGCTGGAAGGACAATGTTTTCTAATAACACATCTAGGATATTGTACACACTACTCTGCTCACAACTTACTGATGATATTTGGAGCCCATAACCATAACTACCAAAAGGGGGGATAAAAATAATGGACGCCATATGCCCAACCACGGACCAAGTTTCTATTATTGAACCCAGAGAGGAGCAGTAGCAGCCTCCTACAGGGAGCTGGCAGCACTGCGGCCTGTCCTTGGCTGCCCTTCCCTTACAAGTCTCAGCAACCCCCAAACACTCTACATTGTACCAGACTTCCCGGAAACTTTAGAAGAAAGACAAAATAGCACAAAATACATGTTAAACTGCCTACTTAATTCTGACTTTCCTAAATCACATAAAAGGACTTTAAACCCTTCCTGGTCATATTCCATCCTCTAACCCTCTTCTGTCGCCCCACCCTCCTGGTGACCCTCCTTTACCAGCCTCTGCAGAGCAAATCTCCTGATGTGTTGGAAAGTCCCACTCCTCTATAGAAGACAATCTGGTCATCTCATTACCCTCTGGCTTGTGGCTCTCCCCCCACAGATAATCTAATGGATACTCTATCCAAGCATCATATTTCATAGTCTGAGTCATAAAGGGTGCAATTGGTGGTTGGGCCCAAAACAGGCATTAGAATGGCCTTTGTCACACCTTGGGGGTGTGCCTGACAGTAATCTTCTGAAGGTCCATGAGTTTATGCTCATACACACACAGAGTCACACACATTTCTTCCAAGGGAAAATCCCACAGACTAAACAGTCTACACCAAGAGCCACTAACCTGAGTGCTTCTTGAGGGAAGCATACAAATAAATCAATTGAGCTAGATGATCAGTGTGACATACCCTGTTAATGGGGCAATCAGTCCCAGTGGATTTTGATGCTGTGGTTCCAAAGATTTTATCTCCTCATTTGTTTTAACTAAGGGAGCTTGAGAGTCAAGAATTCTTTTAGATGAGAAGTCCAGGTTTTCAAAACTTTGGCACCAAATTAAACAAACAAAAAACATTGCATAGCACATCTAACGGATTGTATGCAGGCTACATCCAACCTGGAGCCTCCGCTTTGAAACTCCTTAGGCGAGCACTGGAGAAAAACTTTCCCCTAGCTGGCTTTTACAGCATCAAATAGCATGAGCTTTTCAGAGTATCTAGCATGATCTTCCAGAAAAGTGTGAGCTCTTTTCCTTCATTGTCCTCCTTTCTAATTGCGCTAAACCCAGCAAGAGGATAGGGACCCATTTCCAGCTCTATACCTATTGCTCCTCCAGCTACAAAAACCCACAGACACTGTGGACTCACCACCTGCAAAAGTCTCATTAAATTCTTGGACAAGACACCACCCTCCTCCTCATTCTCTGTCTTGGGAAAGGTAGGTTCTGTTTTTCTCTCCAGATCAGATAATGAGCACAGAGAGAACAGTGAGTCAGGGCAGCATGTGTCCCCAACACCCTGTCCTGGCCTCAGGAGTACTCTCTGCCTCCTCTGTGACTTTCACCTTATATTTGGCTTTGCTCATGTTTCTGGATGTTCCCTAAAAGCTGTGACATCCTGTTATGAGTTTGACTTTATTCTAAGATATAAGAAACAATTGAAGGTTTCCAAACAGTAGAGTGACATAAATTTAAAAAAAAAAATCTGCAATCTGTCAAAGTTAACCAGGGAAGAAAAGGAACTTGAGTTAGGGTGTACAATTAGGGGTGTAGACCATAGTTTTGATGTTGAGACACTGATGTAGTTAAGTGACAGTGGGAAAGGAGACAAGAACAGAGGCAAAAGAGATGCACCCTACAATTTTTGCAACTGTTTTCAAAAGAGACCCAGGTTCCAAGCCTGGTGATTAGGATAATGACTGATGTAGAAACAAAAGATAGCATTCGTGTTTGTTTGCTTATTAAATTTTTATATTAGTTTTTCATCCCTTAAAAATGACAGTACTGTCAATTGATACTAACAACATGTTCTATTGGTATGTAGTTTTTGTTCTGCTGGATTCCAAGGACTTTGTAAGCTTTATCTCATTAATCCTGAAAGCTTTGTGAGGTGGGTAGCAGTGGTTTGAAAGACTACATAGACAAAAGATGACTTTTTAAATTTTCTTTTTTTTTCTTTAATTCTTGAACATCTCTCACGTTCTCTCTGAGATCTTTTAGACTCTCAGTAGCAATTAGTAGAGATCAGGCTTGCCATGTACTATGTTTCCCAATTATTATCAATAGGTTCTAATTGAGAACATGTGTTCATTTCAGCTGGGATTATTGTCTGGCTGATCACAATGGAAAAGCTGAAAGACAGCATCTGGCAGAGTTATTTTCTGACATCCACCTCTCAGTCCCATCTTCCTTCCTCACCACTTTTCATTTGCTAGGTGACCCACGAGAATGAAGTGAGGGAAGCAGCATCAGTGGCACCTGTTCCCAGGTGCCTATGGGCTCATCAGTGCCATCTTTGCATTGTTTGTCAAGAAGCACCGCAGTTCCTTAGAGCAGTTGGTAGCTCCATCTACCTATTACCGAGTGGCAAATCATCCCTGAGCCCAGTGGCTTAAATCAACATTCTGTAGTTGGGTAGAGCTTGGGAGACAGGTTGGCTGGGGTGAGAGAATCCAGTTTCAAAATGTTTCTCTCACATGAAGGCAAGCGGGCTCTGGCTGTCAGCGGGGAATTCAGCTGCAGTGGTCAGCTGAGGAGCTATTTGTCCTTCAGTTGGTCTCTTCATGAGCAGTTGGCTTGGGTTCACTTTAGCAGGAGCCCTGATTTCTAAAACAAAAGAGCCAAGAGACAGAAAGGTGGAAGCCACCATTCCCTTGAGATTCAGGCCTGAGCTGTTGTCATGGTGTCACTTCCTATTACATTTCACTGGCCAAACCAGGCTTAGTCACTGTCTGTATTCAAAAGGATGAGGTGTAGTCTGTACTTTTCCAAGAGAGAAATGTCAAAAAATGTATAGCCAATTTAATCTGCACTAGGGAAGATTAAATTAGAAAGTTTGAGTGGCATCTCCAAGCTCAAGAATAATATATTAAATTTGGGCTGGGGTTGAGGCTCAGCGGTAGAGTGCTCGCCTGGCATGCGTGAGGCCCTGGGTTCAATTTTCAGCACCACATAAAAATAAATAAACAAAATAAAGCTATTGTGTTTAACTAAAAAATAAATATTTTTTTAAAAATAATAATATATTAAATTGTACTAGTGTCCAATAATTCTGGATTCTAATACATTTTTAAATATTTTTCTCTACATACTGATTCTTTATTTTTCTTTAATCTGTATTTCTCCTTAGGTGTCCTGTTCTTTTACCTCTAGTTTGTTATGTATGATGTTCCCACTCCTGTGACCTGGCTCAGGGACACTTCTGTAAAGTTCTCTTCAGCTTCCAAAATGAACACAGTACCTCTTCCAGGTGCATCTGTAGTTTTGGGGTATTTTTTTTTTATCAAAAAGGATTATCATAGGGCTGGAGATATAGCTCAGTTCATAAGGTGCTAGCCTAGCATGCACAAGGCCCTAGGTTCAATCCACTGGGCCACCACCAAAGGAAAAAAATGAGGTTATCACAGCACATTGGAAACTGACTGCTGGTCTGGCTTTACCTCCAGACTGTAGGACCCTTAAAGGAAGGACACTCATCTTTTTCGTTTGGAATTCCCAATACAAAAGACTATTGCCAACAGTAATACTCAATAATATTTATTGAATCATTGATTCACAGTCGGCCCCATATGTTTACATTTGTGGAATGATCTGCAGTTAGCATTGACTTTTCTTGTCATTTAGTACTGTTAGGACTTACTCTCAATTTCTCCATCTTACAAATGGAGAGACTGGGATTTCATGGAGCCAAAACCAAGAAGACGCAAAGAAATGTCACTAAAGTCCTGTGAGAAGTGGCAATGGAAGAAGCCGGATTGCATTAAAAATGATTCTTTCCTGATGATTGTGTTCAGGCTTTATCCAGCAAGGTATTTCTCTATGGTTTTCTATGTTAAAGCAAAGCTGTACAAAGCAGGAGGACATTAACCATGCCTCATTCATCTCCATTGCTCCCCTGGACATTTTGAAGCAGGATATATAAGCCACGCTCCAAATTGATAACAGGTGTCTGATACCAAACAAATATCACCAATCTTGCCCTTAATGCATTGTAGCAGAACATGATAGAACATTAAGAGTGCAGTGGTACACATTTGAAAGAGGAACAAACGTGAGATTTAGTGACATGGTTTTATCAATTGAATTTAAAATGTATATTAATCTTGCTTCTTAGGCACAGGGACAGATGAACCAATGAAATCTCATATTAGAAGCTGTGGGTGAGATATATTGTCTTCTATTTTAGAGGATGAAGAGAAATTGGTGACTGTGCAAGAGATCCTTGCTCACCACAAAGAAACTCTGATCAGGAGAAATAGAAGCCTTTAGGAAGGGATGACATTAGGGCTTTGACATCTATTTTATTTGAACTCAAAACATGTATGGAATTGTAAAGACACTACTCAATATGCTGGGAAGCATAGTTGGTACAGAGAAGAATATGATATTATCCCAATCCTCAGGGAGATGTGACCAAAGAGTAGACATGTGGAGAAGGATGCAGACATAAGATAGAGAATGGCAGAGTAGGTGGCATGGGGTATGGAGCAAGAGAGCCCTGTAAGTAGCACCTGTGATCCCTACATCCTTGCATAGGGTTATTGAAATTCTCTCCTCCTCAGTTTCCTCATCTACAATAATGTTGATTACAACAACACTTACCTCCAGAAGACCATGAAAAGAATTAAAGTAGATAACGAATGTGAAGCTGTAAGCTCCATGTGTGGAGGACAAATCCCTGTGTATTTCATTGTCTCTTGACATTTGCTGTAGCACAGAGCACACTGGATATGATCAGTGATTATTTGTTGAATGATTGCATGTTGGGTGTAAGTGCTTACGTGCATATATGGAGTATTCAATAATTGCTCACTACTAAGCCTGAGGGTGTACCTCACTGGTAGAGTACTTGCCTGGCACCCCAAGCACACTGCAAAACAAAACAAAACAAACTATAGGAAAGAGAAAAACAATGACAAAAAAGATACATCATGGTATTGTGGCAGTCACAGTAATATCAGAGCTAAGCAATAGTGGCAGTACTTGCTAGTGGTAATAGTAACAATAATAGAAGCATTGGTCATGTTTAACTAGGAGCACAGAAAATCAACAGATGATAGTAAGAGAAAAGCTAAAAGAACAAGTTGGCTACATTGTGGAGGAGCACAGGACAGAACAATGAGGATTTGTTCCCATATTTGCAAAATAAGGCTGATATTGAAGGCTCTGAGCAAGGACACAAGATGACAGCTATGGGTCCGATGGGCTAGAAGTGGAAATTCCTTAAGCTCTAGATTTGAGTCTATCATAGAGGTCCAGGAGACTTTTGGTGCTGAGCTAGGCTAGGGGCAAGGGAGATGGAAAGGAGGAAAGAGTGAGTGAAGGAATTCAGAAATAGAACTGACTGCAATTGATTATAGATACAATACAGGAAAAGAAAGAACAAATGCCAAATGTTTTCTCTGAAATAAGGGGGCTGACTTATAGTGAGGTAGGGAGGGAGAGCATGGGAGGAATAGATGAATTCTAGATAGGGAAGAGGGGTGGGAGGGGAAGGGAGGGGGCAGGGGATTAGCAAGGATGGCGGAATGTGATGGACATCATTATCCAAAGTACATGTATGAAGACATGAATTGATGTGAACATACTTTATAAACAAACAGAGGTATGAAAATCTGTGTTATAAGAATTGTGGTGCATTCCACTGTCATATATTTAAAAAATAAAACCAATTTAAAAAAAGAGAGAGAATGCAAAAGAAAGAAAGGAAGGAAGGAAGGAAGGGAGGGAGGGAGGGAGGGAGAGAGGGAGAGAGAGAGAGAGAGAGAGAGAGAGAGAGAGAGAGAGAGAGAGAGAGAAAGAAAGAAAGAAAGAAAGAAAGAAAGAAAGAAAGAAAGAAAGAAAGAAAGAAAGAATTGCTTACTAAGAAAGAAAGAGCCAAATGACTTGACGACTGAGACCCTAGTGTGATATGACATTTTCAGAAATGGAGATGTCAGGTGCTACAGAGAAGAGGATTATTTGGGTCCAGCATGTGTTTGTATTTGTGTAGAGTAACCAAAAAGAAATGGGCCGTGGCCAGTTGAAGCTTCAAGTCTGCGGATCAAAGTCAGGTTAAAGTTAAAAGACTAGATTTGAAGGTTTATTTTTAAAGACAAGAGGTTAAAACTTGAGCATATAACATTGCTACGGAAAAGGGGACTAAGAGAAGAGGAGCAAGAACAGGACCTTGGAGAAGAACTGTTTGGACCGAGGAAGGAACAATAGAGCTTGTGATGTCAGTGGAAAAGTCAGAGAGGTAGAGATGGTCCACACCACATAATTTATTATTAGATGAAACAGCCATTTTGGAAAACTGAGAACTGAAAGTTGTTCCCTGACTGGAAAAGACTATGAAACAAATACCATGTCACTTTACTACCATCTTGGTGGTCATGCTTATAAATTCTCTAGCTCCCCAGCAAAGAGATCTGTGTATTTGTTAGAAAGCATTACGTTTCTCAAGCAGGAGGATGCCCAACCAATAGTGAATATAAACATGTATTGCTTACTAAGCAAGAAGCCCAAATGTTTGGCTTAATAATGTCGTCAGTGAAATTTTATCTTTCTGCTCTTATATTCTCAATGTGTCAATTATTCTTCTTTCCAAGATAGAAAAAATAAATAAATTTTAAATAGGTCCCCATTCCTCAAAGAATCACATTCTCAAGTTAGGGAAGAGATTGATTGAAGCAAAAGGAGTTTTTCCTTATACCACCCACATCATTTATCAGGAATAACTATCCTTCTTAGTGACCTCAGAACATTTTCCTTTCTTTGTCATTGGCCAGGTCCACTTCATAGCCAACCCTAGAACAATCTCTGGCCAGGAGAAATAGATGCCTGTGACTGGCTAGAACATAGCACAATCACAACAGATCCCAGGCTCAGGCCGTTTTCTGTCCAATCAGGACTAGGCTTCTGTTACTAAGGAAAAGTGGTACACATGTTGAAGAAGAAAGCAACAGTATCTACCAAAGAGAATATAAACTTAGAATTCTCTATGTGTTGAGATAAACAGAGAAAAAAGGCATAGAGCAGTCACATGCTGGAAACTGAACAAATGTTCCCCTTTAACCAAAAGGTATCACAAACATAAAGATACACAAGAGCCTCATCAAAGGGACCAATGTTTTTCCTGAGGTTGCCAGGGCAACCTGGATACACCTAAGAGAAAAAGCATAGGTCTGTCTTTTAATAGCATTTTTAATTCTACTGAACTCACAAAACAGCACTTACAGTTGCATTGCCTTCTCTCTGCCCCAGCTCACTCCATGGTGGAGCATGTGAGCCCAACAGAATAGTGTGTATGACATGGCCACTTCAACCCTGTCACTACATATGTGTCTCTTATGCACAAAGAACAGGCCTGCTAAGATCTGTATGATGTTTATTTTCCCCTTTCTGAGTCTTTCCTCAGAGTGTCACAGAAGTATACCTCTGTTCTGTGCCCCCTTTGTTTCTTCCTCTCCTCCTCTATTTCAGTCCCCGATTGTAACTTTTTCTAATAATGTACTAACAATATAAATTCTTAGTTCTTGTCTGTGGTTTTAAATTAAGTGTAGGGGACTAGAGGATATGTAGCTTAGCACTTGCCTGACATGTGCAAGGCCCTACACTCAATCCCCAGCCCTGCAAATAAAATGAAAGAATAGATAACACAACTATATCATTTCCCTTGTTGTTTCACCCAACTTAAGAGATACTGACCCACAGGTCATTGAAGTCAGTGGCTGGCTAGAGCACACACATCCTAATTGAGATCTGTTTTTGCCATAATCAGAGCTAGCAAGTGAGGGGCTATCCACAATGTCCTGCTCTTAGTTACAGGTGAAAAGGAAAAAAAGAACAGCCAAAATGAAAAAAAAGAGAAATAGGTTTCTACAGATTTTATCCCCTGGTTGTATCTTCATTTGTATCAGAAATAGCTGTTTTACAGTAATAAAAATCCAAGCATGCCCAAAACATAACTAGCTGGCAAAAGTGGAAATTCACCCTTATTAGCCAAAGATGTATTGGCATGAATTTAGTTTGCCAAATGATCAAGCCAGTCAGTTAGTGTAGAGAAAAAGAAGCCAAGTAAGAACAAAAGGCTCTGTCCATCCAATTTACAATTGACTTGAGGGTGGTCTTCGATTACAGTTTGGGGCAAGAGTCCAATAAATACTATCCTCTTTGTGTTTTATCTGAACAAGGCCAAAGGCCTTCAATCAAAATGTCCTTCTTTGATAATCGACACCATGTCCAATAGATGGAGATGGTCCACCTTCTAGAATCCTAGGAGGCCATATTTACATCTCTGTGATGTTGTTTATAGCCATCTACTTTGCATGGTGATTATTTGTTCATATGCATTATTACCTACATATCCTTTGGTAGTACTAGTTCATATGTACACAGTGAGAAAAAACACTCAACAGAATTCCAAATGATTCCCCTTTATCATCTTCATAGTGTCTTACATAGTGCCTTCATGTATGTGTTCTCAAAATACATTTGTTGTTTACTAAATAAATTATATCTGAAAACTCTACCCACTTGTCAATTTTTGTTTCTTTTGCTTTATTCCTTTTAGGATTTCTTTAGCAGGCAACACTAATGCCACACTCTAAAGATGATTTAGATGATAGGGCATAGCAAATAGAAAAATTATAAAATTTCTCTACCATTCATTGCAAATCATGATGTGTGAACACACGTGCACACACACACCCAAATCTTGTAAAGTCTGGAAATGTGAAAAATGAGCTTGGCTTCCTTCTCTTCCTTCCTGAACTCCAGCCTTAATACCTATTCATGAAGTATGTCCACAGGTATGCACACCAAATCAGAGCATCACCCTGGGTGTTCCAGATGCCAGGTCATCTGTATCTGCTACAGAGTGGGAGATGACAAGATTCAGGAGGAAGACTCTCCCTGAAGGATGACAGTATTTTCTCAGATTTGCTCTGAGACATTTTCAAGTCCTTTTGGAGATCAAGATTTTAATTTCAATTATCCTCACAGGTTCTAAAGCATGATTTGCCTTGGATAGCATTCATTTTGTGATTCCAGTTCATAGAAAGGGCTGTTTGTAATACCATTCTTGGGTCTCAACCTTGCACTCCCAGGCAAACGGCTAACCTCATTTCGAAGGTATAAATGCTCCTCCAGGCCCTAATCCCTTCTGTGTAATGGGGCATTTGTTTCTCTTCAGTGAACAGTAAACCTGTAATTCCCTTTAATCCTAAGTGAGGTTTAAAGAGCAGAGATTTCAGTTATTCACTCTCCCACCTACCTTCCGTGGGCTTTTCAGAGTCACAGAAGACCCTTTGGAAGTTTTACAAATGCCTGAGTATCTTCTAGTTAGTTCCAAAAAAGATGCAGCAAATGGAGTTCAGAGTCTCAGTCAACTCTATCATCTTATGACTTCTGAAACGAGGTCATGTTTGGCTGGAATTTGTAACTGGCTGCTGTCTGATAATAACCTAATTCTAAAGCATTTGAGGTTAGCCCTGATTGAAATATATAGACATAGATTTGGCTGTGAGTATACAGTCCTGCTTCACTCAATGAAGAAAGCATTCTGAGAAGCGCATCACTCTCCAATGTTGTCCTGCAAGCCTTTATAATGGGTATTTGCACAAACCCATATGGTATAAGTCCATCACTCAATGTGGCCTCTGGATGTAATCACCTCATAAAATGGGATGTAGGAGGGTCAGCATAACACAGCACACCATTTGATAGTGGACATTTTTTATCAGTAGGAGGAATATATTTTAAAAGTATGATAAAGTAAATACATAAGCAATTAACATAGTCATGTATTATCATGATCAAGTATTATGTTTGTAACTGTATGTGCTCTACTTTTATAGGATTGGCAGTACAGTAGGTTTGTTTACAAGAATGTCTTGTACCATGGAGTACTGGGGGCTATGACACCTCTCAATGACAGGAACATTTCAGCTTCAATCTCATCTTATGGCAAGGACCACTGTACAAGCAGTCTGTCTTGGACCAAAACCAGGTAATGGTAAGGGTGCCTGGAGAGAATGCCCACCTGCACTTTCAGCTGACTCAGAAGTGCCTCCCAATACAATGAAACATGGAAATGTACTACATGAAAATTATTTTTTTAATATAGCGTGTGTGGTAAGAGCAAGGAAAGGAGAAGAAAGAAGAAAGAAAACAAGTACTTAAAAAGGTCCTTTGCCCTTGGCAAACTTTATAAGCAAAATGTCATACTGTTTTGAAATCACAGTTCTAGACCAAACACATTTTTACAAGTCTATTCCAAGCATGTTTTCACTCAGTGCTAGGGACTTTTAAATCCTAGAATAATACAAAATTTCCACTCCTTCGGGGGCAAAGAGATCTTAGCTGTTTGGAAGCCTGGGGTATCCTTATCTAGTCAATCAAATAGAAGACTTTGTGTGACTTTTGATTTGATCCCTGCACAAATTTACCTTTCTGATTTTGATGCTCAAGGAGTCCAATAGCATGTGAAATTTCTTCCCCCAAAGACTTTATGTTACATAACTCAAATAATTCTTCCACTGAGTTGTTCAGGGTGGTAAATTCACTGTTCTACCCAAAAAGGTAATTCTTTGAAAGTGCTTTTTAAATTTTAGTCCAAAGCAATTCATTAGCAATGTCAGTAAATGATTAAGTGGAAAATATATTTTATCAATAATAAATTGTTGTCTTTTTCTTTTATGGATGTGAATTAAACACTTATTGCTTGTAGCTACTAAAATTTAATTTTAGTGAAGCAAACCCACTGAGAGACAGGAGTTATTATAACTCGAGAAGAAGACAGAGTTTGGTTTCAGACTGATCCTTCTAATTTCCTTCTCCAATCACTGATGGATTTATCTTGGCACAAAACTAGACATGTAAGAGATTTCTACTTGGTGTTAATTAGGATCTTTACCTTGAGTATGCTTTTGACAGCGTTTGCATGATAACCCTTTGCTAATAGAAAATGTCTTAAGTCTTTAAACACCTTACTTATTATACATGAAGGAGGAAGGGAGAGAGGAAAGGGAGGACCCATAGACAAATGCAAGTGCAGAGGAAAGTAGGCAGGGTGATTAGGAGGAAGGTGTCCTTGGGAGTAAAAGAAAAGAAAGGTCATTCTGGTCCAGGATAAGAACCAGGACATGTAATTTAATTATTCTGCCCTTACAAACGACAACTGAAGTGACTAAAATAGTAGAATAGGAGAGAAATGCAAATGGACATAGCAACCATGGAAGAGAGTTCATCCTCAGAGACTTTGAGGAAATCATGTAAGATGTGGTGCAAAAAAGAGAAGAACCAACAAATTGGTGACTTGATGTTTGCAAGGGAAATGACAACTTGAGTGTGGGAAGGGATTCTTGGCCAAGCCATCAAAGCAAATTTGGTTAGAATAAAACAAACCAAATAAAAGAATGAACAGAAGGATAAGACGAGGCAGCACATTTTGACCCTAAAAACATTGAGAAACATGTTGGGTGCTGACTCTCACCAGGAAATACAACAGTAACAACAACAGTAGCAGCTAACCATTATATACTGTTTTCTATGTGCTGGGCACATGTTTAAGTGTTTCATTAATTCAGTTATCACAACAAAGCTGTCAGATGAATGCTTTGTTTAACCATCTTTAAAGATTAGAAAAAAATGAGTCATAGACAGGTTAAGTTATCATGATAAGTTATCAGAGATATGATTATCTCTCTGGACTATACAGAGTCAAACAAAAATAATGAGAACTTAAAAAGAGCTCTAATTATGTATCAGTTATTTAATGGATTTTCTGTAATGAGCAACCTGTTGGAAAATATTGTAGAGAAAAAGGAACTCTTAATAATAACAATGGACAGATAAGATATAAAAATTAACTTAAAGAGAATATGCAGGATGAAAGCATACCATTTTATGGTAAGACATAAAGAAACCAAACATAGACATAATAACACATTCCTGAAAGAGAATACAGAGAGTGTAACAAATATCTGATATTCTTGTCCAGTTTGTCAATTAATTAAATATACTATAAAGGATGGAATGTAGCTCAGTGGTAGACTGCTTGCTTAGCACTTGTGAGGCCCTGGTTCTGATCCCCAGCACCACACACACACACACACACACACACACACACACACACACAAATATACCACCATTCAATACCTGGTTATTATTCCAAGGAGAAGGACATGTTGTATTTTTATTTTTAATTACAGAAACGCACACATATGTTATCTAATGGTTAAAAAATTATGTTATAGAAGCCGGCCTTATTCTTGAAGTTGACCTGATTTTGGAACACCACAGTCACACTCTTTTTGTCAGAGATAGTCATTAATTTAATGTGAATCTTCCTAGAGCACTTTTTATGGTTATGGATATGTAGATGTCTACACAGATATAGACAGGGATACAGAATTTGTTATTTCCAGTAATGGCTCTACCTCCAATATCTCACTTTCAAGTCACTCACTCTCTTGCGGTCACCTCCTAGCATGTCAATCAATAGAGACATATTCAAAACAAAAACATCCACTGTATCCCAACCCTTCCATAGAGTGTACTAAACAGACTAAAAAGCTTTAGATATTTCTATATCACTATTCAAGCATCTTGAAGGAATATTACTGAGTAAGCATATGTAGTGACCAGAAAATATTTATAGAATGGGAATTATTTATGAAAATAATTATTTATTCACATAAAACTCTATTACTCTTTAGACATAGAGTTAGATAAATACGGATATACAGACAGCTACCAATGGCTTCAAATAGCTATTTTTACTTATTTATCTATTCCTATGTAGCTATCCATTTTTTATATTATGTATTTTATAATGTACTATTCTGTACTGTGTGAATAGATAGATGGAAATAGATATGAGTCTGTGTAACTGTATAACTATGTATATATATATATATGCCTATATATATATATATATATATATATATATATATATATATATATATATAAAACACTATATATAAATATATAACACTATGATTAACTATATCTAGATAGACATATATGCATGTATTTTTATGTTATGACAAAGTCCAGTCTACAACTATGGAAGTATGTGGCTGAGTTGGAATGGAACACTTGATGTTAAAGGTCAAAATTGAAAATTCCAGAGTATATGAGCATGGTTTATGAAAGTATCAAAATAATCAAGAAGGTTGGGCTCTATAGTGGCAGAGAGAAAGATAAATACTCAAGGTGCTAAAGTCTTCACTAACTGAAGAGTAACTTGATGATATTTACCGATTATATCATAGGAAGTAGAGCAGTAGATGATGTATTCTGAATTATATGTGCTTTGAAATAAATGGTTTGTTTCGGGAAGAAAGAATGGCAGATTATTTAAAAATTGATCAAGGAGTTGGAGGAGTTCATCTTCAGCAGAAACAGAAGGTTTAAGACACAAAAATACTACTTATATTTTATGACAATATGTAGTATTTGGTTTTATAACTAGATATTTCCAATTAGATGGAAACAAAAATTAAAATATAATCTAAAGATAAAAATAATATCACTGAGAAAAGATGGATTTATTAGTCAACAAAAACTATTGTTTCAATGATACCAAAAGGCAGAATGTGGATAGATTGTTCAACAGTGTTAGAAAAATGGCTTAACTATTTATGGAAACAGGGTTAGATTTTACCACAAATCAGATCTCAAAGATCATTTCATATTGACCAAACTTTCAAGATATAAACCAAAACTTCTAGGTGCAAATATAGATAAATATTTAAGAGCTATTGGAATGGAAAAGGCTTCCTTCCACCTAACTACCTTAAGAAGAAACCCAAAAGAAAAAAATCAAAATTAAAAAAAATAAGAAAATATATTTGAAAAAATTGGAAGACATAAAGCCTATTTATGGATCAAGAATTATTATAAATCAACAAGTAAAATATGGACTCCCAATTAAAAATTGTTAAAACTTGAAATGGAAGTGCACAGAAGAAGAAACAAATAGCCAATAGGCATATATCAGAGAGTTCAACACTGTCAGGATGCAGATAGACAAATTAAAACCACTATAAGCTATATTTGTTCTCTGTAAAATTTTCAAAATGTTTTCAAATAGTATTTCCTAGTACTGGTAGGTACAGGGACTTGGAAACTTCACACATTTCTGATTGTAGTTATGAACATAAGAAGGAAGGAAACTTCCACACCTATTTTCCAAGAGCTCTAAATATTCCAGATGAATAAATTTTATTAATAAATGCATCTTAAAGAGCATCTAAAAATAAAAAAATTAATTTGAGCTTTATAAAAGTAAATCTATACTAGGTCCATATGTGATTCTGCATATATTTTGTATAATTATGGTGAGGAGAAGATTATTTTTTAACCCGTTGGAATTCCTCTCAGAGAAAGCAAAATCCAGTTATTTATTCATTTACTTACTTGCTTTTAACTCAAATACTCACATAACCTGCAACAAAATATAATTGCCAAACTCATCTGATGAAGCATTTTCTCATTGTGAAGCCTAAAGTAACAGCAAGTTGAGAGAAAGTGAGACAGAAATAAACGGAATGGGAAGGGGATTAGCTTTTGAGAGGGCTCCCCAACAATGATCAGTGTCACAAAATGATCAACTTGATATCATGTTTTTGAAAATTGTGTAAAAACTGAGTTTTGTATGAGAGGACATCAGAATGCAATATGAGATGAAAGTACAATGGGTTCCCATTATCTGCAGAGGATGTTCCAAGACCACCGGTGGACACCGAAAACCATGGATAGTTCTGAACTCTATAATTTAATATTTTTTCTATCTTAACAGTTTCTGTGCACTGTGGCCATAGCTTTTTTGCAGTTTGGGATGTAACAAGAAAACTAGCAAAAATTTCTTTCCTCCTTCTTTGAAATATCTTTAATAAAGGTTTTTAACCATAGATCTTAGAAACTTCAGCATACAATTTTTGTCTTTCCTTATTAAGCAAATAATTATTACCCTTTCTTTTTTTTTCTTTTTTTTTTTTTTTGAGAGAGAGAGAGAGAGAAAATTTTTAATATTTATTTTTCAGTTTTCGGTGGACACAATATCTTTATTTTTTTATTTTATGTGGTGCTGAGGATCAAACCCAGTGCCCTGTGCATGCCAGGCGAGTGTGTTACCGCTTGAGCCACATCCCCAGCCCGAATTATTACCTTTTCACTAAAAGGACACATCTTATGATTCTATTGGTATATTCAAATTGCTAATTTAACTACTCTTAAGCTTTGGGGCCATTATTGAGTAAAATAGTAGTTACTTGAACACTAGCTCTATAAGAGTAGATCTGATAATTGAGATGGCTACTAAGTAAGTAACAGGTAAGTAGCATATACAGCTTGGATACACTAGACAAAGAAGTGATTCATGTCTCAGGCAAAAGGAAGTCAGATGGCACAAAATTTTGTCATGCAACTCAGAATAGCAAGCAATTTAAAACACTTAAATTAATTATTTTTGAAATTTTTCCATATAATATTTTTGGGCCATGGTTGAAACCACAGAAAACAAAACTGTTGATAAAAGAGGGAACCGACGCATAAAAATGAAGAGGAAAAATTGTAAGAATATGAGACCTTGAGAATTATAAGAAATTGTAGTAAAGTATTTGAAATTTTAGAGTCCCTGGACAATTACCCTGATCTCCAATGCCACAGTTAACCCAGACTGACTTTTGCAATCTTAATATTTTCATTATTCTTGCTTTTCATTTAAAGTGCACTTCTCTCTGCATAAGTAAAAATATCCTTTACTTTGTAAAGTAGAATCCAGCAAGGGAAACAAATTATGTAGGAAATATTTCCTACGGGGCATTTTGTAAGCTTACATTGTTAGATGTTTTCTCTTTTCTATATACATATTTTGTTTAGCATTTTATGCCTACTTCCATTTCTTAATATGCCCCTGTGCTTAACACATGGCCTTCTTGGTTCATTAGACTGTGGTGGTTTATTTTGTTTTAATCAGCTGGATCCTGGGGTCGAGTCCTTGGTGCCTGTAGTGTAATGGCCATAATGGTTTCATATTGTGGGTTGGAGTGGAGGCTTTATTTGTGTTTGTGTTGAGATTCTGAACAAACTATAGTTAACCACACCCCACAGACACCCCAAGCGATTACTTCATGAGCATATAAATTCTGAGGTTGGACGCTATTCACTTAGAATTACTTAGCAATATAGGTGATCAATTATAAATAAACCTTGCATGTTGGTGAGACTTAAAAGCACAGTTTGGTTTCCCATAGGTTAATTCTGGCTCTTAATTTTTTAAATCCTTCATGGTTAATTTGGAAATTAATCAAACTTGAAGGTCTGTTTCCACATATCTTTTCTAATTTGGTAGATTATTTAATTACTGGAAACTACTCAAAGACCTAAAAAGAATTATAAATACAAAGTGAGTTGAAAGAGATAATAATAGCAATGAAGGTGCAATTCTGGAAGAAAAACCACAGTTAAATTTTTAGTAAGAAAAACATTCTCTTCTTTAAAAAAAAATGAAAGAAAAGGTTGACTGTTGGAAATACTTGAAAGGGGCCAAGCAAACTTGGATTGGCAGGCTAGACCGTCAAGTGTACTTGTATAAATTACACAGTGCTCACTACCATCCCCCTTTATTTTTCAAGGTCACAATCAAGGAGTTTAAAATAGGGATCATCGATTTCCACACAGAATCATAGGCAACAAGAGACTTTGGGGGTCTGTTTTGACACCAGAGTCTCCACGTGCTTGAAGGTGACAAGAAGGGTCTTGAAGAGGTAGTCTTGGGAGGTAGATTTTTCCTTCTATCATCTCACCTTTGCCTGTGGTAGATGTAAAACCCTAGCTGCTACTTCTGCAGTAAGACAGCCAGTCTCCTCACCTTGTGACAAATGTGTTTTTCCAATCTCCAGCATTTATCACCCTTACTCAACAAAGTTGTATAATAATAGCTTCTGAGGCTGTATAGATAATCTGAATAAATAAAATATTTTGGTCTGACTCTTTTTACTTAGTAGTGCAGCTGAGGTGTGTATGCACAGATCCTAGAATTGTATAGAAAGTAGACCTTGAAGCTGAGGAGCAGTGTTTAAATGAGGCAAAAATTAAACCAAATCTTTATTTCATCTTGACACTGGTCATACCCAGAATACTTCCTGTGGTCAAAAAGGTTATTGGTAGTGAAGAATTCCTCTTTCTGGTCTTATAGATAATAATCAAGCATGCCTGAGTCATAAGGTAAATACAGCTATGACCACTTTTATTCATTCATTCAGTTTTTAACTCAGTTTTTCATGTCACATTTATTGAGCACTTCCATTGTATCAGGTATAATATAAGGGGACATAGCCAGGATCAAGGGGGATAAGGTACCTGCTCTAGCAAAGCTTATATATGCAGAAGCCAGACAATTTAGAGGTGTACAAATAAAGTAAAAAATAATTAAGCTTGCTGTAAGAAATAAGAAGGAGATAGAGTACAAAGGTCAAGAATAACATCTTGGCTAGGTAAAAGATTAAAATAAAAAAAACTTATCTGAAGAGTGAGTATTAATATTTGAGACCTAAAGGATTAAAAAGCAAAGAACCAGTTTCACTGTAGTAACATATTTAGGTGCATAATTATTTTTCAAAATGAAATCATTAGAGGAATGTCACTCAAAAGCAAATACGACAGACTTGCTCTGATAGAAGCTAATTAGGGCCACGACTCTGTTTTCTCCGTCTTTCTCATAACCATCCTCTACCTCAAGGAGGCTCCAGATATTCTTGTGACCTCCTTCTTGTACCAGAGTGAGCTACGGACCTGACTCAATAAATTATTCTTAAAAAAAAAAAAAAATTGAAAAACACCAGCCTGAGTGAAACTAGTAGGAAATTGCTTCATGTTTTCTTGTCTTATTAATATGGAAATATGTACCTTTTTCTCAATAGGTGAGCCTGTATTGATTCCTGACACAGTTTTCAGTTTTTCTCCTTGATGTCCTAAAATTTCTGATACACAAAGCAACCATAAACCATGTCTGCTGTGTTCTTTGTCTAAAGCTTCAGTGGTCTGTAACCTAGTTAGGACACTATGAATAGTTGAATTAACGTGAGATTGTTAATGATAATAGTGAATGCCTCTCCATTGTATCTAAATATAGTGACTTTTAATTAAATATTGTGAGGCTAAACATTCCCCTTGGATCTCTCTCTTTAGACATAATGGAAGAGGGCTTTCATATCCTCTGCATTTTGTCCATTCATTCCAGTTCTGTACTGCATGGAACAAACATGTTTGAGTAGTCAATATGCTTTTCTTTTCTTATTTTAATTCTATTGAAATATTTCAAAGAATGAAAAACTTCAAAAAATATAGTACTTAATTTAGAATGGTCATTGTCGCTAGTTATGGTAATAGTGTTCAAACATAATTGAGAAAATAATCAAATCACTTCCAAAGTAATATTTGCATATGTGAAATATCTAGCCATTTACTCTACATTGTCATTTAAATAGTGGCTTGCAGGGCAAATGTCCTGATTTGTCTTAAGAATTCAGTCAAATGCTATTTCATTTGTTCTGAAAATTATTTTTCAGTCATGAATGATTCAAGTCCATCAACTACAAGATAACCAAAGATACACATTTTTTTTTCTTTAGGATCACTGGAATTTAAATAAGATGGAGTGCTTTAGTAAATCTATTATGGAAAGATCATAAAAGCACCATCTTTCAAATGTCAGAAAGTGCTAATGTTCCCCTGGCAAAATCCAAATAAACGTAAGCTATTTCCAGCTTTGATCTCTGGTTTAATTTTACTAGAACTCCAATTTAACAACCTGTGCCTAGCATTTTAAGGACCGTCTTGCAAGTCACTATATCAAACATACAACATAAAAGAGAATGCAATGAATTAAATTACTATTTCACTTCACGAATACTCAAGGTCAGGTATACTTAGGAAAGAAAAGTACTTATAGGGTTTGTAGAAAGCAATGGAAGGAAATACCCTAACTTTAATAAGCAAGAGACAGAAGGACATAGAAAAATCCCAGCTTATATAATTTATACAACTATTTCCTAACCAACTGAATTCAACAATTAGAGAAAGTCAAAGTGATTGAGTTCTTAGTCTGACTTGGACATTTAAAAAAAATCTGTAACCTTGGACAAGTTCCCTTAATTTCTCTGAATCTCCTTTTTATCATCTGTAAAATAGAGATTAGACTACCCTGTTAGTAAGTTTTTCTTCACAATAGCAAAATACCCGAGAAAAACAATTTAAAGGAAGAAAGATTTATTTTGACTCATTGTTTCTGAGGTTTCAGTCCACAGTCATTTGAACCTATCCTTTTAGGCCATTACAAGGCAGAACATCGTGATGGAGAACAGATGGTGGAGCAAAGATGTTCACCTTATGGTAGGTGGGAAGGAGAGAGAAAGAGAGGCCTAAGACAAGATATGATTCCCAAAGACCTACTCCTCTAAAATTTTAACCACCTCCCAATAGTCCATTCAGCTATGAACCCATCAATAGATTAATTCATTGATGAGGTCAGAGGCCTTATGATCTAAAAACTTCCACCCTGAACTTTGCACTGAGAACTAAACTTTTAACATATGAGCTTCTGTGGGACATTTCAGATTCAAACAATAGCAAAAATCTACAACATTTTTGTGAGAATTAAATCCCATCATTCTTTATAAAGCATTTAGCACCACTTAATAAACTATCCTATCAAATGTTTATCATTATTATAAAACAAACAATCATGGTTCGTTATCATATCCCAGCCATGAAGAGAGGTTCTGGAGATATAAATATGAATAAAAGAGTCTTTTGCAAAGAGTTACAAATCTCAAGCATCTGAACCACTACATGGAGCGAGTTAACAAATATTTTCACCCCAAATCCCCACTGGAAGATTTCCACCCTTCCCTCCATCCCAGGATCCAGGAGGCTAGAATTTCTTGTGGTTACTGCCACCTGGGTGTGCACCCAATCTCAGGCCTTGGTGGATACAGAATGCCCTGGCCTCTGTATAACAGGGTGGCATCTCTCCCTTGTCATGCAGGTTGCTGCAGCTTTCTCCTGGAAGTTACCCTTCTCTAGACATCTAGAAGTTTCCACTGTGGTGAACTCTTAGGGGAGGAAATTAAAGACATTTTTTGGCCTAAGTATGCTGGTCTGATATGGGTGACAAACTAAAACTGTCAAATACTCTATTCTCCTTCCTATTTATAAGAGACTGTTTCCTTTCAAGGAGGGAATTTCATAGACATCTACCCTGAAATCCTTGGCCATTTTGATGATTGTTACAGGGTAGTTTCAAATAGCAGGAGTCTCAGAGTTTGGTGCATACCTCATGCTGTGGAGTTGAAAATGAACCCCCCTTCAGGTCTTGCTTTAAGTTATTGAATAAAGGACTACCCAATAGATTTTCAGTGCCATGGGGTCATTATCATAGGTGTTGATCCTTCTCAACAACAACAACAAAACTGATAAAAATAATATTAACAGCTTTCATGAAGCACTAATAGTGACCAAGCTCTGTTCTTTTTTCCCTGTTCTCATGATGCACCCTGATTGTAAAACCCAAGAGTGAAGTGAAACTCCCTCCCAAAGGGCTTTCTTCTCTTTCTCGTTACTGGCTATGACCGCCTCCTTTTCTGGCTATTGGAGTTCTCACACCTTGTTTCTTATAGCTTTCCTGTTTCTCTTCTGTAGGTCAAAACAGACATGGAAATCAACACTTTCCTAGTTTCCCACCCCCAAAATTACACAAACAAGATATTTCATACATAGCAAGTTTCACTGAAGATTTAAGATAAGAACATGGTTTGTGCAACAGAAATGCAAAAACCAATATTCAATATTAGTCTCCCCCTTTTAACAACATTCTTCACTCTACATTAAATGGCTTCTAGGCTATGGCCAAATGAGTCAGCTCTCTTCTGTCTTTTATAGATTTAAAAAATATGTACAGACTATTTATATCACCTGTATTCACACTGATACAACTTTCTCAAATCCTATGAACAAAGCAGATTTTTGTCTTCTGTGTGTTTATTATTTATTTTTGTGCTCTGCTAATCAATAAACCAGCTATACTAGGTAGTGAAGAGAGCAAGACAGATTTATTATTATTATTATTATTATTAGTAGTAGTAGTAGTAGTAGTAGTAGTAGTAGTAGTAGTATGAATGACACCACCCTCTCATTTGAAAGCAAAAGCAACCCTTTGCAGGTTGGGATTTTAATATCCTCCCTGTTTCCCCCATCTTTTTTAACACAATATTGAGTTACTATATTTTTGATCTAACACCCCCCACCCCAAAACTGGAGATTGAACCCAGGTCCTCATGTATGCTAGACAAGTTTGCTATCACCAAACTACATTCCATTTATTTTTATTTATTTATTTTGAATTTTGAGACAGGGTCTCACTAAGTTGCTGAGGCTAGGCTCAAACTTGGAATCCTCCTCCCTCAGCCTCCCTAGAAGCTGGGATTGCCAACATGGCCTACAGTGCCTGGCTAATCTGATCTTGTATATTTTATGGTTGATTTCATAGTTTCAAAAAGAAACTATGACTATTCACAACTAAATATAATCTCAACTCAGTGTCCTATTTCAGCAGAATTCTAAGAGTCAAATCCTAGATTACCTGCCACTGGACATAACATAGACAGGGGATATAGATGTTTAACCTATGAAGAGATGTGTAACATACAGATCTTCAGAGTACTGTGCTAACATGACACCATGGCTCTTGGTGTCTCTTGGCCTCTAAAGCACACACAGCTCCAACAACCACCTGCATAGTAGCAGAAGACTTTCACAATCTCCTGGAAAGTGATTCCTAGTTATTCAGCATATTCCACAACTGCTTTCTACTAAAAAGATATAATGGAAGCATTCAGTTCACATAGGAGGGCATCTTTCTCACAGAGATGTCTGCATAGCTCACACTTCAGAATATTTCCTGTTAATCAAACTGCCTGAAAACCTCTTACACTGACTCATCAGCAACAAATGAACAAACAAGAGAAACTCTCCTGGACTCTCTTGTGTGATGCTTCTCAGGGTCCTATTCCCCACCTGACCATTGTTTCCTAATTCCTACTCTCCAGGTGAGAAATCCATTACCTTTCCACTCATACTCAGGTGATATGCTATTCTTTTTTAATTTTTTTTAATTTTTATCTATATGTGACAGGGGAATGCATTACAATTCTTATTACACATATAGAGCACAATTTTTCATATCTCTGGTTGTATATAAGGTATATTCACAATTCATGTCTTCATACATGTACTTTGGATAATAATGACCATCACATTCCACCATCATTTATAACCCCATGCCCTCTCCCTTCCCCTCCAACCCCTCTGTCTTATCTAGAGTTTGTCTATTCCTCACATACTCCCGTTCCCTACCCCACTATGAATCAACCTCCTTATATCAGAGATAACATTTGGCATTTGGTTTTCTGGGATTGGCTAACTTCACTTAGCATTATCTTCTCCAACTCCATCCATTTACCTGCAAATGCCAAGATTTTATTCTCTTTCATTGCTGAGTAATATTCCATTGTGTATATAGGCCACATTTTGTTTAATCCATTCATCTATTGAAGGGCATCCAGGTTGGTTCCACAATTTAGCTATTGTGAATTGTGTTGCTATAAACATTGATGTGGCTGTATCCCTGTAATATGCTGTTTTTAAGTCCTTTGAGTATAGAGAGGAGAGGGATAGCTGGGTCAAATGGTGATTCCATTCCCAGTTTTCCAAGGAATCTCCATACTGCTTTCCATATTGGCTGCACCAATTTGCATAGTAGTAGTCCCACTAGCAGTGTATGAGTGTACCTTTTTCCCCACAGCCTTGCCAACACTTATTGTTGTTTATCTTTATAATAGCTGCCATTCTGACTGGAGTGAGATGAAATCTTAGAGTAGTTTTGATTTGCATTTCTCTAACTGCTAGAAATGATGAACATTTTTTCATATATTGGTTGATTGATTGTATATCATCTTCTGAGATGTATCTGTTCAGGTCCTTGGCCCATTTATTCTAAGATGTTCCAAAAGAACAGTTGGAACTGGCCTTTATTGTCCACTGAACATGTATGGGGTCAGAAGAGATACCCTATTAGATCAGAGCCCAGAATCCCTTATACAGCTAAAAAGAATTACATAATCTCTCATTAATTTCCAGGAGAATGTACCAACAAAGCTCATTAATTTCTAAAAATTAAATTCAGAGGGGAGAAAATTTAAGGAACAGTTTGTAGATAAATTTCTAATAGCCTCTATTACTTATTTCAGAAGAAAAATAGGCTCAGGTGTCAAATACTCAAATTTTTTTTATTGTTACAAGGAATTGAACTCAGGAGTGCTTAACCACTGACAACATCTCCAGTCCTTTTTACTATTTATTTTGAGACACTCTTGCTAAGTTGCTGAGGCTGGCTTTGAATATAACAATTCTTCTGCCTCAGTCTCCAAGCAGCTGGGATTACAGGTGTGTGCCACTACTTCCTGCAAATACTCATTTCTGTAGCAGCAATAGGATTGCAATATGATTCCCTAAGAAATTCAACTGGAAATTTCAAAGATAGAAAACTACTAGAGCATAAGAATCTGCACCCTTTATTCTCTTTAGTAGGAATTTGATAAGCACCTGATATAAAACCTGCATTCATGCCTTTCCTTGTTTTTCACTTACTGGTCCACAATTTTAAATATTTAAAAAAACATTAGTAAAACTAGATAAAATATATCAAATAGATCTGATTTATGCATGTCTTTTGTATCATTTGAAATGTGAAGGGCTAAAAATCAAAATTCTCATCTTTACAGAAGTTTAAAAGTCAATGTGTTAAAATGACTTAATTTCCACTAAGTAGGAGAAAAAAAGAACATGCTTACTTTGCATGTGGGAAATTAGGTTACATAGGTAAATAATTGGAACTGCAAGATTTCCAATAAATAAATGAGAGTCATACAAGACTTTGCAGAATTCCCACACTTGAATGTCTTTAATATAGCAATTATCATTTGTTGAACACTGACTATGTGGTAAGTTTATTACTGAAAACAATCTTTAATCCTCACAATATCCTTGAAAGACTGATATGGCATTTGCATTCTGAATACTCTACCTGAGTTATGAAGCTCATTTTGGAACCCAGGTCTTTCTGATTTCAAAACCACAATACCGGAGATCCAACATGGCGGCGGGCATGGAGAGATCAAGTCTCTGACCTCTTCAGCTGTGCGGGCATAGGGAGTCGTAAACCGTCTAAATGCTGTTTGCTCAGGATCACCAGGCAATGCTGAGCTGACGTGGATCTAGGGCGAACAGTCTGGCCTCTCAGAACACACTGAGCCCGGATCGCCTCAATTCAAGCTCCCGTTGGGCTGCTTCTAGCAGACAAACTGCTGTGACTCAGCACTAAACGATCCCGCTGAAACAACTGGTCGGACCTTCTGATCCTACGGAGTTTAATGCCAACTGAGCCTTCATAGGCAGTGGCCACAGGATTGAAACGGGGCTTGGGAGAGACAGTCAGGACCCACCCGTTGCATTGGTCACCCGGCAAAGGGAACGAACTGTCGCCATTTGCATGGGATACCACCATGGCAGAGAACTGATGTCACCAGAATGTGCGGAGGACATAACTTCATTTAAACCAGCGGCGACAGGTGTGTAATCCCCTAGCCTTCCCTCTCCACACAGCGGGGAAACCTTAAGGGCCCCTCCCAGCTCTCCCATGAGCACTATAGCCAGACCAAGGGAATCAGGAGTGGCACGGGACCGCGGCGCGGAACTCCCGGCTACCGCTCCCACTAGTGCTGACAACTGAGGTCTCTTGCACCAGCTACCAGGGGTGTGGCTACCGGAGGGCTAGCAAAATTCGCTGAGGGTTCTCAGCCCCAAGCTCTACAAACTTAGGGTCTGAGGGAATGGCAAAGAGGGAGAGTGTGACCAGTCGTTCATGAAAACAGGGCTCCCGAGAGCAGCAGACCTGGCGTGTAGCCAGTATTGTGGTGAGCATCACCGGTGAGCGGGGCCTGGCTTGAGGAAAAGTGGGGAAGTGACTAGACACAAGAGAAGGCCCTAGGCACTCAGGATTGGAGACCCGCCCAGTCTGGGAGGAGGAGCTGCGGCACAGTGATTGGTTCCCACGTATTGAGAGGAGAAGCTTGGCCCGGTGGGCACAGCTCCACCTACTGGAAGAGAAGTTAATCAAACTCTAAGACTGCATTTATTAATTTTTTTTTAATTTGGTTTTTTTTTTCATTTTCATTTTTTTTGTTGTTGTTTTAAATTTTTTTTAATTTTAATTTTAATTTTTAAAATTTTTTTTTCTTTTTTCTTTTCTATTTTTTTCTTTTGTCTTTTCATTTTTTTCAATTTTCTTATTCCCCCTTCCTTGAATTCTACCTGTTTACTCTCATTATCTTTAGTGACTTCTTCCCTTCCCTTCTAATACCTTTCCTCCCAAGCATCAAATAAATTTATAGGAGTAAACAGTAACTCAGCAGTCAAACAGAACAAGAAGTAACATAAGCAGCATGAAAAAGCAAGGAAGAAAAGGAGTACAAACAATGCAGGACAGCCTAAATATTCAGGAGGACCTAGAGTCATCAAAAAAATGGTCATATAAAGAAATCAAGGAATACCTTAGACAGATGGAATGGAACCTTAAAGAGGATATGAGACAGCAAATTCAAACAGTGAAAGAACACATTAAAAATGAATTACATAAACAGATAAAAGAAGAAGTTAAGCATCTTTATCAGGAGATAGAGATTAAAAAAAATCAAACAATAATTATAGAAATGAAGGAAACTATAAACCAAATTAAGAACTCAAATGAGAGTATCACTAACAGAGTGGAGCAAGTAGAAGCCAGAACGTCAGATAATGAAGACAAAATAAATCATCTTGAAGAGAGTCTAGCCAACTCAGAAAGGCTGATAAAAAATCACGAGAAAAACATCCAAGAGATATGGGATAACATAAAAAACCAAACTTAAGAGTCATCGGGATAGAGGAAGGTATAGAGGTTCAAACCAAGGGAATGAGTAACCTGCTGAATGAAATAATTACAGAAAACTTTCCAGAAATAAAAAAGGAAATGTATATACAAATTGTAGATGCATACAGGACACCGAGCATACAAAATCACAGTAGACCAACGCCAAGACACATTGTTATGAAGATATCCAATATACAGAACAAAGAGAAAATATTAAAAGTTACAAGAGAAAGGAGGCAGATTACATTCAGGGGTAAACCAATAAGGTTAACAATGGATTTTTCATCACAGACGCTGAAAGTGAGAAGATCCTGGAACAACGTATTTCAAACACTGAAAGACAAGGGATGCCAACCAAGAATTCTGTATCCAGCAAAATTAAGCTTCAGGTACGACAACGAAATAAAAATCTTTCATGATAAACAAAAGTTAAAAGAATTTTCAGCCAGAAAACCAGCATTGCAAAGAATCTTGAGCAAAACACTACATGAGGAAGAAATGAAAAACAATAACCAAAACCATCAGTGGGAAGTGCCTCAGTAAAAACAGAGGGTGGGGGGAAAGCTAATCATGGAGAAACAAACTAAATTAAAAAAAAAAAAAGATAAATGATCAAACATGGCTGGACTCTCCAATAAAGCGACATAGGCTGGTAACATGGATTAAAAAAACAAATCCAACAATAAGCTGCCTCCAGGAGACACATCTGATTGCAAAAGACATACACAGGCTGAAGGTGAAAGGTTGGAAAAAAATATGCCACGAACATGGTCCTCATAAGCAAGCAGGGGTGGCCATCCTCATATCGAATAAAATCGACTTCAAGACTAAGTTAATCAAAAGGGATAAGGAAGGACATTATATACTGTTAAAAGGAACCATCCACCAACAAGACATAACAATTATCAATATTTATGCACCAAATAATGGTTCTGCGACGTTCATAAAACAAATTCTCCTCAAGTTCAAGAATCAAATAGACCACAACACAATAATTATGGGTGACTTCAACACACCTCTCTCACCATTGGACAGATCCTCCAAACAAAAGTTGAATAAAGAAACTATAGAACTCAATATCACAATCAATAACCTAGACTTAACTGACATATATAGAATATATCAACCATTATCAAGTGGATATACTTTTTTCTCAGCAGCACATGGATCCTTCTCAAAAACAGACTATATATTATGCCATAGGGCAACCCTCAGTAAATATAAAGGGGTGGAGATAATACCATGCATTTTATTTGATCATAATGGAATAAAACTGGAAATCAATGATAAAAGAAGGAAGGAAAAATCCTACATCACATGGAAAATGAACAATATGTTACTGAATGATCAATGGATTACAGAAGATATAAAGGAGGAAATCAAAAAATTCTTAGAGATAAATGAAAATACAGACACAACATATCGGAATCTATGGGACACAATGAAAGCAGTTTTAAGAGGGAAATTCACAACGAAATTGAAACAAAAGAAACTATTGAAAAAATTGACAAAACTAAAAGTTGGTTCTTCGAAAAAATAAATAAGATCGACAGACCCTTAGCCATGCTAACGAAGAGAAGAAGAGAGAAAACTCAAATTACTAACATACGGGATGAAAAAGGCAACATCAGAACAGATACTACAGAAATACAGAAGATAATTAGGAATTATTTTGAAAACCTATATTCCAATAAAATAGAAGATAGTGAAGACATCGATAAATTTCGTAAGTCAAATGATTTGCCCAGACTGAGTCAAGAGGATACACACAATTTGAATAGACCAATATCAATGGATGAAATAGAAGAAGCAATCAAAAGACTACCAACCAAGAAAAGCCCAGGACCGGATGGGTATACAGAGGAGTTTTACAAAACCTTTAAAGAATAATTAATACCAATACTTTTCAAGTTATTTCAGGAAATAGAAAAAGAGGGAGCTCTTCCAAATTCATTCTATGAGGCCAACATCACCCTGATTCCGAAACCAGACAAAGACACCTCAAAGAAAGAAAACTACAGACCAAGATCCCTAATGAACCTAGATGCAAAAATCCTCAATAAAATTCTGGCGAATCGGATACACAAACACATCAAAAAAATTGTGCACCATGATCAAGTAGGATTCATCCCTGGGATGCAAGGATGGTTCAATATACGGAAATCAATAAATGTTATTCACCACATCAATAGACTTAAAGATAAGAACCATATGATCATCTCGATAGATGTGGAAAAAGCATTCGACAAAGTACAGCATCCCTTTATGTTCAAAACATTAGAAAAACTAGGGATAACAGGAACTTACCTCAACATTGTAAAAGCTATCTATGCTAAGCCTCAGGCTAGCATCATTCTGAATGGAGAAAAATTGAAGACATTCCCTCTAAAATCTGGAACAAGACAGGGATGCCCTCTATCACCACTTCTATTCAATATAGTTCTCGAAACACTGGCCAGAGCAATTAGACAGATGAAAGAAATTAAAGGCATAAAAATAGGAAAAGAAGAACTTAAATTATCACTATTTGCAGAAGACATGATTCTATACCTAGAAGACCCAAAAGGGTCTACAAAAAAACTACTAGAACTAATAAATTAACTCAGCAAAGTGGCAGGATATAAAATCAACACGCATAAATCAAAGGCATTTCTGTATATCGGCGACAAAACTTCTGAAACGGAAATGAGGAAAAACACTTCATTCACAATATCCTCAAAAAAAAAAATAAAATACTTGGGAATCAACCTAACAAAAGAGGTGAAAGACTTATACAATGAAAACTACAGAACCCTAAAGAGAGAAATAGAAGAAGATCTTAGAAGATGAAAAAATATACCCTGTTCATGGATAGGCAGAACTAACATCATCAAAATGGCGATATTACCAAAAGTTCTCTATAGGTTTAATGCAATGCCAATCAAAATCCCAATGGCATTTGTTGTAGAAATAGATAAATCAATCATAAAATTCATATGGAAAAATAAAAGACCCAGAATAGCAAAAGCAACTCTAAGCAGGAAGTGTGAATCAGGCGGTATAGCGATACCAGATTTCAAACTATATTACAGAGCAATAGTAACAAAAACAGCATGGTACTGGTACCAAAGCAGGCGGGTGGACCAATGGTACAGAATAGAGGACACAGAGACTAATCCACAAAGTTACAACTATCTTATATTTGATAAAGGGGCTAAAAGCATGCAATGGAGGAAGGATAGCATCTTCAACAAATGGTGCTGAGAAAACTGGAAATCCATATGCAAAAAAATGAAACTGAATCCCCTCCTTTTGCCATGCACAAAAGTTAACTCAAAATGGATCAAGGAGCTTGATATCAAATCATAGACTCTGTGTCTGATAGAAGAAAAAGTTGGCTACGATCTACATATTGTGGGGTCGGGCTCCAAATTCCTCAATAGGACACCCATAGCACAAGAGTTAATAACAAGAATCAACAAATGGGACTTACTTAAACTAAAAAGTTTTTTCTCAGCAAAAGAAACAATAAGGGAGGTAAATAGGGAGCCTACATCATGGGAACAAATTTTTACTCCTCACACTTCAGATAGAGCCCTAATATCCAGAGTATACAAAGAACTCAAAAAATTAAGCAATAAGATAACAAATAACCCAATCAACAAATGGGCCAAGGACCTGAACAGACACTTCTCAGAGGAGGACATACAATCAATCAACAAGTACATGAAAAAATGCTCACCATCTCTAGCAGTCAGAGAAATGCAAATCAAAACCACCCTAAGATACCATCTCACTCCAGTAAGATTGGCAGCCATTATGAAGTCAAACAACAACAAGTGCTGGCGAGGATGTGGGGAAAAGGGTACTCTTGTACATTGCTGGTGGGACTGCAAATTGGTGCGGCCAATTTGGAAAGCAGTATGGAGATTACTGGGAAAGCTGGGAGTGGAACCACCATTTGACCCAGCTATTGCCCTTCTCGGACTATTCCCTGAAGACCTTAAAAGAGCACACTACAGGGATACTGCCACATGGATGTTCATAGCAGCACAATTCACAATAGCTAGACTGTGGAACCAACCCAGATGCCCTTCAATAGATGAATGGATAAAAAAAATGTGGCATTTATACACCATGGAGTATTACGCTGCACTAAAAAATGACAAAATCATGGAATTTGCAGGGAAATGGATGGCGCTAGAGCAGATTATTCTAAGTGAAGCTAGCCAATCCCTAAAAAACAAATGCCAAATGTCTTCTTTGATATAATGAGACCAACTAAGAACAGAGGAGGGAGGAAGAGCAGGAGGAAAAGATTAACATTAAACAGAGACGAGTGGGGGGAGAGAAAGGGAGACAGAAGGGAAACTGTATGGAAATGGAAGGAGACCCTCATTGTTATACAAAATTACATATAAGAGGTTGTGAGGGGAATGGGAAAAAAACAAGGAGAGAAATGAATTACAGTAGATGGGGTAGAGAGAGAAGATGGGAGGGGAGGGGAGGGGGGATAGTAGAGGATAGGAAAGGTAGCAGAATACAACAGTTACTAATATGGCATTATGTAAAAATGTGGATGTGTAACCG
The DNA here is from genome assembly GCF_047511675.1 of Marmota flaviventris. Taxonomy (NCBI): domain Eukaryota; kingdom Metazoa; phylum Chordata; class Mammalia; order Rodentia; family Sciuridae; genus Marmota; species Marmota flaviventris. The sequence continues at coordinate 137,784,247 of NC_092501.1, read as the reverse complement.
ATGTGATTCTGCAATCTGTATTTGGGGTAAAAGTGGGAGTTCATAACCCACTTGAATCTAATGTATGAAATATGATATGTCAAGAGCTTTGTAATGTTTTGAACAACCAATAAAAAAAAACCACAATACCTTTTAACTGGAACACTTTATTTGGTGGGCTTTTGCATTCTCTTTTACTTTTTTTTTTTTCTGATACCATAGAGTGGCCCCAGAAAGCACTTAACCACTGATTTGCATCTTCAACTCTTTATATTTCTTTTTTTTTTTTTTAATTTGAGACAGGGCCTTACTAAGTTGCTTTGAACTTGGGATCCTCCTGCCTCAGCCTCCTGAATCTCTGGGATTGCAGGCATGTATCAACATGCCCACCTACTTGGATTCTTTAATCATATTTTCCATATGACCAATCATCTATGTATGGTTGAGAACTCTGGCTTTGGTTATCATTTTGAATCACGTTGAAGACTGGCATAAATCAAATTTTTTGATTTCTTTCTATTTAGGACAATTGATACACTTTTCATTAAAATTTTAGATTTTTTTAAATGAAAGTCATATATGTAGATCTTAGGTCAGGTGCTGTCATACTTGAGCATGAAAATCTTACCAAACCTTTCTAGGCAAAATTTTACTTTAAGTATTATACTATTTTGTCATAAAACAAAAACCACATAAATATTCCAATTTCTCTTTCTCCTTCCCCCAGCTTCTTGAGTGTATGTGTGCAGTAAGGTGGGGGGGTCCTTCTGTTCATTTTGGTTTTCTGGGACAGACGGGCTCAAGAGATGTCCCTCCAGAGCTCTCTTCCTGCACTTTATCTCCCAGGGACACATCAATGCACTGAAGAGGATGCACTGTGACATGGGCTTCTACTGCTAAGAGAGAAGGGAAGGCACTGGCTAGATTACGGCACTTAATTCCCAAAGAAATCAACTCTGAGTATATCCAGGGTCACCAACTAAGGATTCTTGGCCACTGCCCAGAGCAATGAAAGATGAGTCCAAGAGCCCCTGTCTCTTACTTAACCAATACTTGATGACATCTGCATTACTCTTTAACCCTCTGAAACCATGGTAAAGTGTTTGAGCCATATTAGATGCCAAATACAAGCCTTTGTAAAAGATTTTTAGAAAGTGTTTGTTTTTTTTCATATTTGAGCCCCTAAGCCTAAATTGTAATGCTTGGTCATTTTCACTAAACAAGCTATGCATAATTGTGTAAAGTCTATGTTTTTTTTTCATGAAGTATAGGTATAGACTAAAATTACATATACACATAACACACACTTTATATCATATATATGAATATTTCCTTCATATATATAAAATGTACACATTATATGTACATTATTTATATACATATTATATATGTCATATGCTATATTTTCCCTAGCAAGCTCATTGTGTATTGAATAATTTTTAAAAAGATAATTCTATCAGGTGTTGAAATTTTTTTTTTCGGGGTGGTTTGTGTGTGTGTGTGTGTGTTTGTGTATTTGGTATTGGGGATTAAACCCAGGAACACTTTACCACTGAGCTACATACCCAGTCCTTTTTATTTTTTATTTTAAGACAAGTTCTCGCCACATTGCAGAGGCTGGTCTTGAACTTGTAGTCCTCTTTCCTCAGCCTCCCAAGTTGCTGGGATTACTCTCAATGTAGCTTTTTGAATTAATTACTGTAATAGAGGTAAATTATCACAATATTCATCAAAGTGTACACATTGAACAAATATTTGCTGAATTTTAATTAGTACAAATACAGGTATTTATAATCTAAAATACATCCTGTGTGTGGGCTGGGGGTGCTGAGTATCAAACTCAAGACCTCGCTCATGCAAAGCAATGCTCTGCCACGGAGCTACACCCCCAGCCTTTATAATCTAAAATACACCTAAAACATGAATGTCCTTTAACATAAGGAACATCAAAGGTCTGCAAAGAGAAAAAGAAAACTGTTTACATGCTTTGATAATGTCCATGAATCATTTTTGCTTTATAGTTTATGCCATGAACATGTCAAATATGTATTTTAAAAAAATTCAGTGGTTGTTTGTTCAAAGCTGTGAAAAATAAAATTGTAGACTCTTTACCGAATTTACTTTGGTTTGTCAGTTGATGCTGGGACTCAGAAGAAGAGGAAAACCTTATGAACCGTAAAGAAATAATTTTATTTGAACATAAAATATCAAATTTGGTCACATGGAGGAGAAAATTGTGTTTTGTGAGGATTCTATGATTTATTTTAGTGACTCTTCTGGTTCCTAAATATGATCATAGCTCTTTTTCCTTTTTTATGTGTGGGGAGAGAGGAGTGGGTACTGGGGATTGAACCCAGGGGCGCTTTGCCACTGATTACATCCTCGGCCATCTTTATTTTTTCATTTTGAGACAGGAACTTGCTAAATTAAGTTCTGAGTTGCTACATCTGGCCTCAAACTTGCTATCCTCCTGCCTCAGTCTCCACAGTTGCTGGGATTGCAGTATACACCACTGTGCTGGTCAACCTTTGCTTTGTTTTTAGTATTTGTGTAAAATAAAACTACTGAATTTCTCAATAGGTTTAAGAAAATGTTCAGTAGCTTCTGTTAAATAAGAGTCAGAGGTAAAATAAAGGGCTTCCTTGCTATGAAGGCCAATATCGTACATTTCAGGGGGTGGGTTGGTGTCACTGTAATAGGTCATGCCAGAGATAAGCTGTGATGCCATCCTATCCACAAACGAAATCCCTGATGCTGTTGTTGCAGGTAGAATATTAGCCTCTGGCCAGGCGTGGTGGCTCACGCTTGGAATCCCAGCAGATCAGAAGGCTCAGGATCCCCAGTTCAAAGCTAGCCTCAGCAATCGAGTGAGGCCCTAGGCAACTTAGTGAGACCCTATCTTTAAACAAAATACAAAAAAAAAAAAAAGGTTGGTGATGTGAGCTCAGTGGTTAAGCCCCGTTGGGTTCAATCCCTGGTATTATATTAGCCTAGATTGCTCAATGTGTAACTGCCTTAAGTTTATCTTCTGCATACCTGATAAACGTGGGTTTTGATCTCATTTCTGTCAGTTTATAGCCTGATACTTTAGGCAGGTGGTTTAATCTTGCTCAGATTCATGTTTCTAATCTGTAAAATGGGCGTAATAATTGTATCACAGGTCTTTGTGAGAAGCAAATGAAAAGGCTCAAAGATTCCCTTGTGAAAGTGTATCTTAGTCCACTCAGGCTGCTGTAACAAAGCACCATAACTAGGAGGATCATAGACAAATACAAATCAATTTCTTACCATTCTAGAGGCTGAGAAGTCCAAGATCAAGGTATTAGCAGGGTAGTTATCTGGTGAGGGCTCTCTTCCTGCTACACAGACGGTGACTTCTTGCTGTGTTCTTGAATGACAGAAAGGGCAAGGAAGCTCTCTCAGGCACCTATTGCCCAGTTATGAGGGCTTCCCCCTCATGACCTGTTAGGATTCCAACATACGAATTCGGGGAGGATGCATTCATTCATCCATTGCAGAATGGCATCTTTAGGGAAGGGTTACAGGTATATCCCTGTGCTTTGGTATTAGATTCAGGGGTAGCTTCTCTACAACGAGAGAGTTAGAGGAGTGGGCTCAGTACTCAGTACTTAGGAAGTAGCAGGAGAGAGGACAGACTAGGCAAGAAGGGATGAGAACGAGACGTGTCTGCTGGATACTCTTCCTTAAGCCCCAGATAAATTCACTTGGCAGCAATGATTGGATCTTCCTGTGCAAAAAGGTTCCAAATAGGATCTTCTTACCATCTGTACCTATCCCACCAAAGTCAGGTAGCAATACAAATATTAGAGATTAAGAATTAGAGTAGCCATGTCTCAAACATGGCCCTACAGCAAAAGCAAAAATACTTCTCTATAAGGAGACGAATGCCAGAATTGCTTTGGGGCCACTGTGAGGACACTTAACTATAATTTATAGTTATATCTTGAATGGTGATGACTACTGCTCTAATTCTCTGTGCTGCCTGGCTGAATAACTTCAGAGAGAGCCTCGTTTCCTCCTTATTTGATGTTATTTCTATAGAATGTATCTCTACCTGGTGAGAGGTAATAACTTGATGGTACCTATGTTCTTTGCAACATGAAAGATCCCAGTGAGTACATGGCTATTGGATCCCTCCTCCAGGGCCTTTTTGCAATATAAGTTGTATTTAAATTCCCTAATAGGGAGCCAAGAAAAGGTGAGCAAAATGCACACAATCCTTCAGGTATGCCCATAATGCATTGATGCCCATAATCCAGCCACTCCTTCACTAAAAGAAGACCTGCAAGTATGCATACAAGGTTCCTCTGCACTTTGCTAAACTGGATAAAATCATCTTGCAGGTGGTTATTTTGCTTTGCTGTTTTGTTTTTGCATGGAGTTGCCTATCAGTCCACAGGAAGTCAACCTCAAGTGGGCCTGTGTCTTCCTCCTCTTCACCGTTTCAGCCTCTACCTTCCTCTCCCAGCCCTAAATATCTTCTAGTGCCTTCTTCTGAGATTCCCCAATGCACTGGGTTGTGGGGGATGGGGGCTCTTTTGGGCTCCTCAGGTCCTAGGAGTCTTGGAGCCCAACTTTAGGTCCTCCAGGTTCTTCCCAAGGAAACCCACCAAGCAGGACTACTCTTCCCCACAGATACTGGTCACTTCTTGCATGTTATTAAGCTAGATCCCTTTGGCCCTGTTTGAGACATGACAGAGAGGACCAGAAAAGAAGGAGATTTTTTGCTACACGTGTATGAGAAGACATTACCATGGTTGTATTTTTCTAGGTCACAGTTAATATTCACCAACGAATGTCCTGTGAGCGGTTTATTCCTGTTATGCTGAGAGATGAACATTGTGTTTTAGAGTTTCCCTTTTTAATGTTTGGGGGAGCCTTTTTAATGTTTTCAATGTTTCATCCCAGAAAGCAAAGAAGATGGAGACTCTATGGCTTAGTGGTGCAGTTCCTCTAATGGCTTAACTCTGCAGATTTTAGCAGTCTTTGCTTTCTGCACCCTTGCCAGACACCCACAGAGGGACTTTCTGATTTGCAACATCTATAATGAACATGAATGGCAACTAGCAGCAGGCAGGCTAGTTGAGATTCCAGCACCACAATTAAAGTAAAAGGGCTTCACCGATATTCGTCATCACTCTGACAAGCAATCACTTCTGAGAAAGAACAAAACACCCAACCCATCGTCCTGATCACCCACAGCAATGGAGGTTCTGCGAGGCCGTTTGGCTCCTTGTCTAAGCTCTCCCAGTTCATAAGGGTCTAGTTTGCTCTCCCTGCTTTCCTTTCAAGGGCAGAGGATACAATTGGTAGCTTTGTGTAGTGCCCTACAAAACCAGGGAGCAGTGACCTACAGCCCCTGGGCTGGAACTGGAGCTTTTTAAACCGTAGGTAATAAGCCTTCTTAAGAAGGTAAGGAGAGAGAGGATTGAACTTTAGTTGTGATTCTCCCAGAGTATGTTTGTAAAAGCTCTCAGAGGCCACCATGTGAGGGTTTTATAGCAGCTAGAATTCACTGACTCAGAAAGTAAAATCCTTAGAACATTTTTTGTTGCTCCGAGGAGGCCACACAAGATGCAGGCCAGTTATGCTGCCCTTTTCTGAGAAATTCAGAGGACCTCAGCAAATCACCCTTCCTCACAAGCTGCAGGACGCTTCTCTTAGAAGTCCTTATGGGTCATGCGACTTGGTGGTGTGTGACTCTGCCAAAGAAATGAGCGAGACTAGAGCTAGATCCTTCACCCTGAAACAAAATGAAAATGTCGGCCAGTGGCCTGAATGTCATGACATGAACCCTACGGGGGCATTTCTTGCTAGATGGTGGCTGGCCAACCCAATCATATTCTCTCCCTTAAGGAACCAGAATGTAGAACTGTAAATAAAGCAATACAGAAAGCAGATAGACAGCAAGAGGCACAGAAGATGTCGTGTAGCAGGAGCCAGATGTCTCTGACACGTTGTTCAGTGGCCACTGTGAAATGACCTTCGGTCATCTCTTACAACTTTAAATGGTTTGCTTCATGATTCAAGGGGCCCAGGTTCATGCACTGACCCTATATTAAATGTTCACTTCTTGGTTAGTCAGGTAGGGGATGGGCCAGGCTGCCCCCAGGATTCTCTGCAATGGGAGTTGGCCCAGAGCTCCATTCATCATCACACACAAAGGAAGGGTACTCCAAAAGGAGATGGAGGAGCCATTGAAAGAGGGGGTTGGGGCACCAGCAACTAGAAACATTACAGATGCTGGCTGCAGTTAACTCCCATCATGATCACTTACACTCTTGTCCCCAAACTTACATGAAATTTTTTTTTTAAAAAATGCATTATCTCTATGATGCCACTGTCCTCACATTTCAGTAAACTGCTTACCCCTTCCTTATTCATTTAGATTCTTATGACTTCCTCAGCTCAGCACTGGCTGAGGGTCTCTGGCCACTCATTGACTCTTCATAGTTCACTCATTCAACCCCATCACAATATTCACCTGCCATTTCCGATGTTCAGTAGAAAGACAGATGAAAAGGAAAGATGAAGCAAGTCAGTTCAAAATACATAAATACATTTATTTATCATTAAGGGAGTATAGGTAGCAGATATAGTCCTTGTTTCTGAAATTATCATGAGTTAAATTCAGGACTTCTATCCTCCCTTGCTTTAGTCCTTACATTTGGCAAGAACCCCAGTTGAAAAGGTTCATTGATAATTAAAACATCAATTGAATTTCTAATGGAAGTTGGCTCCAGGTACCCAAGCAGTATTCTCAGCTTCCTAACTTGGTCGTATCCATTCTGTGATTCCTGGGAAAAGCATTCCTTGCTTAGGTACTAAAACACCAGACCAAGGGGTCCCAGGTGTGCATGCTGACTAAAATACAGAAGGAGTCAGGAACCGAGACAGGTAAGCCAGCTCTGAGTCTGATAGAGTCATCAAACATGCCAGAAAGTAAGGAGTTAAAAAATGGACCTTTCTTCAAGGCTTTGTAGGTAGCATATTCATCTAGAGACAGGAGGTTAAGGAGTCAGCTCAGCCTTCTGAGACTATGCGGTCAGCAGAAATACCAAGAAGCTAGAGCCAGACAAGGCAAGGTCACCAGAATCAGATCCACTGAAACAGGACAATAGTGTGCCCTGTTCTGAAAATAATATTAGGGAATTTTCCCCAAATGATAAGAAGCAAATTTCAGGCAGAGAGAGGCAACCACATTCATACAATAGTCACTAAAGTAACCTACATTTACCTTTGCCCCATGGACTTAGTACAAAAGCACACCCCTGGGTACAGGCTTAAGATGGCAATGAGACACATGTCATGTGAAGTGGCATGATGAAGAAAAGAACAGACCCAACTAAAACAACTCCTCTGCAAGTGATGGCATCAAGAGTCTGGGTCTCTAGGTACCCTGTATAAAAACTGGAGTCACCCTGGTACTCCTAATTTCCATTTGCAGCCCTGCCTTATGCTGGATAATTAAAAAAAAAATAGTCTTGTATTTTTCTTAGTTGTGCCATTATCTGATTCTTCTGACAGAAAGCGCAAGAACCCACTGAGCCAGTGACAGAACTGCCTGAAAGAATAGTACAATCCTTGCAAAAGGGCATACTTTGTTCTAAAAATATGAGTCTTCTGAGATAACCCTATGGAGGCCTTCTATAGAATACCCACAGCACACACACTTCAGACAACATTGGATCCGCCCGGTAATACAAGTTGAATATCATAGACTAGACCTACTCAGAACTTCTTCTTGCTCTAGTCTCAAAACAAACAGAGGTTTTGTGGTGGTGGTTGTTTTTCCAGAAGATTTCTTAAGTTCCAAATACAAATACAGTTTATATTGTTTCCAAAATCCAACTAAGACCACATAGCTTAGTTGGAAGAGAAAAGATGATGCTGATGATCTTGGAATGCTGAGTTCCACTGGGAAATTCATCTCTTACCTATTGCAAAGTCATTTACAGTATTGAAGATGCTTGTTTTCAAAGTCCTGTTCAGCATAGTGTCATCAAAACATTAGACTGAGAGAGCCAAAGTTCCGATTGATTTAACTGAAGTACAGAATTAGAAGGTTGACATATCCCTGACTTAAACCTCTGTCAAATGAAAGCCAACTTTTTTTGTTCCTTGATAACTGAGAACAAAAGAAATAAAAAGTATAAACAAAGATTAAAAAATTGCATATCTGGGGGCTGGGGCTGAGGCTCAGCGGTAGCGCACTTGCCTGGCATGTGTGAGGCACTGGGTTCGATTCTCAGCACCGCATATAAATAAATAAAATAAAGGTCTATCAACAACTAAAAAAAATATTTTTTGAAAATTGTGTATCTGGTGTTCACCAAACATGACCACATCTGCCAGGTCAGATCCAGTTGGAGGTATACTGGGTTCAGTGGTCCTCCCTCACACTGTAAGGGAAACCTATTTTGTACTATCCAGATAGATAATTAAATGAAAATAGGTGAAGATTCTATACCTTTGTTTCTTTTCAGTATTTGATGATATTCCTAAGCTCTGTGAATTTCTCAGGGTGTTGAATTCTTTTTTTTTTAACTACTTCAATAAACAATGCTAGCACCAAAGGAATTCCATTGGCCATTCTGAAAAAAATGTCCTTAATCAGGATCAAAGAGCCAAAGAGCTTACATATAAATAATAAAAAGACAAAGAATAATATTAAAAAAGGTCTTAGAGACAAAAAGGATATACAAATGACTCATAAGTACATGAAAAGATGTTCACCATCATTATTTATCAAGGAAATGCAAATACAAATCATAATGAGATAACACTTCTCGCCCTCACCAACTAGAATAGCTTCAATAAAAAAAATAGTTGATAACAGGTATTAGTGAGAAAGTGGCAAAATACACAACTGGTAAAATAAAATAGTGCAGTCACCATTGAATAATAGTCTGGAAGTTTCTCAAAAAGTTAAACATACCATTTGACACAAATCTACTCCTAGGGATATACCTCCAAATAATGAAAATGTACATTCACTCAAAACTTTTGACATAAATGTTTTTAGCAGTTTCATTCATAATAGCACAAGGTAGAAATAAACCATATATCTCTCAATTGATGGATAAATAGAATATACACACACTAGAGTACTACTTGGCCACGAAAAGGGTTGCATTTCTGAACTTTGAAAACATTACACTAAGTGAAAGAGGTTAGATACAAAAGACCACTATTATGGCTTCATTCATATGAAATGTTCAGAATGGGCAAATCCAAAGGCAGAAAATAGACTAGGAGATTCTTACAGCTGGGACAATGGAGGGATTTGATATAATAGATAAAGGTATGGGCTTCTCTTAGAAGTGATAAAATGTGCAAAATTGTTTATGGTGATGGCAGCAACACTCTGCAGATACATTAAGATCATTGAACTGTATAATTTTAGTTGGTATATTATATCTTGATAAAGCTGTTTTTTTAAAAAAAGAACCAATAACTAATTTTTTCTTCTTTTGTTATTAAAGGTGAACATTTAATTTATACACTAAGTGGAGGAATAATCACTGAAATTCCACTATGCTTTTCACAAAGCAAATTTAGTCAAACATTACTTATCACCTGCCATACACACTATTATAGTTTGTTTTTTTTCACTGCTGTGACTAAAAGACACTATCAGAACAACTGTAGAGGAGGAAAAGTTTTATTTGAGGGCTTACAGATTCCAAGGTCTCTGTCTATATACAGCCAGCTCATTCCTGGGGCTCCAAGTGAGGTTGAACACCACCGCAGAAGAGTATGGCAGAGGGAAACAGCTCACGCCATGATCAAGAAGCAGAGAGAAAGAGACCCCACTCTCCAGATACAAAATGTAGACCCCATAGCCACATCCCCAATGAACCACTTTCTCCAGCTACACCCCACAAGCCTTCAGTCACCACTCATTTAATCTCATCAGGGATTAATTAGCTGATTAGGTTAAGGCTCTAACCCAATCATTTCCCTTCTTGCATTGTCTCACACGTGAGCTTTTGGGGGACACCATATCTAACCATAACATATGCTTGAATGGGTACCTTACAGTGATTTTCTGGATCCTTTGAAATCAGTATTTATTCATAAACAATGCCCAGAGTTCCATGTTGTTTTAAGGTTTATCCCATTCCCCAGTATACATACTCCTTGGTTAACAAGGACATGCCTCCCTTTAGGGAAATCTCCATGGGAAAAGTGAAATGGTGAAGTCTGTTGAAACCACCATTCTTTACCCACTGAATTCAGTGGGTACCCTGGAACCTTCATGAAGGTATAAATGCAGGCAACCACTTCAACATTCTCTCTCATTTTCTATTAAGCAGGGCTAGAGGTTTATTGAGTTTCTTCAGGACCTATCAATGTATAGTTTTCAAAAATGGTGAATTCTTTTGGGATATTTTTCTTATTTCCTTTCCATCAGGGACTCAAAGTACATATCTATTTAGACCACTTGAAGCAATTTCATAGGTCGCTGATGCATTGTTCAGGACTTTTTTCTCTTTCCTTCTGTATTTTGTCTTGGATGGTTTCTACTGCTGGGTCTTCAAGTTCACTAATCTTTGCTTCTCTGCCTTTTATCTTATCCACTGCATTTAAAAAAAATCTCACATTTTAGCTTATATTATCTAGGAGATTAATTTAATTCTTCCTTAAATATCTTAAGTGTCACTTACCTTTTTGAATATAGAGAGTTATAATGCATGTTCTAGTCTCCTATCTGATAATTGAAACCCTCGGTTCTCTAACCCTTTGATAGTTTTTTTTTTTTTTCTCTCCTATGGATCATTTTAATTCTTTTAATTCCCCCAATTTTTTAATGGATCCCAGACATTGTGACATTTTTACCATGTTAGTTTCTGGTTGTTTTTAATTTCTGATAAATATCACTGACCTTTGACCTAGGACAGATTAATTTATTTTGAAATTATTTGATGCTGTTGGGTTTAGTTTTATTTTTTTAAATATTTGATGGAATTTACCAGGAAAGACATCTGGGCCTATTGTTTTCTTTTTGGAAAGATTTTAAGTTATGGATTCAATTTACTTATTATATGTATTAATATATGTAAGGTATTCCTGTTATACATTTCTTTCTTTGTTTTTTTTGCATTCAAAAATTTTTAGTAAAAATTCAAAATATTCAGCTAAGAATTTTTGTCCTTTTTTAATTTTAAAAATTTATATTTCTATCTACATGGGGACAGGTTTTCACTCTCTCATTTCAAATGTAATATGCTGTTTTTTTTCCTCTCTTTTTCTAATTTTTTTTAGACATACGTATCAGTAGAGTGCATTTTGACATATTATACATACATGAGGTGCACCCCATTATAATTTTGATCCCTTTCTTATGGTTGAACAAGATGTGGAGTTACAATGGTCCTGTATTCACATATGAACATAGGAAAGTTGTGTCTAATTCATTCTACTGTCACTCCTATTCCCATCTCCCCTCCCTTCCCTTCATTCCCCTATGTCTAATCCAATGAACTTCTAGACTTCCCTTTCCTACCCTCCCTTATTATGGGTTAGCATCCACATAGCAGAACATTTGGTCTTTGTTTATGGGACTGGCTTATTTCACCTGGCATGATATTTTCCACTTTCATCCATTTACTGGCAAATTCCATAATATATTTTTTATAGCTGAGTAATATTCTATTGTGTGTGTGTGTGTGTGTGTGTGTGTATATATATATATATATATATATATATATATATATCACATTTTCTTCATCCATTAATTTGTTGAAGAGTACCTATGTTGGTTCCATAGCTTGGCTATTGTAAATTGAGCTGCTATCAACATTGATATGGCTATATCTCTATAGTATGATGATTTTAAGTACTGTGGGTATAAGCTGAGGAGTGGGATAGCTGGGTCATATGGTGATTCCATTCCAAGTTTTCTTTTTTTAATTTATTTTATTTTTTTAAATACATGACAGCGGAATGCATTACAATTCTTATTACACATAAATACCACAGTTTTTTCATATCTCTTTGTATATAAAGAAGGTTGACACCCAATATGTGTCTTCATACATATACTTTGGATAATGATGTCCATCACATTCCACCATCCTTGCTAATCCCCTGGTCCCTCCCTTTCCCTCCTGCCCCTCTTCCCTATCTAGAATCACATTTCCTAAGATATATTAACTCTATACCCTCTCATCTTCTCCCCTCAACATTTCGTCCATTCCAAGTTTTCTAAGTAATCTCCATACTGCTTTCCAGAGTGATTGTACCAATTTGCAGTCCTACCAGCAATGTATGCATGAGCCTTTTTCCTCACATCCTCACCAACATTTGTTGTTACACATATTGTTGATAATTGCCATTCTGACTGGAGAGAAATGGAATCTCAATGTAGTTTTAATTTGCATTTCTCCAATTGCTAGAGATGTTGAACATTTTTTCATGTACTTTTTTTAAACATTCGTATTTCCTCTTTTGTGCCTGTTCAATTCATTAATGCATTTATTGATTGGGTTATTTGAGGGGTTTTTTTGGTGTTTTTTATGTTTTTTGCATATTCAGCATGCATTCATGTTTAAAATACTAGAAAAATCTAGGGATAGTAGGAACATACCTCATCATTGTAAAGGCTATATATGCTAAACCCAAGGCCAACATGATTCTAAATGGAGAAAAATTGGAAGCATTCCCTTTAAAATCTGGAACAAGACAGGGATGTCCTCTTTTACCACTTCTACTTAACATAGTCCTTGAAATCCTAATCACAGCAGTTAGAAAAAGAAAAGAAATTACAAGGAAATGAATGGGAAAAGAAGAGCTCAAACTATCCCTATTTGCTGACAACATGACTCTATATTTAGAAGACTCAAAAACCTTCACCAAAAAGATTCTTGCACTCATAGAGGAATTCAGCAAAGTAGCAGGATATAAAATTAGCACTCATAATCAATTGTGTTACTATACATCAATGGCAAATAAGCTGAAAGAGAAATCAGGAAAATTATTTCATTCACAATAACGTCAAAAAATAAAATACTTGGGAATTAATATAACAAAAGAGGTGAAAGACCTCTATAATGAAAACTACAAAACACAGAAGAAAGAAATCAAAGAAGATCTTAGAGATGGAAAGACTCCCCATGTTCTTGAATACACAGAATCAATATTGTCAAAATGTCCATACTACCAAAAGTGCTATACAGATTTAATGTGATTCCTATTGAAATTCCAATGATGTTTTTCATAGAAATAGAAAAAGCAATTATGAAGAAGATTATGAAGAAAATAAGAAGCACTGTATAGCCTAAGGAATCTTTAGGGAGAAAAGTAATGCAGGAAGCATCATAATACTAGACCTTAAATTATACTACAGAGCTATAGTAACAAAAAAGCATGATATTGGCATAAAAATAGAATAAAAGACCAATGGAACAGATTAGAAGACAGAGAGACACACCACAGATACAGTTATCTCATACTAGACAAAGGTGCCATAAACATACATCAGAGAAAAGATAGCCTCTTCAACAAATAGTGCTGGGAAAACTGGAAATCCATATGTAGTAGATTGAAATTAAACCTCTATATTTCACCTTGCACAAACTTAAAGTGGATCAAGGACCATGGCATGAGAATAGAGACCCTGTGCATCCTAGAAGAAAAAGTAGGCACAAATTTCCATCATATTTGCTCAGGAACAGGCTTCCTCAATAAAACTCCTAAAGCATAAGAAGTAAAACCAAGAATCAATAAATGGGATGGCATCAAACTAAAAAGCTTCTTCTCAGCAAAGGAAACAATCAAGAACATGAATCTAGAGTTTAAAGAATGGGAGAAAATCTTTACCACTTGCATCTCACCAGAGCATTAATTCCTGGATATGTGTTTCTTCTTTAATGAACTTTGATGTTTATATCATTCAAGGAATTTATTCATTTAATCTAAGTTGTGGAATTTGCCATAAGTTTTTCAGAATATTCCTGTTTTCTATTTATTTATATTATTTGTATCTGTAACACCTATAGTGATGCTACTTCTTTCATTCCAGATATTTTCACTTTATATGTCCTCCCTATTTCTTAAAGATGTTATTGTCTATTTGTTTGTTTTTGCAGTGCTGGGGATCAAACCTAGGGCACGTGTTAGGCAAGCACTCTACCATGGAGTTAAAGGCTCAGCCCCCTCCCTATTTCTTTCTTCATATGGCTAGATATTTATCAATTTTTTTATTTTTTTTATTTTTTTTAAAGAGAGAGTGAGAGACAGAGAGAGAGAGAGAATTTTTTTTAATATTAATTTTTTAGTTTTCAGCGGACACAACATCTTTGTTTGTACGTGGTGCTGAGGATCGAACCTGGGCCGCACGCATGCCAGGCGAGCGCGCTACCGCTTGAGCCACATCCCCAGCCCCTATCAATTTTATTAATGTTTTCCAAATGCTAATTTTTATTTCATTGATTTTGCTATGTTTTTAATGTCCTATTGCTTTGCTTGCTGTTATTATCTACATTATATCCTTCTTTCTGCTTGCTTTGAGAATAATTTGTTCTGATTTTTATAGGAAAAGCTTAAATCAATGATTTTAGAGCTTCTCTTTTTCTTTTTGTTTTTTGGCAGTACTGGGGATTGAACCCAGGGCTTTGTGCATGCAAGGCAAGCACTCTACCAACTGAGCTATATCCCCAGCCCTTAAGAGCTATATTCTAATATAACAATTAAATGCTATAAAATTTTGTTTAAACACAGCTACATTCTACAAATTTTGATATTTTGTATTTCTATTTTTGTTCAGTTAAAATATTTTCTAATTTCTCACTTTCAAAAATTTGAATCAAACTATTTACAAAATATTCTGTTTAATTGCAAAATATTTTGAGATTTTCCATTTATGTTGTTATTTTTATATCTACTTGGAAGATTTTGATTTTTAAAATGCATTAAAACTTGTTTTATGAGACAACATTTTTTTATTTTAATGGTTATGGTATGTGTACATGAAGACTGTATATTCTATTGTTGGCATAATCTAGATTTATGATAAATTAAACTTGATAGCTAGATTATTTAAGTCTTCTCTGTCTGATATTTTGCTCATTTGTCTCCCCAATTACTACATAATGAGTATAGAAATATCCAAATCAAAACATAAATTCTTCACATTTAATTTATATCACTTTTTGCTTTACCAAATTTTAAAGCTCTGTTGCAAGGTGTTTATTCATTAAATATTATTGGCTCTTCTTAATAAATCAATTCATTTAAAAGTCCTTTATTTCTGTTACAATCTTTGATCTGAATTTGTCTTATGCTAATTTATAACTCTAGCACTACTTTTTAAAAAATGTTTAATTTGTTTTAAGTAGTTATACATGACAATAGAATGCATTTATGCCCTTTGATATATCATACATAATGGGGTATAATTTCTCATTTTTCTGACTGTACGTGTTGTAGAATCACATCACTCATGCAGTCATATAAATACATAAGGTAATAATATCTGTTTCATTCTACTATCCTTTCTCTTCCCTCCCCTCCCCTCTCTTCACTTTGCTCTAACTAATCTAAGGTAACTCTATTCTTCCTGCTTATTGTGAATTAGCATCCACATATCAGAGAAAACACTAGGCTTTTGGGTTTTGGGGATTGGCTTATTTCACTTAGCATAATATTCTCCAACTCCATCCATTTACCAGTAAATGCCATAATTTTATTCTTTAAAGCTGAGTAATATTCCATTGAATATACTACATTTTCTTTACCCATTCATCTATTGAAGGACACTTAGGTTGGTTCCATATTTTAGCTATTGTGATTTGAACTGCTATAAACATTGACCAGGCTGAGTCTCTATAGTATGCTGCTTTTAAGACCTTTGGGTATAAACTGAGGAGTAGGATAGCTAGGTCAAATGGTAGTTTCATTCCAAATTTTCTGAGGAATCTCCATACTGCTTTCCATTAATGTTTAAACAATATATCTTTTATCATATTCTAAACTACTAGTGACTTCTAATGAATTTCTTATAAATAACATATATCTTGTAAATAATATCTAGTTAGATCTTTTTAAATGAGGCCTAAACAATCTTTACATTTCAATTTAAATTTTTGGCTCCTTTACATGTAATGCAAATCAATATAAATGGATTTAAAGCTGCAGTTTTGCTATTTGCTTTCTTGTTTGTTCCATCTTTTGGGGGGCTTACTTTTTTTTTTAATGTCTTCTCTTAAAGAGAATTCAAAAGCTCTCTTAACTTAAAAAATCATTCCGTTGTATGTCTACTAATGATTCATCTACATTTCTTTGTTTCGTTATTTAGAGGTTCCTGTGAGGTTTATAATATACATTTTAACTCATTAGAGTACATTCAAAAACTATTATACTGCATAGTGTATAATTCAGGAATCTTTTTAAGAGTAAGCGTTCATCCCACCTCTGTGCTCTGTTTAGTTGTTGCCCTTCATTTCTCATGAAGACTCAAACTTTTACCTGAGGACGATTTTCTTTCAGGCTAAAGCCTTTCCTTTAACATTTCTCATAATGTAAGTTTGCTGATGATAAATTCTCTCATCTTTTGTTAGTTTAGGGAGGATTTGATTTAGCATTTATTTTTCAAAGGTATTTCTATTGCAGATAGATTTCTTGGTTGATAATGTCTTCCAATACTCAAAAAAATGCTACTACATTTTCCTTTTGGATAACGTACTTTCTGGTGAGAAATTTATGTAAATCCTATCTTCATTTATCTATATAGAATGTCCCATGTTTTCTGGTTGCTTTAAGTATTTTTATCACAGTTCCTCAACAATTTGTTATATTGTGTCTTACTGTGATTTTCTTAATGTTTGCTTTGTCTGGTATTTATAAAGTTTATTAGATGATGGGATTATAATTTTCACTAATTTTTCATAAGTTTAACTCTCTCTCTCTCTTTCTCTCTCTCTCATGTGTTAGAATGAAAACATCTCCCAACACACTGTCTGTTATTTCTTTAATCTTTTTTTCCACTGTTACTTCATTTTGAATACTTTCTGCTGCCTTCAGGCTTACTGATCTTTTCTTTTCAGTGTGTAATCTATTAATTTCTTCTAGTATATTTTAGCTTTAATCTCTAGAATTTCAAAATGGGTCTTCTGAAAATCTTCAACTTTTCATATTATCACATTTTTTATGTTTTCCTTTACCTACTTAAACAATTTCTAATAGGATATTTTACAGACTGCTAATTCTAGTATGCCCCTTGTTTCTTTCTGCTAATTTTTCCTCCTGAATGTAGATCATATTTCTTTCTTTCGTGCCTGATATTTTATCTGTGCTAGATATTGTGAAATTTATTGAGCATTGTGATGAATTCATTGTGTTCCTTTCAACAGTGTTGAATTTCTTGAATATAGTTTAAGTTACCTGCAAGTCAATTTCATTCTATCAAGGCTTGTTTTTAAGCTTTATTATGATGTGCCCAGAGGAATCTTTTTTCTCACTATAATTTCACGCACAGATAAGCATTTTTGTAAATATTAAAGGATATCTCCTATAGATCTCTACAGCTTTCCCTCTACATAGCTTTCTCCTCTCCAGTACACTACCATATAAACTTTAAGAATTTATTCTCCTTTTTAGTTCGAACCTCAGCCTCAATTCAGTGACAACATTGGGTTATGTTTTAATTGCTCTTTTTGCACTGTTAGCATGGAAATTTGACTGAAGCAACAGAAATTGGTATTCCCTTTCTTCATTTAATAAACATTCATTGAACAATCACTGTATGCCAGGCACTGCATGAGGCACTAAGTACAGCAAAGCAGAAAAATTCCCAGCCCCGTAAAACTTACATTGTAATGTTTTACAAGAGAAGAGAATATACTGGAAAAATACCTCTAGGAGACACAGAGAAAATATGGGATATTTAGGAAATGCAAAGAGTCAAGAAAATAAGCAGGAGCCAAGGTCATGCACAGGCACAAAATATGCCAAACATGGAACTCTTACTGAGATCAACAGGCCTCTACCCATTTCATGTTCTTGTATTATTTTCTCAAGCTTTGAAATTTTAGAAGAAACCATTTTATCTGACAAAAATCTCAGTCAGTTCTCCCCCTGCACCCCTACTGTGTCCTCAAAGGCAGGGAGAGGAAGAATAAAGATCCCTTAATTTCTGCAGCAGAAATGAAGCATTATTTTTACAAAGGTGGCACATGATCAGAAATAGGATCATAGAGATTAGGAAGGAGAGAGAATATAAGATGCTGAACAATGAGAATAATGACAAAAGCCCCCTACAGTTGCATAGGAGATTTGAGGTACACAGAAATGGCAGCAGGAAGGAAGAAAAAGAAGGTAAAAGCTGCCTTCTAGAGTCAGGGAAAGAAGAATAAAGTTCAGTTATTCTTTAGCAGAGACAAAGTGAGCAGCGGGAGAGGAGAGGTGAGTTCTGAGCCACTGGAGTGAATGTGGTGTCACTGGCGTGGCTGCAGGCTAACTAGACCTACTGCTGTGTTTTGGACAGCGGTGACTCCAGTTCTCACTACCCAGGACTGGGTTCATGGCAGATATGACACTTTTCTCTCCTTTTTTCTTATTCCCATATGCATTTGCAATGAACCCATCCTTAAACAGAGAAACTGGAGTGTGTCTGTTACCTGACATGGGAAAGGGCTAAGGAAATCCTCCTCTGCTAAATAAGAGGAAATTAGTCTGAGATCAGAAATGCTGCAAGTTTTCCAAACTGCATGGATTGCTTAGTCCCAGTGACTAGGAGATCCCCGTTTAATCTTACTGGGAATTTCACATCTTCCCAGCTTGGGTTTACTCTCCTGGGATTTTGATTTCAGGGATGTAACAGAAGGTAGCAATGATTTGACTATTGTTTCTGCGTTGAATTCCCATCAGGTATGGCGCACCCAAAATATGTCAATGGGCATGGGATTTGTTGCTCTAATATTTAGAGTAATTAAGTGTCTAATCTAATTAAGTGATTTTTCAAAATGCATACAATTTTTGCCATTTCACTAGGATGAGCAGTGGAATTTCTCTCCAAAAAACCAATTCCCCCTTTAAGCACAATCAGCTGTGAATCAGGAGTCATGAAGTAGTGAGGACAATTAAAATCAATGACAATATTTAGTTTCCTGCCAAGAGCATCTTGCCCAGTTAACAGACTGCACTCAGATGCCTGTGGTTCACCAAGAACACCCTGGGCTAGCTGGCTGCTCAGCTGGGGGACGCACTAATTGCTTTTATTAATGAGGAGAGCTCCCTTTCCTCCACTGGTATTCCTTGAACTTCCTCGGGCTTGGTTGGTGAAGCATGACTTCTACAAGCCAAACTCCACTTACAGGAGTTCTGTACTCATCAAAATCAGCAGAGCATATTTTGCAAGCAGAAACAGGAAAGAAAAAAAAAATTAGGTTTGAATTCCTAATAATTCTTTCAATGTAAATGTCTCAAGTTAGAAATGTGACATTTTGGAGTACAAAATCAAGTTTTTATTAAATGAATTTAATACCATGTCTCCTGCAAGTTCTAAATGTTAGAACATAGTAGTTAGATACTAGGTTTGAAGAATGGTGGATTTGGAGTCCAAAGACCAGGATTCCTGTGCACTTGCTGAGAGGCACCCATCATTTCACTTGATATTACTGAACTTTAGTCTCTTCTTTTTGAAAAGTAGATGTTCCAGGGTTATACTGTCTCAGAGTTCTGCAACTAAGATTAAATAAGACACTGCATTTGAGTAATCTATTAGGCAGTTCTAAGAGAATTGACTCTGAAATAGAAGGTGCTTGCGTATGTTCTCTGTGTTTATGCTACCAGAAATTCTATTACCCATCAGTGGGTATTGAGTACCATATGCCCACATCACACTGGCCAAGGGCTGTCAATCCCTGTGTCTGCTCAAGTCAGTGGCTTGTTAAACAGAAAGGCCAACACCTTTGCTAATCGAGCCATGGAAAGTTCAAAGGAGGATACTCATCTGTTCTTATTTCTATGATCTGCCATCCAAATGGAATGAATTATTTCAAGGGGGATTTTTGCCCTCATAATATTTTCCTTCAAAATAATCTCTTCCCTCCCAATTTGAATAATAATGCAGGAAAAGAAAGCACTGTGTCGGAAACAATATTGCAGATACGTGATAAAGTGGACAAGGAGAATATAAAATGATAGAATGAAGAGGAGATGTTGATAATGGTAGATATAGGCAAGAAAATTGTGGGAGATTGTGGAAGGAATAAGTAGCAACAAAGGAAGTCGCATTCTAAGAGAGAGGTGCTACTTTAGCAAGGAAGATCAACAGACTTAAAATCAACTAGAAAACCATCTTGCCAAGAGATCATTTTGGATGACAAACCAATACCTAGATCTATGTTGATCCCTATGTGTGGAAAGAGGGATGGTCTACATATGATACCTCTGTAAGTATATTTATCTGATACTTTCATAATGTATTATTTATTCTACCAAGATCATGTTTATTACAGACTGTCTCATCTTGGAGTTCTTTATGCCCCTGTCTGTCTCCTTTACTCCAGAGTATCCACTGGTCATGGTCCAGAGCCAGGTTTTATTCCATTCTGTATTATCAGCAGCAACTAGAACAGTGTTTATCACACTCTAAAGGTTTAACAAAATTTTAGAGTAAATTGAATTATTTGGGGACTTTATTATCTCTCATATGTGTTTGTATGTGTTTTTTTTTCCCAGAAAATTTCATTCTGAGTAAATGTCTCAAGTTAGAAATATGACAGTAATCCTCCAAATACCAGGAAGACAATTCTGATAATCTGTTTTCAACAATCCCTGGGAATAATTACCTGTGTATTCTTGATGGGGGCTTATCTTTCAAACTAAGAGAATAAGGACAGAAAGTGTGGGGTGTTTTTTGTTTTTGTTTTTGTTTTGGTACTAGGGATTGAACCCACGGTACTCAACCAGATCCCCAGCCTTATTTTGTATTTCACTTAGAGATAGGAGCTCACTGAGTTTCTTAGCACCTCATACTTGCTGAGGCTTGCTTTAAACTTGTGATTCTCCTGTCTCAGCCTCCCAAATCACTGGGATTACAGGTGTGCTCCACTGTGCCCGGCTAAGCATGGGTTTTAAATTCAGGTGGTAATTATCCTTGCTGGAGAGAAGAACAGGTAGATGCATAGTGTTGTATATATCAAAGAACTACAATGCAGGCCACAACTCTTGCCCCTTAAAAATTTTTAAATATATCTGTAGAAGAAGAAAAGATAACTGAAACAATGAAATGACTAGGAATATAAGCAAGTCACACACTTTCTCACATGATGGAGATACAATGAATGATAGAAAGGTAAGATTTTTCTCCATCACCAAACCATTCCAGCTTATCACTACCTACTCTTGTTAAGTTATCCTGAGGGAAGACTTTTAGTCCAAAGTTCCCTGATTAGTTTTTCTATCCCTGTTTGTTTAAAAGTGTCCTTTAGCTTTGAGGTAAGATGATGTGGCAGAAGTTGGTAGGATGGTTAGCCTGCGTCACTGGGCTCCATCCACTGAGACACCTTTCAAAGACATTGGAGAGGCAGCCTTTGGAAGCCCGGCATGGTCTGTCTTAATGGAGAATATCATAGTTTCCTCATACAAATGATAAAACTGCTTTTCTTCTTCTTACTCATTTGTGACAGTTCTTCCCTCATATTGTGAATGTGTGTAAAGGTCAGAGAGTGACTGTGAAAATGGTGACTTCAGACAGATGGGCTGAAGGTTGAAGACTGAGCATGTCTGACGCACTTGGCATTTCCACACACGCTGTCTGCACTTACTCTGGCTCCTCGGCCTGGAGGAGGTGCCTCTCCTACGTACCACTTTCAGTTCTCTTTGTCTTCATGGTGCTTTCTGTTCTCCAGAGCTAGAAGATATCAGGAATCAGTTTTTATTAAGGGGGGCAATGGTAAAGAAGGAAAAAAAATGAATTTCTGATTCTGTGAGGAGAGAAAGCTGTCTATAGGAGGCACTGAATACTTTTAATGTTTTCTTCATTTTTCTAAATCCAAGTAAGGAAAGTAAAACACCTGAGAACGAAGGTTCAGAAAGTCATATCAAGCAAGGACTTCACCTATTTCACAATTTTGTAAGTCAGTTGGCTGTGTTCACATTTGAAGTTGCTTGTAGATTGTGCTTATGCCAGATCAAGAGACTGTCATTAGAGAGGTTAATATTGAAAGCTCATGGGGTATTTTGAAACAGTGGGAAAACTTGGAAGGAAAAAAGGAAGGAGGAAAAGAAGAGAGGGGAAAAGAGAGGCAGGGTGGAGAAAAATTTCTCGTTTTGAAACAAAAATTTTGAAATTCATGTACATTCTTTTTCATATTTTAATCTGGAAACATGAATTTTTTAGAAAAAGATCGACTAAATTAACATTGTCAATTAAATATGTACAAGAGAGATCTTTAATTACTAGGTTTGTCTCTTTCTCCTATTCCTGCCATCATGACAGTAAACATAAGACCTGCAAGACTATATAGATAGCCTGGAGTGGTGGCGCTTGCTATAATCCCAGCAGCTTGAGGCAGGAGGATTGTGAGTTCAAAGCTAGCCTCAGCAATGGCAAGGCAATAAGCAACTCAGTGAGACCCTGTCTCCAAATAAAATATAAAATAGGGCTGGGGGTGTGGCTCAGTGGATGAATGCCCCTGAGCTCAATTCCTGGTACCAATAATAATAATACGAAAAATACTATATAGATAGAGGCTAACACAGTAGTCTTTGGGAGTAGCTTCATGGGTTCCAGTTACAATCAATTTCTTACTTACTGAGTGACTCATCTTTGTCTGTTACTTTATGACTCTGTCCTTCAGTTTCCTCAGTTATAAATCTGGAATGTGACTATAATACTTTACTCAATAAGATTATTGTAGTGGTCAAGTGCAATAATACACGCAAAGTACCCAGAGACTGGCACATAGCAAGTGCTCAATAGGTTAGACACCCACTCTCGGTTCATTTACCCCTCTGCACATCTCTCTTTTCCTTTTCAGCAACTTAATTCCTGACCCTTGGTCTTATATTGCACACAGAATGATTATATTTTCCAACAATTAATCGCGGTATTCATGGATTCTATAACATCAATAATCCTTCCATCTTTCTTCCTCTGTAACCTTGTTATCTAACAACAACTTGGGAATCTACAATTCACATTAAAAAAAAGTTAATAGATTGAAAGAAGATACCTATAACCTATATTAACAAAGGGACAGTGAACAGAAATATAAAGGCTTCCTACCAACTGCCCAAAGAAAAAAATTCAATAGGAAAGTGGACAAATGGAATAAAGAAACAACTAATAGAAAAGTAAAATGAACTATCAAAAAGATATATGAATGTAACCAGGAAGTTCAGCAATAGTGAAGCATTCCATACTCCAGAGATGGGCAATAGCTCAATGTCTAAATTGACCAAATGCTGGTGAGGATTTTGATAAGAATGCTCATATGGCTCTGGTGTAAGTTTAAATTGGCACATATACTGGATATACATACTTTGTAAGAACTCTTTGACAATGCCCATTAAAGCTAAAGATGGAAGGATCTGAGCACTGGACACCACTGAGTGCCTATCACCATGCTTCTCCAAACCCTGGCCTATCTAACAGCAGCCTGATTTTCTTTGCCCAGCCATTCCTGCTTCAGTACTGCCATGTGTTGCATCAGAAGAAAATGACCCCTCCAGTTCCAGAAATGGGCTTGATTTTTTTTCTAAAAGGAGTTACATAGTCATTAGCAGTGACCCAACTGCTAATAGATTCTAAAGGGAAGTCTTTGGGGCATGTTCTGGAAAAAAAGATTATAATTCTTAAGAGATCGCCTTAGGAGAAATAGCCATCCCTCTTCTGCACACAATTGTTTTTGGATGTCACGTTTGCAAATGATGTGACCATTTACTACCAGCCTGACAAGGAAGCCACATGCAGGATGGCAGGATGGAAGATGGAAAGGAATGGTTTCTAGATAACCTGATTGAGCTTTGAATAAAACAACCCTAAATCCCAACTCAAACCCAAACCACCTTTCAAGTAAAATAATAAATGTCTTTATTTCTTAGCCAGATTGAACTGAACATTTTGCTCTTTATTGAAAAAAAAATTCAATCTATTTCTAGGTACAAAGCCTACAAAACACTGACTCAGGTATAGTACACATGGTTATATATACAAAGATGCATTTGCAGTGATCTTTATAAAATACACAAAATGGAAACAATCAAATTGTTTATCTTTATTTGAAGGTTAAATACATTGTAGTCTAATTATACCATGGAGAACCATAAAGCAATTAAAGTGTTAAAAGGAATATATTTGATATATTTTATAGATATGGATATATACCAAAATTATAGTATAGAATTCTAAAAGTTACTAACATAATGTACAATATAACATTTGTGTAAACTATACAAACACACAAAACAATACTATTTTGTGCCAACTGGCATAAGCATATGGAGTAAACATATAAAAAGTGATTAATAAGAGCACATAAACTCATAATAGAGGAAATGAACAGGAAATGCTAAAGTTATAAAGAGAATTTCAAGTGTACCTAATATTTTATTTCTTTTAACAGAGACGAAAACCACATCTGAAGAAATGTTAGCATTTGCTAGTTCGGCTTAATGACAACATGAGTGTGTCTAATTTTACTCTCTGATTTTCTCTATGCATAAATAATTTATAATAAATATGTTTTAAAATAAAATTTTAAATAAAGAAAATTAGGAAAAAAAGAAAAGAGATATAGAAGATGAAACTGGGGGTTGGTTATCTTTCACTATTCAATTTAAATAGTTCTTTATTCTTTCAGAACAGGATATACAGTCAATCAATAAATATGTGAAAAAATGTTCATCATCTCTAGCAATTAGAGAAATGCAAATCAAAACTACTCCAAGATATCATCCCACTTTAGTCAGAATGGCAGCTATTATGAAGACAAACAACAATAAGTGTTGGCAAGGATGTGGGGAAAAGGGTACACTTGTACATTGCTGGTGGGACTGCAAATTGGTGCAGCCAATATGGAAAGCCATATGGAGATTCCTTGGAAAACAGGGAATGGAACCACTATTTGACCCAGCTATCTCTCTCCTCAGCCTATACCCAAAGGACTTAAAAATAGCATGTTACAGGGACACAGCCACATCAATGTTTATAGCAGCACAATTCACAAAAGCTAAACTGTGGGACCAACCCAAATGTCCTTCAGTAGAGGAATGGATTAAAAAAAATGTGGCCTATATACACAATGGAATATTACTCAGCAATAAAATAGAATAAAATCTTGGCATTTTCAGGTAAATGGATGGTGTTGGAGAAGATAATGCTAAGTGAAGTTAGAGAATCCCAAAAAGACAAATGCCAAATGTTTTCTCTGATATAAGGTGACTGACTCATAGTTGGGTAGGGAGGGGGAGCATGTGAAGAATAGATGAACTCTAGATAGGGCAGAGGGGTGGGAGGGGAAGAGGGGTGAATAGGGCGTTAGCAATGATGGTGGAATGTGATGGACATCATTATCCAAAGTACATGTATGAAGACATGAATTGGTGTCAATATACTTTATATACAAACAGAGATATGAAAAATTGTGCTCTATATATGTAATAAGAATTGTAATGCATTCCACTATCATGTATTTAAAAAATAAAATCAATTATAAAAAGAAAAGAAAAAGAAGCATTTTGTTGATAATACCTTTGAAAGAGAATTTTGAAGAGGAACAAATTCAGTCTTTGTTCGGACCCCTTCTGTTTCAGACCATCAACTTCCTGTTTGTGGGACCTTCTTCTCTAGGGAGACTGAACCATAAGTTGAATCACCTTACCTGTCTCCACAAAGGAATTCTCAGCTTCCTATGTGCCTTTGAGAAGTTGAGGATAGGTTGAAAATAAATACTAGCAAATGAAACTGCTTGACACTCCTTTTTATCCTCCCTGATGACATATATCTTCCCTCCCTAGCTCAAACCTACAATCCAACACCTCTTCCTAAACCCAGTTATGGAGAAAATAATTGCCACAGTACTCATTTACTGTGGGCCTTATCCATCCTTGACACATTTGCGCATGTTTTGGGTGACAGCCTTCCCTGCTGAAGCTTTCATTCCTACCCATACACTTTGCCTCTCAAATATAACACTCTCATTCCACCCACATCCTCTGCCCCACACCAGGCTCCACCTTTCCTATTGGACTTCCCTATTTGATTGCATCAAGCTGAACACATTGTTTCATCCACAAAAGGATTAGCCTGATGGGGTTGGTACTAGTAATCTATAAATGGAAGCTATACAAGATGGAGGAAGCATGGCTAGGACTGATCATTACAGTTCCTTCAAAGAAGACCTTAAATTTTGGACTCTTTTCTCCTTGGGCCTGAAACTTTTGACACTCTTCTCATTGAGAGCTGGAGTCCATAGCTTATCCTTATTTTAGATATGTATGGATTTTATGACTGTTTGACTTAGAAAACATGGCAAATGTTCAGATTGTGAGAAACCCTGGACTTAAAGCTTAAAATGGCTGGTGACTTCCACTTCCTTACCATTAGCTGTCTCTTCAAGTCCTACCACCACATAAATAATTCAACTGCCTCATGGCCACCATGCTGGGGAGGACATGAGGTAGTTGGGGGTCCAGTTGCCAGTCTCGGAATAAACGTCTACCAACCATCCCTGTCAGGTGCCAGACTTGTGACCATCTATGACCCTCTCAACTAGCTCACTCACCACAGAACCACTGAGTTGGTCATCATTATGCAGAACAGAAGAGATACACTGAGCCCTGCTCCAATATCTGGGCCACAAATTGTGAAATATAACAAGTTGTTTTAAAACACTTAAGTTTTGGGACTTACTATTGAAGAATAGATAATCATATAACTCCCTCCTCCCCAGAGCTATCTAAAAGGGCTCCTAGTCCCATGGTGCTCACCTGTGTAACATTTTCCCAGTTATTATAAATTACTAAAAAATAATTATGCACTCTCTTATATATTGCTGAAAACAATATATTACATAAATTTATCAAATAAAATTTTAAGATCTCACCTTTATCTCCTGTCTTCATTTTCCTCATCTCAAAATTAAGCAATCTTCCTATTAGTATTTTTAATATTTATAATTTTTGCTAAATAAAATAGAATTATAGTAAACAGCCTTATACTTGTATGAATATTCCCTATAAATATTGGATTCATAGAAGTCATATTTATGAAATGAATGATATTAAGATTGTGATACATGATATCAAGTTGTTCTCCAAAAGAATTAAAAGTTTTGTTCCTTGATGTTGTCACCAATATTTTATTATGATGATATCTGGTTCTCTAAGTACTGGCCACCAACGAACATTGTCAATCATTTATATTTTGCCACTCTGAATGGGTAAAAAGTTATTTTAGTTAGCTTTTTCACTGCTATGACCAAAGGATATGACCAGAACAACTGTAAGGAGGAAGAGTTCATTTGAGGGCTCACAGATTCAAAGGTCTTAGTCCCTAGAAGGCTGGCTCCATTTCTGGGAACTCGAGATGAGGCTGAACACTATGGTGGAGTGTGTGCCAGAGGGAAGCAGCTCACATGATTATCAGAGAGAGAGACTCCACTCTCCAGATACAAATATATACCCCAAAACCACGCTCCAATTCCCACCTCCTCTAGCCATACCCTACCACTTCAGTTACCACTCATTTAATCCCTATCAGGAGATTAAATCACTGATTGGTTTAAGTTTCTTATAACCCAATAATTTCTCCTCTGAACCTTCTTTCATTGTCTCACACTTGAGTTTTTGCGGGACACCACAACCAAACAATAACAAAGGAGGTAGCCCATTATTTTAACTAGCATTTCTCTGATTACTACTGAAGTTTGTAGATCTTCCCATGTTCATTACCATTTATGGATATTCTTTGGTGCATTTACTATTTGTTATCTTTTTAAAAGAATTCTAGTATATTGGTCCTTTATTTTTATTGACTTGTGATAGTTCCTTGCATTCTGAGTATTCATTTGCACTTTGTTCTATATGCCCAAAATACTATTTTATAGTCTGCTGTGTGCTTTTATTGATTAATGTATTTATTCAAGAGAAATTTATTGGGCACTCTCTGCCAGATATTGTTCCAGATACTGGGAATATAGCTATAAAACAAAGTCCCACCTCTTAGATTTGACAGTTTAGTAAGAAAGGTATACAATAAATAGATGTACACAGATTTAATATTATATAAATACTATAAAAATGATCAAGTGAGGTAAGAGATATAGTCAAGGAAGCATGCTACTTTAGATATGGTGGTCAGGGAGGTTATTCAAGTAATAAGTGGTATCTAGAGAGAAAACATTCCAATAGGATAAAATAACATGTGCAAAGGCCCTCAGGTGGAACCATACATGTTATGTTCCATAACAACTAGGAGGCCAGTGTGGCTAGAGGACTCCAAGAGAAGGATAGTAAAACTTGAACCTGGACAGAGAGTCAAGGACCAGAGAATGGAAGGTGTTGTGAACTATGGACAGTTGATTTTTTTTCCATGAAGCATTAAAGCATTAGGGATATCATATAGGGGAGTGACAGAATCTGATTTCTCTTTGAAAGGGTGCAGACTAGTTACTATGCAGAATAAACTGCACGAGTGCATGAGCATGTAGAAGAATTTGAAGCAAATGGGAACAGGAGAGAATGGGAGCAAAAATATGTTATTGCAACTTTTAGTGGGACTCAAGCAGGAGTTAACTGAACTGGGTTTTTGGCAATGGCGGTAGTAAGAAACCACCAGATTATGGATATAGTGTAAATGTAAAGCCAACCATAGCAGCTGATGGGATATGGGGAGAAAGAGAAAAGAAATTTCCAAGGTGTTCTACCTAAACATGAGGTAAATGGTGGCTCACTGAGATGAAGAGGAAAACAAGGAACCATCTTATACATGTTGACTTTGAGATGCCTGTCAACTATCTCACTGTCGTGTAGGCAATGGTGTGGAGGAGTCTGCAGGTCAAATGGGAGGTGACTATAGTTAGTGGCAGTCATCTGTGAGTCATTAGCAGATAGCTAGTATTAAAAGACATGGAACTTGTAGAAGTCAGCATAGGCAGGAAAGTGGAGTTGTCCAAGACCAAGTCCTGGGGCATTCCAAAGTCCATAGGGGGAAGAACTGAAGGAAGATGCCTCGTTTAGGACTGAAGAAAAGTGATCTGTGGGATAGGAGTAAAATGCAGAAGCCAAGTGAACTACTTAGAATAGAGACTGGTATATAGCAAATGCTACAAAAAATTAATTGCTGTCATTATTACTCTTTTTGAAGCCCCATGGTCCCTAAGTAGTCTTATGTGCTATGACCTCAAATAGGTCTGGGTTCTACGAGAGCATGGGCCAGTAGAATATGGCAGGAGGTAAAGCAATGTCAGATTCTAAGCTCAGAACTGAAGTAATGGAGTAAATTTGATCTACTTGAGAATTTAGAAGAAACTATTATATTTGGACATATGAAGGTCATTTGGTTATGTTGATAAAAAGAAGTTTTAGTGAAGGGAGACAAGATTCTAAATGAATTGGTCTCTAGGGAGAAAGGCAGATGAAAACATCAAGTGTGCTTTGGAGGAATTTTGCTCTAAAGAACAGAAAAATAGAGTAGCAGCCAGAGGAAGATACGGGATCAAGGGAAGATTTATTTTATTTTTGTAATATGAGCAATGTCCTTCTGAGATGTAGACCTGGTGATGGCAGTGAGCTATTGGAGAGCTGAAGTTAATGATGGAGGAGAGAGAGGAGTTTTATAAACAATGTTCTGGGTAGATAAAAGGAAATGTGATCCGGTGCACAAAGTGGAAACTGTGAGTGTGGATAAGGGCACAGATGGTTCATCCATTTGTA
Organism: Marmota flaviventris; assembly: GCF_047511675.1. Taxonomy (NCBI): domain Eukaryota; kingdom Metazoa; phylum Chordata; class Mammalia; order Rodentia; family Sciuridae; genus Marmota; species Marmota flaviventris. The sequence continues at coordinate 137,754,361 of NC_092501.1, read as the reverse complement.
ACTAGAAGCAACAAAGCAGATTGTGCAGGTGTAGAACTGGTGGATTGGGTGACACGTTGGTGGGAGGGCAAGGAAGTTCCTTCTAATTGATTGATTCTGTTTTTTTCAGTGAAATGAGAAGGTCATCAGTAGATAAGGAAGAAGAAGAAGAAGAAGAAGAAGAAGAAGAAGAAGAAGAAGAAGAAGAAGAAGAAGAAGAAGGAATATTGGATATTTGTAAAGAAAGAAAGGAAGGAAGGAAGGAAGGAGAAAGAAAGAAAAAAAAAGGAATGAGTGGACTATTTGATTTAGTCAGTGTGATTTCAATAAGAACTTTCCAGGACACCACTCAGGGCCCACTGGCCACACGTGCTCATGTTAGAGTTGGCCTGGTGTTTTCATACTCAGCCATGGCTGTGTCTCCAGCTGCATTGTTCATGTGGTTTGTGTGTCCTTAATCACATGCAGAATTTTCTTCCCCGAATTTGCTTATTTTTCTTTTATGAAATCTGCAACTTGCATGTTCTTAAAAAGGCTTCACTGCCATGTTGAAATAATATTTTATGAACACATTCTGCAACTTTCTTCTAGAATTTTTATAATAAATATTATGTGTTTAAAAAATTCCATGTGGAATTTTTTGTGTGTACAATTATCTGGCTTCATTTTTTTCTCAAAATGGCAGATAAGATGTTCTGATCTCATGTTTCAAAAGTCTAGCCATTCCCGTCTGAAATACCACCTTAATCAAGTGTTTGGATCTCCATGGTTGTCTCATTGTTCCTTTTATTTTCCAGTCCTGGGAATTGAACCCCTGTCCTCACACATGCTAGGCCAGCTCTCTACCACTGAGCTACATCCCCAGCCCCCTGGTTATTCCTTAATCTGCTCCTGTATTATTACCATGTGGCTTTAATTACTACGGCATTTTTTATTATCTGCTGGTAAATGTCACCATGCAGATCTCTTTTTCAAAAGTTTCATGATAAACCTTGGGAATTTTATTTTCCAGCTGAAAATTATCTTCCAGATGAGTCCAATTCAGTATAATAATCACCTTGTAAAGCATCATTTAAAATCCTGAAGGGGTTTTGATCTGGATTTAATTGAACTTATGGATTAATTGGGGGGAAAATTAGCATTTACAATCTGAAGATTTTTCATAGAGAATTCTGTTCATCTCAGTATTTATTTGGGTCTTCTTTTATATGTTTAATAGAGTTTTTATAGTTTTCTTTAATGAAAAAACCTCCATGGGAACTTAAAGGTATTTTCTGGTTCTGATACCATAAAACTAAACTCATCTATTATCTTCTACATGACATATTGAGTGCATTAATATCCTTTTTTGCCTATAGTTTCCTTGCCTATTATAAGAAGATGGTCATGAGTAATAAGAGTTAATACATGCAAACTCCTTAAAACATTATCTGGGAATGTCACTATTACTTTTCCTTTGAAGCCTCATAACCTCAAGTGGTTCTTTATGTTTTAGTTACATCTAACCGCTGCAGTTCCTTGAAGCAACACGTGCCTAAGTCGTTGCACACATTTTTCCAAAAATGTCTAAAAAATGTCTCCAGGCTCTCCTCTTCAGTTATGCAGGACAGAGCTTGATAGGGCAGGATGCCACTTATATTTTCAGAAAAATTGATCATATGATTATAAAAATATGTAAAAATTTACTTTGGAACTTCCCCATTCTTGGATGTTTATATTTGATATCCCCTTTTTGTTTTCTTTTAGCCGTTCTACATAATTGAAAATTCAGTAACTTTAAAAAAGTTTTTTAAAGGGATGGGGCTTTGCATACACAAGTTCCCTGAATTAGAAGTGTATATAGACAAGCGATAAAATAAATCTTTTGGAGAAGACATGTAAAAAAATGACATGTTTCATATTTAATGACTGGAATTTATATTACACTATATTTTGTTATTTTGCATATGCTTGCAATACCACAGGGATATATGTTAATCACCAAAAGAAAGAGGCCATGCCAAGCCTACTCTAGGTTGCTACATTTTTATGGCTAGATTTCCAGAATCAAAAGACCTATTACAGCCTTCTCCTGTTAAAATATGTTTTTCTAGAAAATACTGAATCTTCTTAGTACCAAAACATTCTCACAGAAAACTTTACTAGACAGGATGTACTTAGGTTGCATGTAAAGACTTCCAATATGTTCTCCATGCCCTTCTTCTTTAAAAAGCAGAGATTTAAAGAAAAAATTCCAGAGTTTTCTAGGTTGGAGTTAGAGCTTCTACAGAAGCTATTGATCAAGAGTGGGATAAAACGATGGCAAAAAAAGAAAACAACTTATCTCTATCTGACTCTCTTTCTTTTCTTTTTTTTTGGTTACCTGGGATTGAACCCAGGGGCACTTGACTACTGAGCCACATCCCCGGCCCATTTTTATATTTTGAGACAGAGCCTTGCTAAGTTGCTTAGGGCCCCACTAAATTACTGAGGTTCCCTTTGGATTTGCAATCCTCCTGTCTCAGTCTCCTGAATCACTTGGATTATAGACATGTGCCACCACACCCGGCTCTTCCCCCCTCCCCCCGCCTCCTTCCTCTTTCTCTGTCTACATGCACCCATGCGTGTGCACGCACACACACACACACACACACACACACACATACACACTAAATTAGGGAATACACCAAGGTATAGAACATATTCTCCTTTGTCCATTATTAGTTTTGGCATAATAGTTTAAGGTAGGCAATACCAAGATATTTCAAACCACTGAGACTGAGAGTCCAGGGATCATTTTTATAGGCAAAAAGTTCAATTCAAGCTGCATGACTGAGTCAACCATTGGAAAAAAAGAGCCTATCTCGGGAGAATTAAAACATTCTCTAGAATGGGAACTGGGGTACTAGGTCACTGCAAAGCTACTTCTGAAACTAAGTAAAACAGGCAGAGGAGAAAATAGCCCATGGAATATTAATGCATATTGCAGTCAAGGAAGAAATATGCTCCATTGCAGAGTCCTTATGACCTGGTGCTCTAATTACACATACCTGGGGACTTCCACATTCCCAACCCATGGGCCTGTGGTCTCCGTCCCTCTCCGAATGTTTATTTCTCAAAGTGTTAAACTTTTACCCAGAGAGTAGAATTGTTAAGATCAAGTAAAATAGAGGACAAAAAAAAACAAAGCGGAGTTGAGTCTAGAGGATAGAGACAAGCCCATGGCAGCTGCCCTGAGGCCTGCAAATGCCTGACACCTCACTGAGGAGGGCAAGTGCACTCCCGGTAGGTTCTTCCTTCTGTGCTGGCCAAGGCCCTCCAGGCCTGGAGATGCCCATTCCGATGCACTGGCTGTGCAGCCCTCCCTACTCACTAGCAATGAACCCATAGAGGAATCTTTGGAGGCCTCTTTGCAGCAGATCAGGAAAGATTCCAAAAACAGCATATATTTTCATCCCAATACAAATGCAGAGCCCAGGCACATTGTATAAATGTTTAGAACTTTTGCCACTATGCAAAATTAAACATGTTTGTCAAATCGAAACATTTTTACTGACTTAATCATTGTAACCAGCCAAGCACCAAGCTATGAATGAAGATTTAAGGTGAACATACAGCAGAGAAGGCCCCCAAAATATAACACTTATCCTCACCAATAATGTAATAACCCTCAAAAGCCCAGACCACAAAATATGCTGTCACAGAAAACTGGTAAGGTTCTGCAAAATAACATTTGCCAGGAGAAAAGTTCCACTGAAACTTTTAATCAACTTTTGTAGTGTCTGCCATCGTCTTTTGGACTTTGTGATAGCCCTATAGTTTGGCTCCTTAGAGAACATTGCTCCACAAGTTTGACAACTGTTTTTGGTTTCTGTTTGGGTTTTTTTCAGGTGGGATAAAATGATGATAAAAGTCATGTTTCCATTGCTAGGTATTTTCATTAGGGGAGCCATGGTCTGTTAGGAAGAGAAAGCAGGACTTGAAAGAGCTCATTCTCGTGGAAATTTCTCTGGTTTTAGATTTATGTGTCCATGTAAATCCGTCAAATGTGGGTTACATAGCATTTTAGAATAATTTCACCATCGATTTTATAGGGAACAACCACCACCAAAATAAGCTAGATAATTCACCATCTTCTTCTTATTTAATCCTTTCCTTCTATTTATATGTATATAAATATATTAAAAATATATTATACATATAATATATATACATATATATGCATATCTATATGCATATATATACATATATATATATATATATATATATATATATATATATAATTATAGATGGATGCAATATCTTTATTTTGTTTATTTATTTTTATATAGTGCTGAGGATCAAATGTAGTGCCTCACATGTGCAAGACAAGTGCTCTATCACTGAGCTACAACCCCAGCCCTACTCCTTTCCTTTTAGTTGAGCTAATCAAGATGGACTTAAAATCAACATGCCTAAAGGTTGTTGGAGTCCCAGGCATTTAATGAATGGTTGATTGATTAAAAGAAATGAGAGATCTATAGAGAAATTATACATATATAATGAAAAGCATTGATTGAAACAATACACAGGTTGGTGTTTTAGTTTAATTAGATGGATGCACCATAAAATCAAATTTTACTTCCCTGTATGGAAAATTCAACTGAGAATAAACATCTGTGTGGTCACAGATTCAGCAATAGTTGGAGGGAAATTGAAAATTCAGTAAGGGAAACAGGAGATGATAAAGAGAATAGGTAAAGTATGATCCATGAAGAGGCTCCAGGGATTATAGGGGGTTATGGTAGTGAAAACGTTCGGTGGGGAGAGCTAATACAGGCAAGAGTTTCCTAGTTTGTCTCTGGCCTTCTGGAGGGGTACCTTTTATCTCACGAAAGACTTCTTGAATGAATTGAGCTTTTAAATGAAGGATCTGGAGGAGATGGTGAGGCTGGCTGTCAGAGAGGAATGTCCCTGGTGAGCAGCAAGGAGAAAGGCCTGCATGCTAAATGGAGATGAAGGATGTTAAAAGGAGTCCCAGGCATCAGGCTAGAAGGGAAGTGGCCCAGGAGACAAGAGAGGATGCACTGTGGCAGCTAACGTGCAGTCGCTTCCAGGGACATCAGGCCTAACAATAACCATGTCAAAACTCAATTCCGTATCGAGAGGGAAAGATGTTGGAAGGAATTTAAATCAAATAAAACGAAAGGCCGTCAACACTATAGAGAGAATAGGATATGAAAATGACCGTGATGCCCTATCTCTACCTCCTGAACTTCATTATCCTTAAACTTTCCTGCTGTAGATTCCAAAACCATCATGACCAAGAGGACCCCATCCCAACCTTTGTGTTTCCAGAAATAGCAGCCGGTAATGCAAAGTTTCCCATCAGCACTAGCAGTTTTCATCCTTCTGTTATCTTGAAAGAAATAATTAAAAATGATCATGTTCCATAAACAACAAGATGAACTTGTTGTTTTATCAAATGCTTCAGAATTGGCAGGCATATCTCTGAGCACTAAATTCATGAACTTGTCTTATACTACATAAGAAAAACTCTGTGCTATCATTATACCCATTTCTCAATTGAGAAAAACAAGGCACAGAGGAATGAAGCAACTCTCTTATAGAGCTGATAAGCAGAAAACCTGGACACAAAGCTTGGAAATTGCATTCCTGAGCCCATGTTTATGACCAGAACAAATTAGTGTCTCCCAAAAAGCAGCACCAACACCAAATTCCAAGACCCTTGTTTTCAGGATTCTTCCAGTACTCATAGATATTAAGCAAGTTGTTTTTCTTTTTTACAGATGCACATGCATGGAGACAGGTATACATGAGCATGGACCCGTGACCCAGAGAGAGTTTGGCACATTTATACTCTATACTCAATTTATTCATGAGAACACACTAGCCAGTTCTTAGAATGTAGAGAATTTTGGCCTCATCCATCTTTGCAAAGTTGAACACAGTAAGCTCTTTATAAATCCTGGTTTGCTGTCAGATTTTATCTTATTTTATTAATTAATTAATTAATTTATTGGTACTGAGGATTGAACTCTGGGGCATTCAATCACTGAGGCACATCTCCAGCCCTATTTTGTATTTTATTTAGAAACAGGGTCTCACTGAGTTGTTTAGCATTTTGCCTTTTCTGGGGTTAGTTTTGGACTCCCAATCTTCCTGTCTCAGCTCCCCCCCCCCCCCCCCCCCGCCCCAGCTGCTGGGATTAGAGGCATGTGCCACTGCACTCTGCTATCAGATTTAATTTTTAAAGTGATAGATGCCTAATTTAGCTAATCAAGTACACAGTGTTTGCATAATCTTGCCTGCCTAAATTAGAACTCAAACTCCTCTGGATTTGATAATCATTACCATTTATTTTCTGGAACCATGCTATAAGGTTTCTATATTTAATGTATAGAGCAAGTTCCTTTTGTGAGAAATACTATCCATTGTGGATTTTTTTTTTTTTTTGGTGGCACCAGGGATTGAACCCAGGGGCACTTAACCACTGAGTCACATCTACAGCCCTTTTTTATATTTTATCTGGAGACAGGGTCTCACTGAGTTGCTTAGGGGCTCGCTAAGTCGCTGAGACTGGCTTTGAACCCACAAACCTTCCTAGCTGCTGAGATTACAGGCATGCACCATCATGCCCAGCTTATATTGTGGATTTAAAAGAGTAACTTCACAGGAATGGCAGTGGAGTTGGCAAGGTGAACGAGGGAGAATGGACTTGTGCTAACTGAATATATGTATAAATAAAATATCTAAATAGAGAAATATTATCTATGCAAATTACTTATGAAAAGACCCTAATCTTTCATGAGAAAGAAAATGTTGAGAGGAATGCATTTTCTCTTAGGAACTTGTAGAAGTCTTCTTGTTGAGGGAGTACTCACCACTAAACAGCCTCTATTTTCCAGCGCCTTCTCCATCCTTGTCTTGGTAACTTTGGAGCGCAAGGTGGCATCTTCATTCTTGGCTCCAATAAATTGCAATGTTTTTCTTTTATAAAAAAGTGGGCATCTGGGTGTAATATGCACTCTAAGACCCCAAAGATATCTAGGGTTGAAGAAAGAGAGAGACTTACAAATGAGGCAATAAAAAATAAATTACACAACATTAAATTTACTAAGTAAGCAAGATAATAGAGTCTGAAAACCAAAGGTGCTGAGTGAGCAAGCTTCCAGCCCATTCAGAGCTGAGATTTGATGTGACCTGCATGCTAATCCTACTGTGTGTAAGAGGCATTGTTGAGATGACATTCATTATTGGCATTAGTTATTCAGTTTGTATGACATTTTTCATTACTAACCTTCTCTTTTCCAAAGCCTATAACTCAGTAGTAAAAATTTATATCTTCCGTTATTTTTAAAAGGGCTGGATTTGGCATACAAATTCTAGTGCTTAAAATGGAATTTTATTTCAGGGAAAAGTTGGGCTGCATTTGAGTCTCTATTAAATATTACAGAGGGTTACTAGCTTAACTGTTAAATCTAAGGATGAGAAGAACAGATGATATCATAGGGAATGGTATTTTTATTTCTGTATATGCAATAAGAGATTCATAACCATATTAGAATACTAAACAGGAAAGTTTGAGGCTCTTAGATGATTGAATTCTCTTTTTGGGTATTCTGGGAAACCCTTGCAGTATAGCCTTCATATTTCAATGAAAGCTAGGAGACTTGTAAATGTGAAGAGCCTATAAGTGAAAACGGCTGATGGGCGAAGATTCAGGGCAAGATGCAGGGGGCCTCCTACGCTTCCAGTGAAGGCCATTGTGCCTGTGTGGGGTGGCCTCTCCCTGGGAACTGAGATCTGTCATGCTACCCTCAGACATTGAGTCATTGGTGCAAGATGGCATTTCTCAACATTTTAAAACACACACTCTCTCTTCATAGCCTTGTCATTCCCACACTCCTTTGGTTTTCACACACTTGAGTCACATTAAAATGGAAATGTTAGGACCACCTCAACACTCGACTCCTCATTTCTCTTTATTTTATACAATAATGAGCTTTATTCTGTCCTCCTCTAAAAGTGAGTTTTAACTGGAGGGAGAGCAGTGTGAGAGAAAATGCCTTTTGAGGTACCTGGTACATAGCAGAGTCTCAAAAATGTCAGTCCTGTAGCCGGGCCTCTGCTGGCAAAGATGGAAAAGAAGACTAGTGTTTCCAGTGCTACTGGATTTTGTATCTTCTTGACAATTTTTACTCTGGGCCTGAATGTAGATCTCCCACTGAACTTGTGGTCTAAGAGAAGCTAAAGCAGTTAAAAGAAGAAAGGCCATCGGGAACACAGAGTTAGCAGAATTATTGGCACTAGTAGTTTGCCTGAGGTTATTATTATTTTTTTTCAGCGTGCTATCATGAAACTTAATGTATCTTATTATTTTTTTGTATTTATTTTCCATTTGTGTTTCTCCATGGTTCGTCACATGCAATCTATTCAAAGTCTTATTTTGACCTTGGCCACTTAAGTATAAGTCTATTACAGAACAAGTTACGTTCTTGAGACCTTCCTACTTCTGAAAGCTTAAGACTGTCCATGTCTTAGTACCACACAGCTCCGAGTATGCTCAATCTATTACTTAGACTTTTTTTTTAGTACTAGGGATTCCTACCTAATAAAATCATTTTATTTCTTTATCAGAGTCATTCAGAGTGAAAAAAAAAATACTGGGTGGGTGTAAATGACAGTCACCACCTGTGTGTGGATCTGGTATATGCTCTCAGGCTTGCTCTCCACATCCTTCCAGGCTATGCCAACCTAGCCATCCAGCATGCTCATCTTAGTGGGTGGGAAATCTCAGTAAAATACTAATCTACCTCAGACCCAGAAAGCTAAGGTGTGACCCAAGTATACTGTCATTCTTTGTCATCTTGAGGAAGGCCTCACAGTCTCCAGAGAGGAAAATAACATGTGTTCAGGCTTCCGTATGCTGTTACACTGTACCTACAGCCAAACTCACATTAGTTTTCATCAAGGTTAACTAGGCCAGGTGCCATGGCTCATGCCTGTAATCCCAGCAGCTCTGGAGGCTGAGACAGGAGGATCACGAGTTCAAAGCCAGCCTCAGCAAAAGCAAGGCACTAAGCAACTCAGTGAGAACCTGTCTCTAAATAAAATACAAAATAAGGCTGGGGCTGGGGCTCAGTGGTCAAGTGCCCCTGAGTTCAAAGTTCAATCAATCCCCAGTATCAAAAAAAAAAAAAAAAAGAAAAGAAAATATTAACCAGGAGACAGTAATAATGAGCAGGAACAAGATGAGGTCCCTATGAGTGTTCTAGAATACCAAAAACCCATTGAGCCATGTTGATGACATTATGGCATGAGTTTCCAGGACTTAACCTGCATTTGAATAAGGGATGTGGCAAAGATTGAATATGGTGAGACCTCTGGGGTCCTTCTCCTCAATCCTTTGTCTGTTTCATTATTCATGTTATCACACTTCAGTGTACCTTCTTTTCACAGAGAAAGGCAAACTCATGCATCCATTTATTCAATATGTATTTATTGAATACTTAATGTATGTTGGGTTCAAAATTAGTTCCTTACTGCAAGGAGCTTTTATTTTGCAGAGGAGATTGACATGAAAACCACTGATAGAACATCAATTGATGTACTAGAAGTTTGGTTAAAGTGTTGATGACATTTAGAAAAGAGTGAACAATGAAGCCTGAGATGGAGCTGGGGAGTCAAAAGAGAATAAGAAACAAAAGATATCATAGCAGATTTCAGAAAGAAGGACATTTTCACCAGGCTTGCAAGGAAGTATAGGAGTTTGCTAATTAGCTAATTTACACCGAGTGATATAATGTGGTTTTTTTGGGGGGGGCGGGATACCCATTAGGAGTTTCAAACTAAGCCAACAACCTGGACCACACTGACCCACCTGCTCTCCCTATTAATTGCTCTATGTGTTTTTTGGTATTATTAAACAACCACACCTATTCCTGGAAACAGAATTAGCTTTAAGTCCTAACACTCACTGCACATTAAACGATCTCTAGCTGAATCTATTTTACTCAAGAAATGCTCATTTAATCTATTCTCCCATCTTCTTCACGATGCTTCTTGACAGCTTTCTTTTCACCAGCACTGTGGCTGTAGGTTTGGGAGAAGAAGACCACAGAGAGAAAATATTTTTCCCATCATAACACATCAGGAATACATGCTATCCATATGACTTATCACTATGGGTGCAAACCTTGACAGACACCTGGATAGTTTTTCCAGGCTTATATACTAGAAAGCAATTTTTATGTTTCTTCTTTCCATACTATATTCTTTGGAAGGAAGTCACAGTGTGGAAGCCCACACTTAAGAAGTAGGAAGTTTGGTTCCACCTCTTGGAGGGCAGAAGACCTACAGAAATTACCTGGATTCTTTTGCATGGGGCATGTGTCTATTTTCAACTATTTATTTTTTGAATCATTTCTTTCTATTGATATTTGTTCATAAATGATTACTCTGTATTATGAAGTACAGTATATCTGACAGAATATTTTTAAAACAACTCTAAGCTAGCCACTTTCTGCAGGTCCATTTGACCCAGAGGGAAACTCAACCATCTTTGCTTCAGCAAGCCCCAGAAATGTAGGCCATTCCTAGCTCAGCCTTGTGCCTTCGCTCAGGCCTCTCTAGCCAGTTCCATGCTTTTAGATTTCATAGACCTAAGTCAGAGAACCAGCTGCTACCTCCCACAAACTCCAGGACATACCTATCAAATGGATTGATGTGAGGAATCCTTCACATGGCTAATAATTCTCTTTGATGTGGTCTTCGCTGTGAGAACTCTTTCATCCATTCTCTAGGCTAAACTTAGACAACCTTGAAGGGACTAGAGAGCTAAGAGTCTCAAAGCCAGAGTTGCATGCTCTTCCTCTTCAGCATGAGTTCTCTGCTATCAACTGTTTTTAGAATTTATGATCTCTGCCCCAGAAAATGTAGGGATAATCATGCTTACGGTTCTGTTACATTGGCATAATTTGTGGTTCTCTGTGTCGGTAAGCATTTTATCTCAGTGACCAAAATATCTGACAAGAACAACTTACAAGAGGAAAAGTTTATTTTTTATTTTTGGTTTCAGAGGTCCATTCCGTGGTCTGACAACTCATTGCTCTGGGCTCAACGGGAGGCAGAGCATCATGCTGAAAGGGTACGGTGGAGGGAAACTGCTCATCCCATAGCAGCTGAGAATGAAGAGCCAAAGACAAAATATAATCACCAAGGACATACCCCCTCCACTTCCTCTAGCCAAGCCCCACATGCCTACAATAAACCATTCAAAGTATCAATCCATCAATAAATTGATCCATTGATTAGCTTACAGCTCTCAGAATCTAATCATTTCACCACTGAATATCACTTCCTTGCCTAATGTATGAGTTTTTCAGGTGACACTTCTTATCCAAACCATAGCATTCTCAACATGTGGCCTGGGATCAACAACATCAGGAACACCTGAAATACTTGGAAATTCAAATTATCAAGCCCCACCCCAGTCCCACTGAATCAAAAACTCTGAGATAGGGCCCAGTACTCTGTGTTTCAACAGCTCTTTTACATATTTGTGAAGTAAGTTGAAGTCTGAGGGCCACTGCATACTTAGAAGCTTCTGTTCTCTCCCCATAGCTCAACTATAAGCTCTTTGAGAATCATTGAACAGCCTAACTTTATATGACTCAACACAGGGTAGGCACTCAGCAGTGTACTGAGACTGATTTCTGTATTATTCTTCACTATTGAAGTAGAACAGTTATTTTTCTAAGGGTAGTATTAGCCTCTTGCTGTTGCTAGGCCCTGGGTGCCACCCCGTCCCTTATGAGTTCCCTTGATTCTGCCCATTACTTTTATGACCTTTTATTAAAATCCCTCTAGTTAAAACTTTTTGAGCAATGCCATTTGTTTCCTGTCAGAACCCTGGTGGATGCCATATCCCAAGAGTATATTTATTTCCATGAAGGACCACAAAAAGGAATGCTTATTCCAAAGGAGAAAATTATTAATAGTATACTTTTAGGGTTTGGTTGTTTGAGGGTAAAGAACTTCCTTCTATTGTTATAAAGAAATAGCTGTAATTATTATCTACATTCTGTGTCCTGGAACTTTGCTAATGTTATACATTTCACTCTCACAATAATTATCATGAGGTTTTAGTTATTTCATTTTTACTGGAAATCTAAGCTCAGAATAGTGTCTTGCATAAGATTACAGAGTCAGAAGGTGGGAGAATCAGGAATGGCACATCCATCTGGTGACAGATCAGTATCCTCACCTTCCTTGTGTGCCCAAAGCATTGTCCCTTTGCATGTAGAACGCTGCAAACTGTTATCCAGGAATACAGGTGCTGTCAGGCCAGTGAGGAGGTAGAGGAAGGCGCAGTAAAGATACCTAATGTGACTTCCATGTCTACAGAGAAAGGCAGGGAACTTCATCAGGGCCTGACAGACTGCCAGAGGGAAGAGAAGACAAGAAAAGAGAGAAGAGGAGAAGTCAAGGTTATTGGCATGTCATAAAGAGCAAACATGTTTTTAAAACATACACTGGAAAGACAAAAGTAAATTCTACAATATTAATGGATAGAAAAGAGAACAAAAATAAATTTCACAAAAGAGGCAATTAGGAAAGAAAAATATAAGGATGGTACAGGTTAACAATTGGAGAGTGGATTTGATTAACCTAATTTGTCAATTCTACTTGCCAGGGACTTTTGCTGCCTTGCTACCCTGGACAGAGGGGGGCAGAGAATGGACAGAGAGCCTGTCCAGGGAAATAGCATCAGACAGAACTTTAGCCCTTATATCTCTGGGTAACCACACTTTTCATTGCCATAATGCATCTCAAACCTGATCTATACAGAATGCACCTTGCCTTCCATAAATAGTACCAATCTGCATCTGTGTGGAAAAATGTGTTTTTTTCATGGGTGATTTATATAGAACAGGTTGACTTTCTCTTATCCAAAATGCTCAGAACAAGAACCATTTCAGAATTTTCATTTTTTTCAGATTTGGGGATATTTTCATAGACATTACCAGTTGAACATTCCCTGTCCAAAAATCTGAAATCTGAAATGCTCTAAAATCTGAAGTATTTTGGACATCCTTCATATTTAAAAGTTGTCATATTTCAGAGCATTTCAGATTTTGGATTTTTAAATAAATTTTTCCCAACTCATATAGCAAGTAAATATTTGTTGAATAATTGAGAATGTGACTTTTAACTAAATTGAAATGTCTTCTCCTAAACAGAGGAATGAAGTAGTGACACCATCGTCCCAACTGTGCTTTGTGCTAGGAACATCATGGTTGTAAGACTTCATGGAGTGGGAGGATCAGGTAATACCCAAGTAACCTTTAAAACCACATATATTCCATCACAGAAACAAACAATCATGGATGGAGAATGATATGGTGGTCAAAGTCCTCTGTAAAAGAGACATTTGCACATAGACCTAAAGAGGTAAAAATAAAAATTGAAATACGGGAGCAAAGACTTTTGGATGGAGAGCTCAGCCAGAGCAGAAGCCTCCAGGTAAGAAGGTTCATGGGACCTTTGATTATGTGCGTCCTGTGTAGAGTAAGAGGAGAAGGCAAGAGATGAAGCTGGAAAGTGGAATCCATTTGAGATCATGCACAAGCTGTGAGAAGTCCTCAGTCTCCCAGCTCCATGATTCTGTGACTCCATCCCAGACTTGGGTCCGTGTACAGAGGAAGGTGGAGGCACTTTCCTTTCTTTGCTAGGCATCCAATTCTTCTCCTGGCAAGTTGTCCAGGGAGCTCTCTCTTGGCAAGTATGGGCTCCCTTGACTTTATAAATGGGCAGCTTGTAGTCAAGCATTTCCAAATGTGATTAAAATGGAACTGCCATTGAAATCAGGTTTGGCTGCCCGTCTCTCTGGTACTCAGAGAGAAGAGCCCCTCCTGGACTTGGCGGGCAAACCCAGCGACACCGTTTGGACTAGATTTAGGAAGGGCTGCCAGGTAGAGAGGAGACTTCAATAACTGTGCAGCCAAATTAGTAATTAGAGAGCCTGGGTACTGGGGACGCACCATGAAAAGCCCTACGACCTCTGCATAGTTGAAGTCATTGAGATTAATGAGCTCTGAAGCCAGCGCTTCATTTTAGAAAACGCACATACTTTATGATTAACTCTAGATGTCCACACAGTGCCCGGAGACTGATCAAATGCTGTTCATTGAAATCAGAAAATGCTAACTGCTCCATAGTTTCTTTTGGCTGGTGCAGCCCTTGAACCGTTCAAAAAAGAGAAGGGATGTCCCCAAATGTCCTATATCTGCAGAGAAGTATGGATGAGATACATAAATACATTTTCCTGGATGGTTTGAGTTTGAATCCAAGGCCAGCAGACCAAATCTCTACAATTTCTTCTCAGTGGTTAGCTGCGCCTTGGAAGAGATGGTTCCAGAAGGATACACAAAGGTAATGCTTTACGTAAACGAACTGTACCTGTTCATGAGAGTAATATTGATGTGCAGCCAATGCGGCAGCAGCACGCTTCCTCTGTGGCTTGTTTTAATTGAAACTGATGGAGCTGAGGAACTGACTGGATTTTGCATAAATCATCATCGGTAATACTCTTTCAAGGGTAATCACAACATTAATATACCAAGCAGGAAGTGAAATAATTAAAATTTAGCACATTGAGGTATTGAAGTTTCCAAAATTAATCTAAGGCACTTTTCCTCCGTATAAATGAGCAATCACGTCAATCCATAGAAACGGACATTATACTCTTATTACATCCACCCTCAGCAACAAGAATATTCCATGTTTCTTTCTACATTGCAATATTGCTTATACTAAAATACTTTTCTTTATTCCTGTGTGGTGCTAGTTGATTGTTTATTGTTTTTTTTTTCTTTTAAATTCGTTCTACCTGTCTCTAAGCTAAATAGGTGTCATAAAGCCATGTAAGGCAGAAATCCTATAAATCTGGTACGTTGGAGAGAAAAATTGTACCCATGTGACCCTTAGGAAGACAACTGCTGCCCAGAGAGTGAACATGGATGTGTACAATCAAGAGAAACCTGTGGTGATGATCATCTCATTTCAATATATCAACACAGAAGGTAATAAAATATCCAAGCTGGATCCTATGCTGAGCCACAGGGGTAAGATCTCAGTGGCACTCAACAGCTCACTTGCCCTAAGGAACTGTCTTTAATGCTTGATACCTTACAAAAGATAATAAGCGAAAGAGCTCTTTGAGTAATATAATCTCACAAGCAGACAGCTTGAAAACAGAAATATTTTTCAGAGCACTATACCCCAATGTTATAAAACTGGGAAGACCTTGACCTAGAAGCGTAAGTAAATAGCAGTAATGATGTTGCCTCCAAGACATTAAGAAGGGCCCCCTCCAATGGCCAAATTCTTGATACCCAGACAACACCACAGACAAAAGTTAACCCTACCCCAAACTGTAAAGTAGATAAGGTCACATTTAGTGTCTCCAAACTTTCCTCCATGTCACTTTTTTTGTCTTCAACATCATACTTTCTCTAGGGAGTTAGGAATCTCTCAGTGTCTGGAGAGCAATGGTGGTAATGAGTCCCTATCACCTTTGTAAGCAGAACTTGAATAGAGGAGTTCACCTAGATTTAATTGGATTGGAAAAAGAGATCCCAAAGAATGGGAGGTATCTCAGACCCTTGGGGAGGGAAATTAGCAGTGAGATACTAGATAGTGACACCAATATTTCTTAAATTACATTATTCATCAAAAATTCCCAGGCAGCCTTATGAAAAGCCACTTTTGGGAATGCATCATATCCTGCACTGAGAAAACTTCTAATGGGTTTGGTCACCCTTGAATGATGGAATATATGAGAATAAATGCAGAGTAAGGAGAGTTGTCAATTAAAATCAAGTTTCTGAGGATTACCTGGCCAATGAGAACTATTAGCAAACCATGACCTGGAAAACTGGTTCATTTGGGAAAAGATTAAGAACCTTCACCACATTATCTTGTGTCTTCTTAAAAGAAATTTGACTCTTGAATGTTTAAAATAAAACTCTTCCTGTTGATATCAGAGACTCAAATGTGAGCAAATTCCACTGAAACTTCATAGACACAGTATAAGCATAAGTTGATGCCAAGGTCCTTGATCAAATCATTGGTATCTTTAAACCTGACCTGGTACACCTAGAAAACCTATAACATACATAAAGTCAGGATGTGTTGAATGGATGTCTATTAATAAGGAAAAAGAATGATGAGAAGCAGAGAAGAAAGAGGAGGAGAAAGAGAAGAGGGCAGAATAAAACAAAGATGAGGAGGAGTAGAGAAGGGAGGGGGAAATGGAAAAGGTGGAGGGAGAAGAAGGGGAAGGTGAAGAGGAAGAAGAAATCAGAGAAATGCAAACTTCCTTTGTTGTCACTAGCAACATTATCATGAATATCCCCCACATATCCTCGCCCTTAGGCACCTGCCTGCCACCAACCACAGTCCGCCTTTGTGGTGAGATACCTCCTTGACACGTTCAATAATATATAGAGAACCTATAGTATTTCTGAAACTTTCACATTTCCTTCCAAAAGTAGCCTCCTAGGCAGAGTGGGTATACCCAAAGATCTGTTTACTTTCCCTTCTGGAGATGTGTGAAAGTGTCCCTTTTTCTAAGTTTCTCTGATGATAGAGCAAGGCACGTTTTGCTCCCAGACTTTATTTTGGTTTTGATGGTTGAATTTTGATAATTTTGTCATCAAGCATAATTAAGAAAATAAGGTAATTACAAAGTACATGCACAGGTGAAACATAATTATTTGGACTCCCAGGAAATGAGCTTTTACAAGCCAAGTAGCAACTTGAAGCTAGATTGTGTCATCCTTCTCTGAATTAAAGGTGCTGTCATCTGTACTGGGCTGAATTCAAGTGAGCAATCAGCCAGCTGGGGAACTAAATACAAGAACAAGGGGGGTGCAACCCCAAGAATCTATCCGGTCCCTTGAGTAACCAAGGAAACCCCATAAGTGTTTAGAGTTGATGGGCCTTCAGAGAAAACAAAAAAAAGATGCTTTCAATATTTTCTTCTGCCAGCTAACTTCCCCTCCTTTGGCCCTACCTCACAAAATAAGGCATAGCCTAAAATAGTCATGAGGGAGGTCCAATTTTATGGTCAGCAATATATAGTCTGAGAGTATAAACTGCTACCACGTGTGGCACAAAGTTTCATCCTACATCAACCTGAGACTGGGCTGGGTGCTGACTCCAACCTAGACCTGACCAAGACTTTGTAGATTATTCTGGATTCGTCCTCCCCTAGGGCCAAGAAATATTGGAAATTGGTTCAGAGGATCGTCCCACTGAAAGTGAACAGGCAGTTAGGCTGTGTGGGTATCTGTATGTTTTTGCCATCAGAAAAGATTAACAGTTGTGCCAAATTCTAAGTAGGAACTTGCTTCAGTTTACGCAAATAGCAGAAGTACAGGGATATGGAAAATGAACAAATGGTGGCAGGAATCTTTGGAGCATGTATTGAAGGATCTTCGTATTTGAGGCAAATAAGTTTTCCTTTGGGTTTTGATCTTAGTTTTACCTAGAAAGGAAAATGAATTTCTATTTGGCTTGTTTACAATTTTTAAACTTATTTGGTAAATAGTTTGTAATATTTGAAACAGTATATAATGAGAACATTATGCCTCTTGCAGCAAAAAATAATTAATAATACTTGGCACTTAATGACACTTTTCATCATTAAATCTCTTTGTAGACATTAATTAAGGGAAAGATACTTCATCTTTTTAAAATCGCTGTTATGCCAGTGTCAGTGTGCTTCATGAATATCAGTTGCTACGGGAAGGGAAATATGTAGAATCCAAGACACCAATCTGCCAAAGAGTTACTTGATAGGTAAACATAGGCTTGTATGTGATTTCCACTGTGCTTTATCCCTTAGGTTTGGTTTGGCAATAATTTCCATTCATGGCTTCATCTTAAATCTACTTTTCCTTGATTGCAGCTACTGTGTTATTGTATTTAAAAATATTTTTTAAATTTTTTTTAGCTGTCAATAGACCTTTATTTTACTTATTTGTATGTGGTGCTGAGAATTGAACCCAGTGCCTCACATGTGCTAGGCAAGCACTCTGCCACTGAACCACAACTCCAGACCCTAAAAAATATTTTATTAATTATTTTGAGTTGCTCAAATGTAAAATCTTTATGAATACATGTAACAAAAGTACTGGTGTTTGTGGAGAAATCGTTCAGTCAGTAAAGTCGACTGTGTTTTCCCTCCAAGAAAGTCAAGGTTCATTTGGAAAGAGTGGATCAGTTTGACCTTCCTCCTTCCTCAGTCAACCGGGGCAAAATCCTGTTCACCTCTAGGGACACATTAACCCTTACTTTAATGCCCCTGGTCCCCCAGAAGTCTGTCCATCTGGTTCTAATGTCTGAAATTCTTAGAGCAATTGTTCCCCACTTCCTGCTTCTCATACAAAGTAGCTGCCAGTGGTCCAGGAGCTTGGCATTCTCAATTGTTTCCATCTTCATGTGCATTTGCCTCCTCCCCTCCCACACACATGCATTCCTCCATCAATACTTGGTGCCTCACTGCCATTCCTCCAGCAATAACTTTTTTAAAAAAATTATCTTCAATTGTTCCCTTGCCTCTGACTCCTTCCTCATTGGAATTCTTCAAATGCAAAGTATGTTTGGGTGTGTATCCCTCCTAGGTATCATCTGGTCCTTCTCTTCATGTTGGACTTCTTACAAGAGGATCCTTCTAAAAGAGTAGCTGACATTTTTACCTGCATTTCCTCTCCTCCCACCCACTCTTTTTAGCAATACCAACTGGTTTCTGCCCTCACAGCTTCATGAACTATGACCCTGACACCCTGCAAAGGAAACCAAGGATCATCTCATTGTCAACTCCAATAGGTGCCTCCCCCTCAACATCTCCTCCCTGGGCTCCTTTAATATTCTTCTCTGCTGGATCTCTACAGGCCTGCTGAAAGCTTCATTTTAGACGTATTCAGGGCTCTGGTCTCCCTGAATGTTGTTGCTTCCAATGATTCTGTCCTATGAGTTTTAATCACTGACTCCTTTCTCCCTGAGGCACTTCATCTATCTGAGGCTTTAATCACCATCAGCGATCACAGGTTAGACTTATTATGCCCCATGTTGCTCCCTCTTTCCTCTGCTTAGGGTGCCCATTCATTGCTGGACAGCCTGAATAACTCCCTGTCTGCGAATCTTCAAATCCTCTGTTTAAAGAAATTTCACAAATGCCCTTTCTTCTTTTTTCTTTCCCATGCTCTGCTCTCACTAACCCTCTGTCCTCAGCACTCCGATGGCATTGTATATGTATTTATGTGTATGTGTGGATGAGTGTGTGTGTTTAATTTGTTGATGTCTCAAGATTTCTTAAGGAAATGGACTCAAGCTGAGTGATTTTTCATGCCCCAATAAGTCAGACCAAGTTGACCCTTTGGATTAGAGAATAGGAGAAAGTAACAATGTGAATTCAATCCAAGGCTACTTTTTTCTTTGCTTTACTCTCAAAGCAGCTGATGAGCAATGCAAAGGCTATACATCACACAATGATGCAGGAGCAGACCCCAGCTCCTCATTGCTTACCTTTGTTTCTTACAGAGGCATGCCCAGAGTTGGTGATATTGGCAGGCCACACAAAGTAAAATAGCTGCTATGTCAGAGAAGCTGAGAACTGGGGAGTTTCCTGCCTTTTATATCCACAGCTGTATCAGTACCCAGAAAAATGTTAAAACAATATATAAGGAAATAAGCTTGCAATTTAACTGGGTGAGCCACAGCTGAATAGCCAGCCTCCTGGCCTCAAAAGCTAACTATTTCTACACTGAGTCAAACTTCCCTAGTCCATAGTTGTGGCTAGAGCCTAGTCCTTTTCTATTATGTCCACTAAGCAGTTTTTTTTAATATGAAAAGGCCTTGTTTATAATAATTTCATAAATATTTAATAAATTAGTTAGCAAATGAGTGATGACAGCATGGTTGAAATAATGTGTTCATTGTGTTATCCATTGTCTCATCACTTATTGTCAAATGAAAAATTCAATACCACTGGGTAGGAATAGCCAAAGTTTTTGTTCATGGATTATTTTAGATAAACAGTTATCAAAGATAACTCAGAGACATTGGTCTAGGAAGACAGAGCAAATTGTAAAAATGGAGTCTGCATTTTCTATCTCCCACTATAATTTCAATATTACATTTGTTTCAGACTGCTTCTCATCCAGTTGGATAAGGCCAATTTAACTGTGGTGACATAAATGATGATTTATTGTGATTCCATTAACAAGCTCCTTTATGAAGGATTTAAAAGTAGAGCGGATTAATGTATGTGTGCATGTATGTTCATTTTGAGAGACTCAATATTCATTCTACTTAAACTGGACTTTGCATTATAAGAGCCCTATTTTCTATAGTATTGCTTTGCATGCAAAATAGCAGCATAGCTACATATCCTACAGGAAGGATGTAATAACAACTTGGCCAAATGTCTCCAGAGACACAAAAGAAATATAGCTCCATAAATAATGAACATTTATGGAAAAACTTCTATGTGCTGTGGACTATGAAAGATTCATCTTTAGACTCAAGAAGCTTACAAATGTGTTGACAAAGCAAAACATATATACATGAAACAATTGGAAAGAGTATGCTGACTCACGGGTTAGATTATGCTGTACAATAAGGATGATGGTGAACACATTATTGGAGAAGCAGCAGGTTCTTAGATGTTGGTTCTGGGTTTAATGTCCCTCTGCTAGTTCACTTTGATCTTAGGGTGGACTGAACTCACTTCTCTCCACCTAAGTTTTCTTATTTTTATAGGTGACTTATCTATTCTATTGACTTGCCAATTCTGCACCATTGAGAGATTTCTTCAATGCAGTATTGACATTAGGTGGACTGGGTGATGCAATAAGAATATATATTTAATTTGCTTACAATGATTATGATCAGATCAGAGGAAGATGCACATCATCTCTTTCATAGAGGTTTTTGTGCACTCACTCAGGCTTAGCTCAATTCCTATATATAAAATTCATAGTCCCTCCTTTTGAAGTCTGCTGTTTCATCTATCATTCAAATGTTTTCCCAAACCATCCTTTATTTTTTCCTCAATGGTGGAACAAACGTGATTGCATGTTGTTCTCATTGATTACTATTTATTTTGCACTTTCAGGTGCAAAATTATGATCATGATGCAGAGCCAATCATGTGGAGAATGGGGAAGTGTTTTGTAGGAAGGAGAAGCAGTTATGCAAAGCTCTGAGGAAGAAATAACTAGAACACTTTCAAGGGAGAGAAAAAAGGCTGATATAGGTGTGAGGGGGATGGTAATGGCAAAGGGGAAGTCTGGTGGGCAAGAATCAATCAGATTATACAGGCCAAGTTAGGATATATGGGTTTCTTGCAATAGCAATGCAAAGCCATAGTAGCTTAAGGCAGTGAGGTGACACGGTTAGATTCATGACTCTTATTATTGGATCTTTTAAGGGAAACAGAGTATAAGCATTTCAATCACTTAGGAGGCTATTTCCATATTCTGAGCTGCAGATGATGGTGCAAAGGCCAAGGTTATAGCACTGGGCTTGGAACAAAGTGAAAGCATTTGATGTACAGTAAATACAAACTTCGAACAAGCATGACACATTTAAAAACCAGAAAGCGGGTGTGGCTGGAGAGGTGAGTAAGGAGACGGCAGATGGGAAGGTGAGGTCTGAGAGCTAGGCAGGAGTCACATCAAAGAGACCAAATTAGGAAATTTGCTGTCACATTTGTAAGAATTTGTTGTAAAATTGGAGTTGGAGACAAGGGAAAAGAGTTGAACCCGAGATGTTTTGTTTCCAGGTTTGAGGTCAGAACAAATTAATAGCTGGCAGTAGCATTTCCTGAGATGGGGAAGTCTTGTGAGAAGAATAGCTGTTGGAAGGTAAAATACAGAGTTTTGTTTCAGACACGATAAGGTAGTAGTAATAGGTTCCTTGTGTGACTTTTGGGCCAAATGAATAATGAAATGTACATAAAGCATTTTCCTAACAAGTCTTGCACGTGCTCAGAACTCAAAAAAATATTTATGGCTACTATTTCTATCGATGTTATTTCTCTTAGGACTATTTTTATCAACAAAAAAGCTTACCAAAAGGGAGCCCTACTTTTTCATGACCTCACTATATCATCACTTATGAACAGCAACAGCATATAATACATTTTGGGAAAAAAAATCCAATGGTTTCTCTCTCTTATGCACATGCAGCCAATTACTTTGTGAGTGGCGAGGAAGTAAAGCAGAGGTAAATGAAATTTACAAAGCCCCTATGCATCTGATTTTTTTCCCATAAAGATTAAAGGTTTTGTACAGATGTATTACATTCTTTCCATCATTAGTTAAGCCAGTCTAAGCAAAACAAATTCTCAAGAAAGTATCAGAAGGGCAGGTCAATTTGACTATGCAAAGAGCTTTACATCATAAAAAAATCAGAGAATCTGTTTGAAAGGAATTGCATAAAAGAGGAGAGCTGGAAAGTTCCCTCCTTCCTCCGCTCAGTCCCCATATCTGCCCCCATCACCACTTCATGATGATAAACATTCACTCTCTTGACACATTCATAAGCTGAGAAAGGAGCAGCAACATAGAAAATAATTGCCACACACAACATATAACTTCCACTTGCCCTCAGGATATAAAATGCAACAGGACACCTTCTGTGAGCTGGCTGAGGGGAAGCAATTATTTAGATCCACATTCTTGATCAACATCCCTGAAGCAGAAAGCAAAATGAATAACCAGTAAATGGATGTCACTTCCAGACAATGTGCCTCTAAAAATAAAAGCAAAAGAGCACAAACATCTATCTTGAATTTGGTCCTGGATTTTTCTGGACAGTGCATAAACAGATGTGGATGTAGCTGGCAGGTCCTACAAAGAGCTAGCAAAGAAGTATAAATTGGGGAAATGTTGCTTCAACTTTCTAAAGGCCAACAGTTCCTTAAAACACAGGAGTGCCATGTCTGACCTCTCAGATAATGCTCCCGGATGCTGATCTTCTCACAGAGTCCACCACATACATATTTCAGGATAATTCCAATGCATCTGAAATCTTAGGTCTTCATGTGGTTGAGACAAGCTGATCATTCATTTGCCCAGCAAGAAGCCAAATTTATCATTTTTAATTGACAAGAAAACTCAGAATTCAGTCAAAGCCAAATGTGAGAAGGACTGAAGAGTCATTGAAAATGCTACTAGGGAAGGTTTGTTTCTCAAAAGGGCATTTTGCTGTTGAGGGCAGCCTATTTTGGAATGTTTGTTTCTTTACGCAAATGTGCCGTTTCCCACATCACCTGTGCATCATGTGAAGTGACATTTCCTCTGGTAATTGTGCATTTTCTCTCAGTGGCTGACGAAATGATGGTGTTAGAGGCACATGATTGTCAGCCGTGAGGTAGTGCTTTTCAGAAGGCTTGATTCAGGACCCCCAGAGCCCAAATTTCTTTCCCGAGAGTCATGTTTTTCCTCTTCCAATGGTAACACATATTTCAAGCACGATATTCCATAAAAGAAAGAGCCATACTAACGAGTAATCCTAACATTTAAAATTGGGTATCAAAGTAACCATCAGCAAAAGGAAAACAGCCCCAGGCTGCCATCCAGCCACAGATACACAATAACACTCTGCACACCATGGCAACAATAGGACAATAGGAAGGCAGGACAATTTGCATATGTAATATACATGATTAAATATATATGCATGTAAACAGACAAAGCTGTAGGTTTGAGCACAGCTAGACAAAGTGGCAAAGTGGCATATAAGCTATATAATATATATATATATATATATATATATATATATATATATATATATATATATATAAAACATTAAGAAATCACTGTTCCTCTCTCTTTTGAATTAGAGAAAAAGTTATTCATATTAAAGTGTTAACCTGGGTCAAGATTTTTTTCCAGGGGCTTACTATGCCAATCCTCTTAATTATAATCACACCAATCTGGAAAATAAAATCTCCAGAATGCCTACTTATGCATTGTTCAGTTGAGAAGAATGTATTATGTATGCTTCAGTGTACTGAACTGAAGGTTTATTTAAAGCTATAAATAGTTTCATGCTCAGATTATCATTTTTGAGCAAGACAAGAAAGAGACCAAATAGGCCCTTGCCTCTAACCTCCTGTGGGGTTCCTCTCCCAAAGTTTTGTGAACACAACTCTGTTTTTATGTTTCAAAACTTTATCACAGGGATCTATAATAGCATTTGAGAGAGATAAAGAATGATCATGGCACATAATGTAGGCTGTCCCTGGCCAATGAAGGCCATGGTTCAGCCTTCAATTTAGAACCTGTGTGCATGGGAGGAAATCACACAATTCTAGAATCTCACAGTTTTCTCAAAATATTTTAGTCCACAGAGCCTGTTAGACCAGGTTAGATAGAGGCAAAGGATGTGTGGCCTCCATGAATATTTATACGCTCCTGGGCACACTCATTGTGAACTATGACCCAACTGGGATAACTATAAATAAGGGACCCCACACCCTGACCCTGTAGTCCTATGTGAGGTCTCTGAGGAGAAGGGGCAGAAAGCTGCTCTGTGTTTGGATAACTCAAGCCGCTTGTCTCTCTGCCATATGCTTGCTCTGTCTTTTTTATTAACAGCAAAAGGTCCTGTCAAAAGCATTTAGTAGAAATGGATTAGAAAACTAGAGCTGACATTCACAGTGCTGGACCCAGAGGGACTCTGTAGAATCCTCTAGCCCACCCATCTGCCCTAGGAAGGGCTTTGGGGATGTCACCTGCACTGTTGTCTTAAAATAGGTAAAAAGCACTTCTAGGATGTGTCCTTGGCTGTTATTCCATGTGCTCACTGTTTCCTGTGGTCAAAATTCATTGTGCACAAAGTCATGCTCCATGGTGGTGAAGGTGACCAGGACCTGAATGGTCCTTCTGTGAAGTCCTTTGTTAATGTATTTGTATTAAATCCCCAAGATCTTGAGTAACTGGTTTCAGGGAAGAGTAAATAAGTAAAGTTAGTTCATGCACATTTGTTTGGGGTGTTGTAAGAGAAACTGAAGGGAATTGTGTGTTACACTGGGCAGTTTTGACCTGCTCAACTACCTAGATCAAATAGAGGGAACTGGCTGACATTAGTCACCTGACACCAGCAGGCGTTCTGTTCAGCACAAGTGGGAAATCTTAAAGAAACTGATCTTTAAGAGACTGAATTTGAAAGACTGAACTAAGGTGCACTTTCAAGATTGAATGTTTAAACCCCTGCGGCTTTTGTGGGTTAAACCAGGGTCACACTTGCAGACCAAGAGGGGGCAGATGGGAGCCAGAGTCAGCCTATTTGGCAGTTGGAGTGATGACAGGAGGCAAACGGCCCTGACAGATTCTATTTCGAGGCACACAGACGGGCCACTTCTGTGTGGTGCCACTACACTTCATTTCATCTAGCCCAGATCCCCAGGATGAATCTGAAACTCTACCAGAGAAAACTCCAGACTCTCCCAAGAAGCCTCAGGGGACCAGTGATGCACAACATGCTCTGTTCTAGGGTCCCTGTTGCTGTGTCTATGGCAGGTGTGGAGAGGTGGAGGTGGAGACTGTGTCTGAAATGGTGTGATAGGTCACTGTCATGAAACAGCTGGAGGTGATCAGATGTCAGTGCCTAGTCTGAAAGAGACAAAGCCAGGAGACATCTATATATAAACATACAAACCATTTGATCTAGATTTGGAACCCTTCTGTAAAGAGGGCCCCAAACTCTGCAGAACATGCTATCAATCCAGAGGCTCCCTTATGCCAAAATTATATTTTACTATTCTCTATTGCTCTACTTTCTACTCCATAAGAAAAAAAACAAGAATATTGAAAATGTTCCTTCCCTTTTTTTTTATATCTATTATTCCCTAATCCTAGGCTATATACAGTTTTTCTATTTTTCCTGCTCAGTTCAAACCTGTGATTGCCTGTAGCCAGTGAGGTATTGTATTAGCCCTTTTGATGTTGCTATAATAGAATATCAGAGACTGGATAATTTATTTTTTAAAAAAAAGAAATTTATTTGGCTCATGTTTCTGAAGACTGGGAAGTTTAAGATGAAAGGCTGCATGATCCCATGCCTTCTTGCTGCATCACCCCATAGTGGCAGATGGAAGAGTAAAAGAACATGCGTGAGAGAGAGAAGCATGAGAGAGTTGTCTCTCTGTCTCTCCCTCTCTCTCTGGTACCAGGTATTGAATCTAGGAGTGCTTAGCCACTGAGCCACATCCCCAACCCTTTTTAAAATTTTTTTTTTTTCATTTTGAGACAGGGTCTCTCTAAGTTGCTCAGGGTCACTAAGTTATGGAGGCTAGTCTTGAACTTGCAATCCTCTTGCCTCAGTCTCCCAAGCTGCTGGGATTATAGGTATGCGCCACTGAGCCCAGCCCAAACTCTCTTTAATAGCAAATTCATTCTTGCAACAACAGCATTAATTGTTGTTATTAGCCTAATCACCTCCTTGAAAGACCCATTCCTCAATAGTGTTGCATTGAGAATTAAGTTCCCAACATGTGAACTTTTGGGAGATTCATACATATCACAGGAGACATACCTGGGAGTTTGGATCTTTCTTGCAGGAATGGATCTAGACTTGGAGTATGTGACAAGCCACAAGACAACTCTATAAAAAATCTGGGAATAAATTAAGGAATAACAACCTAACTCTTACTTACAAATTTGTGCACCCAGATCCCCCTGAACCTCCCTAGGCAAGCCCTGAAGAAGCGCCCGCAGTGGGCACATGTATGCTACAGTGCCATGAATGCAGGTGGTGAGGACTACATGAGTTGTTTTAAGTTAACAGCAGAACAAGCTATGCCCTGGAATGCCTGGGAAAGTTCCTCCTTGAGTTTAATCAGGACCTATAGTGCCAAAGTGAACTGTTCTCTCCAAAATCAAATGTGGTTTTATTGCACTCAGTGATTTTCAGTGTGACTCATTTGTCTGAGACACTGGACATCTGTGTCCACAAATTGGAGGGCCCCCAGCCAAGTGTGGGCATGTTCCGACAAAGTTTGGAATTTGCGCAACAAATTTTTCGTGCTTGGCTGAATTATTGGTAGAAACCAAGATGCTGCCTAATGAAAAATATCCTCCAAAGCACAGGATACATTTTCCTGGGATTGCTAGTGACTAAGCAGTTTACTTTTGCCTATCACTAAGGCTGAAAAGATAAAGGGATTACATTGCATAAGTTGTATTAGCATCTTATTTTTGAATTGATTTTATCCTAAGCCTTCCAGAGCCTCTTACTCTACTTCCTCATCTTGCCCTTTCAACTTCCTTATGAACAGGAAGGACTGGCCCATGACTTTCCATGAAGTAAAATCACACACAAATAAGTTCAAAGGCTTGCTTTATGGATCCATAACTCCCATCTATCAGTGTATCAGAGGGACTCTGGTGAGAAATTGAGATAATTTAAAGTGAGTTTAACAAGTTGAATTATTATGAAGGCATAACTGAAGGGTGAGGAAATCACTGGGGATTGAACAAGAGTCTGGAGCTGGAAACGGTAGTTTTTTGTTGTTGTTGTTGCTTTTTTGTTTTTTTGTTTTTTAACCATGTTTAGGCCTAAATGGGCAAGAACAGGTAGCAGATACCTAAAGAGCCTAGGAGTGTGAGCTTAGTCAAGGGTGGCAGTCAGCTCAAAGCAACCCTGTATAGAAGAACCCTGAGGGAAGAAATATCCAACCTAACTCTTTTCCACACCCAGGCCAGCCTGTAGCATTTGTCCCTGTCCCTTCAATGCTAGGTCCACCATCACTACCACCATTGACCAACCCCATCTGGAATCCAGGCAGCAAGAAAGTCTACTAGTGGAGTTCAAAGGATAAAGCAGACTTCTGGTGAGTATTTCCAGGATGGTAAACTCTACAAAAGACCACATGCATGCAGGGTCAGCTTCATCAAGTCAAGCCTTGTCGTGCTAATTAATTGCTATTCACTGTGGTTTCCTAGATAACTAAAAATAGGCACATGGTGAAGAATCCACCCCATCTTTGCTTTTAATGGATCCATAGTATTCCTTGGCATAAGCCTCGTAATTGTGGGCTTCTGCTTTTGGTGCAATGCAATTCGGAAAGCATGCTTGAGTTCCGTAATGTGAGCTACGGACTGTGTAATGTGTTGTGAAATGTGTTAATTAAAACAATGCTGTCCTTTCTATTTATTCTCCAGAATATTTCCTTTGTCTAGTCTCATGCCCAACACACATACAAACACACAGGCACTCACACAGGTACACAGAAGTAACATGTACCCAGGCACACACATGAACAGCTCACACGGGAAGACAGGGATGAAGCACAGCTTGTGCTTCTAGCTCAGATGCCACAAAGTTAATTTTAGTCGGAAAACTCCTTGAGAGACTTCCAGGAAAATACCACCCGGAATGGCAGAGCTCCTATTAACATCTGTTTTCTGCTTTTTTCAGTGATGCTCCATGCCAATCCCTAAGTTTCAGATCCTCAAAGTTTCTCCTGGAATTAGTCACCTTGATGAGGCTCATGATGACACAAAAACAACTGATATTGAAATAAATAGATACATTTTTGGTTGGTGGTGGTGGTTGGGGAAGAAATGAATATTATACACGTATGCACCTATATATGGAAGGATGGCTGGATGGTGTTAGATGGCAGATGAATCTTTAAGAATTATGAGGGGAAAGGATCTACCTAACCCTTCCCTTACAGTTCCTGATGCAAACAAGTCTGAATTCCTTCTAAATACTGAAGAAAATAAATCTGAGTCTGGAACCACTGAATTCAGAGAGGGGATATATCATAGAAGTTAAGAACATGGGTTCTGAAGTCAGTCTTGGATTTGATTCCTGGGCCTATAACCAATTGTTGGACTTCATTTGTGGCTTCACAATCTTAGAGACCTCTCTGTTTCATTCCGTTGCACAAGTGACCCTTCTGCTGATTGTAAAGCAATACAGTGGAAGTGACAGTTATCTTAGGACATTACAGGGACAAACATTGCCCCTATTACATCCAAATCATAGTTCTCCATGAAAATTATTTTTTTCACTAGAAATAAGGGGTAAAAAAAGCCAGCCTAAATTTCTAAAAAAAAAAAAAAAAATCAAAAACATTGAAGTAGTAATTGGGGACTTGGTAGAGTGCTTACTTGGCATGTGAAAGGCCCTTGTATTAGATCACAAGCACTGCAAAATAATAAATTAAATAATTATATTACTTATAAATGATGCATGTAAGAGGTGCAAGCATTTGCTCATTGCATGATCTTGGGCAATTGATTTAAATTTTCCAAGTGCATTATGTGATATAAACTGGTTTTGCTGTGTCCAAAACTGTCCAGCAGATTTGGTTTCTTTGGATCACATGTGAGCCAAGATTTTGAAGTTGTAAAGTTATACCATAATATGTCTTTCCTAATTTCCTTTGAAAAGGAAAAGGTCTGGCATTATCGGGCCCATATTCCTGCATCTCACCCGCTCCGGGGAGCAGAGTCAGGGCTGCACCTTTAGACAGGCATGTTTCCTCTGGGTCTCCATAGCCTCTTCCACTGCCTGTAGGCTACTAGACACCTTCTTGTCAATGTTACCCATTGGCTACCAAAGTCCTTTAAGCTGTAATTTCTGCCCTCAACTGTAAAATGAGAAATGATAACTAAGCTAGGGTTGCTTTGAAAAATAAAATTAAGTAATTGAATGACCACATTTATTTGACATATCATAGCAGTGGGATATAAGCCATCTCCTTTCTGTTCACTGATGATGTAACTCAACAAATGCTAGGCATTCACTCTATGGCAGAAAATGAGCTAAGGGCTAGAGCTATAAAGCCGGCCCTCAAAAGGCTTGCATTCCTATAGAGGGGGGTTGAATTTTTTAAAGTATAATAACTATCTGAGGAAACTATTCCATGTTTCCAACCCACAATGCTTTCTTGAGTGAGTCCAAAGAATAAAAAATAAAAATTCAGCATAGTAAATAAATAATCTTTCAAAAATCCTGCTTAAGGTAGCAAAGGATGCTCCAAATTTGGAGAAAGTGATCTCCTTAGCGGGTTCTCCACTGCTAATTTTATCAGGTTTGACAGGTTCTCATGAGTTTGTCTACCATTTTATATTAGAATGGGCAACTACAGGCCTCATATGTCAAGATCAGGGCACGCTGATGGAACACTTCATTCCTACTTCACTCACTGAATGAAATTCAAATGAAACTTTGTTACCTAAGTCAAATGGAGGTCATAAATAGAAAATGGAATCTTAAAAGCCTGGAATACTAATTGCACCTCAATCTCTTTTAATATCAACCTGGATTTGCGTTTGCAGAACTTTGCATTGCTATGCCACATAAGTTAGAATCTCCCAGGGAGCCATAGCCCATCGTGGAGCACATTAAGGAGACACATGACAAAATACATTGTACAACGTCAATGTCGAAATCCTAATATGCCCTGTGCGTCCTCTCTTTCTCTGTCCCAGAGGAGGCTTTCTTCTGCATACCCATCATCTTGGCCATGTTTTTGTTCTTCTCAAAATCTGCTTCTCAAAACCTAGCTTAGCTTTTTATTTCTTTTCTGTAAGCCTGAGAGAACCAGTTTTTTCATATGTACATTTTGCTCCAATAACAAAGCCATACTTATCTGATTTCCAGAACATAAACGTTAGGCCTTAGTTCTTATGCTTATAAAATATATTCTTCCTTTAAAAAAAATTCAGTGTAGAGGAAAAAAATATAGTGTTTTGAAGTCAAATAGATACAATTCCAAATTCATGCATTCCCAATGATTATGTCAGTGACTTTGGATAAAGACCCAACAATTCTGAGAAAAGTTTATCTAAACATTATATATTTATAATTCTATGACATCACCAGAAGGTCAGCACATAACAGGCACTCTAAGGGTACCTGTCTATCATTAACAAATCAAGTGTGATTATTCATTATATATCACAATAGCAATAGCTAATAATAGCTAACACAGTTATTAGGTACAGGCAACATAGCTAGGTGATATCATTGATATACACAAAAAACTATTTACTATTTGAAAAATTTTTGCTTAGAGATATTTGTGCAAATTAGCCCATTTGATCCTCATGATAGCCTATTGTTATTCTTCTTTGATAAATGAAGAAACTAAAGCACAGAGAGATCAGGTAATTTGCCTCAGTCATAGTCAGTGAATAGAAATGGCATTCAGTCCCACAACTGTTGTATAGGTGGGTGAGATCTTGACTCTACAGTAACAGGCAAAGGGAGCAAACAGCCAGTCAGGGCCACCACACCCCCAGCACACCCACATTCTTATACATCCATACACTCAACACACACACACACACACACACACACACACACACACACACACACACATTTCCCCAGCGCTTTATGACAAATCTGGGTAAAATTCAACCCAAGAAATTCCATATTGGGTGAATCTGGGAACACTACTGCCTAGGACCCTGTAGACAGTCCTACCATGACTACTACATAAGTCTCTCCTAGACTTTTTTCAGAATTAATTCAAATCCTGGAGGACATCTAGAACTAAGCAGATGTTACAGATCCTGAAACCTGAAGTGGAAGACATATGTGATATACACACCTATTTTTTCTCTCCCTCTTTCCAGTATGCTTTATATTCATCTACAGACATCTTGGAGGAGTAAGCATCAAAATGGAAAACTCAACCTTAAAAATCGTGTTACCATCCTATCAACTGTTGGTAACTCACCACATGTTGGCAAGGAGCCCCAAGAAGGCACTGGGAGTCCTGTAGTTCCACTGGAATTTCAGGTGATTCAGAGCTTGGAAGATGGTCTTCCCTGGGACAAGCAGAAGGACCCATGTGTCACAGAATTCTGAGAAAGCAGGACACATGGGAAAGGAGGGAGATGTGGGAAGGAACCAGAATCACCAGGATCACCTCTTCTCATTGGTGATCCTTTATTTCAGTAGCATTTAACCTAAACACACTATCTATCCTCTGATATAAACAGAACAGAGTTATTTTCATCAGGTGATTTGGGGAATTATCAATAACATGTATCAGCCACTTCACCCCCACCATTCCAAAAGAACGTTCTCATTGGTGTTGGAATGTACCCTCAGTAATTCATCTTGCTTGTCTCTCTTCTTTTGCAAAAGAATCACCATTTTCATCAAGGAGATGGCAGTTGGAAAGATTATTATCTATGTCTAATTAAAAGTCAGAACAGAGGCAAACAAGAGTCACAGAGGGAAACAGGAATAGAAGAGGTTGCATCTGAAGGGTTAAAGGATCTCAAAGCTGCATCCTCAACAGAACTCCCTCCAACCCCCACCACATCCCAACCCCAGCCTCTTCTCAACTCACCAGCAGTTGTTTCCCCACCCTCTTATTTCACATGGATTGGCTCCCTTTTAAAGAAAAGCTTGTTACTCACAAGAGAATCCTGTAATCTCAGAACCTGTACCTTGGATAGGTATGTCTGATGCAGTGTTTTTGTTATTTGGGAACACTGAGAGTTTTAAAAGAGTGGGAGGAAGTGCCTTGTAATGAGGAAGTTTATAACTGAAGCATTTCATGTTCTTCTAAGATGAAAGAGAAGGGGGAGAGAGAGAGAGAAAACATGAATGAATGAATGAATGAATGAATGAATGAATGAATTTGAGCCTAGGGATGCCTTCTAGGACCCTAGACACACATATCTCACATGCCTACCACCCTCCCTGCACCTATGCTAGACCTATATCTCCTGGTCCCTCTAGAGTTTTCTTTCATCATTTGGGCAATTATTTAAAGTAGGCAGCAATTCTGTGAATCAAGTAGGGGGGGAAGAAAGCCTACCCTCCTCACCTATTGTCCCCTCTATCAGGTCCCAGCCCTTGCAAGGATAAAACTACCCTAGAATTATCTGTTCAAGAGTATATGGAGGACATGTTGAGCTACTGTTCTCACTAAAACATTATTGCAAATTTGTTAGTCAGATTTGCTTCAGAAATGGGAGGGGAGGGGAGGGGGGATAGTAGAGGATAGGAAAGGTAGCAGAATACAACAGTTACTAATATGGCATTATGTAAAAATGTGGATGTGTAACCGATGTGATTCTGCAATCTGAATTTGGGGTAAAGATGGGAGTTCATAACCCACTTGAATCTAATGTATGAAATATGATATATCAAGAGCTTTGTAAGGTTCTGAACAACCAATAAAAAAAAAAGAAATTGCTCTGGGATAGTAGGGTAAGCAAAATTCAGGAGAATAGAATTACTTCTGCCAGCCTGGCTTGGGCATGGATAGGAAGCTGAGCACCTTGACTCTACATAGGGAGCACAGTAAAAAGGGGGCAAAGAGTAGGTAGTAAGCCAACAGGGGCCCTGGGGACACCTCTGCCCTGCCATCCAAGGAGCAAAAGGCTCCACCCACCTTGGGCAGACTATGGGTAGCCGCCTGAAACCTTCTGACAAATGCTTGCTGATTGCCTCAGATTAAATTGATTCTAGGCAACCCCTCTATCCCAGAAATTACCTCAGTTTTTGTTTTAGAAAATGAACTCTCAGAAGTAGGAGACCATATTGCTTTTTCTGCTTTCTGTTCAGTAATCTCAGAGATGTCACCCAGGTCTGGAAGCCACACATCATGGGACCAGCTGGCTCTCTGGTGCTGGGGTAGGCTCCTCTCAAGCAGGGCTGTTGTAGGCTGGCTTGGTGCCTGGGCACAGACACAAGGTCTTGGGAATGTGATTAATGATCAACAGACAGTCTGTAATTCTCTGTTCATCCTGAGAAGGGGCTGAGGAGAGAGGTGTTAGAGCTGCCCAGGGAGGAGGTGTGGGCAGGGCCTGAGCTCCTCCAATGACAGTGGTGCTGGCTCTCAGAGCCCTGAGCTACATCAGCACGGGGAACCAGAGTCTTGCATGAGCTCACCAATGTGCCATCCAGGCTGATTCTAATCACTCCCCACCTCCACACTCACCCTGACCTGCTTTTCTGACTCAGGGGGGAGCATATACAAGGACTAAGTAGTGGGGCTCAAAATCTCCTTAGGGAGACCCTGCAGGCAAGTGAAGCCAGCAGAATGTTCTTTATCTAAAGTTCAAGCTACCATAGGAGTCTGCCCTTCCCCTTCTCACCCCAAACCTTCTTTACCAAGTTTTCTTCATCTTTGACATCTCCATAGATCAACATCTTCAAGTTCACCTGAGAGCTTGATAAAAATACAGAAGCTCAGGCCCCAACCAGACTTTTTGAATTATAATGTGCATTTCGCACCTCCCCAAGTGATTCACATGCTGGTTACATTCGAGAAGCACAGCTCTAAATGATCCTCTGATGTAAGCAAGGTAGTCATCCTTGTCACTGCATTTGAAGAACACCCGAAACACAAACCCACCCCCCAGCCCACCCCAAATTATCTTCCTCATTAGTGTCAAAATATCATATTTAGATATTCATCCTTTTAGATTCTCTTCTTTTGCTAAGCCATGCCATTTTTTATTAAAATTCAAATGTTGCCTAGGAGGGAGAACATAGGAGATGTCTCATTTCTTAGTCAAAACTAAGAATTTTTTGTTGAGCTCATATGGTGTGTCACACGGGGTACAGGATTCTAGGGGTAAATGAGTTACTTTTCCCTGGAGAACAGCAGGCTTCTTTCTGGTGGGAAGGATTATTCAAGGGGAAAGAAGAGAGAACTCCCAAGGCAGGCAAGTGGAACCCCACCCCTCCATTGTGACTTAACCGAATTTGCCTCTCAGAGCTTACAAGCTGTTGAGTTGATGCTTCCATTTTCATTCAAAATCATCCTTTGTCATTTCAACTTAATGGAAAAACCCAATGGCATTTTGAAGACAAGATTTCCAGATGCATATTTATTTTTAGAAAAAAAAAAAAAACCATAACACATTCATTCTGCAGAAAAAAATAAGCCATGGCTCTGCATACAGAAGCGGTGAGCAATACCTCCAAGGTGAAAGATCAAGCTCTCCAAAAAATGGGCAGTGATCTCAGCTTATTTATTTTCTCCCAGGAAGCAACACAGCACTAGGTGTACTAGAAATGCAGAACTCATGCCAACATTAAATACACTGGAAGGAAAAATAAAATCTCTTTTAAGATATCTTTTTTTTTGGGGGGGAGGGGGTTTGGCCCATGCAAGGAAATGCATCTGTTTCCATTTCCACAACATATATATGATGATTTGTTTGCAAATTAGCAGTTACAAGATAGAATTATCTTTGTGAGTTAATCATAGTTATAATCTCAATTACTGCCTCCTAACTTTGTGCCAGGTGCTATTATAAATGCTTTACAGATTGGGAGATAGTTCCCCATGAATTACTCACATCAGTGCATGTCATACCCTCAGAAGGACTGACAGCCTTTGTTCTGGGTTATTTTTGAGGATATCTGTGTATCAAACAGCTTGCAAGGTTAATATGGTGGCTTCTTCCAGAGCAAAGAGCATGCGTGCTTATTGTCCAGTATAGGAAACATACCATGTCACTCTGGAGCAAGAGGCAAGCATATCCACTGCCCACTGTAAAAGATTCAGCTTGCATGAGCCTTGGGTTGTGCTTCTATAACACAATCACTATGTGTACTAGTGTTAACTATCCCTCTTTGTGTCATCTTGTGGGAACTGGGGCTTAGGAAACCAGCATAAGAGAATGTTTACAGTCTGGCTGTTGCTTTTTCTCTGAGTGATAAAGTCTTTTGTCTCTCAATCAGGAGACTTATGCCTTCTGCCAGCATCCAAGAAACTGTGGCAAGCTAACTCATTAGATTGCAAACAGGTTTAACATCTTGGACCCTTCCCAGTTCAGAACCTGCTAATAGCTCATTTAATCCTTTGAACAACTTTGGGAAAGTGTTACTATTTTCACCATATGTAACCACAGTTGTTAACACTCAATTATATTGACATGTTCACAGTGGATCTCATGATTGAGATTCGTCCTGAGACAGAACTTACTTTATAGATATGATTTTTATTTTAAAAAAAGCATTTTTTAAATTATTTTTAGTTGTATTTGGACCAATACATTTATTTATTTATTTATTTATTTATTTATTTATTTATTTATGGTGTGCAGGATAGAACTCAGGGCCTCGCACGTGCTAGGTGAGCATTCTACCATTGAGCCACAACCCCAACCCCTGATTTTTTTATACGTCCTTTTCAGTGCAAATTGTGCTGAAAAGGATAGTTTACTGAGCTAGTCTTTGCTCCCAATATTTTAATATAGATTTGACATAGAAGGTGGATCTGAAAAATAGGATGTTGAAAGTGGGCAGAATAATACAAAAAAAAATGGATGGAAGATATAATTTTTCTTCCTTACATTTTACCTGGGCTTGTCAATTAAATAGCCAGTTCTCTCAAACAAGGAGAGAAGGAAGTGATTCATAAGTTCATAGAAAAAGTTATAGAGCTGAATGGGAAGCTGTAGAGATAGCCCTGCTCCTCCTGGTCATTCCCCTGACATGCTCCATGTGCACATGATGATGAATCACTCCATCTGTGACACTTAAACCCAAAATCCAGAGGCAGTGACACAAATCGGAGGGAGTCTTCCAGTAAGAAATACAATTGGACACTATGATTTATTGTTGGAAAGAATGATTAGTGTAATGCAAGTGATGGACACCCATTTGGAGGGAAAGGAAGTCAAACTGACTGATGCATAAACTATAGGAAGGTGATCAGTGAGAAATGAGGGTGAAAAGCAGGCTGAAATCAGATGGAGGAAAATCACGCATATCACACAAAGTAGTCAGGGATTTTTCCAGGGGAAGGCAAGAACCATTGACTGTAGGTTGGCTGGGATCAGGGGTGGGGGCGGTGCACATAATCAGATGCTATAGAAACAGAGGGCACTTAAGAAGTGAATGCTCTTACCAGAAATCAACAAAGCATAGAATCACTATTTGCTAAACAGATAAAAGAAGAACTAATTTTTTGAAGAAGGAGTGAGGGTAACTTGAGTTTTTTACCTCATTGCCTTATACACTGCCCATTCTCTTAGTGTCTACTTTCAAATGACATTAACCAGGCATCTGTTATATTCTATGTGGATTTTGGCCTCTTCACAGGAGAATTAGTATTACTCTAATTACTCACTAAGTAACATGATGTGTCAGGCACATAGTAGGTGCTTGTCACCACATGGGTGCTCAATAAATATTTGCTTAATAATTTATATTGAATGAAGCATAAAAATAAATTACATCTCTAGTAAGTCAAGACAGGATGGTGTCTAATATCGGCAAGAGTTATAAAAATTTAGAAAAACCATTCACTCTCTCTGATTGAATGTCTTTATATGTAACTTTTTTTATTATGGCATTTAATATTAGAAATCTCAGGACAGCTAACACTTCTGTGTGCCTGAGACATCAATGTCAGACATATGACCTCATTGAAAGAGACAGTAATTAACCTAGTCACCCAAATTGTGATAACTAGAAATAAATTTAAATGATCTGATAATTTCCCCCTCCCTACTTTTATGGATCTTAGCTTATATTTTTCTCTTTATGTAGGTCCTATTTTATCTGTGTGTGCACAGATATCCAGAAATAGAAATGCTATACTGTTGTAAAGAAATCAAAGGAAATTATTATGTCGTAAACACGACTGTGAAGCTATAGAATTCTTCATCACAGTGATTAATTCAGAAGCATCCAGGGTTACATGCCTTTGAATGCTGAACCTTTTGTCAATAAAATAGTGAAACCGTTAAGTCTTGGCAGACAGGTAGAAAACATAGTTCCTTAGGTTGTGTCTGTTGAAATTTTAAATAGTTTAATGAACTTAAAGGAGAGCAAAGATTCATTCTCAAGAGCATAGAAGCTATTTCAACTGCTATAGAAATTTAATTAACAACATTTTTGATTTCCCCAAACTTTTAGAATTAGTGTTTCTCTATTGCCTCGAGTAACCAGCTGACCTTATCACCTGTGGCAGGTGGGTTCCCCAGGGGTGTCCCAGAAAGCCAGGCCCTGCTCACTCAAGTGCTCAGAACCAGGTTGGCAACAATAGGAGGAAACAAAAGACATCTCCTGAACTTTGGATGGGGCAAAGGGGAGGAGAGGAAGGGGCATGGGGGCAGGAAGGATGGTGGAATGAGATGGACATCATTACCCTAGGTACATGTATGATTGCACAAATAGTGTGACCCTATTTTGGGTACAACCAGAGAAGTCAAAATTGTGCTCCATCTGTGTACAATGAATCAAAGAGCATTCTGCTGTCCTGTATAACTGATTAGAACAAGTAAATAATTTTTTTAAAAAAAGACATTTCCTGGAGTCATATATAGTCTGGGATAGGGGGACATCCTCAGTAGACTGCCTTTATTCATAGATGACTCTTCTCTAAGAGGCAGAGAGGAAGGGGAAAGGAAGATCCCTATTTATTAATTGGCAAGAATCCTCCTTGCACCAGAAGTTGGGAGACAGGATTTTTAAGCCAGAAGAAAACCTGTATTTGAATGTTGCTTACTAATGCTGAGTCTGTGAGCATATGACCTCCTTGAACCTCCATTGTTGTCTGTGAAATGGAGAGAAGGCAAAGGTAGGTATGTTTGGAGAGTCTTGCTCTGGGATCCAAACACCCTAAGATCTGAAGAAAACAGAATTTGAACCGGGATGTTTGTCACAGGAAGTGCCACAAGTTCTGGCAAGCCGGGAAGTCATCGCCATAACACGAATCATGCTGGAAGAATTTAAACTGGCCAAAGCAGAGATTCTGGAACTCTGTTGTCAGCATTAACTGTATCCATAACTCTATTCGCTGCCTTCTAAAAATATTTGATAGTGGAAGGAGGTTAAGGAAAGATGGGGAAAGAAGAAGAAGGAGGCTGTATGAAGGAAAGATGTAAAGCATCAACACCTGCTTCTCTTTCTACATGAGCTTCATTTCCTCTTTCGAAGAATTTTTATCATGGGTACATGAGTTACATGGGTTGGAAATGTCATAAACAAGAATGTATTGCTGATTCAAATATTTTATATTAACACATCCATACAGTCCTATACAGTTGAATTGGCAGGTCCTTAGAATAAAGATGGGTGAAGTTTAATGCATTTTCTTGAAGCAAGCTGCCATTTGGACTGATTTATGCTTAAGTGAAAAAGAACTTTATTAGAAATGTTCATCCATCATTTCAATATTTTAAGTATGAATTTCTTTAATATTTTGTGGAATAAATGAATTTATTAACAATATATTAAATAAAATAGCATGCTTCCCTTGAGCACAACATAGCGGCAATCCTTTTTTTTTGTATATTATATTCAATTTTATTTAGTCATTTCCAACTGATCCTTTTGTTAACTATGGACTCTCAAGTGAAAGCCTTTCAGGTATTCTTTTTTTTAAATTTTTATTGTTGGTTGTTCAAAACATTACATAGTTCTTGACATATCATATTTCACACTTTGATTCAAGTGGGTTACGAACTCCCATTTTTACCCCGTATACAGATTGCAGAATCACATCAGTTACACATCCACTAATTTACATATTGCCATACTAGTGTCTGTTGTATTCTGCTGCCTTTCCTATCCTCTACTATCCCCCCTCCCCTCCCCTCCCCTCTTCTCTCTCTACCCCCTCTACTGTCATTCATTTCTCCCCCTTGTTTTTTTTTTCCCCTTTCCCCTTACTTCCTCTTGTATGTAATTTTGTATAACCAGTGGCAATCCTTATAAATCATGTCTGGGGTGTTTTTAATGAAGGGATTCTCAAGAGAATCTTTGAGAGTCTTCTCTTCACTGTCACTACATTTGATAGAATTGCTTTTCTTAGGAAGCTCAATAAACAGATCCACTTGCTACTGTTGCTCTTTGGTATCACAAAATCTTGTGTGTGTGTGTGTGTGTGTGTGTGTGTGTGTGGGTGTGTGTGTTGGAGAGAAAGGAAGGGCTCCTAGAGCAAAACCTGAAAAGGCATTGTTGCACTAGGCAGCAAAATAACAAAAGCCTACTCTTCATTTACTGATCCCTGGCAGTCAGATTCTGGGCAAGGGCCATCTTTAAAAGTTTTCCAAAAAGAAATAACTGAAGAATACTTGACTCAGATGATTCTTGAGGCATGCAAGGAATTTTCAGAGGTCACTAGTGTTCATTCTGCCCAGAAAAGAAGAGAAAAAGAATCAGTTCCATTGGAAAAAAGTGAATCCTAAGAGGGGCCAATGGCTCAGTGGTTACAGGTATGTGCATGTCAAAAAATAGATTTTAACAGTTGTCACCATCCGCAGAAGGGAAAAGAGTAGTAAGAATAATGCTGAAAGGGAGAGGTTCCTTTCAAAGTTCTCTACAGATGCTGACTTGTTTTGCAATATCACATGCCTGTAATAAGAAAGACGTTTATTATTTCACTCATAAGAAAGATTCATCACAATAATAGAAAAATCCTACCATCATATACGTAATTTAAATGTATGTCAATATGTATGCACATGTGTATATATGAAGTAGTAAAAAGGCTCTTCCATTCTATATAAACTTATATACATAATGACACATAATATATGTACACATATAATTATATGTATGACGGTGTATATATATATATATATATATATATATATATATATATATATATATATATACGTATGTGTGTGTTAACAACATAAACACACACACACACAGAGGCACATCTGTATAGTCAAAGCCTCAAATGAAGTGTAAAAGTTTTTCATCTGATTTTTTGTTTGTTAAATCTATTTAGGTATGATGATTTTGCGTATAATTTGACAATTATTAGATAAATTTGATCAACAGGGAAAAATCAAACTGATGATTTGTATCACAATGAACATTCTAGGGTTTGGATGATCTGCATTTCTTGCCCACATCTATTTTTAAAATTCAGGGCCTCGAGATGTATGTTTATTTTCTTATTCCAATGTACACAGAAACCTGTGGGCGGAAGACTGATTTCATCGAAGCTGCTGTTTCCAACCAAACCACATGCAGCCAACACCAAATGATCTGATCACTCACACAGAAATCAAAAGTGAAATCCAATGATAATCTGCAAACCTTGTTTCCACCAATGATTTTAGTTTCTCCCCTCTGCAGATCTCTTATGGGAGCCACTGACACTGATTAGAACTTTCTGTCCTCTCCACCCTCTGGTGAAAGCGTTAATAAGCCATGAAACAGCTGAAGCACAGCACACAGGAGGAAGAGAAGGATAAGCAAGGGCCTTGAAAACCCTCCAGCTTCATAATCGCATCCTTGATAATCAGCAATTGACAGCAGCTCCTCACAAAAGTGCTTCCTCCACTCTCCCAAGCAAAGACTCCGAAACCTCAGTGTTGTGTGAGCACTTGTTCTGAAATTGCTCGACAGGCTGTATTAGGAGGGTGAATCAAAGCCTGATTTGCTCTCTCTGCCAGTCAGAGTTCCCTGGGATGAGCTATCTTTAAAACATATTTCCATGGTAACTAGTTTAGAAACATATTTGACTAGAGAGCCTCTTATATTATGAGAGGCAGGAAAACTCAAGTGGCCTTTTCTTGTCAGTGCTCTTTGTCACCAGGAGAGCAGCTCTGAAACAAATGAGAGTAAGTGGGAAAGACCCTCAACACACAAGGCCGTGGAGCAGCCAGTGCCCGGGACCACGCTAGGCTTTGTTTACGGGCACAGCCGGCCTGTTAGACTGGCCTCGGTCACCATTTCTTTCTGTGGGGCAAACCTCCTCTACTTCCTGAGTTTTTCCAAACACAATTCTGCTGCTGGAAGTTCTGCCTCCTGCTTCTCTCCTCATTTCTCTGGCCCTAATTCAGAGGCTCTCAGAATGTTCAGAGGCTCTGGCAATCAGAATGTAATCGTTACATAGTTGAGAGACAAAACCTCATTTACTTTATAGAAAAAAAGGAGCACAGTCAAGTAAGTGCCTTGCATTTCAGAGCTATCCAGCCTATTTGTAATTGCCAAATCAGCCTGGGCTTGAGGCTTACTCTAGGGACCCAGAAATTCCTGAATTCTTAAACTTTTATTAAGATAAATAATAAATTTTTGTAGGGGTGGGTGTTAGGATGAGACCCATAGCAACCCTCTCTCAGAGCTAAGGTGAAACATTAAACTCTGGGCTAGAGCTAGGATTTTATGTGGATTCTGTTGACAGATGGGGCCTACAATGTGGTGATCTGGCTGCAGAAATAAGGACCATCCACTCAAATGTGTCATCTCTCCCAGACTGACATGCTGTGAACTCCTACTCCTTGGGTTTGAGGCATATATCTGCAAGCATTAATTCCTTTCTGAATTGAGACGTGATAGGTACCAAAGAGAACAATATTCAAGAGAGACCAAAACTATGTTGATAGATCAGGAGAATTACATTAGAAAGCATATCTCTAACTTTAAAATGCTGGGACAATAACATTTCACTGAATGGGAAGTTGGGCCGGTGATCCAGAATTATAAAGAGGAGATTCAGGTTGAGTCACCACATAGAAGCTTCATCAGGTTTGGAGGGAGAATGCCTGGTAATGGTTCTTCTAGAAGGTAGACTTGTCTTGAACACTGCACATAAGTATTGGGCTAGGCCTGAGTTTCCACATACTCTTTTGTGATTTAGGCCACATCGATATGTGGCTGGTGTCCATTTCAGCTATCTTCATAATGAATATTGATCACCATCATAGATCACCCATTCAGAAATCTTCATTGATCATTAAATAGCTTAAATTAATAGATTAGCCAGTTGAAGATCTATTCATTTAATGTGCATTGCCATAGACTATGAGTCCGCGGGGAACCTCGGACTTCGATCTCCCACCACTGTGTACTACCTTGTGATTCCTGGTGGGACTTTCCATGTGAGAGAGCATATACTTGTGCTGTAATCACCAAAGATGCCCAAGTTTTCTGACAGCAGTGACCAAGCCCATGCATATAACAGAATGAGCTGAGAATATAGCTTTGTATGAGACATTTAGAAAAGCAGAGCACAGCACTAAAACATAATACATATTAAAATGAGAGTGTACAGGAAGTTTGCATCAATCTGGAAATTCACAGAAGGAGCCACAGTGAAATCTTGTTTTTAGATTACCTATAAAGCCTGTATTAATTGAATAGTATTTCAGAGTGAATATGCAAATTGCATATGAGGAGAAAATCGTTTTAAGTAACTTCAAGATTCCAATTTCAAATGATGGA
Source organism: Marmota flaviventris (assembly GCF_047511675.1). Classification (NCBI taxonomy): domain Eukaryota; kingdom Metazoa; phylum Chordata; class Mammalia; order Rodentia; family Sciuridae; genus Marmota; species Marmota flaviventris. Next base: position 137,711,195 of record NC_092501.1, on the reverse strand, counting down.
TATACCAATTATGAAGAAAGTTTTTATTCAAACAAGTGATTCCAATTACATTATCAAAACAAATGTCCTAAGAATGTTTACTGAACACACCTGGTTATCCAGGATCTAGTGCTTTGTCTTTGGACAATGGAAAACCCAGTGTAAGGCTAGACTCAGTCTACAGCTTGGACTAGCAACTGTGTGGGTACGTGAGCTGGACTGGTGAGGAGGCCACCAGGAATTTATTAACTTGACTCTTTGGCAAGTTAGTTGGAAGAGATCCACACTTGCACAGTGATTGACAGTATGGGCAGAGTTTTAGAATCTGCTTCTCTGGCAGCTTCATGGAGTTTATCTAAAAAAAAATACCTGAAGGAGACATTTTTCAGTAGTGATTGTATGCGGTATTTGACTCTTGTCTTGCTGAGTGACTCATTAGGTGACAAAATGGAGGGAAGGGTAAGGAGAAAAGTTTTCCTTCTTCCTGAAGCAGCCCATGATTTCACATCACCAATGAGGGAAGAACCAGGGGGTGTGAGCAAGAAAACATAGTTGCATTTGGTGGTAGTCAGGATGTGTGCAAGTAAGTCCATGGGCCTCATGCATGTGGGACTCCCACATAAAATGATAGAAAAGGGACAATTTAGGCATTAGACCAAGCACCCAACTGTACAGTATAGTAGGCTTCAGGGTCAAACAAACAGGGAAGTCTGTATTCATAAGCTGATTTGCCAATGAAAATCTGAGCTATCCCTAAAAATAATAAAATTAAAGTTCTTTTTAAAATGTTTGGAAGAGCTAGTTTTGGTGGCTCTCACCTATAATTTCAACTGCTTTGGAGGCTGAGACAGGAAGATCCTAAGTTCAAAGCTAGCCTCTGCCACTTAGCAAGACTCCAATCAATTTAGCAAGACCCTGTCTTAAAATTTAAAAAGAAAAGGCTAGGGATGTTTCTCAGTGTTTAAGCATCCCTGGTACAAAAAAAAAAAAAAATAAAGAAATGAATGAATGAAGCAAGCTTTGAGTCATAATACAGTAAAAACAAACAAACAAACCAAATAGACTTTCCATTTTAATTCAAACTCTTACTCTGCCAAGTACCTGTCTGACTTTGGGCAGGTTGCTTCATGTTTGTGTTCACCTGAACTCATTCCCCCTACCTCATAAGCACCTAGCTCACTTTCTTCTTCCATCCTCTCTGGCAGCTGAGAGCACCCACGTGACTGATCTCTGACAAATGCAGGAGTGAACAGAAGTGATATATGCCATCTCCATGACCAGGCTATTAAAACTGCTTATGCCCAGGAAGCTTGCATTAATTTGAACATCAATCTGAAATTGATAGAATTCAGAAGGCTAAGACCTACTTTTGTGTTACCTGTAACATCTTGATTAATTCTATAAGTAGTATTTCTAACAGGAACAAACAGTATCCAACTGAAAATGGAAAGCCCTCTTAAGGGTGGCAAAGCCTAGAGCCCTGACTGACCAACAAAAGCCCATTTGTCAGCTGGGAACACATGTATTAGACTCCGCAGGAACTGAAAATTGGCTCTTATTTTCTTAAACCACTGAGATCAGTATTTATATGATATAGCAATTAACATCATTTACATTAACTCGGCCACCTGAAATGTCTTTTTATACTTCTTTTGACTAATTGAATTAAATAACTTTTAAAATCACTGTTTTGCAAATTTCAATGAATTTTGGAGTCTAGGCATTCAACATCATCAAAAGGGAAACAAAGAGACATTTTGTGCCTCAGAAAGAAAATATACATCATTAATAATCTTACTAGTGATTGTTGAAAATGAACTATGTTATAGAAAAATTAATTACCCCAAAAGATATTTTGATTAAAAAGGAATGAATTCTATCTAACTTACAGAGTAATTTAAAAATAAACAATAGAGTCTGGCACACAACAATGGCAAAATACATAGTGAGCTAAATTGTTGGTTGTCGATTTATTTAGATTCTATCTATCTATCTATCTATCTATCTATCTATCTATCTATCTATCTTTGTTAGACTCTCTAATAGTCAGTGAATAAATCATGTGCCCTCATTGGGAGGAAAATAATTCATATTTATGAAAGCAAAAACATGGTCACATTCTTATATAGGAAGAAAGAGCAATTTGATGAACTATTACAGACATCATTTGCAAGATCTATGACCTTGGACACCATTAAGTTTTCAGAGCCTCAGTTTCCCCCTTTGTAAAACAGGCACAAGAACCCATGCCTCAAAGAGGATACGTGAGCCCATGAGGTAGCAAATGCAAAAGCATCTGGAGGCTTTTGAGTTCCATAAAAATATGCACTATTATTATTGTAGATTACCATTTTTAACCCAGAAAAATAAGCAGGACTAATACAAACATTATCCTTCCAAAGAGTATCTTATTTTCCACTGAGCTACCAAAGCTGGTGCTTTTTATTCTGATGTTTTTAATATGGGTAGATATGTCTTACCAACCTTACCTTTCTGTTTTCCAATGTGTTTTAAGTTGATGAACTAATTGCATTAATGTATTTGATATTTCCCATTTTCTTTTCATTTTGAAGGCAGAAAAGAGACATTGCTAGCAGTAAATTATGCATGCCCAAACTGGATCTGATGGGCCAGGAAAATGTAAGATCCTACCTGTACTGTAGTCATTGAAATATGCATTGGAAAGAGTCACTCTGAGAGCTGGCTTCATTGGGCTCAAATCAAACCCCGGCAGATGTCAGTTAAGCAATGTCTGAGGTGAATCCATGATCCACTTTAAATTTTGCAATATATTCTCTTAATTTTACAATTTATATCTCTGAAAACTCATAGAAACTTTATTATCATGATTGAAGGTTATGAAGGAGTCAAGTCTTTCTAGATTAGCATTTGGCCTGTTCTCCACATCACAGCAACAGTTTGCAAACTCTAAATACTTAACAAAGGTGTGCCTGGGCTCTGAAGGAAGAAAGTTTCAGTCCTTAATAAGACCCCCTAATATCTTGAAAGGGGTCAAGGATTCTATAAGGTGGATGGTATTTGGTGTAAGGCAAAGGAGAGTGGGAGGGCAATACATTAGTTACTACTATAACAAAAATGTATGAAACCCCAACCAAGTGATGAAGGTTCACATCACCTTTGATGTCATGTGCATCTGACACACCTTGGATATGACGTGATGAGCAGGGTACTGCACCCCTGTGGTATTCTTCTCTAAACCCATCATTTCCATGTGATGACGGCAAAAGCAGAGAACAAGCCTGTAACTCCTGCTACTCAGAGGCTGAGGCAGGAGCATCTCATGTTCTAAGCCAACCGAGCCACTTTTCAAAATCCCATCCCCAAAAAATACAAATCCAAAACCCAAATAAAATAAAACCAAAAAAGCAAAGCAGCAAACAAACCCAAACTGGGAAGCATGCTACAACACACCTAACCAGTATTCCTCAACATGATATGGAGAAACTGTCACAGAGCAGAGTTGCCCTTGAAAATGGGACAATTAAATGCAATATGTTACCCTAAACTGGATCTGGGAACAGAAAAAGATCATTTGTGAATAAACTAAAAAAATGCAGAGAAAGCTGAGGTTTGGTGAAGAGTAAAGTATAGTAGTGTTTTCTTCATTTTGACAGATCCACCATGATAATGAAAGTTGATAACAATAGGGAAAAGATAAACAGTCATCATTTAAGAGGCAGCAGGGGAACATGGTCCTTTAGCCAGAAGGTATAGATAATATTTAAAACTGGAGTACCTAGTTCAGATTACTATAACCAAGAACCATACACTGTGGCATATAACCCACAAAAATCCATTTCTGACAGTTCTGGAGGCTGGAAGTCCAATACTATGCTGCCAGCAGAGTTGAGTTCTATGAGGTCCTCTTCTGTGTTGCAAAGTGCCATGTTCTTGTTCTATCTTCATATGAGGGTAAGAGACAAGAATGCTCTCTGTGGTGCCTTTTACAGATTCTCTAATCTTACCATGAGGCTCCACCCTCATTAACTAATCACCAAGCAAATGTCCCACCTGGATTTTACCATGTTAACTGTTGGGGCACACAGACATTTTATGAAAGATATAGAGCATTTTTATTTTCATGGACCTGACTTCTAGAGAGCCCCCTGGAAGGGATCAAGAACTGAGGATGGGTGGCAAGGTGAGAGAAGGAAACAAAATGAAGGATGTGGAGAATGAAGGGTAACCCAGGACCCTGAGGCTATTATGGTGGATGACATAAACAGGAATAAAGAATCAAGGCAGACAGTGCTGAGGGAGTAGGAAGAAGTGGGTTTCAAGGATCCCTTGTCCCTTCCAAAGGTAAGAAGGCCTAGGTGAGGTGTGGTTTAGACCCAGTGCTTATGGCTAGCCCGTATATTATACTTTTAAATTTTGTAGCATCACATACCCTTCAAGAATCTAGTGAAAACAATAGATCATCTCCCCCAGGAAAAAAAAAATGCTGATAAACTTGAAACTGTTCCAAAGCAGGGTTTTCTGAACAAATACATCCACACATCTGTCTCGCCCACATCCATTTTGGAAGCATGGATTCAAGATAAGAAGATATGATTTAGAACCAGCTTTTTTCTCTGACAATATGATTAAATGACATGTGCTAAATTTAAAGGGGAATAATTTGTTATCCTTCCAGAGAAACTTATTTGCATTTGAGCACAGATACACTGAAGCCAAAACTTAATGAAAATGTACCTTCTTAGGATTGGAAGGGAGTTGGGGTGACAGATGGGAAGGTCCTTTCCAATCCACCATGGAGACAGCTGTCAACACTGCCTACACTAAGGTGCAGCATCAACATTTAAGAAAAACCCATGTGTGAGTGGTGCTTTATAGGAACCAGATGAAGCAGCAGAAACAGATACATGTTTTACCTTCGAGAAATAAAAAAAAAATTAAGACCCTAGGATCAGTCTCAATATGTGTCTTCTAGGCTTCCCTCTGCCCCCGCCTCTCCATTATGGGCTTGGCTCGGTCATTTAATCTCTTTTGTATTTAGTTTAAGGACTCAGAAAATAGGAATCATAATATCTTCCAACAGGGAATTCAGAGAGGGTGATAATATTGGAGATATTGGTGTTAATTCCCATAAAGGTAGTCCACTTGAGTCTTTTTTTCTTTCCCCAAATCTTTTGATAGTACAGGAGCAGGGAGAGAAAAGGAAAGGCATCTGATGGCAGAGAAATGATAGACAAAATGGAAGAGAATTGATAGAAATGATAGATAGAATGGGAGAGAATTGACACCTTGACATCTCTAGGGTCCCAGCCCACGTTCCACTATGGAGAGGAGGGATGAGCTCCCCAGGCCTTGACACTTGCATTGGCTGGGCTTAACACTTCAAGAGCACCTCATCTTACACAGCTGGAAGCCAAGAAAACCAGGGTTGCTGTGATCAGAAGATCTGACATGAACAATTTAGAGAAGGAAAAGTTTAGTTGGCACTCAGTTTCAGAGGTCTCAGCCCATAGATGGCCAATTCCTTTGCTCTGGGCCCAAAATGAGGCAGAACACCATGGCAGGGGCTGGTGGTGGAGAAAAGCAGCTCAGGACATGATAATCAGGAAGCCAAAAAAGAGCTCACCTCACTACTGGACAAACTATAAAGCCCCAGGCAAACCCCCAGGAACCCACCTCCTCCAGGCACACTCTACCTGCCCACAGTTACCACAGTTCACCTCTACCCATGGATAAGCACACTGATTAAGTTAAGGCTCTCATAACCATATCATTTCACCCTTGAACTTTCTTGCATTGTCTCACACATGAGCTCTTGGGGGACACCTCCGATCTAACGCACAACAACCAGTTCTCATATTTTAAAGGCCAGAGTTGATATAGCAATTTGTGAAATGTAATATTATATATAAATAAGAAATGAGGTAGAGTCTGGGAAGGGAGAAAGCTAGGGTAAGGTTATATTGGAAAATGCTGGCATTTATTTCATTGCAATGAATCTAGAATTCTCTATTTGAGGAGTTATTTGTATACTTTAGAAACTAAGCAAAAGATTCAAAATATTCCCCCTAAAATGAAATCTGTGTTTTATTCAGGCCCTCTATTCGTATTTGAGTTGTAAGAAGTAATAATGTAACATCTACTCACACTAATTTTGCTCTTTTAATTTTCAAATAATTCACATTTTAAATTATAAACTCCAAACAGCTAAAGAATTCAAACTGCTCTGAGTATCTCACCTAATTTTTAAATGACATGATTGATGATTGTTTTCTAATTTGGAAAAAATATAATTTGCATTTCTTCTTAGGTGTCAAAGTTGGAGAGGCCTTTTATTTGTCAGGATGATAAACTTCCTATGCAAAAGGTTACAAAGGAAGAAGCAAATTGGTAGATTGACATTTTAATCCAATTTAACACAAACATAATTACAGGTATAAAAATCTAAAATGGAAATAAATTAGAATTATGCTCCTGCTATTTTGGATTATGTTTCCATGTTCTTACAATAAAGAAAGAATAAAAAAGAGAAAGAAGAGAATCTACTGACCTGAAGGAAGGGACAAATTGGGCAAGCAGGCCAGTGAATAAGGAGAGCAAAACTTAAGAGATATAGCTACATATATGTATTTCTTGCTAACATATCTAAATATAGACTTTCTAATTCTTGCATTCTAGTTAATCTAGCGTAATACACAAAGAACCCAAATTACTTGCCTTTCTCTTTCTGGGTATTCTTTAATTAGATTTACTTGTTTGTCAAAAGTACCATACTTCCTGTAGACGGAGTTTGTTAGCCTTTGGCACCAACAATCTGTCATGCAGATGCCAGATTTACATAGGAAATTTGTCAAAGAAGTCGTAGGGGGATTGCAGGTGAATGGGTACCTCTTCCATTGACATCTGTGCTTCTCCCTAGGAGGGCAGGGTTTTGATTTGAAAGTCAGAGATACTGGATTTCCTTCAATCAAATTTTCTTAAGGCCAGAAAAATTACTATTCAGGAAAGAAAAAGATTATAAATTACTGATGGAATAATCTTATGAGGAAGGTGTGCTGCCTTCATTTCAGAGTTCAAGTTTTAAAGAACTCAAAGTTCTTTAAAAAGTAAACACTGAGCTAGTAAATGGCAGAGCTGAGATCTAACTATAGTAGATTGGATGCAAATAATCAGAATAATCAATCAAAACAATTTATGCATCTGCTATCTTTTGTCCATCCTTTATATCAATCATGTCATGTATAAATACACCATAATATAAGTCCCCTGTATTATAAACACATCATACTTTTTTCACATCATATATATTTTATATCTTAAAACCAATTATAAAATAAAATCACATGTATAACCAAGAAGTATCTTAAAAATTACCAGCCATCACAACAAAAAATGACACGCATTGCCATTATTTGACATTAGGGAACCAGATTGGAAATGGAAGCAGTATAATTTCTCCCTAAGGCTCTATTTCCCTGGGCACAGTTTTAAGTCTTGCTGGCAAACATTTTGGGGCTGAAGAGTGTAGTAGGATTACAGAATGGGGGCACAGCAGGCAAAGAACCAGTGAGAGTGGGGAGAGCAATGGGTAGCCTGCAAAGCAGCCTCCAGGAACAGGAGCACTCCTCCCTGGGCACTGAGACTCCAGCTCCAGGAAGGAGTGGCAGTTATGGCTGGAGGGACAAAGTGTGATTAATATCCTGGATGACACCTTGACACCTCATTACACTGAATCAATTCTAGTCAATTTAGGGCTTCACCTGAAGATTGAATCACTTTCCTATTAAATTCATATGCTCTCAAGGAACTGTTTGGCTTCCCAGCAATGATTTCTAGAAACTAGTTTTTGCAGAGTAATTAAGTAGGAGCAAGCTCTATGAGAGAGTCAGCCCACATGGCCTTTTTGCTGCCTGGTACCACCCTAGAAGTGTGGAGATGACACAGCCATGACCTTTGGGAATTTGGCCTTGCCTACAAATGCAGAAGGAAAACATCCTTCTTTCCTGTTTTGTAGACTAGTGAACCAGTGTGCAACCTCTGGAATCAAGTTGGATAGACTCAAATCCCAGCTCTGCCATTTAGTGGCAGTGTGACTCTGAGCAAGTTACATCAATGTTGTGTGTCTGTCTGTTTCCTCATCTGGAAAACAATGGAAAAACTAATGATAAACTTCTTAAGTTGCTGCAAGAATTAAATATCATGGGTTGAGCTCTTAGAAAATTGATTGACATATAATCCCTTGGTGTTAATATGTGAGAGCTCTAAAGAATATTCCCCCTAAGAGTTTCAGTAGCCTACACTTTGGTAGCATGATGAAACTTATATCTTCTAGTAAATTCCAGATGCTATTTTCCAAAAATGCAAGAATCTTGAAAAAATATCATTGTCAAGCAAAATATTTGTTTCATTTTTCCTTAAAATATTTATTATCTATTGAAATCCTGATAATTAAGATAAGTAAAATAAATCATTCTCTATATTGCCTAATCCAGTAGTGGTAGAAACAATTTAGTAATTCTCTCTTTATAAGCCACATACACAAAGTCTCGGTGCACACACACATACACACATTAGTTTTTATAAAAGGCATTCACTTAAAAATAAAAATATATTTTTCAGAAGAGAGAAGTCAAACTTGAATGTATTATTTCTTACCATAGTACCCAAATTTCAATCATAATACTTTCAACTCCTACAGTATAGAAGGAAGAGCAATATTCAAAGAGATTGCAGTTTAGGTGGGTAGAAAAGACATGCATGGGTGAAAGTTAAATAATAATAACAAGACAATAGTTCAACAGATGTTGCGTTTCAAGAAATAGTGAGCATCTATCTGTAAGGTACAATTTATAGGACTTATGGGGACATGATGCCTAGAAAATAAATAACAGAATCTGTACTCCATGAACTCAGTTGGTGAAAGGTAAAAAAATGATGATGAATGCTTCTAATTTCAAGAGAAATTCTGGGGAGTGCTAAAATAAAAGCCATCACAGAAGGCAAGGGAGAAATAGGAGCACTGAGAATCTTGCTTCAGGACAGGAGGAAGAAGAATGGAAGTAAAAAGAGCAAGCGGAGGAACGAATTGAAAGAAGAGCACAAGAATAATGATGCCTAGGGAGGTTCGAACTTCTCTGTGAGAAAAGGGCATGAAAGTAACAGTGAAGACAGACTGAGCAGCAGTATAGATGGCTTTATGCCGCAAATTGAGGAGGGCAGACATGATTCAAAATGAAGTAGAAGGCTCCTATGGGAATGAACTAGGAATGAAGAAAAGTGTGCTTATTAGGGACACTTGGTGACAGTGGGAGACTGCGGGCACGGAGACCTCTTAGGACCCTATTTACAAAGTCCAACAGTGGGAAACTGGGCTAGACAGAGCATACTGGCACAGGCTGTCGAAGGATTGTACTACTTCTTTCCTCTATTCCCAGATAATGTATTCATTCATTGTCTTCTATTTATTCAATCATAATTTTCTGTTGGAAGGTGTTAATGTTACCTAAAGAGTAGTATTTTTATATCATTTTCCAACACTTTCTGATATCTAACAGCGACAGATACCACTTAAGTAATTTTACGCTTAAAAATTTTTTCTGCATTTCCTTTAGAAATGAGATGCAATTTAACTCTATTAAAAACTAAAGTGAATACAGATTAAATTGTGTAATATTATATAATATTATATTATTTGAAATTTTAAATAATAAACTATATGAACTTATAGACATATTAATAACATATATATGTATATGGATCTATAACTTTGTGTGTGTGTGTGTATGTGTGTTCATACAACCATTCCTTGTCAACCATGGGCAATTGGTTCCAGAACCTTCTACAGATACCAAACTCTATAGATGCTCAAGTTCCTCATACAAAATGTGTAGTATTTGCATATAATCAATGCACATCATCTTATATACTTTAAATAGTCTGTAGGCTACTTACAATATTTAAATCAATGTACACACTATGTAAATGTCTTTTATAGTGTATTGTTTGGGGAATAATGACAAGGAAAAAAGTCTGTACATGATCAGTGCATCAGCAATTTTTAAAATTATATTATCCATCTTCAGCTGGTTGATTTTGCAGATGCAGAGCCTTCAGATACAGCGGGTCACTGTACTTTATTTTCATCACCTTTGGTAGATTCTACTTTTCACAGTGCTCAAGTTTTGGACCCGATTTCTTCAGATTCTCTTTGTATCCATTGGTCATTGTCTTCTTCCTATTATAATGCACAAAAGTCTTCCAGCACATCTATTCTTTTTTCCCTCTTTTTACAGCTCCTGGGCCCTGCCACAAACCTTTATTAATGGTCCTTCAGAGGGAAATCCATCTCCAGTGGCAAGCTCTGAGACTCACACACAATACTGGGTTGTGCAGTTTGCATACACTAGCAGACCAACCCTTGCTTCCCAATGGAACAAACATCTCTTTCAAAGGAACAAACATCTCTTTCAAAGGAACAAACATCTCTTAAACTTAATTAGAAGCTGGCTCTATAAGCTGAGGCTGTAGATTTCTAGGTGTCTATGTCTTGTAGTGATCCTATTCTTACCCCAGAAGGCAAGGTCTTGTCCTGTGTCACCTGATGAATGGTACAACAACTATACCCATTCTCACCTTAGGCAGCTCATCCCAGGGCTTCAAAGAGTCTTCTAAAGAACCATTGCGGATTTCTTCCTCTACATCTTGGGGGAAAAGAAATGCTTGGGACTTGTATTTTCAGAAAGTTTGTAAAAATAAAGTACGATTTAGCCTTTGTACAACTTAAGTTTAACAAAGACATTATGTCCTTTTAAACGTAGAGTTTCAAAATATTTTTTTAAATGTCATTGGTAAAGATGATACTCTTTTGCTAGCCCTTGTACATGTATCCCTCTTTTTCCAACCTTTGCTGATTTTTTAATCACACAAACAATTGGCAGCTGATTATTGCTACTTTACTACCTTGATCACTATGTGAGTTGGCAGTTGTTTATTATGTGATCTCCTCAGATACAGAGAAGAAAAATCCAACATAGACAACTCCATGCAATTTTTATCCTCACACCTTGACTGCACTCATTCCTTTGCCTTCCCTTTATTCAGCCCCACTTGCTCTTGCCCCTCTGTATAGGAAACTCATACATCGGATGCAGGATGTGCACGTACAAAGATCAATTGGCAATGGTACAATCCTGTAAACTAGGAAAATGCTCCAAAGCCCCTAGCATCAGTTCCTTCTTCCCAAGTGAACTGTTCTAGGAAAGGTAAAGAGATTGCATACGAAAATGTCCAAGATTCTCAAGCCTTCTGTCTCTCTTGACTACATTATCCTTCAAATGTTAGATAAAATGAGGTAGAAGAAGAATGTATATACTTGGAATACATTCTGAAGATCAATCAATTGTTTTTTATCAATTGCAAATATGAAACCCATATTTCTAATCTAAAAATCTGATCAGGATGTTTTTCATGAAACCTTTGATGGTTTCAGAAACCATGCCTGTTCTTGAGACCCAAATGTAGTATTATCTCTTCCTGTTCACCAAGCACACATTACCCATTTTGTTACCTGTGATATTTTTCATAATTTATTACATCTAACCAGAAAAAATAATTAGTTCCTGACTGAGATATAGCAAGTCTGGATCTTTCCAATTTTAAGTAGTCTTCTATAGAAGATTATATTTTCCCACAGGGGCATCTCAACCAACTCTGTTAGGAGGGCCACTTATCTGATTAGAACTCTGCTTTTCCTCTAAGACTTCTTCAAACTTTTTACTTCAGAAGACCAGTTGAAATGCTTCAACCCACCTAAATCATGACATTTTCTGAAAATGAGTTATTTATGACTGGACCACCATTTGACTTTAAGTCAATATTACCTAGTAGATGTAACTTGGCAGACACCTTCTCTTTGCACAAGATGATAACTCCCCCAGAAGAGGAATGAATTTTTTAACAACCCAGAGAACAAAGAACACTTTTTAAAAAAAATACTAGGAAATAGCTAGGAAAGAAGTAGTTGATTGTCTCATGATATCCATTCTCCCCTTCTTCCTCAGCAATAGAACCCTTAAGTGTTAGCTTGGTACATGGCTCCATCGGTGAAGACTGTATATCGGAGCCATCCTTTATGCTGGTTATAAAATATGACCAACTTCCGGTCAATTAGATATAATTAGCATGTAAGCTACTAACGACTCTCAAAGACATGTCCTCCTTACCCCCAAATCTATGAATATTACCCTATTTGGAAAAAGGATCTTTGCAAAGATAATTAACTATCTTGAGGTTGGGAGATCATCCTGAATTATATGAATGGGCCCTGTATTGCCTCACAAATGCACTTATAAGATAGAGGCAGAGAGGAGTTGGACACACTCAAAGGAGAAGCCCTAGTGTGCATGGAGGCAGAGACTGGAGAGATGAGGCCACACAACCAAGGAAAGCCAGGGAATGCCAGGCAGCCACAAGGAATGAAAAGCGTCAAGTAAGAAAGTGTCCCTCAGAGCCTCCTGAGAAAGAAAAGCCCTTAATTTCAAACTTGTAACCTCCAGAATTGAGAGGATAAATTTCCTCTGCTTTAAGCCACCCAGTTTGTGACTATTTTTTATGGCATCCACAGGAAACGCACACAGATTTTGTTTCCAGAAAGTGGGATGCTCTTGGGCTGGGGCTGGGGTTAAGTGGTAGAGTGTTCACCTGGCAGGCATGAGGCCCTGGGTTCCATCCTCAGCACCACTTAAAAATAAAATAAAGATATTGTGTCCTCCTACGACTAAAAAAAAAAAAATACATATTTTTTTTTAAAGTGGGATGCTCTTCTAACAAATGCCTAAATATATGACAGGAGTTTTGGACTAAGATTAAGGGTAGAGGATGATCCAGGCACAGTGGTGCACACCTGTAATCCCAGTGGCTCGGGAGGGTGAGGCAGGAGCCTCAGCAACGTCAAGGCACTAAGCAACTCAGTGAGATCCTGTCTCTAAATAAAATACAAAATAGGGCTGGGGACCTGGCTCAGTGGCCAAGTGCTCTGAGTTCAATCCCTGGTACAAAAAAAAAAAAAAGGCATAGTTTAAGGTCTGGTATAGTGATACCATTTACTTCACTCTTCTTGCTAAGGATTGCTTTAGTTACTCTGGGTCTTTTAGTTTTCAAGATGAATTTCATGACTGTTTTTTTCCTATTTCTATGAGGAATGTCACTGGGATTTTTATTGGAATAGCATTAAATCTGTATAGTGCTTTTGGTAGTATGGACATTTTGACAAAATTCTGCTTATCCAAGAGCAAGGCAGATCTTTCCATCTTCTAAGATCTTCTTTGATTTCTTTCTTTAGTTCTGTAGTTTTTTGTTGTAGAGTTCTTAACAAAGAAACAGCATGGTATTGGCACCAAAATAGATGGGTAGACAAATGGTACAGAATAGAGGACACAGAGACTAACTCACATAAATACAGTTATCTAATATAAGACAAAGGCACCAAAAACATACATTGGAGAAAAGATAACCTCATCAACAAATGGTGCTGGGAAAACTGGAAATCCATACATAACAAAATGGAATTAAACCCCTATCTCTCACCATGCACAAAACTCAACTCAAAGTGGATCAAGGACCTAGGAGATAAACCAGAGACTCGGCATCTAATAGAAGAAAAAGTTGGCCCCAATCTCAGTCATGTTGGATTAGGCCCCAACTTCCTTAACAAGACTCCTATAGCACAAGAATTAAAATCAAGAATCAATAAATGGGATGGATTCAAACTAAAAAGCTTCTTCTCAGCAAAAGAAACAATCAGTGAAGTGAATAGAGAGCCTACATCTTGGGAGAAAATTTTTACCACTTGAACATCAGCTAGAGCACTAGTCTCTAGGGTATAAAAAGAACTCAAAAAGCTAAACACACACACACACACACACACACACACACACACACACACAATAACACAATCAATAAATGGGCCAAGGACCTGAACAGACATTTCTCAGAAAAGAATATATAATCAATGAACAAATATATAAAAAAAGTTCAACATCTCTAGCAATTAGAGAAATGCAAATAAAAACTATTCTAAGATTTCATCTCACTCCACTCAGAAAGGCAGCTATTAAGAATAAAAACAACAATAAGTATTGGCAAGAATGTGGGGGGAAAGGCACACTCATACTTGCTGGTAGAACTAGAAATTGGTGCAGCCAATCTGGAAAGCAGTATGGAATTCCTAGGAAAACTGGGAATGGAACCACCATTTGACCCAGCTATCTCACTCCTCAGTCTATACCCAAAGGACTTAAAAACAGCATACTACAGGGTCACAGCCACATCAATGTTTACAGCAGCAGAATTCACAATAACTAAACTGTGGAACTAATCTAAGTGCCCTTCAGTAGATGAATGGATAAAAAAAAATGTGGTATACATACACAATAGAATATTATTCAGCAATAAAAGAGAATAAAATCATGGCATTTGCGGGTTATAGATGGAGTTGGAGAATATAATGCTAAGTGAAGTTAACCAATCCCAAAAAAACCAAATGCCAAATGTTTTCTCTGATATAAGGAAGTTGATTCATAGTGCAGTTGAGAGCAGAAGCATGGGAGGATTAGATAAACTCTAGGTAGGGCAAAGGGGTTGGAGGGGAAGGGAGCCGACGTGGGAGTAGAAAAGATTGTGGAATGAGATGGACATCATTACCCTAAGTACATGTATGAAGACACGAATGGTGTGAATATACTTTATATACAACCAGAGATATGAAAAATTGTGCTCTATGTGTAAGATATATGTGTGTAAGATTTATATGTGTAAGATTTATATGACAGCAGAATTACTAGGCTGTAGCTTCAACACATTATGTAATGTATTCTGCTGTCATATTAACAAATTAGAACAAAAATTAAATTAAAAAAATAATACCTAGAAATCGTATTAGAAAAAAAGGTAGAGGATAGAAAAATTTGAGAATAATGATAGAGAAAGTCTAGACAACTCAGAGAGACATTGGCCAAATACATATTAAAGATACTTCCGGAGAGGGCTTAGAAGGAAATGATCATGGTAGGGAGAGCTTCTATCATCTTAGAAATGCATGATTAGAAGAATCACAATGAGAATGTTGGTAGGAATATGAGTGTTGAACATGTTTCTGTTAAGGCTTAAAAGGAAATTAGAAAACTGAAGGAAAAGCAAGTCTTGGCAAAATAACTTGACTGAATTGTGTTCTACAGTTAGTTGAAAGAAAACTTGCAAGTGACAAATTTTGATATTTTGCCAAGATTTCCAAGAAATGTGTTGAAGCTACAGCCTAGTTTCTTGTTAAATTCCAGTATCATATATATATATATATATATATATATATATATATATATACACACACACACACACACACACAAGGGAAGAGATAAATTAATAAAGGAACTATTAACCAAAAAGGAAGCAGCAGTTGATAATTTAGGAAATTTTGAACCACTTATGAGTGGAAAAGATACTATAAGACTTTCTGATAGGAAAATATTTGCTTTCCAGAAAAATCAAGGGGACCCTATGAATGTTACTTTATTTTGAAAAGAGGTCTTTGCAGACATAATAAGGTTCAGAATCTCAAGGTAAAAAAGTTATCCTGGATTACCAGAGGGGGACCTAAATTCAATCATAGATGTCCTTCTAAGAGTGATATTTGTCACTTAGAGGAGAAAGGAATGTAATCACGTGTTCCAGTGCTGAAGACATTAGGTGTGTGACTCATAGAGCCACATAATTATTTCAGCAGAAAACAGAAATAGAGATGGAATTATCCAGGAAAATTTATGGGGGACCCACTTTCCTAAGAATGTTTGCCACTTGAAGCTATATAGATCATTAATATTTTTTTCTTCTTCGTGTATTTCTATAGTTCTTAAATCTTCCAAAAATAATATGGTATTTCTTTCTTTTTTTTAAACAGATGTCTTAGTTCAGGCTGCCATAACTAAATACCATCAGCTTGGTAGCTTAAATAACAAAAATGTATTTTTTGTTATCAGTTCTAGAGGTTGGAAGTTCCACATCAAGATTTGACAGAAGAATTTCTTTCTGGTTTACATATATGGCCACCTCATTGTGCCTCACAAAACCTGAAGGTGGGGAGGGGAGAGTTAGGAGAGAAAGAGTGAGAGAGAGAGAACACAAGTATGCTCTCTGGTGTCTTCTTACAAGTATGGTAATGGCTCTCCCAGAAGAAAGGGAAGGCATCATGGCACACTCAATACTTCTGTGCACATGCACAATTTGGTTGCCACTGTGTAATGTAGAATACCCAATCAGAATGTACGTTACCATATAGGGGAGGCAACAGGACTAACATGTAAAGGGGAAACTAACAGAGGTTATATAAGACAATGCCTTGCTGTGCCCAAGGCTCAGCCTTTGAATGCAAACCCACTGGGTCAGTGTCAGCACTAATAAACTCTGCTTCCTGGCTAAAACCTCAGTGTCCATCTCTCTGTGCAAGAATCTCACAACACAGGGACACTAATCCTATCAGATCAGGGACTCACCCTTATGACCTTAGTTAGTCTTAATTGCTTCCTTAGAGGCCCCATCTCCAAATATAGCCATCTTTGGGATGCAGTGTTTTAATGAATGAATTTCACAAGGAGAGGAATAGAAGCATTCAGTCCATAACAGCAATAAAATTCAGTTTGTTTATATTGATACCTTCTTGTCTCTACTCATTTAGGCTTCTATGGGGAGAAGGAACAGAAAAAATGACTTGGGGTTATCTCTACCAATTTGGGCAGAATCTGTAGTTTCAACACTGTGCTTCATCACATGATAAACCAACTCTGTCTTTTTCTCTATTGAAGACAGTGTCCCATTGTGTCTTGTTTCAACCTGCTCAAGAGGATCTTAATGGTTCACCTAGTCAGTAAAAGACACATCAATGTTTAATCACCTATGAGACTTTGATAAATAAAATCTTTGTCTCTGTCTCCACTTTGGTCCAGCATGCAAGGCAAGAAAGAAGGACCACATGGTAATTTGTATGAATGAAATCCTTAAGAGGAAGCCTTTAGGTATAGCAGGCATTTCCCCAGGCAAGGGTAGAGTAAATGAAGAAACCTTGCTTGGTCTGGCCAATACACTACCTTCAAACTTGGCATAAATGTGAATGTATTCCACAAGTATTTATTAAGTATGTTTATTGTGGTGCAGGAATTATGCTAGTTGTTGGGGATTTAACAATAGATAGGTCAAAGTCCTTTGCTTATAAGGGTTATTATTGTGACGGAGAGAGATTCACACATAAAAATGATAGCTCAATCATTAGTCATGCATACAAAAATGATTTATCATGAAATATAAGTGCTCCAATAGTTTTTGATAAGGTGTCCCAGGGACCCATAGGTCAGAATGATTAAGAGAGGTGCTAGTGAGACCATCACTGAGAAGACAACAAAATAATTGGCCTTGAAGAATAAATAGATCTTGGTAGGTAGAGAAGAGCATTTCAGGGAAGGGAATGGCATGGATAAAGCCTTCCAGAAGTAAGCTATATGGTTAATTTGGAATAAAACCAGTGCAATACCTGTATACCAATATTCAGGGAAATAAGGAAGTGGGAAGTGGTATAGGAAAAAAACTATATGTGTTAAAATTCCAATGCATTGAGATTTTTATCTTGTAGCTTCAGTCTTTTACTAGAAATGATCTCTTATTTACCCTAATCCCTTTAGCAGATCATGTGCTATTTGCTATATTGTTGTTGCAAAGTTATTTGCTTGTCTCATTGATTCTAAAGAATATAAACACATAAAAGCAGACCTATTGATTATTTTTTGTATCTTCATTACATTTAGTACAGTGCTATAAAAATAGTAGACAATCAAAAATTAAGTATGTCAAGGAAATGGTGTTTTTTGCTTCTGGATTACTGAGATAATGCTCCTGGTAATTCCTCTGAAACACATGTAACCTCAAATGTTTCTCCTAATGAAAATCAGAATCCATCAGATTGGCTCAAGATAAACTGCAGCAAAGGCCCAAGAGGAATAGGAGTCTTGTTTCAAAAATACCGTCCTAGAGTTGAAGTTACCAAACACATTTACTTCTTATCGAACCCTGAAAAAAATCCCAAAGTTTCCAGCAGCCGTAAGAATCCATCTCACTAAGAAAAAGGATTCATTTTTTGTCATGCTTTAAAAGGTTTACTGAGAAGAATAAGATTAAACATAACCGTAACTAAACCTAAGTGTGGTTTGGTGATACACGGGCAGAAATAGCACTAAATCAACAATAGGAGACTATCACAGCTAACTCTTATGTAATGCTGGAAAAGGCAGCAGCTGACAAGAAATGCAAGAACTTTGAAGTGCTAACACATCACAGGTAAGTGGGGTATGTGCCAGAATCATATTCCCAATACGAAATATTTCTTTCAGACCTTCCTAATTTCTGTTCACCCAGGACATTTCTGGTTATCAAGTGTTTACTTAGTATGAAAATGAAATTCACCATAGAACAATGAGGGAGAAATCATGAGCTGTTGGGTGAGTGACAGGAGAAACTGTACCAAAGGCCCTGGGCTCAATTATGGCAGTTGTGGGGAGGGGTGTCTTGAGAATTAGTTCAACAACCTCCATTTGTAGTTTATCTTCACAAGTAATTTTCAAGGTGGTCATTCTTGTCTCCGTCTTACAAATGAGAACTTCAAGGCTCAGAGAAATTAAGCAATTTGCCCAAAACTTGCTCTTTAATAAGCAGCAGATGGACCTTCAGATCTTTGTCTATATAGTTAATCATCTTAATGATATCCTTTTGGGGACTTTTTTCCTCTCTACTTTAATCATATTTAACTGTGTTGTTGACATGTCTCACATTCTAATGGGAAGAAGTAGTGAGTTTAAAACTTTCTACTTTAAATTTCTACCTCAACACTTAGGACCACTGTTTTAATCTGACATTCTGGTAATAAGAAATCAATCTTTGTTCATTTATTTATTAACTTTTTACATAATCTCCTCCTGCTTCCTTTTCCTCTTCTTTTGTGTAAGCTTCTTTATTACAAAATACGCCAGCTGACCTTAAAAAAACCATGACACTACTGGCAGAGAAACACATAGAAAAAATGAATTTCCTCTGTCTTTTTTATAGGTTAATATTTAATTTATGCCAATAACAAGTGGCACACTCTTATCACAAAGAAATGCACGTTGGGCAGGTGTTTCTTTAGCATATTTTAGACATTCTTTCTTGAAATATCACACCGGTGGGTCACCATGAACTAGTGTTTTCTCCTGAAGATCAGTGACCAATACTTTGATTTTCTTCTCCATAGCACTGAACACGGTTGCCATTCCTTTCTCAAAATGCTTTCTTCTCTTGGTCTTCACCTGACTCTTGGCCATCACTACCCTTAGGGGCTTCTCTTCTTTGGTGTATCTATAAATGGTGGAGTTTGCAGAGCATATCCCTTCACACTTCTTTAAATAAATCATCTTGCTTGATTTATCCTCATATAACATGTTTTCATAGTTTTATTCACAGGTTAGATCGTTCTTTTAGAAAAATACAAGCAGCCTTCCATTCTATGGTTCCTCATAGATTTCTCAGTGATATATCAATTTAGCAACTCAGACTCTACATGTTTGTCTTTGGTCCCCAAATCTGCTTCAGCGTTGTTGTTTCTTGTGGCAGTAAATAGTGTTTTCACTGTGCTGTGCCTGACAACAGTGTGGTGTCCTCCTTACTTCACTCAACCCTGTACCTATCAAGCACCAAGCTCTCGACATACAAAGACTCAGAAACAAACAAAGATTATTCTTATTTAAGTTATTTAGAGATAAGCATTTAGTCAATATCCAGAATAACAGCTTATCAGAATCAGGGCCAGAATCCTTCATTTTTGGTACCTTCTTTTTTTTCAAGATGTTTTCCATTCTGGGCATCATGTCTGTGTTCCCAGAAGGAATAGGGGTAGAGACTGTATTAGTTTCTTTAAGTTTGATCAGGAAAGCAAAACTTTCTAGAATTTCCACAGTAGATTTCTGTTAGTGTTCCCTCTCCACCTTTCCTTTCCCTATTCTTTTCTAAAAAAGCTTTCTTCTCTGGTTCTTTGTTCTCTCCCCCATTGGTAGCTTCGCTTATGCATATCTACAAATATTAGAACTTGCAGATCTCGATCCTTGACACCCTTGTTTAAAGAAAAGACAGGTCTCACCTTACTCTTCAAATCCTTCATGGATAGGAAGCAAGGGAAGGAAGCACAAGATGCAGTCAGAAACTGGCCAAAGCACATCAGTACTGAAGCCTGCCTATTCCTTTCTGAGGTGCCAAGAAAGTTCTGGAATGTGTGCGCATAGAGGAAAGGGCTCTCCTTCCAACTCCTCCACAGTGATGCAGTATTCCTTTGGAAGCACATGCGGTTCAAACTTTCCTGAAGTCCTCTTGACATCCCTCTCTACTCTTCCCTACTCTGCCTCTGCCAGAATGTTCATTTCCAAAACATGGCTTCTTTCTTCTTCCCATCCTTTAACAATCTCCTGGAGGGGAAATAAATGTTTTAACCTTGTGTTCTGGATCTAAAAATGCTAGAAATAGGAGTGATCAAGTCTATTTGTATAGCATTTTTTCCACACAGGCTACTATTGCCAGCTATTAATTAGAACTAGATTATCTGTTCTTCTTTCCCCTGTGATTTGTATGTCATTGTTAGCACCTGCATTGGATAGGAAAAAATAACAAGGACATTTGTGGAATTGGAACCTCTCCTCTTGTGGCTGCCACACACCAGTCCCTCTCTGCTCCTCAAGTGCTCTCCTCCCTGACCAAAGTTTTAGGCTTTCATGTAAAAGTCTGTGTCTTCCTAATTATCTTATATATAGTAGCATATAGGTTTTTATTTTGGAGAGAAGAAGAATAAAATAATTCCTTGGGAATAATGTAAATGCTGTAAAGAGAATTTTAAAAACATAATTAGTATAAAAACATTTCTCTGCCAGTGAATAAATAAATTATATTTCCTTAAGGCATTTCTTAGTATGCTGATGAAAATTTTAGGGTACAGCCCTGACAGCCACAATAATGAAATACATGAGATCAATTATACTGCTATACTCTTGCCATATTTTAGATTTAATTTCAGTGACTCATAGCCACGAACATCATGCACTGGTGTGATAAAGTACAGCTTTTTTAAAGGGACAGGCATTTATTAAGGAAGTTTGAGTATTATTTATGAATGAAGCAGGTTTTCTTTCAATGGTTGTGTCCTATGAACAAGGAAGGTTGTTTCTCATGATTTATTTGCCATCATGTAAGCCACATCAAGGAAGAAATGGTCAAGTACAACTAATTGACACTCTCATTTTACAACAAAGCGATAGAAGAACAGAGAGAGCAATTGCTTGAGTTGGGTCAGGCATTTTTGAATGCTGGGACCAAAACCCATAACAGTAATGCTCAAAATCTAGTACAAGGCTTATTTATATCAGATATGTTTGAGTACTTGATAAAATGCACATTCGTGGGACCCACTGCCAAAGCCTTTAAATAAGATACGATAACATTAAGAAACCTATTTTTTGTTTTGTTTTGTTTTTAGTTCCCTAGAGTAATTCTAACTCATGTTGTATTTTCACAACCACTCTCTATAGCCTGGTGTTCCCTGCTCCCCTGCTCATTTGTATTTCACATGTAGCCTGTTGGTGGGGTACAGAGGAGCTTCCCATGAAGCTAGGTGATGATACAGGGCAAGAAGGTAAAAGAATAAATAAGAAGCATCAACCCACAAGGTCCATATTACTTGAGGATATGGGAAACATTTTATCGTTTTATTTAAGCAAACAATATGTACAAATTGAAGGTTAAAAATATCTCCAAAATAAGAGAATTTGGGGTTGGATTGCACATTCTCAGCTTGTAGCCAGAGCACAGTATTTCAGCTGCCTCTGCCTTAGGGGTGTTTTGGTATCATTTTTTACTTTGACTTTCTCAATTAGAAAGTCCTCCATTAGTCACTGTCGTGACACTCATGACCTTTGTTGACTCTTTTCTACATTAAAATTGACTTAATGTACTTTCTTTAAAGTAACTCACTCTTTTTGCATAACCTGATCCTAGGGTTGGAGATATTGCTCAGTGGTAGATTATTTACTTAGCATGTGTGTGACCCTGGGTTCAATCCCCAGCCCTACAAATAAAATAAAAGAAGATTACATATGTAACCTAATCCTAAATAATTTTTAATGTGTATGTTCCAGCACCAATACTCCTAAACCAACTGGGTGTCCTATGAGTCAATTCAATTCTGATTTTGACTATTCAGATTTAGCATAGACCCCCACAGGTTAAAGGGCTCAGTCACAAAAACTGCCTTCATTTCAGATGCTAGCCACAAGTTCTGGAAATTACCAAACCACCTGCATTTCTGCCTGGTTGGCTACAAATTCAGAGTTTTCCATCACACCCTTAGGTTCATGGTTTCTTAGAATAAATCAAATAATTCAGGAAAGTGCAATGCTTACAATTATAGTTTTATTACAAATGATAAAACTCAGGCAAAGACGCAAAAGTTGGGTCTTGGGGAAGGGGACAATAGAAGAGCTTCTGTCCCCATGGATTTGGGGCATGCAACCCTTCTGGTACATAAATATGTTTAACAACTGGAAAGCTCCTAAGCCTCCTTGAAGGTTTTTGCAACGTTTCATTACTTAAGCATGATTGATGAAATCAGTAACCATGCCACTAGCCTTTCTCCCTCCCTAGAGGTTTGGGTGGAGGGCTAAAAGATTCCAACACTACAATCATGAGGCAACCAGCCCCCATATTCAAGATATATAGCCTCCCTTGTTGGCATAAACTCAAGTTAACTGGAAGGGATTAACTGCATCACTATAAATATAAAAATAAATTCCTATTGCTGAGGAAATTCCAAGAGATTTTTGAAGTTCATGCCAGGAACTGAGGATAAAACCAAATATCTCACAGTGTGGCAATTATATGTTTTTTCTAGTGTATAAAAATACTAAGAATGCCAATGTACCTCCTTATGTGTCATTTCGGCTTCAATAATGGTAGTTGTATCCACTGCATATGAACTGATCTAGCTGTTTCTCTGACATAATAGGGGCCTAAATGACCAAAGGATAAATTTTGGCTTTAAGGTATCACTAAACTCTGATACCTGAGCAGTATCAGATCCATCCTTAATTTTGATTGTTTCATTCTTAGTTTGAAAAACCAAGGAATATTATACATTAAGCCATCAACACTTTGAGAGAGAATTGGAGCTGAGATTCATTCTTATATGTCTGAAATTAAATGTCCAGCATACCAACTATCCAGGAGGTCTTTGAAAGTAAAATCTGTCTCTCATTCTGGATCTTCAAATACTAACAGAGTATATGGTATATATTAAATGCATAATTATGTTTTTTCTGAAAATATACATTAATTTATTAATTTAGACATTTGATATAAAAAATTGCTTTGGTACCCAGATGTATAGTCAAATTTAAAATGCCAAAACAAAATAATTGGTCCTCTCCCTACAACATTTAGCTTTCCAAAGGTTAATTGAATTAAATTGGAATAACTAAGTGTTGCACTTCAGATTGCAAATAATAACAATTATTATTATATCCACATTTGACATCAAATTAACAAGTGTTTTGACAGCCATCCTCGATGATAATCACATTTTCTAATCAAGTATGCAGTAACCTAAACTGCTACTAGTGACCTGAAGTATCAGAATGATTTTTTTCTACCTTGGATTCCTTTGTTATAAATTTTGTCTTGCTATAGATACATAAAACTAAGGATCTCAGTTTAAATATTTTACAACAAATTTGAATTCACCTTCTTAATCATGAAAAAGAATCTCCATCTTTCAACCTAATCATTTGAATAATTCATTCAGATATAAAGAAGAAATAATAAGAGATTAAAATCTTTAAATTAAATAATAATTAAAATATTTAAAATTAAATAAAAAGTATGTACCAAATTTGTAGGATGCCATGTAAAGCCATAGTTCAAGAAAATTGTATACCTTTAGGTATATCTATTAGAAAACATAATCTTGTTTTACAGATCTTAGATCCTTGATCTAAGTATCTACTATAAGAAGTTACAAAAAGGGTGAAAAATTAAATGCAAAGAAAGTAAAAGAAAGGAAGTAAGGATAAATGAATATGGATAAAGCATTAATTAGATAATTAGAAAAAATTTAGAAGTAAAATGAAAAAGTCAATATAGTCAAAAGTTAATTCTTTGAAAACACTAATAAAATGCAAATAAAAAACTTTATTTTTTAATCTTTAAAAGATAAAATAATTTATCAGTAATATGAATAAAAGGGAGATATGAGTAGAGTTTCTGCATTCATCAAAAGAATAATAAAAATACATCTTATATAATTTTATGTCAATATATTTAAAAATTTAGTTAAAATAGACAGATTAACCAAAAATTATAATTAAAAAGTTGAATCAAGGACAAAACAGAAAATTTGAACAGTTCCATACTTGACAAATAAATAAGAACTTTAATTTAAAAGCTTCACCTTGCCCTCCAAAATAATTTTTAATTGTAGGCTAATGTAGCTTTGCTTATGAATTTCTCCAAATGTTTAAAGAAGGAATAATATCAATAGAACACAAATATTGCCAAAGAATAAAGGAAAACAGAAATTTTTTTTAACCCAATTTACAAGATGGTATAATTGTGACACTAAACTAGACAAAAAAAGAAAAATTTGGGACTAATGTCATTCATAAACAAAATTTACAAAAACACTGCAGGAGAAAATAGTTAATGAAATACAGTGACATATAAGAAGGATAATAAATCATGATCAAGTGAAATTTATTGTAGATCTACAAGGTAAGTTTAATAATTAGAAAATCAAACATAATTCATCACATTATTAAACTAAGAGAGAAAAGCATATGATCAACTTAATAAATGGAGATATATCATTTGATAAATTTCAATCCTTTTTTAATATAAAATCTCTCACCAAAGTAGGAACAGTAGAGAGTTTTCTTAGTTTGATCAATGATAGCTTTAAAAAAGATACCTGTAACTTCAGCCCTAAGGTAAATTAATGAATGATTCTTCCTTGAAGTTTACAACAAAATAAGCATGTGAACATTTTACTTGAGTACTTAACCAGTGCAAGAAGTCAGGAAAAAAATCAACCTTATAAAAATTGTAAAGAGGGACAAAAACAGTCATTATTCTTTGATGATATAATTGTATATGTTTAAAAACACACGTCTAAATAAACTATAAGAAATAATAAGCAAATTAACAGTCTCAGAATCCAGCATCATGGATGTAAAATGTAAATTAAAAGTATGTTTCTACAAAGGTCATTGTGCAATTAAGAGCAAAGATCAAGAAATAGATGAATGGAATAGATCCAAATACATCATTCCCTGATATATAATAAAGTTGCCACTGCAATTCAGTGAAATAGGTTTTACAGTTTCAGTGAATGATACTGAGTCTTTTATATATTTATAGCAAAAATATTAACTATAAACTCTATCTCATACAATACACAAAAATTAATTTTAGATAGTAAATAGACCTACATTTACAAAGTAAAATACTTCTAGAAGAAAATGACAGAACTTATTCAAGACTTTGAGATAGGCATAAGTTTTGGAAACAAACCAGACAATCACTAACAATAAAGAAGAAATGTAGCTGGGCATGGTGGCCCAGGCCTGTAATCCCAACAGCTGGGGAGGCTGAGGCAGGAGGATTGCGAGTTCAAAGCCAGCCTCAGCAAAAGTGAGGCACTAAGCAACTCAGTGAGACCCTGTCTCTAAATAAAATACAAAATAGGGATGGGGATGTTGCTCAGTGGCCCAGTGCCCCTGAGTTTAATCCCCAGTATCCCCCCTTAAAAAGAAGAAATGTATAAAATGGTCTACATTAAAATTAAGAATTTTAACGCATTAAAATAGCAGAAAGGCAAATCACAGAATGAGAGAAGATATTTGTATTACATGGATTCAGCAAAGGACTCACATCTAGAATATATTTTAAAATCTCCAAAAAATAAGATAAACCAAATTTTTAAAAATAGGAAAGACTGTTGATCAGTTATAGAATAAAAAACAAAATATTCAAATTATCAATTAACATATGAAAAAAATTTTAACATCAGTAGTTCTCAGGAAAATGTAAATTAAAATTAAAATGATATATCAATATGTATATATATATATATATCTTAGAATGGCTAACATTTAAAATATTTTAATGTCATATATTGAGGAGGTATTACCATATATTTAATAACATATTTTGTAGCACAATAGGTAATTTTATACATTGATTTTGGGCATATAGGTACTTTGGAAAATACTGTGGCAGTGTCTACTTAAGCTCCACATTAATATCTCCTATAATACAATAATTCTACTCCTTGGGATTGAACTAAAAGAATGAGAACTGATGGCTAAAATAATGTTAACTATAATAATTGCCATAGAAGTACCACTTCAGGACACTTTTCTTTCCATACAAAGTGTATGACCAGACACCCTCCTCATGGTTCTTCCCACTTGGAAGATTTTCCTTCTTTTCTGTCTTTGGGGTCCACCCAGAAAATTTCTATCATGCATCCACCATGTATTTTTTTTTTTGCTTGAGTCCATCCATAAGCCAAGATTGGTTGTTTCTATCTTTTTCCAATAGTTCTATGAAATATCTTCTCCAGTCATGCATACAATCTGAGGGAGATACATTTATGAAACCACAGTTCATGACAGGGATGTCTGGATTGCCAGCTCATGCATCTTATCCATGTCTTGTGGTCCTTCTCAGAGTCATCAGATGTACATAATTTCTATACTATGATAGACTTCTACTCAGCCCATCCAACTTTATGACTTGGTAGACTTGGTAAACTGTAACCAGTACAAAATGGGTATTCCATAGGCACTGAGACTCAGTTCCCCATGGTCAAGCACAACAAAGTGCCACATGGTATATGGGCCTGAATGGTATTCTTTGGCAAATAATGTGTTGCCTAACAATCCCAAGCTGTCCTTTTAAATATCTTTTCTTTGTAGTAGAGGATACAACTTGCAGCACTTTGACTTGGGACCTCTACGGACTTTGCTAAAATTGTGCATCCCTGTGTCTTTTTAGGATTTGTTTCCTACACTTTGGAGCTTATATATCTTATCATGATTTCAAGCCATCTCTGGCTTGTTCTGCCTAATCAGCATAATATCATCAATTTAATGGCACAATATGAATAAGCACTGTTTCTGAAGAAACAAATGTGTTCATTAATGTGTTCATTAATGAATATGCATAAGCTGGAATGACTTTTTGGAAGATGGAGTTTGGGAATTGTGTTGCGTGCCACCTGGCTTCCAAGTTCTCTGAGATACACGTGGGCACAGAGAGTTCCTGGCACAAGGTGGTAGCCCAGCTGCTAAGACTTTCAAGGGTGGTAACCCAGAAAACCTCCAGGTGAAGGGTAATACTCTTACTGCCATAGTGAATCCAGCATTTGAAAGGTCATTCCAAAAAGTCATTCCAGCTTATGCATATTTATTAATGAACACATTATCTAAAGAACACATTCACCAAATTAATGGCACCTTACCCTGTACCATTATTATTACTCTACTCTAGCAATGCTATTGTCTAGCATGGCGTCCGTGATCATGGCTACTAGCTGGTTGAGCTTGCATTTCCAGATGGTTCCAGCAGAGAAAAGACTAATGGAATTAAATGGAGACACGATATAGAGCACCAGCTTTACATCTTTCATATTTTAATGGGAATAATAATCTCTACTATTCACCCTAGTGTTCAATAGTTATGTTTATTTGCCATTTTAACTAAGTGAGAGAGCAATTTCAGAGACTTCTATTTTCTTTCACCACAATAATATAGCTCTTACCTAATAGTTCAAAGAGCCAAATAATAATAAGAGTTACTCCAACTGCCAAGCAAATCAATCCCAAATGTGTACTTGAAGGTTAAGGAAGTTACTATCAGTGGGCTTATGGACCAAGTAGTCCCATTTTTAAGTCAGACTTGAGACAGGATTCTACTGGCCAGTGTGTTCCCCAACTTTAGAAGGGACCATGATGACATTTCATGTCTCTGGGTGTCAATGTTAATTTGTAACTTTCATTCAATAATACTTAAAAACATATGGATAATCCCCTTTTCTCAATATATAGTCACTCAAATAAATGTCCATTATCAGAACCTTTAAGGAAGAACTGCAGGAATCATCACAGTATATATTTGCTGCAATATTATAGTGTCCTTCATCCTGGAGACCTGGTCATCTCTTAAGCCAATCTGTTCTAGACATAGAAATTGGCTTGTGTTCAACACCAAGCAGGGAATCCTGATTATTATTATTTATTTATTTATTTATTTTGGCGGGGTTGGGGGAGACTTCCATCAGCCTTTCACAATTCCGTCATCTCTTCTTCTGATTGTAGAGTGATGCAAATTTCTTAATGGCTGTCATCACTTTTGCCCCTAGGACCACCATGTTCTTTTAACTATAACCACAACTCCCTGCAATTAACATTTTATAGAGAGTCCTTCAGGTTTAACCTATAATTATAGAAATGGCCATCTTCTAGTATTCTCCATTGCTTCAGGGTCTGATCACCTCCAGGAATGGTAGCAAGCCCAGTTCTGTCTCTCTCTCTCTCTCTCTCTCTCTCTCTCTCTCTCTCTCTCTCTCTCTCTCCTACCTGCTCACAGAAGAGCGCTACCACTGAATTTCAGCACTACTACTGCTGCTCCCATAAACACATTCCCGATGGCCTTGGTGAATGACATATTCTGAATATTATGGAAATAAGCCTGTGGTGAGTCTTTCAGCCTTACATATGCCCTACATGCATATTTTAGCATACTGATATTGCTAAGCATTTTTACCTCTTTCTCTCTCATCTGCCATGACACTCAGATGTTTCATCTTCAGTAGCAAAGGTTGCCAATCTTCCCAGGCTTCTTAGACCCACCGTAGCATTGAGTCTTTTGCCAGAATGTTAAATTATCGGTGTCAAAACAAAGCTCCCAAGTCAATGAGCTCTTGCTGATCCAGTCTTATTTTCCAAACCCTTGATCAAGCACTCTCGAAATCCAGTTCTCAAGGATATTGTTCTGGCTCATGAAATTTGAGCTAACTATTAAAGCTCCTTTGGAGCATAATATCTTTCTTCCTTTACCTTGTCCAACACATTCCCATCAGATTGCAATGGGATTTAACCCTATTTATTGAACTTGCGTACAGGAGAAGTAATAGGGTAATTCTTGAGAGGGGCACCTGTTGCCTTTGGGGGAAGAGGCCTCTGCGGTGCCTTCTACATTGGGGAAATGTTAGATCTTGATAGAGATAGAGCCATCCCTTTATTCTCTTAGGGTGCATGGAGTCTACAGAGACACAGTCTTCAGGAGCATCCATCTAGATGTTTCTAACCCATATTTTAGAATCTGAAGTTTTTTTTCAAGCAGGGCTCTAACCTCTGTGTAACAGGCCTTCCTGGGATGAACATTTAAATGTCTGGAGCTCTACCACTCAATCTTGTGCAGTCAGCCCATCTGTGTTTGTAGGAGAAGCTTCGGTAGCTTACAAAGAGACCTTCAGTTTCATTATTATCCTTTAGCTCTTCATAAACTGCCCTCAGTTCCCCATTATCCCTCTATAGGCTGTCAACACCATTTAGTAATAATCAGACTACTCCACTGTCCATTAGCATCTTTCTCCCAGCACCTTTCAAATGCTGGATTCACTATGGCTGTAAGAGTATTCCCCTCCACCTGGAGGTTTTCTGGGTTACCACCCTTGAAAGTCTTAGCAGCTGGGCTACCACCTTGTGCCAGGAACTCTCTGTGCCCACGTGTATCTCAGAGAACTTGGAAGCCAGGTGGCACGCAACATAATTCCCAAACTCCATCTTCCTAATGGCTTTCCTGGCACCAACTGTGTCAGTTAGAGTCCTCGGAAAGCAGACACCATGGTAGATTTAGAAATGCAAGAGAGGAATTAGAAAAAGAAAAAATTACCAGTGAAAGGGAAAGGAGAAAGGGAGCAGGAGTAAGTGAGAGAACCTGAAACCACAGTGAGTTCTGGCCCTCTTGAGGGGAGAGAGACACAGAAGGAATATTTAAATGGAAGAGCTCTAGCCCACAAGGCAGTTCTATAAAGCTCTTGGCCAGCTGTGTAGGAGGCCCCAGAGCAGGTACTGTCCAATGGAGAAGTCGTGTGCTGAGCAGGAATGGGCTGCTCTAGAGCACCAGGCATGTGTAGGCAGTGGCTAAGAGCGGCTCAGAGAGGGAGTTTCATTGTGAATACTTAGTGGTCCTGGAAATACAGCACCCAGAGCCTGTCCCATGACTCTGCTCCTCATAACAGGTACTCCTAAAAGGGAATGTCATGAACAGTGCATCTGAATGTTCAGAATATTTTATTCTGACCTAGGAAGTGGTCACATGAGTGTATGATAATTAATCTAGTCATGTACATAGAACTTAAGTCCTTTCATATATGCCTTTTTTTTGCAAATACATGTTATGCAAATTTACTTTAAAGATGTCAAGTAAATAACTGAAGTCTTCTGAATAATTCTACATAAATGTTCTAGGAACAATCCCACCCCTGGAAGCAACTATAGAGTGAATTATAAGTAGCTTGGGTTTTATTTATATTAATCAGAGAACTGCCTCATTTCTTCCACCACATTCTGTGTAATCTTAAAGTAATGAGCTATTTCTGCATGCAGTCTAGTAACTGAAGACAAAAGCTTCCTTTTGGAATCACAATATTCTTATAACTCCTAAACGTGTATCTTTTTGTTTGTGTGTTTGTTTTTGTTTTGTTTTGTTTGTTTTCCCCACACATGATTTTAGTTTAGACTAAAGCACTGTGTTTAATGTATTCTTCTGAGGTTTCTGCCCAGGCCTGAGGTTTGATTGCTGCTGAGATGGAAAGAGAGTACGTCAGATTTCAAGTCCTGTTGTGCAAAATCTGTAGCTGTTCAAGTGCCATAGATAAAATTTGGACCATTAGCCTGGAATATTGACTGAGCCCCAATGTCTGTCTGCTCTGACAGCCAAAACTCAAGAATCTTTACCTCAAAAAGAAAAATTATTGTGATAAATGGAACTGTAAATTTTATAGTGTGAGATTCAGTACCAGTTAGAAGGTAGTTACTATATTTGGAAGCAGGATCTTTAGTTTTGCCAATTTAGCCTTAGGATCTCTACTGTAGATCTCAAAAGAAGTTCTATTGTTCTGGTCATGGCCCTTCTCTGCAAAAGCAATATCAAGACACATTCACAAAAATTAGAACATCTTTCCCCTTCACAAAAAGAGAAACCAGGTACCAACTATATTTGGAATTTTCCAACCATGAACTCTTGTATGAATGATTTAGAAAAATAAAATGTAGAAAACCTAGGTGGAAACAGAAGAACAATGGTCTTTTTATTATACTGGATATTCTCTCATCATCCTTTTCAAATTTCACAAATGCCTCTTAATGAATGAGTATTTGATTAATAAGAAGTCAAAAATAAAAAAAAATTGACTTTACTCTGCCTGTCTTGAAAAATGACCCAAGATCCCATAAAATGAAATTATAAGTAAAGAACTACCCTTCTAAAAATGTGTTTTGATGGAACTGT
Organism: Marmota flaviventris; assembly: GCF_047511675.1. Taxonomy (NCBI): domain Eukaryota; kingdom Metazoa; phylum Chordata; class Mammalia; order Rodentia; family Sciuridae; genus Marmota; species Marmota flaviventris. Next base: position 137,679,560 of record NC_092501.1, on the reverse strand, counting down.
TTTTCAAACCACAATTAGAAAGTTATAGCCAAGTTAATAGTTATGACATAAATTCAACACAAGGTTTTTAGAAGAATATTTTTTTCTGGTAACAAAGCCACATTACTTAAGATTAATGTGACAGAAAACGTATCCTATTTCTGTCCTGGTTCTTTTAGAGTGAAGTTTGAAAGCTGGCTGATGCAGGTTTACAAGACAGATGTCAGACACATGTTTTGGGGTGTTTGTTAAATAAAGCTGCACATCATGAACTGTACCCTGTAGAACGACAATGCAAAGGAGTGTCCTTCCTGTTGACAAGAGAAGAAAAATTTGGATAAAATTTTATATTATTCTAAAAGAAATTTCATACATCATTGAAAACAAAGGAAAGGAAAGCTAAATAGATTGGAGTTGGAGGTCTTTTTTTAATCATGTCAGCTGAAAGCGTTCCAGTCAGTAGTCTGAACATACCACAGATGAGGACAGATTTACCACTTGACTTCACTGAATAACAATCTCAAGGCTGAAAGGAATCTTTGTAAAAGGGAAATAGTGAAGCTGAATGCATTCGATTTTTTTCTAAAGGCAGTATGTTGCTTAAACATGAATTCTCAGAATGTAGAATGTAACCATAAAGAAGACTATCTTGGCTATGCAATGAATTTGGAAACAGGAAAAAATAAATTTGAAATAGTGACTGGAAAAGCCATGGAGTCTTTTCTACAACAAGAATGTAGAATGAAAAAAATGCCTAGGGCTTTGGCCTGAAGCTATGTCTATATAACAAGCCAGATTCAATTATTCTGTGGCTGTTTCCTTTTTTGTTTAAAATAATCCAATAGCTGCAAAATCAATCTGAGACCTTCATGGTTTATGTGATCCAATTTTCAAGACTGGAAAAAAAAAGATAACCAAACTGCATTTGCTGATAAGCCATTCCTATCATAAAAAAATTCTATAATTAAGATAAGTGAGAAATTTTGTTGTTGCTTTTGTTTAATTTAAACCCCTTTCCTATCAAATTTGCTTAGAACACATACAGACTAAGTTAATAAACAAATGATACCAACTAGTTTAAGGTGCTTGTAGAGAAACTGTCCTCTTTGATGACAGTTGTAAACCTGTTACCTAGAATTGGGATTTTATTTTCCATGCACACTTGTATTATAACACATATATTATGTGAAATGATTAAGTTTTATCCCCTTCTTTTAATAGAGCATACACATTTCATAGAACCTGAAAGATAGGAGGAAGAGAAAGGAGGATTGTATGATACAAAACCAACCACAGATAAATGGACTTTTGAAATACAGCTGATTTTCAGCTAATTCATAACCGGTCAGTTCATTTTTTTTTCATTTATCCATTCATTTATTATTTATTTTAGTGTACATGTTTAACAAAAAGTATGCTATACAAGCAATATCACTTATTTCATTTTTTCCCCATCAAAGTCAAAAATGTGTAGGAGAATTTTTTCACAGTAGCCGTGAAAAATATTCACAAATAGGGTGAACACACCCTATTTCATGTGAAGTAGAGGCACATTGCTGGTCTTTCCATCATGGATTCAGATCTTGGAGATTAGGATTAAAAACACAATCAAGGTAACAATAAAAATGGAGCAGGTGAGATTTGCATGATAGATCACAAGACAGAAATTTTCTATACGCAGGTGCCACAGTCTGGCTGGGCACAAATCACGAGCCACTCAAGCAGGAACAAACTTTATTTCTGAACTCCACCAGCACACTCCACACACGCTCCCCAGGAACTCTCTCGAACGCCACCCAAGTGGCTCCTCCAGGAACCACCAACCGGAAATCCCTCCTCCGGCACTTCCCCAACCAATGTGAACTCTCCAGGAATCCCCGCGGGAACTCCAAAGTAGCCAGCCGAGGCAGACAGTAAAGGTCTAATATACAATTGAATCAATCTAGCATCATCTTAATGGCTCGCCTCTCAACCAATACTATTGGCAAAATGCCAGGGGCCATTCCCACTTGGCTGTGGCTCCCAGCATGCAGGAATAAAGTTTATACAATCACAGAAAGGGAAAAGAAAAATCCTCTCCAGTAGTGTATGAGCTCCCAACCTCGACGTTCAGCACAGTATGCGTATTATCTTGGAAGCAAAAGATGATATACAAAGTGGGGCGCTAAAGGGACAGAGGGATCTGCTGAAAGATGCTAATCAAGCCATCATAACACAGTTTCATCAATACCCAACTGAGAAGAGGTTATTGGCATCACAGTTTTACCTGCATGATATTTATTGTTGCTCTGAAGATACGTAAACTTGAATAACCACATGCCACTCCAGTTTTGCGGCAAAATTACAGTTTCAGCAACCACTATATTAATATTTAGCTAGCTCAAAGTCCTCCCTCCCAGCATAATTAGGATATCTACCCCTGTCCTTCATCAAGCCTCTAGTTGTTTTTAGGAAATTCCACATACATTCACTCTCTTACTTTCTGGTCTCATAATTTGGGCCGCTGCCCACAGGTTTTTGAGGGAATCACCTTCTCAGAGCTGCTCTGGCAGTTGCTAGTCTATACAAATGAATTCTGCTTCCCTCTAGCTTCAGTGGGTGTGGCCAGAACCTCCACCTCTGATGGCCTACCAGAGCCCTGAAGTTGCAGTCCTGCATTCAGCACAGAAGCAGAAACAATGTCCTTCCCACAAATTCTGCAACATTGGGTGTTAATGCATTAATAGTTGCTTGAGGACTCCTGTCAAACAATCCCTATGGTTACTTAGGAGTCAAAAACAGCTTTTCTTTCCCTCCTGTCCCTACTCACCATCTCTTTCTATTCAACACTCCAATCTCCCTCACCCCTCACCAAACCCCTAGTAAAGTATCTTTTCCAGAAGATAGGAAACAAATCAGAAAAAGCTGTCATGAGCAACAGTGGCCATCCAGGAGTTGTGAAGAACCACAGCCCACCCAACCCAATCACGTATAATGTTAATTATGCTATGGGTATTATGAAGAAATTACTTTGGAAACATGATTCCTAATGGATATTAATTTCAGAAAAGCAAGATGCCCATCTATGACCAAGTATATGCTGAGTGTTTCTAGAAGCTTGTCACAGAAGCTTTGATGGAGTTCTGTCCCAAGATAAGGACTTTCAGAGAAAGAGTGACATTGTTGCTTACCACCAAGGAGAGGTATAGACAACAGATGGACAGTGATGATTTCACCCTCAGTCACTGATCAGAGGATCCTAGAAATCATCCAATTGGAGGTCTCCAGAAAGATGGCTCCTTTCCTTTGTTATGTTTTTAAAAGGCATGTAACTGATAAAACTTGAGATTTCCATATGAACCAGGCAGACCAGGGCAGAGGAAGAGCTCTGGAGACAGAGTCCTATAGGTAAATACTGCCTCTACCATGATTCAGCATGTATTATGACTTAGATACAAGAGCTCATGTGTGAGACAATGCAAGGATTTTCAGAGGTGAAATGATTGGATTATGAGAGGTGTGACCTATATGGATTAATCCACTGATATGGATTAACTGGACAGTAACTATAGGCAGGTAGTATGTGGATGTGGCTAGAGGAAGTAGGTCACTGGGGATATGTTCTCTCTCTGTTTCCTGTTGCCATGTCTTGAGCTGCTTTCCTCAGCCATGACCTTCTGCCATGATGTTTGCCTCACTTGGGACCAGAGCTATAGAGTCAGTTAACCCATGGGTTAATCCTCTGAAATATGAGCCAAAATAAACTTTCTCTGTTCTGTCACGTCTTTTGGTCACAGCAACAAAAAAGCTGACTAGAACTCTGTATGATAGTTTGCTCCCTGAGTTTATCCAAGCCTCTGTTTCTGCATCTATACAATGGGGAGAAAATAATGACTAGAGCCATGGATGAAGTATAAGTGAAATAATGCTTATGACCGGGTTTTCCTGAGACAGCAAATGGTCATTAACCATTGGCTATCATTACCAATACTGTAGACTTCCAGACAGCACACAAATGTTAACACCTCCTTTAGAGTATATGTTCTCTAAAAGTTGTTTTTAAATGGAAGTTATAGCAGTCACTAAATATGATCATCTGCAAAAAAGGAAAGATAGATGCTGTAGGCATGGCAGCATGTAGCCTGAGGGCTGGGGACTCTGACAGAAAAAGCCTATAGGAGTCCAACTTGGGCTTCAGCTGGAGCAACTGATATGGAAGAAATGAAAAGGGGCTATAAATGCTTTTTTTCAAGTCTTTTATACACTTTGACTTAAAGGAAAAGCAAGAGGAAGAACTCTAGTTACATCTGGAAGGCATAAGCTGGTCTCATTTAAAGTCAAGAACTATAATAGAGTCATGTTCAACACAAAGGGAGTTAAAGAGTGTGTTGTCTATCATCTTGTGGGCTGTGGGGTGGCTGGTGTCTCTGTGGTGTTGTGCCTAGGTGGAGGGAAACAATTCACTAACACCACAAGGACTCTCTGAGATGCATCTTATTGGCTTGGCTGGGTCCACTTCATCCGCTGAAGATAATCAGGGTGAAATGGTCAGGGACGTGGAAGAAATGTCCACAGGCTCTATAGTCTCATTGAAGGTCCCCAGGGAGCAGTCAGATGAAAAGCCATTCTGTACTTCTAAAGATGCTGCATGCATTATGCAGGCGCTCCCAGCATCCTGAGAACACTGAAGCCCACTTGGCTACTCATCAGCTCACCTGAACATCACACACGGACTCCCTAGGCCCTGTGGAAAACTGGGTTCCCTGTGTGGGTAGAAAGTAGATAGAGGGGCCACAAGGAGGAGCTGCAGAGAGCCTTTTCTGAGATAGTTATTGGCAAACTGAATAGAGTTGAATTAAAGTGCTCTTGTCTCCATTTTGCAAATGATAATCTATGACCAGAAAAACAATGATGAAAAATAATAACAGAGGCACACAGAATGGAGTAATATTTTGAAAATTATGAATGTGAATTTTTCTTTATTTCCTTTTACTTCATGATCTACACCCAGCTTGGCCTAAGGCAATCATTTGCATAGGAAATTAAGATTTGTCCCAGAGAGAATGAACAGGGAAAAATGGAGGTTAGATTTGGCTTTTGACATTCGAAATTGGAAACTTTTAGTGACATAGAAATAACTGAATCCTTTTATTATTTTGCTGGAAGATTCCACTCCTTTTCTTCCTCCACAATTCAAAGAAAATGCTGCTTCTGGCCAAGTTCTGACTATAGGAGTAATATAGGCCAGGAAGTTCTTTGGTAAGACAAATGACAGCACATAGTGGAAGTGGCATGGGGACCTAGGAGATAGAAGAAGAAACCAGAGCAAAGGTAAGGAGTGGGGAAAGCCATCACATTACATAATATGACTTGTTGTTCCAGGGGCTTCAGCCTAGAATATACTGGTATATGTACCAGATTATTGATGTTGGGACTAAGGGCAGATGAGGGCTTCCAGGACTACAGAAGAAAACTGTCTTGTAACTTTGCCTTTCCTGCCTTATTCACAACCATACCTAAATCAAGTTGGTTGCATGGTGAAGACAGCCCTCAGTTTTAGCTTCCCTTGACTACCTATAGTTTCAAGTAACACCACCCAAAGGACCAAGGCACACTTCAGAATCAGACTGGCCACCTAATTGGAGGATTAATCCACTGATATGGATTAATCTTCATGGATGGTGGTAGAGGGCATGATCCAACTAGGACATACTTTCAGGACTCCTAAGTCTTCCCAATACCCATGGGAGTGGAGTTGGGGGCTAAGTCACCACAGAGTACAACATTCATCAAGAAGAAAAGGGAGAAGCAGCAGCAGCCAGCCGTTATGAAAACACACAGGACAAGCGACAGTACTCCAGAAGCCAGCAGCCAAAGGGCACCGTGTCTGAGAACCTTTATTTTGCTCCCACCTTGAGATCTTGTAAGTCTCTCCCTTCTTGCCACATACAAGTTAATTTCTTGAGATGAAATTATGTGCTGAGCAAAAGACCTGCAAATAAACAATGAGATAAACAATGTTTGCCTTTTTCCTAAAGGACTGAGTGAAAAATGCTTCTTAAATTGAAAATCAGATTACATTTTAACCAAAGTATGAAAATCACTTGTCAATTGTTTTAGATTGCTTGTTTGTTTTTTTTTCCCCAGGTAACCTGTAGCAGGAAAACCAGATTGATTATAGAAAAAAAAAAATAAAAGATCTACATGTACTCTGCATATTTCAACTATAAAATATGAGAGTGAAGTTTGCAGTACTATTCTATAACTAAATCATCTGAGAATTAGAAAACGGGTATATGAACAAATCGAAATACTGGATATTTTTGCCCCATCAAGATGAACCCCCAAATGGAGTGATTTATAGTAGTAATGAGGAGTGACAAGGTTAAATGTTGAATCTGCTCCAATATGTATTTTTTGAAAGAATATATCAATATTGAATGGATGTCACTAATTAACTTACGCTAAGAGGCAAGCCTGATAGCAATAAAAAAAATGTTCATGCTGAAATCTAAAGCAGTGACTAAGCAATGAATATGTCTACTACCTGACTCATGGGCTAAATTCAGGAAGTGACATTGAATGGTGTATCTCAGTCATTGATTATGCACATAGTCCTGCATCAGATATATGCTGCTGCATATTCTCTCCAAAACTAATGCTTAATATAATACACATTTATCTCAGTGTCTGAGGGTCAAGAATTCAAGTATGACTTAGTGGGGGAGTTCTAGTTTAGGTCTTTCATGATGATGTACTTAAACTGTCCATCAGTGAGCTATAGTCATCTGAAGGCTTGACTGGAACTGGAAGATCCATCTCCAAGATGGCGCACTGACATGGCCACTGGCAGGACAGCTCAGTTCCTCATCAAGTAAGTCTCTTTATTTGATGGCCAGAAGGTCTTAATGATAATGACATGGCAGCCAGCTTTATCAGAGAAAGTGATGAGACAGAGAGAGAAAAAAAAAGGGAGGGTCATATTGTATTTTTTTACTTTGTCTCAAAAGAAACATCCACCATTTCTGCAGTATTCTATTGGCCATACCAAAAACACTAACCCAGGTGGGAGGGGATTAACAGACTCTGGATGCCAGAAGCTGGGAGCTATATTTGGGCATCTTGGAGACTACCTACCACAATTCTTTTTAAAATAAAATTAAATTTAACAGATTTCCAGTATTGGTAAAAATTATTTGTATTATTCAAATTTTCAAAAAAGCATGAAACTAAATACAAACTCTTTGGCTTAAATAGGTTGCACAAAAGCAAACTATTACTTTAAAGCTTTGTTTGCTAGTTCAGAATAATCAGGTCTCATGAAATACAAAATTTTGTCAATCCTGGGATGCAAATTTTAATAAGATGTCCCTTGATAACTCTACAACTGTCTTGTTTATTCAGTTGAAGATAAGTTTCACATTGCAGTGTTATTGAAACCTGAATTAAATAGATATCTAATCCACTTACTGCTAGAATCAACAGAAAATTCTGCACTGCTTTTTTACTGCTATACTTTCTGCTGATGAATGGTTGCAAGTTGGTCTGTGCAAAAAATGGAATCTGCATAATGCATCTGCTCCCAACATAAATATGGTACTGGCTGCCACAGCACAAATTCTTTGGATTTTGACATGCCTATATTCTATAAACCCCAAAATGATTCATTTCTCCTATCCCCTTTCCAATTCAAACCACTGTATAATCTTCCTTTTCAGAATGCTATGATATCATTTGCCTTCAGTTGGCATCAAAGAGATCATCAATGAAAATGCGAAACAGTTACTGAAATCATGTGGCAATGCTCAATTTAAAGACGAATCTCTAGGGGATATACAACATGCATATATTAATTATATATTGATATAGAAATAAAAAAGTGGCACCAACTCATGTCATACTAATACAAATGTTTTTCCAATGGGTAGTTATATCATGAGGTCTCAGTTTATGCTGGGATTCTCAACCAAATGAAAAAGGATGAGTGTTTATTTATATATAATATTATCCATGTTACCCAAAGAGGGGCACAGAGTTATAATATAGAGATATAAGTGGGTCCCTGTCAGTAACACACGTCTCTGTCCTAGGGTGAGTTGGGGGTCCTCTCTTTTGACCCACTTCTTCTCTCATTATTTTTGCTGTCTAGGTTATGAGACCTTTGGTTCTAGCCAAATGGAAAGTCACCATTTCAAAGGCCTAACCAAAGGGACAGAATGACAGTAGGCATTAGAAAGCTGTGGCCACCATAAAGTTGTCTTGGCATTGGAAAATAGTATCCATATGTTTGAGGAAACTTTTCTAACAACTTGGCACTTCCCTTCATTCTACCATCCAGAAAATTATCTCTGGCTTGATGGCTTCTGAACAAAGAATTCCCTGGCTTTGACACTGAGCATGGCTTTCAAGACAATGGTAAGCCCCTGACCCCAGACATCTGGACTGGCACTCAGAACCATTGTGTTTCTAATAGCATATCAGGACTCCTTACCCATGTGAGCAGATAAAAGAATCCTTCTTACAAAATGGCTCGCCCCTGGTGCCGTAGGTCCCTTGTCTACCGCTCACAAAGCCTGGGAGAGGCTCTGGCATTGACTTTTATAACTCTTTCTTTTAGGTTTACTGCAGCTGACACCAATGCCAGCTCTGGAGAGGCATAGCGCATGGGGTCTTGCTGCTTGTCCCTTTCCTTGCCTGCTGTTAGATGAGTGTCCACTTACTCATTGAAAGAGACAAGCAAATCAAATCTCTCATACACACAGCTGAGCATGCACCCACTTTAAGTTTCTGTCAAAGCACAGCTGCAGCCACCCCTCTCCATGGAGAATGCCCCTGCCTGCTCTGTCCTCACTAATCAGGATGTTGCCTGGGGGTATTTTTCATAAGGACTAGAAAGAAAGCACCATGAAGCCCTGTTGAACACATGCTGATGTTGACTTGCTTCAGAGGTCTTGCTTTGTAAAAACAGATTTTCAAAACCCTGAAGATTTTGGTGTGTGTGTGGGGGGGGGGGCGGGGGAATGACTGAAGACAGAGAAATTGCTTTGTTAAGAAATCTCCAGGGATGAGATTTTTATAACCTACTCTGAGTCCAGCTCAGGGTAGGGAAGTTCCCAGAAATCCATTTGACTGAGGGTCACGTTCATTGTTTGTTACTGAACTGCTGCAGGGAATCCGAACTAAAGCATAACAAGAAGAATGAGGAAAGCCTGCAGCAGCAAAGCCAGACAAGGGGTGCCCACCGCAGAAGCTCATCTGCCAGCAGTAGGCATAGGGTCCCCTGGGCAAACATTCCATGCAGTTTAACCATAGCAGACTCACCTCTCATTGCTAATGCAAATGTATCCTACAGATGCCACTAAGGGGATCATTAAAAGTGCATTGTACTGTTCTTGTTTTAGCTGCATGCCACCCGGGTAGGGAGGAGCTGACAGCATCAAGAATCACAGTAGACCTGCAGCCAGAGAGTAGTTTAAAACATTACATCATCAGGTTGTCAAGGTAACTGGCCAGCCTGCCTCTCTGCACTCCTGTGGTCCACGATGACAGTTCTTCTAGACAAGGACTGAGTCACACCAAGGAGAGTATAGAGGAATGGCCTGCAGCCTGAGGTATGACCGTTAGCAGTCCCTACACTCAGAAAGGTGACATTCATGCTGGGATATAGTTGCTGGGCTGGATCATGCTGTGAGACCCCTGCAGTCCATCAACCCTCACTGTCTATCTTGAGACAAAACTGAATATCCAATTGTCAAGACTTCCAAAATACATTTCCTCTGTGCCATCACTTGAAAGAGGCTATGACGCATACACAGGGCAACTTTGACTTCCAGAGAGCACCAAATGCCACTTCCTTGTCCTTTTACAATGGGACCCTGTGTTAGTTTTCTAGGTCTACACAACAAAGCACCATAAACTGGGGGGCTTTCAATCATAGAATTGTATTCATTCATATTTCTGGAAGGAAGAAATCTGAGATTTAAAGTGTCATCAGGACCTTGTTCCCTCCAAAACCTCTAGGGGAGCATCCTTCTAGCCCCAGGTACTCCTCAGGTTTGTAGCAAAATCCATTTTCATGAGACATTCTCCTCTCTATATGTGTTATATCTGAATTTACTTCTTCTTATATGGACACCAATCATGTTGTAACAGTGGCCCACTTTATACTTGCTGCTCTGCCACTGTGACTTATTTTTAAAAGAACATGTTTCTTTCTCTTCCTCTTTCCTCCTCCTAACCCCCACCCCCACCACCAATCTCAGGGGAAACAGAATTACCTTTCTTCCCCATCCTAGGCCCAGTTATCTGTCCTTGAACACACACCCACCACAGGAATGGAGTAATTCAGACTTCAGGGATGGCACTAGAAGATCTTAGAAATTAATATCTCCCAAATTAACAAGTGAATTACAACTCCAACAGAGAACATGTGGGAGGTAGCCTTCCGATCACCTCTGAAAAAAAATCCCTGTTTTCCCAGATGGGCAGAGTCACAGCCTCCAGGACAGGAGTCCCCTGTGCTTCTCCTTTGCTAGCAAAGCAATAAAGCTTCTTTGTCTCAAAACCATGTCCTCCTTATTGTATTGGCATCAGGGACAAAACCTAGGTTTTCAGTAACAATATTAGATTAGGACCTAGTCGATGACCTCATCTTAAATTGACTACATCTACAAAGACTCTATTTCCAAATAAGATATTCTTCACAGGTTCCAAGTCTTAGGGACTCAACCTATCTTTTTTTTTTTTTTTTTTGGGGGGGTACGTAATTCAATTTGCAACAGGCCCATTTTTCACTCTGCACAAAGATAGGTACATGTGGGACTTATCCTAGGCTGCCAGAGGACATGCCCCAGCTGAAATAAGGAATAGTCCTGATGAACATAAAGTACAAACCCAAACCAAAGCCAAGCTGTTAAAACAGAACCCTTTGAAGAAATGAAGATCACCTCTGAGGCCTTGGAAATCAAGTGTGCTTAGAGATTTCGAGTCTGCCAATAGCTTCCATCATGGTCCCTGTCCCCTGTCCTGCCACTGAAGGAAAGTTTGTAGGACAAGGTGTTTATTTATAAGTCAGCTGGAAGGGGCTCCCCTTGCTGGCAAAGGGTGGCAAAATCACCCCAAAATATACCACTTTAACAGAGAATTATTTTGAGCTAAAGGCAATGGAAAAGCAGACTCAAGAAAAACTCTCTGTCCTCTCCTTTTCTACAAGAAAATGCAGGGCGATTTCCCAGGAGATCAGTCCAGAGGAATGTACATAACCACCCTTAATCAAACCTTGTCTTCCAATAGGTCTCCCCGTTTCTTTACTTGCCCACAAAATTTACCACCCCCAAAGTTCAATGTTTTTACTAAGAGGTTATAAAAGCTCAAGTCTAACCACCCCTTTGAGTTACTCATCTCTAGGTACTACCGTGTGTATGAAAGAAGCACATGATTATAAACTTCTCTTTCTCCCTTTTAAATGGTTGTCAATCTAATTCACAGGTGTTATGGTTTGGATATGAGGTGTCTCCCAAAAAAAGCTCACGTGTGAGACAATGCAAGAATGTTTGGAGGACAAATGATTGGGTTACTGCCTTAGTCTAATCAGTGACTTAATCCCTGATAGGATTAAATGAAGTGGTGGGGTGTGGCTGGAAGAGGTGAGAATTGGGGCATGGCTTAGGTATAGATTTGTGTCTGAAGAGTGGAGTCTCTCTCTGCCTCCTGGTCACCGTGATGTGAGCTGCTTCCCTCTGCCACCCCCTCCTGTCATGATGTTCAGCCTCACCTCAAGTACAACTGGATTAAAGCTGGCTTTCTATGGACTAAGTCCTCTGAAACCATGAGCCCTCAAATAAACTCTTCCTCCTCTATAATTGTGCTGGTCAGGTCCTTTTGTCACAGGGCTGACTAAAACAATAGGGCCCTCACCAAAGGACCTAAGATAGGTAGAGGGAAAGGATATTTTTTCCTCTCTTAAATGGAGATACAGAATAGCATCCTGGCTTTCTGTACAGTGTTCCTCTCCAAGACCTTTAAGCCCAGCAAAGATTTCCCACCCAGTGACTCATTCAGCCTGAGCAGCCCAGGAGAAAATGTTCCTGGTGCGAGGAGCCTGCCTTTGCTCTCTTTCAATAGGCGTGGAGTTAGCACAGAGCTTTGGCATTGTCTTAATGTCAGGAGCCGGCCAGAATTCTTTGGAAAAGTATTCTTGTGAACCGAAGCAACAGGGTAGACCATCCAGCCTCAGAAACATGAAAGGGCTGAAGGCTTTCTCCAAGGAGTGCAGAGAGGAGACTCCAAAGATCTTTGCCAGAAGCTAATGCTGTGTACTTTGAAACATCACCCTTAACAACTGGATTGAGGCCGATGACACTGAATTCACAATTTGCTTTCTGAAAATAAGGATTCAGTTAACTTCAGATGAAAAAAAAAAAGGTTATTGGATGAATGAAGCAGAGTTAGAAGAACACGATTCCCACAGTCACAAAAAGAAGATAAAAACAAGCAGAGATTTTATGTCCATCCCAAAGTTCTTTCCCACATTCTGGGATTATTTCTCCCCCATCCTAAAGCCAACTAAGTCCTAGAAAAATTGTGACTATCACTGAGTCACTTGCTGATTTTGTTTTGCATACATATCTCATTTAATTTTTGCAGACTCCTAAGGAGGTCGTATAGCATAAGGACAAATAACTCAGGCTCCAAAATCTAATGATTACACTCAAGTCCTTTCTGCCATATTTTTCTCCTTATATGATTTGACTCGAGGCAAATCAGCAAGTCTCTTTGCTCTAAAATGGGAGAACCCAATTCCATTGTCATGGAGTGGCTGTGAAAATTAAAAGAGATGACCTATAGCAATGCTCAATACGTGTCAGCTCCTATTGTTAGGTATTATAAGTGTCCTCATTTTATACAAAGGTATCTTTGATAAAGAAAAACGAAACAGCATGCTCTGTTCATACAACTTACTTGAGGAACAGAATCCAACCCAAGATATCAGAATGGAAGCTCTTGCCTGCACAGCATTGACTACTAGGCATGACCACTGCCTAAGAATTTGAGCTAACATTGCCTTGAAGGATCTCTGACCTCCGCTTGCAGTTCCGACTTCTGCCTTTCAGTTTCCTCCTGGAATCCAGAACCCTCATGGTTTCTCCTTCTGTTTAGAGAACCAGCTTTCTCAGAGAGCATATGGTAGTTCAGATCACACCTCCTACCGCACCAAGATGCTCTCCTCAGGATCCTTCTGTCAGCACTGTCCATGGCTTTCTAAAGGGACAGTGGCCACTCACTGGCATAATATCAACAACTTGTGCTGGTTTAATTCTTTATATTTTATTCAATAATAGTACAAAAGAAAGTACAATTGGCCCTCCATATACATGGGTTCTGCAGCCCATGGATCCAAATGGATTCAAATGATCATAGATAAAATGTATTTTTTTTTTAATACTGGGTCTCTACTGAATCTATAGACTTTTTTTCCTTGTCATTGTGTGTTAGCTTTCTATACTGTGACAAAACACCTGAGGTAATAAGCTTAACAAGAGCACAGGTTTATTTTGACTCATAGTTTCAAAGGTTTCTATCCATGTTTGACCCAGTTGCTTTTCAGCCTGTGGTAAAGCAGAACATAGAGTAGCAAGAGTGTGACAGAGGAGTCCTCTTTACTTCCAGATGGCGGAAAAGCAAAAAATAGAGCAACAGGAATACCTCCTTCAAGGGCATGACCCCAATGACCTAGCTTCCTCCCATTAGACTCCCTTTCTAAAGGTTCCACCACCTCCCAATTTCTCTATCACTGGAGGACCCAAGCCTTCAATACAAGACCCGAACATATAGCACATTATTTTCTAAAGAATACACATAACTGCTTTTGCATAGCATTTCATTTATTTGGTATTATTAAGAATCTAGTGATATTGAAGATCAAAGAACAAAATTACAATAATTTGGTATAATTATCATAATTGGCTTTATTTTCACTTCTGGAATCAGGTATCATTTTATTTCATAAAATAGAACAAGTTTTTCCATGGGCTCAACAGAAAAGTTTAACTTTTTTAAAGACAGAAGCACTGAAGAAAACAGAAAACTACAAAAACCTGATGGGTCATTTCAAAGTTACTTTTTTTGTAAAGTGGGACAGGGAAAGATAACAATAAAAAAAATAAATAAAAACAGCTCAGTTAATGACAGGTTATTTCAGGTTGCTTCTTTTGTATAAGGATTAAAGCAAAGGGAACTTTATTATCATGACAATTGAAACTGGCCTATTTGTGAAATTCTGGCTGTTGTGTCTCTAATCCTGATTTCTAAGAAGGTCAGATAAACAGCTTAGTTTTGGCTTGGTGACATGGAACTTTAGAGTGACTCCATTGTGATTTTTAGCCTGGCCTGTTTGGGCCTAGTGCAGGAACTTAGTACAAAACAACAGTCTACTGTAACTTTTATTTAACAAAAGTATAAGGGACAATGTGTTATAAACAAATGTGACTACAATGGCATTTGATATAAAGGACCATAGTGCTGCAGTCTGGCTGGGCACAAAATCACGAGCCACTCACAGCCTTGTAGATTCAAACAGCAATTCTTTATTCCCGAAACTCTCACCAGCACTCTACATGCACGTGCTGGGGGAAATCCACCTCCACTCGGCTCTGCATCCCAAAATACTCTCTGAATCCCGCGAGAACTCAACAGGAACTCCAGGAGCGGGCGGGCGCCTGAGGCAGCAGGATACTCCCTATTCCCAGCAGGATACACCCTAAACCTGGACCCACCCTAATCCAGCAGGATCCTCCCTAAACCCGGATCCGCCCTAGTCCTTGAGCAGGGTCACCTTTCTCAAACATTCATGCAATGTCATTGCAAATGACCTGGGTCCAAGGCAAGCCCATTTCCACAATGGAGAGTCCTCCCTCTAAGCAACATTGGGTAGGCTGACAAGGAAATTGCCATGTGTCATATTCCTACTTGGCAATGGCTCTCAGCACCATAGATTTTGGTATCTGCAGGTTTGAGGGAGGCTGGACACAAATGCCCTGCAGATACCAGGAGAGGACTGTATAGCAAGTCACTGTTGGCCAGGCACTGAGTTGGCACTGCTGATACAATCAAAGCTTGTTGGATGTGGCCCTGGTCCTCACAGTGTTTGGAGTCTCTGGTCTAGAAAGGAAAAAAGAAAGGGAGATAATTAACCCTCACACTCTAAGGAAAATGAGTACGAGCTGGGCTAATGTTTATGAATGATGAGCTGTGGGAGTAGCAAAGTGAGGATTCTTGGCTGGGTCTAGAGGATTTGAGTCAGATTTCATCAGGAGGATGCGTGAGAAGTATTTTGGAAAAGAATGAGTGACAGGCAATGGAGTAGGTGTGACCTTGAGTAATCATGGAAGGTATGGGCCAGCACAGGGGCCTGAGGGTGCGTGATGGAGTGTGGCTGAAGATCTAGGTAGAGTCCATGTGGGCAGGTCCTTGAATGACTGCTATGTAGACACAGCGTTATTTTCTCCTGTCAGCTAAGGGTTCTCATATTTTAGCCTGCATCAGAATCAACTGAGGTCTTCATAAAGAGCAGATTTCTGGACCCTACCTCCAGAGTTTTAGATTCCATATGGGGTAGAGACTGAGAATTTACATTTTCAGCATTCCCAAATACACTGAAGCTGCTTCTCCTAGGGTCACACTTTAAAACTACCACATACACAGTGGGAAGCCATTAATGGGGAACTATATGGAAAATGTTAGCACTTTAAATTAAGGCACTGTGAGTTTCCCCAGGGAAAGCTCTGTGAGAACCAGTGGGCATGCTCAGTTCCTCCTCCCAGTCCACTGTTTCCTCTGGGCTGCACTCCAGATTGGGGTAAAAACAGAGCGCCCTGTGTTGCTCAGCAGCAACCCTGAGTGATTTCTGATGTTGTGCTTTCTGCAAAATCAAGCTCCAGTCTATGTCCCAATGATATCTGCAGGCTTTAAGTCACTGACGCCCCCCCCCCCAACACCCTACCCCAGTCCAAAGTACTCGCTTGCTAGTGGTTTCTGGTATATGTCATTGCTGCTGTAAGTAAAAGTGCCTCCGTTCAGTTTTTCCTCCAGGAAACTGCTGGGAACAAAATCACCACCCTTCTGTAAATAACCCATGTTCCATCCAGGGTCTGAAAATCTTTTGCAAAGACAATGAAAATGCTGTCTGGTAGGGCATGGTGGCACATGCCTGTGATACCAGAAACTCAGAGGCTGATCGGGGGGTCACAAGTTTAAGGCCAGCTTCAGCAAGTTGGTGAGACCCAGTTCCAAAATAAAAAGGAATGGCTCAGTGGATCCATGCCTTTGGGTTCAATCCCTAGTACCAAGAAAGAGAGAGAGAAAGAGGGTTATTGATGAGTTAGAAATCCAAATTTAGTGACTTCTGCACATCTCTGTGATCTCTGCACATCTCTGTGTCCACACACTCTCCTCTCATGTTTTCTAGCCTAGTTTCCAAGCTATTCACCTAACAAACCAGGCAGGCCTCTGACTCACACTGGCTGTTCCCTCTCCCTGGAAGAATCTTCCTTCCCCTTATGGCGAGACTACCTTCCTCATGTCCTTTGGTTTTTTTCTCATTGACATCTCTCTTTATGAAAGCAAGGATTCTAGTCTAGTTCATTCACTTCAGGGTATCCACTATCCAAAACAGTATTTGGAACACATAGTGATAAATATTTCTTGAATGAATCCATAAAATCAATTCCCCCAAACACTGGTTTCAAAACCTGAGTTTGCTCAATAACTTTCTTGCCCAGGACAACCAATTAGTAGACAATTAATAACCTCTTATTAATATAGTGGGGATAATAACATCTGTCTCAGCCTAATGTCAGGGTTTGGAACAGGTAAACAGAGATCAAAATTGTATAAAACAGGAACTGCAATATAAATGCAAGTTGTAATTTTTTATGACTTTCCAAATCCCCTCTCCCGAAATACAATATATATATTCAAAGTCATCACTATGACCGGTATTCTTTTCCCAGAATGCTCAAATAGAAAGCTAACTTTATTTCATTGTATGTTCATAAATAACTCTTTGTATGCGACAGAGAAGTAGAAAGAAATGTGAAGGCTGGTAACCGTGAAGAAAATAAATAGAACTAAGTCAAGTGTAAGATTAGTCAATCGAGTGTGTTTGGTTAATGCATAAGCGGTAATGAGTGACATTAAGTTACAAGGCAATTCAGGGAACGTTCTCTCAATATCATCTGAGTGAAGTAATGGGAAGAAGTAAATATTCATGAATTTCATTAATACATATAACTTAAAAGTCCCCAGGCCTTACAAACTATGGGTTCAACAGAGATCACATTGCCTTGAATTTGTAGATTCTTTTGGCCTACGTGACTTCAGACCCCCTATCTAAATACAGGCCCTTGGCAGACTTCTCCAATTAGTCTGAGAATCCCTGGGGTATTTCACATTTGCTCATGATTATTTTATATTTTTCTGCCACAGCCTACTTGTTCATATTCACCACACACTAGCTCCTAAAGAAGAGGCCTTCTTGGGGAACATAGTTTTAGCATCCAGAGAATGATTTCTCCATGCCTCAAAGTTACATAGCCTTTGTGGAACCAACCCAGATGCCCTTCAATAGACGAATGGATTAAAAAAATGTGGCATTTATACACAATGGAGTATTACTCTGCATTAAAAAATGACAAAATCATAGAATTTGCAGGGAAATGGATGGCACTAGAGCAGATTATGCTAAGTGAAGCTAGCCAATCCCTAAAAAACAAATGCCAAATGTCTTCTTTGATATAAGGAGAGTAGCTAAGAACAGAGTAGGGACGAAGAGCATGAGAAGAAGATTAACATTAAACAGAGATGAGAGGTGGGAGGGAAAGGGAGAGAAAAGGGAAATTGCATGGAAATGGAAGGAGACCCTCAGGGTTATACAAAAGAACATACAAGAGGAAATGAGGGGAAAGGGAAAAATAATACAAGGGGGAGAAATGAAGGTCAGTAGAGGGGGTAGAGAGAGAAGAGGGGAGTGGAGGGGAGGGGAGGGGGGATAGTAGAGGATAGGAAAGGTAGCAGAACACGACAGTCACTAGTATGGCAATATGTAAATCAATGGATGTGTAATTGATGTGATTCTGCAATCTGTATATGGGCTAAAAATGGGAGTTCATAACCCACTTGAAGCAAAGTGTGAAAGATGATATATCAAGAACTATGTAATGTTTTGAACAACCAACAATAAAAAAAAAAAGTTACATAGCCTTTGGAGAGCCTGGACGTCCTAGGCAGACTGGGGTCACACCGTCAGATTCCAGAATTGGAAGGCTGGCTGGGTTCCATAGGTCTTGCAGCCAGACCCTGGGGATGGGATTGGAAAGGACAAATGAGAAGCCAACATCTTTTTCCCCTGCTTCTTGCCATTCGGTTTAAAGCAACTCATAAAATACCTGTTACCAGAAAGCATGCCCTCACATGACCGTAGAACAACCCTTACTATTTTATAAGCCATAAATAGATTGGATCTCAGATTTCTTGAAAGCTTTATTATACTTTCAGTAGTGACTCTGGTGAATCAACTGCAGGAAGAAAGCAAACAGGATGTGCAAAAACAGGAAGGAGATAAAATATATTCTCCAGCTTCAAAGAAACCAGCCATAATCACACTTGGATTATGATTAGTGGTACCACACACCCGGTTATTTTCCACAGCATCCCTGGCCTCTGCGTCACCCGCGCAGCACACTCGGCATGTTTGGCTCAGCTCTGCTTATTTCCTGGTTGCTTTTCTTTGACAAGGGGACATTTGTGCAATAACCTACTCAATCAGTAAAGAATGACTCTCAATCATTTTGCCTTTGATGAGAAATAAAAGATCAGGATGCCCTGCCATCCTGAGCATCACAATGGAGGGAACAGCTCAGGCAATAGCCTCTGTGGAATGCTCCTAAGAGGAACTGCTATTCTCAGCCCCATATTTTCTGCTGTACTGCCTGTCTTCACTTCATGCCAGGCACAGGGACGCTGGGGGCATTATGTCGGGTAATCTATGTTCTAAGACATGGATATTCCCTTGCAGTTAACTCACTAGAGGGAGCCACAAATACAAATGCTGTGGAACCTCTCCCTTGAACAAGTCATAATCTCCTCTTCATTTTTCCTGATTTTTCAAACACACAGAAAAAAAAATTAATTTTACCTATAAGTTTCAATCTGTGCAAATGCTCATAAACTGAATATTCCATGGTCAAAAGACCAAGCATTATCAGCCTGGACTGGAAGTGAGCACAAGATCCAACCACACCCTGAAGCCCCATGAATTAATTGGTAGACATGGATAGCCATTTTGAGCTAATGGAAGTTTCCTCTACCATACACATAAAGAAGACTTAATACCACTAATGTTACTTAACTACAAACTTAGGTTAAAAAAAAAAAAAACTTTAGTGTTGTTTCTTGTGAATAAGCTAACAATACTTCATCTTGTAAATTATTTTTTAGAAAAGATAAAACAAGAAAACAAAATGACAGAACACTGAATCAATGTCATTACCTTCTATTTCAGTTCATCTGGTATATAAAAGCTAACTGTGTGGGTTTATGGGATGTATTGGTTTAGGCATTGAAAATTACAACAAAAAGCCAGGTTTACGGATAATTTGGAACTTTTTGTGAAAATACAATTTATTTCTTTTCTTCGCTCTTTCTATCAGGGGTTCTTGGGAATTGAGCACAGGACTTCATGCATGGTAGGCACATGTTCTTCCCTTGAGCGACACCCTCAGTCCCCAATGTGTATTTCTTTCTAATTCCTTAATATTAAAAATCAATCTTTAAACATTTAATTTCTTTAGTATCTTGAATGTTTCCTTTGAATCATTTAAATGCAAAGTAACAAATGATTATTCCTGAAATTGTCCCATTTATTCTGATTCTTTCAAAAGCAAACAATGGTGTTGATAAGTGTTAAAATGGTTGATATTTTTATTTTTGTAAGTTCTTTGTTTGCTGTTATAAAAAAAATGTTCACTGAAAGTAATTGCTATGTTCAAAAAGAATTAGGAAGGCCTTTCTAGAATGGGGATGAAAGAGTGTAAAATTTGTCAAAATGAGCATTAGCACCTCATTTTCTGAAAAATAGCAGGAGTCACTGCGTATTCTCCTATGAAACAGAACCAATAGAAGATGTAAAGGTAGAAATATGTTAAGGAACTGGCTCACAGAAATGAAAAGCATAGGGCTTGAAACTCCCACAGGGGTTCCATTCTGGGGTCTTGATACAGCATTCCCTCTGGAAACCTCAGTGTCTGCACTTAAGGTCTTCATTTGATTGGATGGGTTTGCCTACATGTAGAGGGTAATCTACTTAAGGTCTATGGATTGTAAACATTAATCACATCCAAAAAATACTTTCATAGCAGTATCTAGACTGGTGTTTGGCCAAACAACCAGACACCATAGCATTGGCAAGTTGATAAAATTAACCATTATGATCTTAAATATAGGTAGTAAGTCAGAGTTACATATTGTTATTTCCACAGAGGCACTATGCATTATTAATCCAGTCCACATGCAAAAAGATTTCTACCTTCATATAAGAATGTGTGTGTGTGTGTGTGTGTGTGTATTTATAAAAGGGAACTATCAAAATAATAATTGATAATGAATTTCACTTATAATTTTTATTTCATGATTCAAGGAAATATCTTTGTGTTTCTTGAATTTTTTAGCACAGAAATAACATATACATATGAACTAAATAATTAAAAAATTCAAATGGTAGTCTTCTAATGGTGATTTATCATCTACTAAGCTCCTCATAGATAATTATTATGAATTGTATTCCAAAATAAATCTTGTTCAGAACATTAAGACAACCTGACAGCAGATGAACACAGGGGTTGGAGAAGAGATGTCACATGAAGGAAGGAACTGTACTGGGTGAGATCCCCCATTTATAAAGCTTTCCTCCTGAGGATACTCTTTTTATTTGTGAATCACAGGATGGATGATGAACTCACAGAAAGCAACATTTGAATAGGTTGAGGTTTCAGTGAGTGGCATTTGAGGACATCAGAGGAACTAGAAACTAAGGAGAAATTTCTGGAAAAAGCTGTCTATAGTAATGTGGGGGAGGTTCCCTAGATCTACATATAAACTACGTTCGACCTTTGGCTGAACTCTGAACTATGCAAGTTCCAAGTAAACTGTAAGAATCCACAGAAAGTATTGAGCTGATGTCCCAGCTGCTACCCATTGAAGAAGAAAAAGAATTTGGAGTTTGAGTCCTGCCAATAACCTTCCTAAACAGAAGGAGCAACCTGGGATCATTAAAGATTGCAAACTAGTATAGACAATATAACTGTTTTGTCATGGCTTTTGTTTATGTCCCTGAAGACTAGGTCAGAAACAAAGTGTGCAAATGTGGTCTCGACAACCTTAGTGTAGGATTCATGCCCCAGCATTTTGTGGACTGTGATGAAGAATAATTACCCATAGATTCCCAGCCATGATCGACCTGTGCTAAGGTTGATAAAGTATTTTCATCAACATGTGATCTGGTGAAAGAGGGAGCCGCTCTTTTCATTTGTACAGTGACCAAAATAGGGAAAGAGAAATGATGAATCTTTAATCATCCAGATCCAGATTCATGCGGCCTTGATAAATTGAAGAAGTGGTTAGAATTTAATAGAAGGCAATTTAGTAGACAATTGCTTAGGAAAGAGGACCAGGAAACATTAATAAATACAACAAAGTAGGTAATAGACTGCAACAGTACTACTTCAGCTTTCATTCTCAGAATTCCTTCATTATCTTAAAAACTATTGTGAACTTCAAAGAACTAATTTGTATGAATTATATTTATTGATATTTAACATTAGAAATTAAAATTGGATAATTTAAAATATATTTTATGAATTCATTTAAATATAATAATATCAATATCAATAATATTTTATAAAAAAATAAAATAGTGGCTAGTAAGCATGGCATTATTTCACATTTTTTTGCAAATCTCTTAAGGCCTGGCTTTCTGGAAGACAGCTGGATTCTCATATCTCTTTCTACATTCCGTATGTTGAAATATCACATATCATGTAAACTCTGGAAAATTCCCCTCTATACTCACGAAAAAATGAGAAGGAAAATCTTGGTATTGTTATGAAAATAGTTTTGACCTTGTAGACCATCTGAAATGGTTTTGTGAATCCTCAGGAACCCCCTTTACAGAGAATTCATGAGGAATTGAATATATATTTTCACACTCTGGATCACTTCCACTTCCACTGACATATTTTTTCCATAGACCCTCACATTACCAATCCTTCAACCTGTCTTTACCACTTTCAGTCCATCCAACAGAATTATTAACAATTTCTCATGACTGTGTATAAAGCCCCACACTTCAGATTATCTCCTCTTCTAAAAGCAAAGTGGAGAACCTGATATATCACTTGAAATTCTGACCCCTGGGAGAATTTTCCTTTCTCATTGCACCTCAGGGTATCTCCCAAGTAAGGTATAAATCTGTGTTAATCCACTTCAGACTAGTTCCACCATATTGTGCAAAAACACATATAAATCCTGTTTTGATGTTTTCCTCAATCTCTGTGAGACCACAATTGTAAGGTGAGGTCAGTATAGCAAAAGTGGCTGCACTGGGAGTAGGTACCAACCAATCAGGCAGCATCCTGGTTCCCTTGGCACTATCCAAACCTAATTTTATAACTGATAATGATTGACTACCCACATTTATGGTCCAATGTGTCATTGAACACTCTGCTTATAATAGGTACTCAATTTGCATGGCCACTTAGTATCTCTGGGTCTCAACAGCAAGTCATTTTTAAAAAAGAGAGTAAATAATGTACAACTCTGCTCCCAAACCCAAACATCCTGCACCATCATTAACCCAATAGACCTTCCCACAAGACCCTTAGAGTACTGCAGTCTACCACAGAGAACGTAAAAAGCATCAGATTTGCTATGACATGAAATCCAAATAGTAGACAGGATTCCTTCAACTGCAGCCTGATTTAGATATTCCCAAATGTGATATACTGTTTCCTTCAAAAGTCCCTTTCTTAAATGGTAGGAATTGTGCCATATATAGAAACTTGGTTTTCACTTTGAATATAATATCCTGACATGTCTTGAACTATAGGAGTACCAGAAATTTCTCTGAGATGATAGGCACTTAAATTTTCATTGTGCTTATATTCCACCTCAGACAGGCACGTATCTCACCAGGTGTTTGGGTTATCTATTGTTATGTAACAAATCACTCCAAAACTTAGTGACTTAAAAGAACAACAATCAATTTATCTCCCATGGTTTCTATGAGGGTTGTGGGAAAGACTTGGCTGGGCAGTTTTGATTCAGGATCTCTCATGTAGTTGCTGTCAGATTGTGGCTGATGTGGGTAAAGATGGGTGGCTGACTGACGCAACTAGAGGAAGGCCAGGCATCTCTTTTTGTTACAGAGCATCTGTGTGGCCTTTCCATGTCCTTCCAGCAGGAGCATCTTTCCGTTTATGTGACCTGTGAAGACTTTAGTACAAGTATCGTACTGCCTAAAGCGGAAGTCATTTCATCTCTTGTGATCTAAACCAAGTAGGACACATAGCACCACCCTCTGACTTGCAGTAAGAAAAACCCACCAGTTTCAGAGAATGAAACACAGTGCCTCCCCTCTAAGGAGAAGAAATGTCAAAATCATATGGTAAAGAAAGTATGTAAATGGGAGACATTGCTGAGGTTATTGGGAGAAAATACAATCTGACAAACTAGATAACAAGGGCGTCTATGTTGAACAGATGTTGTGATGTGATCTAACCATAGAGGACCAGAGTGAGGCAGAATGATGAGGCAGTCATGGTCTAGATTATGACAGTCTGCAGGAGAGTTGGCTATGCCCTAGGGTAAACTGGCAAAAGCATACTGTCGTGCCTTTCAGGTGAAGCTAGTTTCTAGTACTCAGTGTTTATCAGAATACTTATAAAAAACATTTTCCAGGAAAATAACTTGTGCACAGCAGGTGCACAGCAGGGGTGTTTTGCTTGAGAAAAGAGACTACACCTGGAACAATGGGTATGATTTCAATCACTACCTGATTGCTTTACAATACTCCCCATCAGCCCCCTAGGACCCTTCATCCTCTGCATGGAGAAACACCTACCTCATTTGGGAATGAAATGGACATCTTTAAATTGTTCATGATTTTGGATGTGGATTCAATCCATGTTGGTGTGCAATGCTGCTGAAATGTGAATTTTTAAAGTTACAGGTGTGGTTTCAGTCTTAAGCTCGGTCACTCCTGCCATAAGTCTTCAGCCTCTTGTCATAGAATTAGTATAGGGAACCTGCAAATAGACCGGTTCATCTGTTTCAGCCATCCCTTCAGAAACCAGAGAAATAACCATGGTAGTTTTGTAGACAGTAGAATCCACTGTGAAATAGAGTTAGGTCCAAACTCCACTTCACCAATGATCTCCTTCAGCCCCTGCAGTTGACTTCTTTTTTGGGGGGGAGGGAGTACTAGGAATTGAACTCAGAGGCACTCGACCACTGAGCCACATTCCCAGCCCTATTCTGCAATTTATTTAGAAACAGGGTCTCACTGAGTTGCTTAGCACCTCACTTTTGCTGAAGCTACCTTTGAAACTCACAGTCCTTCTGCTTCAGCCTCCAGAGCTGCTGGGATTACAGGCTTGTGCCACCACACCCGGACCTGCAGTTGACTTCTGTGTCTTCAGAGATTCACATAGTTCAGCAATCCTCATAATTTCTTGGTAATTATTCAGAGTCTTTTCCCCAATGCAGAATACTAATAAATAACTGCAGATATCTTTGGGAATCATAGAAGAAAACTTGTACAATACATACTTGTTTAATATTTTGGGATCTGGTTCAGAAAGAATGTGTAAATTGATTCATGTCTAGCAATTAGAAGAATGGCTAATTATGTGACTAAAATCATAATTTCATTTCCAAATCTAACTTTGTTTTCGTTGTTGTTTTGTGTTATATAAATTAAGACTTTACAAGTCTTTCCATTTACTAGAGCCCTGGGGATCCCAGGATCAAGTAACCAATAAAAGATCCCTATGGGTCAAACTTGTGATAATTCTTCTAGCCTACCATTTAATTCAACAGCATAACCTCTTTTCTTGGTGGTCATTTACTAGCAGTAAAAACAGGATTTTTAAAAAACCCTTCATCTTCAGCCTATCAGAGGTAACATTTACTCATAGCATTTTATACCTACATAGCCAATGTATTTTTCAGTTCTGGGTTAAGAAAGTGTCCTTGGGATCTGCTCTGGTTTCATGATAAAGGTGAAGATGAAAAAGTCTCCCAGAAAAAATAAATTAACAAGTCATATCTCCTTATGTCTTTGTTTTACTCCTCTACCTTATCTAAGGGATTTTTGATTCTCAATATCCTTTAATGTAGACATCACTGAAACTAACAGGACACATAAAAAGGTAGAGTGTGGGCCCAATTCTATCTCACAGTGAGATCTCAGGGCCCACAAACCCATTTCCTGTTTATATCAAGTGTATTTTATTGTACTAATAAACCTAGTAAATTAAAAATTATGTTTCCCAGATCCCAACTACATTCACACAGACCAGACCAAGTACCTTTGTAAGATCTAAAGAAAGGCAGAATAAATGCAAATCATCAAGTATATCTAATACAGTAGCCATTAAAGCCAATTATCCAAATAAACTGATCTGAGATCCATAACTTTGAAATATTTTATCATAAAATATAAAACTGTGTTCTCAAATATTTTCAAGTCACAAAGAGGAAAAGGTAAAAAAGTTTTCTGAAGTGTTAACAAAATATCCTTTCTAAAATACAATCTGTTTCATAATCCACATTAGTGAAGTACAAATAATTTATAAATGTAAAAGAAAGGATGTTTGTTTTAAAAATTGATTGAGAGTGCCAACCAAAGTCAAATTTGAATACCACTGATCCAGGAGACAGAAAAATAAGCCCCAAATAATGTACAGGATATTATAGTTTAGAAATCAATCAAAATTTGCACATGTGTGTGTATATATATATATACACACACATATAAATTTCTGAAAGTTCTCATTATTCAACTATTCAATGCCAATGGCTCAATTTTAAAGCCTTTTATTGGACATGAACATATTTTTGCTCACTTATGCATTTCCAAAGTCATTTATTTCGATTCGCCAGGTCAATGATTCTGGAAACCACAACTGTGACAAGGATATTAAGGTATGAAAAAATTTATCAACGTTCTCCTTCAAAAAGATTTGAAAGATGTATGTAATAGATATGATGAACTGTGGGCCAGAAAGGGCAAAGTGGAGCTCATTACACACACTTCAAATCATGCATTAAGGTTCCAGCAAGATTTCCAAATAAATAAGACACTTCTCATTAAACAAAGCAGTTTAATCTTGAAGACTAATATTTCCAAGTCCTGTTCAACATCCCATGGTCTTGTGATAGATGTAACAACATCTGAAGACGATTTCTATAAAAGTAATTCTGGGAAGGACTTAAAGTTCTTTAATATTAAATCAGTTTCACCAATGAACATTAGACAAGGCCAGAGAGCTTCTCTGAGAGGGATAAATCACCTAATAGTAATGTATTGAGACAGTGCGAGTAATGCAAAAAAATAATAATACTGGGTATAGTACTTTCAACAGCCTTTCTTATTTTCTTAAAAATGAAATTGGAATTGCTGAAGAGAAAGAACAGATCTATTTTTACCTAAACCACATTTTTAAGTCATAATTTAATATAGAGATACTTTACCCTATGTCCCTCTATTCCTCAAAAGTTATACATTTTTTCATAGGCATTTTCATACCCTTATTAGAGCAGAGATGATGAATCTTGGAACATAAAATCATTAACCAAAATGACCTCCTGTAGAGACACTCAAATTATAATAGGAAATGCATATTGAATGATTAGAAACTATGAATATCTAAAATATTTTTAACAGCCTCCTCCCAATTTTCTCTATTAAATTATTTCTTTAAAATGCAATGAAAACCAAAAATAAAATGAAGAACTGCCTCAGCTAATCGAAAATAAATCAAATACATTGGAAATTTAGACTAGAGGAAGACTTCATAAGTGGCAAAGGTGTCCTCTGAGAGATAATTCACTACATAGAAACCCAAAGAAACAAGATACTGTAGACAATGACTGTTCAGAAACCAACAACCATTTCCTTGTATCAAATATCTCCCACTTTGAGCTACACTACTTTGAACTGATAAGAAAATAAGCAAACTACATATTTCAGTCTGGTCTACTCACTGTAAACTGGTTTTATCTTTATTACCCCAATAAAAATCATCTAATTTTCTACACGATATAAATTAAATAGATAAATATAAGTATGAAGGGGCTCTACTAGGAAAAGTACTTCAATAGCACCTTATTTTCAGTGTTTTAATTCATAATATATTGAATAATGCTTCTTGACAATAATAATGTGTTTCTAATCACAATTATATTTTCCTATAGCTTCTTCTGTATTTTTTCATGGATGATAATAAAGCAACAACTCGACACCCTTTATCCAGTTCCTATACTGTGGTATTTTAAGCGATTTCGTGTATTATCTCATTAACTCTCAGAACAACCCTGGGAGGTAGGTATTATTTCAGGGCTCTATTACAGATAAGGAATGAAGGCTGAAGAAAGGTTAAGCAAATTACCCAAAGTCAAACAGCTGTAAGTGTGAGGTCTGCACTTCGAGCTGTCTCATCACAAAGCTCATGCTCTTATGCACTGTGTTATTACTTGAAAGAAAATGTCATGTCTTATACCAAAGGGACAAAAGTGCTTTATAGAGAATATGGTTCGCCTCTGACTCATTTTCTCTTCCATTTCTTCTGATAAGGACACAAGATCCTGGGGTGAGGCCTTCCCTGATTTCTCATGCTACTCTGGATGAGTGCACATGAGAATTATGTCTTGCCTTTACTCTGTCCTTTTGCAAATGCTGAATATGTCACAGAAGCACTAAGAATCCAGGGTTGCTCTCCATGACTCACGCCCAGGATGGAAGTTCTAGGGATGGATGGGAGAGTGCGAATGAGAAAAGTAATGAAAACACATAGAACATTTTTCTTCTTAAGTAAAACTGGACAAAATCAAGGTCTTTACTAAATTATATAATGTATATTTATTATACAAATTGGATTCATAAAAGAGCAACTTGACAAAAATAAGTAGTATTTTTAAAAATGCTCTGAACATTCCCTTTGACATCTGTAAATACTATTCAACAAACATTTTTAAAGCAATACCATATTATTTGTTTACCCATTTCAGGAAGACATTGATTTCCTAAATAACAATCCTGTATATTTACTAAATAAAACCCAATTTTTTATTGCCAATTCATAATGCTTATATATTTAGCCCTGAAGAGATGATGAGAGAATGTTTTCATTTGAATTTTCCTCAGTGATTTGCAAGAGATTCAGGTAGGAATGACTAAAAAATATAGATACATTATCCAAGTTTTAAATGCAATGTATAAAAATAAAAAGAGATAATCAATAGATTTGTTACTAAATATTTAAATAAAAAATACTTATGGTAAATATTTTTAATTAGAATAATGCTATTTCTTTGACAAATGATATTGATTAAAAATAAACCTTTTGATTAGAGTTTTATTAAGTTTATGAGAATATCTTCTTACACAAAAATTATTTTTATTACATTATTTTCAAACTTAGAAGCAATAAGGTTAGTATGTTCAGTGTTATAGTATAATAATTTAACACTGATATTCTCAAATTCCAGAATAGGACAAGAAATTGAAGGTTTCCTTGAATAAGGTCATCAGTGTAATGTAGAAATATCCTACACTTGCAAGTTTATTCTCCCTCTGTACCAAAACATAATCCTAGAAAATACTTTGATATGGCAATTTTGACCAAGATTTCGGCATTACACAGGTATATGATACAGGGATGCAGTCAATTAGAGCCACAGCAAATAAAACACTATTTGATCTTCTTGTCGCTCCATTCATCCCCTCCTATACATTGTCACTGCATCAGTTCATAAAGTACTGATACTCTCTTTGATATTTTATCTCTTTTCTAATCTGGTCATCACTAAGAACAATGACTAGCAAGGACATAGGTGCAGTCTTTAGCAAAAAAAAAAAATATTTAGGATAGAAAATTCTAAAAATTACAAGTATGAAAATATTTCAATATATACAAAATTAAATGGAAACCAATTTTTGATTGAATAATTTCCTAGGATGTAGTATAATACTTCAAAATCAGTTGGGGTCCAACAAGTGACTGTTGTTACTGAATGCATGATGAGGTGAGAATTTTTTCTAGGAAGTATTTTCCAAAATAAATGATAACCCAATATTTCTTCCCACCATGGTTTCCCCTCTCTTAAATTCCTTTAAAGCTACAAAAAGCAGTTTACCTACATTATCAATAAAAAGAGACCTCTTTTAAGTCTGTGTTACCCATCATTGCTGAAGGGGTTCTCTCATCTTGGATACCCAGTCAAAAAATTTTTGAAAAGATTTTTTTTTATCACTTTCTGAAAAAAAATTCTTGGCTTCTTCACCCACTTTGAGTTCTTCCAGTTAGTCCACTGTCAGTAATACTCCTTTGTGTAACACCAAACTAAGAGGACAGACTTTGAGCTTGAAAAAAACAATTTTTTTCATCATTAATAATGGTACATGATATATGACAGCAATGTGCCAAAAGGGTGCGGATGACTCTCTTGGTGTCTCTCAGAGCTCCTAATATTTTGTTGAAATTCTGTATTACAAAGGACCTTGAATTTGAACTTGGTGACTCAGGTTCAGTATTTAATCTTTTTTTGAATCTTGGTTTCCACACATAGACAGGCAGTAGATAATAAGAGGAGATGATAAATAATCCATAATATTATTCAAGAGAGTGAATAGTATGTGTACAAATGTTAGGAAATTATAAAGTTATTGAAGCTGTTACAGAAGTTCTGTCATTATTATTGATGACTATGTAGCTAACTCCACACTGAAACAAAAACAGACTTGTACCTAAACTTGTCTGGGGAGTACTCAGGGTCTCTATGGTGCACACAGTGAAGAACACAAATTCTCACTGCAGAATGATATTTGAAAGAGGAAAATCACTTTTAGGTAATTAGAAAAATACTCACGTATTTTTACACTCTGGAAAATATAGAGACATCCTATTGGTTTTATAAGTCAATTCAACAACTGCTTTCTAGCACCATGTCTCTGAAAGGCACTATGCTGGATCCTGAGGGAATTCACCTAAATCAGATACCATGTCAATTCCCACCTGCTCCACTGCCTAACCCTGGCCAAGGAGCTCACACTCATCTACTTCCTTTGGATACAGTGCCAGAAAAGTTACAAAAAGCCATGAGAGCACTTAATAAACAAAACGAAACAAAAAAAATCCCATTAATATAGGAGAAATTAGGGGTGCAAAGCCTATATTTTGATGAGATTTAAGCAGGTTAAATTCCTCTTCTTAGAGAAAGGAGAAATGAACAAAACCTGAGGGAACACTGATCATCTGCAAACTTTCTGAAATTCAAGAATTGTTTATGGCTTGGAAGGGCTTCTGACTATTAAAAACTTCTATAACAAATCATATTGGTTGGCTCTCATATGGTTTGTATATGAGATGTTCCCCAAAAACTCATGTGATAGATGATGCAAGAATGTTCAGAGGTGAAATGATAGATTATGGGAATCATAACCTAATCAGTGGATTAATCCATTTAATGCATTAATAATTTGAAAGGACTCTGTACTAGGTGGTAACTATGGGTAGGGAGACTATGGCTGGAGGAAGTACATCACTGGGGCATGCCTCCAGGATTATATATTTTGTCCTGGGCTTCTCACATTCTCACTCTGCTTCTTGACTTTCATGAGCTGAGAATCTTTCCTCCACCATGCCCTTCTACCTTCTGCCATGATGTTCTGCCTCACTTTAGGCCTAGAGCTATGGAGTTGGCTGACTTTAGCCTGTAGCCTCCGGAACCATGAGCCAAAATAAACTCTTCCTCCTCTAAATTGTCCCTGTCAGATATTTTGGTCCCAGTGACAAAATATAGATTAACACAGTGATTTAAAATAACAAAAATCTCTTATTCCAGAGTGCTGAAGGATAGAAGTCAAAAATCAAGATCTTGGAAGGGTCATGCTCCCACTGAAGGCATTAGGAACAAATTCTCTCTTCTCATATTCTAGTTTCTGGTAACTCCTGGAAATATTTAGCATTATTTGATTTATAAATACATTACTCCAATCTCCACCTCCATCTTTGTGTAGTTTTCTTCCTTTGTGTCTCCTCTCTCTATAACCACACCTCCCTCTCCTTTATCTCAAAAAGATGCCAGCCATTGCCTTTAAGGTCCACACTTAATCCAGTATGACCTTAACTTGATCACATCTGCAAAGACTATTTCTAAATAGAAATTCACATGTACCAAGAACTAATATTTGGATATATCTTTTGGAGACACATAAATCAATCAATCTATTGCACACAGTAAATAAAAGGAGGAATCTACTCAAGTCTGAAATAGATGATAGGGGCAGAAAGATGATATGAATTAAAAGTAAATGACTGAAGTTCTACATTAGACCTATGTGTGCTTCTTGAAGTCTAACTTTAAATGTACAATCTGTAATGTAAGAAAAACTACTTATATTTCAGACTAAACACCAAACACTTCTATGACCAGCTGGGTGCAATTTTTGTTCCCCATACTGATCAATTGTCCAATACCAGTCAAATATCTACAAATGCAATTCAACTCTGATACTAACCAGAATTAGTGAAGAATCTACAACTCGAGGGCTCAGTCCTGCACGACTGCTCCCCTTAAGATGCCAATTGCAATTCTCAGATTGCTTTACCTGTACTATAAATCAGAAAAAAAAAGGCCCTACAACACCTTCTTTGGGCTGATTATATACTAGAATAAGTCACAGAACTCAGGAAATCACTTTACTTTTGTTTATCTGTTTAATATAAAAAGATTCAAGTGAACAGTAAGACAAAAGAGACACATAGGTAAAGTAGGGGGAAAAGGCACAGAGCATCTCTGCCCTCTCAGGATGAACCACCATCCCATAAGATCCCAACGTTCACCATCCTGGAAGTTCTCTGAACCCTGTGGTTCAGGGATTTTTATGAAGGCTGCATCACATAGGCATAAGCAATTATTAATTAAATTTCTAGTCCTCTCCACTTCCTGAGCATAAAAGAAAAGGACTGTTAGTTCCAAGCTTCTAATCACAGCTTCATCCTTCTGGAAATCTGTCACCATCCAGGAACCCATCAACAATTGCCACATTTGAACAAAAGACATTCCTATCACTCAGGAATCCCAAAGGTTTGCTGTCTCTGTATCAGAAATCAGGGCCAAAGACCAAATATCAGATCAAAGATACATTTAGTAGGCCCCTTGCTCAGGAAATTACAAAGGTTTTAGGTGCTCTATGCCAACAACCTACAATGGAGACCAATGACATATTTCTTTGTATATCACAGTCACATAATCTTTTAGAAAAGGGCTGTATCTTATTCATTGTTACATTCACAGAAAATATTAAAAAGCTCAAAGAAAATATTAAATGTGAACAAAATAATAGTTGAAATAGGAATATATTAGATGGTATAAGTAATTCTGTGAAAAAAAAGAATTCATAGGTAAAAAGATAGTTTTATCATGGAAATCATCAGGAAAGAACAAACACATATCAAAATAAAAGCTTATTATACAGGTTGCAGAATCACATTGGTCAAAAAAATAAATAAAAACTAAAAATAAAAGCTTAAAGATTTAGAGAATAGTAACGAAAATACCAAATCCTAGAGAACAGAAGAGCTTAAAAAAGAGGGAAAAAATAGAGAGGAGGAAATATTTGAATAAATAATAAAAAATAAATCCTCTAGAATGAAAAATCTCAGGGTTAAATGGGTTTAAGTACTTGTAAGGAGAAACAATTTGTGGACACATTATAGTGACATATTAGGATATGAGAGACAAAGAGAAAACCCAAAAATCTTCCAGAGAGAAATACAAGACCAACAAGGAAACAAAAAAATCCAATGAATATGAAACCTCCATCCCTGAATTAGAGAATTAGAGTCCCTGTTTTAATACTCTTGAGATTTAAGTGAGAAAATAAGAGATTCACAAATGGTAAGGTAAACCTAAAAATTTTTGTAGACTTAAAAAAAATTCTACTAATGAAAGATACTTTCAATTCCTATTTTTTTAACATCTTGAAATGTATGAATATTTATCCCAAGTATTTTTTCACATTCTTTGATTCCTTCAAAGGGCCTTTCTTTGACAAATATTTGTACAAGACAATATCTGGTTCAAAAGAATATTCAATATGTTCAGTACGTTGATTAAAGATTTTCAGATAATTTTGAGTAAAATGCAATCAAATTCTAATGAATTCATTAACCAAAACAAGCAAACAAAAAAAAAGTTTTATTTTCTTGTGGGATACCAAGATTGTAGAAATTTTACAAAGTGACATTACATAATGACTCTTCAAACTCAATGTTTCCAAAATTGAACTCATAAACCGTAAAGAGAAAAGGCATATGCTGTCATGTTCAGTTGTTTCCCTTTCAAAATTCAACATGAATGTGGTATAACTTATTTACTCATGTAAATAAAATGTATTAATAAATTTTAATAACTCTTGATTTCTACTTTAACAAGTAGTATCCAAGTATATTTGGACTAGCCTCTGTGAGTTAAGCATTCATTACAACCAATTTCAAATACTGAATTCAGCTGGATAGCTCTCTTAATTTAATCATTTTAAATTGTGACACTGTATTCCAGCAATATTTAAATTCATATAATTTTATCTTCAGTGTTCTTTTCTTAAGTTTACAATACAATTTATAGTAATGGTAGGTGCTATACCTTCAAAGCTTTATTTTGGTTGCATAAATTGAGCAATGCTTGGAAGTAATTTAACTGGTTTTCTATGTGAATCATCTGATGACACCAGAATCAACTGGCATCCTTCCATTATTTACCAAGTTCTTCTAACAATAAGACCAACTTACTAATGGCTATAATTCACTTTTAATACATATATAGGAAATCATAGACTCTAAAATGAGCAAATAAGTTTAGAGGAACAATCATTTGATCTAAATAAAAAGTCTCATACTGAAAATTAAATATAATTCCTGCTACTATTCATATTAAATTGCATCTTTGGCCATTTTTTAATAACTGCCATTTTTAAAGTATATATTGCTGCTTCTTTAGTAAATTTGTATCTTCTTATTTTTGTGTGGTTAGTAATATCACTATGGATCCCATAATGTCTAATCAATATTCATAAATATTCTGTGCAATTGATATATTTATTATCAATATCCTTGGGAAATAGAAAATGAGTATTTAACCAAACATGTACTTTCATTTTTATTTTAGTTCTTTACTAAATTCTTATTGCAGCGGGTGGGCAGGGAGGTAGGATTGCCAAATAATAAAAAGTGATTATAGAATTAATCCTTAAAATTATAGATAAAACCACTGAAACAAGTATTCACCACTGCTGATACACCCTACTGAGCTTCTAAACTTCTATTTCTCAGATATATTTCATGTACATCAGGTTTCCCACTGACTTCAACTTGCTTCAGCTAACTGACAGTCTGGGTTTCCATGCATCTCACAAGACATTTTACAGGCTACAATATAACTGGCCTTTCACACCATCATCCAAGTAACACCAACATCTAGGTACAGTTCACTTCATCAATAAGTGCTCTGATTTCTATCTGTAAAATTGAAGAGTTTGTTTTAACATATTTGAAAAAGTGAGGAAATAAGAAAAGAATATCATAAACCATGTTGCTCATTTGGTCATGTGTTGAAGTGAGAATTTTGTTTATTGTACATGCATCTCACACTCTAAAAGGTGAGACCAGCTGGAAAATCAAAGTGATAAACTATTAACACATCCAGGTCTATTTTAATGCAACCATAAGCAATAATGTTTTATTTGAAAATGATACATTCATAATGAATGGTAAACAGGATGCCAAAGCAATAGGCTTAAACAAGTGATCATAGAAAGTTATTCTATGTTTAAGATTTATATACATTTAACAATAGAGATAAAGTCTTTATACTTTTAACATAATGGAGAGAGAAAACTACTAATATGGTCAACATTTCCTGTCATCATCAGAAAATGAAGTAACAACTAGGTCTTAGCTGCCCCCAAGATACATATTATTTTATTACAAGAAAAGTATCTAAGAAAAAATGAGCAGTCACTTAAAAACTACAACTTCAAAACACTGCAAATCTCACAGTTCCAAAGACAAATTTAAAAATAATCTTTTGAAATAAAAGAACTCCTATTTTAGGATAGCAGGTTGAAAATAGAAGTATTAACCATCTTTTTTTAATTTTAGGTCATCCAAAATTAGACGTGTTTCACATTGGCTATATGTTTTGTTAAAAATTAGGCTGGAGATTTTCTGTCTAACTTGGAGTGCATGCAGGGAGATCTGTGGAACAGAGGTCCCTTCTGCCAGTTGTTCTCAAAGAAGTGAGAATCATGGTTACCTGGCAGATTTAGGATTCAAAATGTCAGTCCTGCACTTCAAATTTCTAATTGCAAATGGTAGACATGCAAATGCAACTTGTGTCCATTGCCACAAGTATAATAATTTGCTTGCTAACTAATGGTAAAAGAAAACAAAGATGACTTAACTGAGAAAGGAGTTAACTAATTGTTAAACCCAAACCATGCCGAGGTCATTAGCAGGTTCCCTTATGTCCCTAGTTACATGAGCTTCAGAGAACAGTAAATACACTTTAATTTATGAAGTGCTTTCAAACTAAAAGATAGCTGAGAGAAGTCTATAAAGAAGATGATTAGACTACATAAAGCTAAGACCGTAGTAGTTTTTACCATATCCATAAAACTTTCCTTTCTTTTGGGCAATCCTTATTTGCTTGATTTCATCGCTACAGTGTTCTCTGTTTAAGATGATGTAGCTCCCAAGTGTTTTGTGGTATCACCAAAACTAAACATACACATAAACAAACAAACTTGGGCTAATACGTGATAGGTTTTTTCTCCCTGAAGTTAAGGATTACTCAGTAGATTTTGTCATTTTATTCATAAGCCACATTCTTCACAAAACTACCAGGTGTGTTTTTGATGTTTTAAATATCACAGATTTTGTGAAGTGATACTCTAGGAGTTCCATCCTGTGACAAAGTTCCCCTTGGGAGCTTTGAGGTCAGGTCTGTGGAGAGAATGTGGAATTTATCCTATCAGGCTCCATATGGAGATTAACCCCAGCCAAATACATGCAAATGATGTCAGAAATGAAATTTGCATATGGAGCCTAGAAGGTCTTTGCTCCTCTTCCCTTTCTTTGCTCAGCCATCTTACTTCTTTTTCCATAAAAATCTCTGAAGTGTCTTGCAATGATTTCCTAATGCCTAGAGACGTATCAAATTCTTCTGTAAACACACATGGAAACAACAATTTGCCAGAAATTCCTCTACTCTTTATTCATACACAAGCACATCTCAAGAGACTCTGGGTGAAAGATGTTCTTTCCCACTCTAGAAGAGATGATAATTTCATCTAAGCTTGCTCACTGTTCCTTCAATGGCTTAGAAGAGGAAGAACAGGTAATCACTCCCCCTTTCATAGTGAATCATAGTGAATCTCTCTGTGACTTTGGTGGGCAATTGGAAGGGTCTCACACTGAGTTTTACTCTTCATAGAGTATCAAGCCCTCTTGCATAAAGAATCTGAAAAACAGTAGCCCTCAATTTTTGCATGACCAGGGAAGGGTAGTGACAAAAGATAGGCATAGAAAAGAAGGAGCTTTCTCATAGTAGCAACTTATCCAATACAATTCACTTAGCTGGAGGAACAAAATTTTTCTCTAAGCACCAAGACAAGTGGTAGACTACTGTATGGGGATGTCAATATTTCTTCTCTCTGTTCAGACAAACTATCAGAAAGCAAGCTCTGGCAGAATAGAAGAGTGCATTCAATAGTGCATGCAATTCATACCCTGTTGAGCCAGAAAAAGAAAAATCAGACTTCTCAGAAATAACCTACCTCACATTTCTTTTCTTGTTCCAGTAGGAAAAGTGATTTTTAAATAAAATGATTTACAAATGAAGACCATGACTTCTCCCCACTGTTATCTTTGCACACTCAACTCATTGATGGACACTTCATCTTATTTATTCTTTTGAAAATTCTACTGTTAAATATCATAAAACATCAAGATCATCTATAAATATCCTCATAGGCCTGAAACTAAATCTCTTGAAGCTCCAATTGCTGTTAGCCTTTAAAGAGCAAACTCTCCAGCAATTTGTTCTAGAAAGTCTGACATTAGTGCTCCTCCAGTCTGCACAGAAAGTAGGGCATTGTCAAGGTCATGGGTATTAAGCATGAACAAGATAGCCTTAGAACACAGGACAGAAAAACTTACTGTGCAGAACTGCGAGAGATTGACATAGGGAGAAACAATCTTAAAGCAATAGGGAAGCAGGCACAAAGGAATTGAAAATTTAAATTACAGACTTGAGTATATAATTATCAAGATGACATCTTTTGGGGGCTGGGGTCATGGCTTAGCGGTAGAATGCATGCCTAGCACGTGTGAGGCCCTGGGTTCGATCCTCAGCACCACATAAAAATAAATAAAGGTATTATTGTCCAACTACAGCTAAAAACAAATAAATATTTTTTAAAAAAGATAACATCATTGTATAGAGGCCATAAGATTGGAAGGAACTGAGCTGGACTGGGAAACTTCTAAAGAAAGGGGAAGAAACAGTTTTCACCACACATATATCTTTTAATGAGCCTTTTAAACTTTCCTTTTCTTCAAATTTCCATGATCATTTTATGAGATTCACTGGACACATTCTCAACATTCCTTCAGGTGAGTAGACTTACAAAATGACCTACATTCTCTGCTATATGTAGGGTGGGATGTCCACAGCCAGCTGAGAGCATGTTCACTGGCTTCTCCTCTCCCCATTTGAGTTCTTTGCTTGCCAAACACACCAGTTGTTTTTGCTCACAAACCAGTTGCAAATATAATTAGGTAATTTAATGGAGTAGTAATTAGCATATCAATGAAACAGAGGAAAAAGGAAAGAAGACTTTCTATGAAGACTAAGTTGAATGATTTGGAAGGACTCATTTGGAAAGCAAATAACTAAAATTAAAAAAGGGGAAGAAAAAACTTTAATTGAATTAATTATGGGCCAGACTAAGAGAACAGGATCAGGGGTAATGGGAATGGGAATAAAGATCTAGGAGGATTCTGTACTTGAGCTCATACCAGTCCATTTAAAAGCAAAACAAAAATAAGAAATAATTGACAATCATTTTGGTTGCTAGTTTTGTAAGAAAGACAAAGGACTCTAACCAGTGGACCCATATGCCAAGGCAAGGCCTAAACCCTGCATTCATAAGAAAAAAGCTACTGGGTAATAAATTCACTTCTTTTTTTAAGATGTTGATGGACCTTTATTTTATTCATTTATTTATATGCGCTGCTGAGAATTGAACCTAGTGTCTCAGACATGCTAGGCAAGCACTATACCACTGAGCCACTACCCCAGCCCAATAACTTCACTTTTGTGTAAGAAAATATTTCAGGTGTGATACATGGTATTTCTTTAGACTCCCCACTTAAGCTGAGTTTTTGATTAACAACCATTTTAGTCAGATTTTTCACTGCTGTGACTAAAAGACCTGAGGAGAACAATTTTAGAGGATGAAAAGTTTATTTGGGGGCTCATGGTTTCGGTCCACAGCTCTGTTCCTTGGGGCTTTAAGTGAGGTAGAACATCACGGCAGAAGAAGGTAGTAGAGGGAAGCAGCTCACATAATTATTAGAAAGCAGAGAGACTCCTCTCACCAGGTACAAAATATATACCCCACAGCATTCCCCGAGTGACTACCTCCTCCAGCCACACCATATTCAACTTCAGTCACCACTCAGTTAATCCCATCAGGAGATGGATTGACTAATTGGGTTATGACTCTTATAACCCAAACATTTCACCTGTGAATGTTCTTGCACTGTCTTACACAGGAACTTCTGGAGCACACCTCACATCCAAACCATAACAACAGTCAACTACTGGCCCCAATTGTGTCAGACACAAGGGCTTCCACTGATGTCTGGTTTCCATTTTACAGAAGAAGAAACTGAGAATCAGAAAAAGAGTTAATGATCTCTCCAAAAGTAGAGCTAAGCAATGACTATTTTGCTGTATGTTAAGTGGATTTAGTCATAATTCTGCTGTTATATTTTTTTAGAATCATTTTATTTGTTACCTCACTTTACATTTTAATTCTCTCAACCAGTTCAGAGTGGCTTCTTACAGACTGTGCATGAGGTCAGATTGCCCCCTCAACCCCAGCCCCCAGAAGTGTCTTGGAGAATCATCAGCATCAAGTGCCTCAGCTCACTCTTCTTCCTGTGTTCTGCCTGAACCCTTGTTGCAGGCATCTGACATCTGACCTTCTCCAGGCTGACTTCTTTAGACAAGTAGACTTAACTCTTATTGGCCCTCTATCAACTCATGCTCCAAGCCTGGTAGACCAACCACGTTTCTCCTTCAAATCTGGCCAGACATCCAGAAACCACTGCTTGGATCTGGTGCCTAAAATCAAATTTGTCTTGGAGAGACATTTCAATATCCAGTATTCATCGCATCCTTGTAACCACATGCTCTTGTTCCATGAGTTTTCCTATTGTTTAAGAGGAAATCAAAGAGAAATTTTCTAATATTTTTTAATTTCAAAACTATGCCTTTATTCTGAATTTTCAGGATAATGTTCCTATCTATTTCCAGACTCCATTTTAATTTTGTCTGTTTCTGGACCCTTGAGAGAGTTTCCCAAACACTATGTAAGGCAAGGTAATGGTTTCTTCTAAATCCTTTTTTTTTTACTGTTGTCTTGATTTTTCTGGACCTTTTCACTTACCATTTAGGCAAAATCCCTGTCTGAAACCCCTGAATAGTTATTGCACTAGACCAATGCCTATTGCTTGCTGCAGTTTGGTTAAATTAAAAGTGGATGACCTTTTGCCTCCATGACCCAGCTGCCTATTTACGAAAAAAGTACTTATGTTCTTAGAAGTAAGTCTTTGTGTTCATTTATTGAACAGAGACTACCATGCCTAGTCATTGTATAAAATAAATTGTATTCTGTATTTCTTAAACCAGCCCTAAGAAAGAAGTGCCACGATTTTTTTCATACTAAAGACAAGGATAATAAAGCATAGAGGTTAGGAAATCTCTCCCATGTTGTGCAATTAAGGAATAGTGGTCATTAGGATTTATAGGAGGCTTGTCTGATCATAGACATCCTGGACATACCAACTCCTACTTCTCATCTGGGATTTCTGTAATTCTTTTCCATAATTATGTCTAGCGCATGGAAGATCATTGAAAGTTTCCTGGGGCATTTTTTACAAAGGGACACTTATGTCTAGTTCCCTGAACCATAGTAGTTTACTGATGAATAAACAGAGAAGTGCTGAGGAAAACGATTACTCAGGATCTAGTGTTAGAGGGAGCTACTACAAGGAATCTGATCACTTGACAAGTAGTAGCTCATGGGCACAAGAGACACCACTTGGTTCTTCTTGATGCTGTTGATCCTGCATCTGTGCACTTATGGGAGGTGAAATGGGAAGAAGCAACTTGTTCTTCTTTACCAGGCAGTGACGTGTGAATTGACCACCAGTTGTAATTTGAATCCAACTTCATCAATGCTGTAGATCATAAAAATTCTAAAGACCTTCCAAGTGGTTTATTGCTTTTCCTAACTTCCAGTGCTATCGTAAGTATGTTTTTTTTCCTAACCATCTACTCTTGGAGAACACATTGAAAAAAATGTAAAGGAATACACAATGTTGTTTGGTTTGGTTAAAATTATGATCAGGATTCTTTTCCACTTTCCTCACAACTCATTTACCAAACTTACAGCTTTATATATTCACTCGTTCAGCAAAAGACCTATTGAACATAATTCCGTTCAAGACACTGTTCCAGGTTCTGGAGCTAAAACATTAAAATTAGCCATTTTTTCAATTTTAATGGAGAGCGACTTCCTGTGATGGGAGACACTTGATTACAAAATCAGTAAATAAATGTATGGTAGATGGTGATAAGATTTGGGGAAAAATAAGACTTTGTAAGAAGGGTAGTTTTTAGGTAAGGTGGCTAGAGAAACCTCCCAAGAGGAGATATTTGAATAGACATTTAAATAAAATGAGGAATCAGCCCTGATGAAATCTGGGAGAAGTACAATGCAGACACAGGAAGAAGATAAAAAGATGCATGTGAAACCCTGAGGCTGGAGGGCACTCATTGTATTGAGGACTAACAAGTTGACTGGTATGATAAGCAGAATATACAAGGCCACTCTCTCCTTGCTATCTCTTCTTATTATTTTGAAATCTGAAATGATCTGGGTTTGGGGAAAAGGTTTGCAACAGAGAAGACTCCACTCTTTAGATATTTAGGGTCATTATTTCATGCTAACCTATACCAGATAAGTCTGCTGTGTTATCTTCCTTGGTTATCTTACTCCTTGCAACAGCATTTTCAAATGTTTCCATTCTCCCACTGATAGCCAGGTTTACTTTTCTCTCTCTTTTGCTGCCTTCACCACTGAACTGCATTTTTCTGACTGATATAATCAAGTTGTCCCAAACCCCCAAAATATATAACCATGCTCCATTACATATCACCCTAGTTTCCAATTTATATTTGAATTCTGTCCTTCCCTCTATCACTTAACTCTCTGAACTCAGCTTAAACTTGCTGCCTATATTTCCTGACTACTAATGCCTCATGACCTGATTTCTATTTCTGCGACTAAAGTTCTGCATTCTGGCTTCCTCCACTTTGTCTTCAGGTAACTAACAATCTTTTTGGCCCAGATAGAATTGCCTCTTCCTTGTTCTCTTTTTTTTTTCCTTAAATTACCACTGATCTTGACATTTTTGACCACTCCCATCTTGGGAGGTTGAACAATGAACTCTGCAATTGAGTTTTTCATAGAGAATCCCAGATTCACTACCATAATCATTATAACAGCTGTGGCAATTTCTTTGAATTCCTCATGCTTCAGTTTCCCCATTGATAAAGCAAAGTAAGAATAATATCTGAAATAATTCTTAACAGCTTAGCACAGAATCAGGCCATGGTAGACATTAATGTTACTTGCTATTATTTTATGAGTCTTAACACTTCTATCCCTTGCCTTCTAAGATAACATGTTCCTCTATTCTCTTTATTCCATTTAATTCTTTTCTTAGCTCAGTTCCATATGAGGGGAAAGATTTGGAGACACTGAGTAAGATATGGGACTTTTCCTTAGGAAAGCCTAACGAGGTGTTTTGATCACTTCATTCTTCCTTTCTGTAAAGATTCCACACTCTTCACAATTTGAGGGCACTCTGATCTATCTTTCTTGCATTTTGCTTTACAGGGAACTTCCACATTCACAAAGCTAATCTGTTTTACTTTGTTTTAAACATCTCTAAATCCATTCCTTTATACTTGACCTGTGGTCTAAAATCCATTCTGCCCATTGGACACTCTCATTATCTATAATTATCTAAATCTCAGTCCACGCACTCTTTAAGAATGGGAGAGTTCTTGCTCAACCTTCATTCTATTGATAGAGACTCAGACCTCTTGAATGCATCCATGGTGCCCCCCAAGGTCCCACCTGAATGTCTATGATATCAAGTCCTCCAAAAGGTGACATAAATACAGGTTGCCCCTCTTGTTTCTTTTTTCTCCCAGGTTATTTTTTTCTAATTTTTTAATTTGTTCTTTATAAATATGCATGACAGTAGAGTATATTTTGACACTTTATACCTACATGGAGTATAACTCATTTTAATTAGGATCCCATTCTTGCAGTTGTACATGATATGGAGTTTCACTGGCTGTGTGTTTATATATGAACATAGGAAAGTTATGTCAGATTCATTCTACTGTTTTTCCTATTCACATCTTCCCTCCCTCCTGTACGTTCCCTTTTGTCTAATCTAATGAACTTCTATTCTTCCCTCCCCCTTATTATGTGTTAGCATCCACATACAGGTTTCCCTTTTAGCTCTTGGGGCTTAGTATCTACTAGCTTAGTTATGGTTCCTGGGGGATTAAAACTCAGCTCTGATAAAGCTAGCTTATATTTCTCCATGGGTCCAGCAAGAGAAGATAAAAACACCTTTAGAGAGAAGATTAAAAATACCTTTTAAAAATAACTGTTATTTCAAGTATCAGCTTCAACAAAGGCAGCTGTTAAGAATTTAGGTCCTAACTCAGGCATTTGGTTTATCTTTTCATAGCAAAACAAAAAGGATAGAGTTATCTGTAATTGGTGAGAAAGAGAGATAACGCAATAGCTCAGCCCCTTCTTCAGTGCTAAGGAAAAGTTGGGTTCTCTATCAGTTACCTTTAACTGTATAACAAACTATATCACAACTTAGTGAGCTTAAAGCCATTACCAATCCTCATGCGTCTGTGGATTTGCTGGACTATTCTTCTCTGACAAGCTTGACTGGGGTTGATTGATCTGATGATTATTGATGATGGTGATTACCAGTTGGAGCAAAAGGATGACAAAGTTCATTGGCAGGTTTCATACTATTGGCCAATATGGAAGGCAGGCTTGGAGGAAGGGCATAAGCAGGCTCAGTGCAAGTACCACAGGGTGTATATTGATTATACATCTCTCCCCACTCTTAGACAAGGCAACCCTTTTAATAGCAGGAGTAATATAGCCTACCTGTTAGAAAGCAGAGTTGATCAACTTAGACTACTCTCTCTTTACCCAACATCACCACCAAGACTCCCCTTAAAAGGAACTCAAAGATTCCATGACTCAGATGACCCTTGGATTTTTTTAATAGGTCAGGACAATGTCCTTTCTCCTCTCATTCTTCTTAAAATGGGCTTCTTGGTTTCAAGGTACCTTCCTACCTATAGCCCACTGAGAGCTATCAATGGTGGAATTTTCTGGCTCTATTCAAGACAATGTGATTTATATGGGGGATCAGTGGAATCTTCTAGATAGTCACTTATTTTGTCAAGATGTAAATCCACCTTTTGAAAAATTCTGTTTAACCTGGAAATCCATATGCATCAAAATGAAATTAAATTAATATATCTCACCATGCACAAAACTCAACTCAAAGAGTATCAAGGACCTAGGAACTAGACCAGAGACCCTGTACCCAATAGAAGAAAAAGTAGACCCAAATCTTCATCAAGTCAGAATAGGTCTTGACTTCCTTAGCCAGACTCCTAAAGCACAAGGAATAAAATCAAGAATTAATAAATAGGATGGGTTCAAACTAAAAAGATTCTTTTCAACAAAGAAAACAATCAATAATGTGAAGAGAGAGCCCACAGAGTGAGAGAACATCTTTACTACACGCACATCAAAACACTGATTTTCAGGATATATAAAAACCCCAAAAAAGTTAACACCAAAAAAATAAATAACCCAATCAATAAGTGGTCTAAGGAACCAGACACTCATCAGAATAAGATATACAGTTGACCAATAAATATATGAAAAAATGTTCAACTTCTCTAGCAATTAGAGAAATGCAAATCAAAACTACTCTAAGATTTCATCTCACTCCAGTCAGAATAGCAATTATCAAGAATACAAGCAATAATACGTGTTGCAAGGATGTTGGGGGAAAAGCACACTCATACATTGCTGGTAGCACTGCAAACTCGGGCAACCACTCTGGGAAGCAGTATGGAGATTCCTTAGAAAACTTGGAATGGAACCCCCATT
Source organism: Marmota flaviventris (assembly GCF_047511675.1). Taxonomy (NCBI): domain Eukaryota; kingdom Metazoa; phylum Chordata; class Mammalia; order Rodentia; family Sciuridae; genus Marmota; species Marmota flaviventris. The sequence goes on along the minus strand of NC_092501.1, from coordinate 137,634,679 downwards.
TGACCCAGCTATCCCACTCCTCAGTCTATAACAAAAAGATTTAAAATCAACATACTAAAGTGACGCAGCCACATCGATGTTTATAGTGGCTCAATTCACAATAGCTAAATGGTGGAGCCAAACTAGATGCCCTTAAATAGATGAATGGATAAAGAAACTGTGGTATGTGTGCTACTCAGCAATAAAAGAGAATAAAATTTTGGGCTTTGCAGGTAAATGGATGGAGTTGGAGAATATAATGCTAAGAGAAGTAAGCCAATTCTCAAAAACCAAATGCCAAATGTTCTCTCTGAGAAGTGGATGCTGATCCATAATGGTGTATATGTGTGAGTGTGTGTGTGTATGTGTGTGAGAGAGAAGAATGGATTAACTTGTATTAGGCAAAGGTGAGGGAGAAGAGGGGAGGGGTCATGAGAGCAGGAAATATGGTGGAATGAGATGAACATCATTACCCTAAGTACATGTATGATTGCACATATGGCGTGACTCTACATCCTCTAAAACCAGAGAAATGAAAAGTTGTGCTCCATATGTGTACAATGAATTGAAATGCATTCTGCTGTCATATATACCTAATTATAACAAACAAGTAAATAAAAATAAAAACTAATCTGTTTAATGTTAAGATTAAAGCTGTTTCTCGTTTTATTTTAAAAATTGTTTTCGGGTTTTTACTTTTTCCTGTCATTTAATTTTCATGTCTACTTAATATCTATTGATAAATTCCCCCCCCCCCAGTTATCCCAGCTTACCAATCTAGCTTCAAATAATGATGATAATGCACAAATAAAGATTTGGAGAGGTGCTTAGCATATTCTGGGTTGCATGAAGTCTTATGTAGAACCATTTTCATTTAATTCTCACAATAATTATGAGATAGGCAGGATTATCACATCTGCCAGTTCCAGCAATCATCTTATGGCCACCTAGGCAGTCAATTGCATGTAACATCCCTGTTCTCACTGGCTTGGGAACGAGGACCATCTGTCTGGATTTAAAAGTAGGCCTTAGAGGCACTATGCAATGACCTGTATTTCAGCCTATTTTATTAATCCATCTCCACGTTCCAATATTTTAGGGTTGTACATGTGTCATATTTGTACTCATTTCTACTAACTTTTTGGTCTTAAAGGAGACTAATAATAACTGAATAAAAATGAGCAACTATTCCAGTTTCTCTAAAGAAAAATTTGATTATGATCTCAAACAATGAAACGTCATATTTTTACTCATGTATTTGAGGGAACGCGCTAATAAGCAGCTAAAGCAGAAATTCATAATGGATGATCCAGCTTAACCCCAATATTTCAGTACCCCTACAGCATCACAATGCAGCTGTATAGAACACTGTGAAATCATCAGAAATAATGAGCTGTCTGGAGAAATGTTGTAGGCTAAAACCCTAATGAGCTATTTAGGCTGAAAAGCTTAAGTATTTCTATTTCTATAAGTGTGGGTTTACAAAATAAGTTAATGGATACAAATATAATATAAAACTGGAAATACCATTTATAGAAATGTAGGTGAAGTCTCCTCTCCCATGCTTAGTGCCAGCCTGAGTTGTCAAACCTTTGCCCCATATCTCAGGAAAAAGAAATAATTCTGGCCCATTTTCAAAAACATTTTCTTTTACTTATTTCATATCAATACCAAGTGACCTCTAAGGTTTTCATGAAAATATTCTGGAAGACAGGAGATATTTTCATTTGGGTTGTATCTGGGCTTGTAAAAAGTAGAAAATTTCTTTTGTGTTGAGCTGTTATACTTTGGGTCTATTTGTCAAGTCAGCTCACATTGTAAGAGTATGGCTTGGGACACAATGGGATAGGATGGGACAGAGACCTAGGTCACCTTCCACTACTAGTTCTGTTACATACCAAAACATAGCTCCTATAGGACATTGTACACCTTGACCCCTCTCAGCCCCAACAAAAGTTAAAGAATCACCCTAGACAAACATGAAGAATAATATATTATTCTAGCCCTGGGTGAACCGCTAGAAGATTAGAACTCTAAATTCATTCTGGGAATGTTCCCAATTTTTTTACTGAAGCCAAATAACCTGCATTGATTTGGACTGAACTGGGATATACCAAGGTATCAATTATTAAAGAAAAGCCAGAAATTTTATACCTTATATCTTTATACCTATCCACTCATTCACTTATGCACTTTCTACTGACAACAGCAGCAACAGAGCCCCAAGGTGCTTCAAGAGGGATGATTAAATATAGAACTTTTCTGAGGGGCTCTTCTGACTAACCTGTGCAATGAACATTTTGTTTTATGGGTAAATGTTTTTCTTTCCTTTCTGGTGAGTATAAATCAGGTGTATGCTATTTAGATGTAAGGGACACCTACAGAGTAGATGAGAATAACTGCATCCTGATTACAAACCTACAGCTGGCAAGAGGAACACAAATGGAATGGTCAATGATTCACTTATTGCAGATACTCACTGGATAACAAATAGAACACTGAAACTATCATGGTCAACTGAATTGATAAAACACACTTAAAGTATCACAAACATCTGAGGAATCATCTTCTATAAATGATACTTATTTTAACAAGCCTTTTCAAAAGCTTTTAAAATGTACCCACTAGTTTGCTGCAGAGTTCATACTTTCTGTATTAACCCAGTGGCCACTTAATAAACTGAGACATGGAGAGAGATGACTAGAAAATTAAATGGCTCTTAATTGTTTGAAAATGTTTGGGATTCTCAAGAATCTTAATAAAGATAGAAATGTGGACAATGCTATTTCTATGTCTTAAAATAAATGTGGTGAATGCCTTTCCCACTTAACCACAAAAGGGGACATCAACCTCATTTAATACCATTGTTCAAGAATACTTGCATTATGTCTACAAAAGATACATTTATCATCATACCCACCTGAATGTAGAAGGTAAAAATAAACTCAGAAGAAAAATAGGGAGAAATATTCATCACTTCTGGGAATGATTTCTTGGATATCACAACAAAAACACTGGTAGTAAAAGAAAAAGTAGATAAATTGGACCACATCAAAATTACACACACCTGTATATCAAATAACATTAGCAACAGAGTGGAAAGGTGATCCACCAAATAGGAAAAAAGAAACATTTGCAAGTCACACATCTGATCAGAAATTAATATCCAGACATATGAAGAAGAATTCCTAAAACTCAATAATAACAAAAAAAAGTTTTTAACAGGGTTTAGTACATATTACTTCAAAGATACATGGACAATAATAACATGAAAATATGCCTGATATCATGAATAATTAGGAAATGGATATTAAAATCATAATGAGACAAATGTACACCAATCTAGAGTATTATTTCTCTCTCTCTCACTCACTCACACACACACACACACACACACAGATGCTTGCACAAACCATAAAATAAGTACTATTAAAAATGCAGAGGAATCGAAATCCTTGTGTACTGCTGGGGGTCATGTAAAAACGATATAGTCACTATGGAATACAGGTTAACAGTTCCTCAAAAAATTAAACATAGAATTGCCATGTGAATCATCATTACCACCTATAAGTATATAACAAAAAGTATTAAAAGCAGGAACTCAGAAAGATATTTGAACACACACAGCCATGGTATCATTATTCACAATAGCCAAAGGGTGGAACCAACCCACAACCATTGGCTGATTAAATGGAAGAACAAAATTTGATGTGTACATGCAATGAAATATTTTGACATTTAAAAGGAAGGAAATTCTGACACATGATATTGCATGGGTGAACCATAAAGACATTAAATTAAGTGAGATGAGCTAGTCATTAAAGGAAAATATAGTGACTCCTCTACTTACTTGAAAGTACCTAGATTTGTCAAATACAAAATAGAATGGTAGTTATTAGGGGGTAGAAGATAGTGGAATGAGAAAGTACAGTTTAATGGTAGTGTTTCAATTCTGGAAAGTTTTAAAAAGGTGGTTTTTTTCACCATATTTATTTCAAGACATAGAAATAGCATTGTCCACATTTCTATCTTTATTAAAAACATCCATCTAGAGATGCATGTTGATGATGGTTTTACAACAGTATGAATGTAACTAATGTTGATGAACTGTACAGTTAAAGGTTTCAAATGATCAAATAATATGTTATGTATATTTGACAATAATTTTAAAAACTGAAAAACAATTTAACAAAAGAAAGAATAATGGCACATGGAATGAATTCCTTAAAGACCACTTTATCTACCGGGCACAGTGGAGCACACAGGTATTCCCAGCAGTGTGGGAGGCTGAGGCAGGCAAGTTCAAAGCCAGCCTCATCAAAAGTGAGGTGCTATGCAACTCAGTGAGACCCTGTGTCAAAATAAAATATAAAATATGGCTGGAGATATGGCCCCAATGGTCAAGTGGCCCTAAGTTCAATCCCCAGTACCATAATAACTGCTTTAGTTTGGATCTGAAATGTCCCCCAAAGCCTATGTGCTAAAGGCTTTGTTCCCAGTTGTGGCACTATTGGCAGGTGGTGGAATCTTCAAGAGTTGGAGTCTACTTGAAGAAATTAGGTTCTTTTTTTTTATTTGGAAAAAACCTTTATTTTTAAAGTAAAATAATAACATAATAAAAATTAATGAAATATTATTGCTTGCCCAGCATAACCCATATAATTTGTCAACTTTATAGCTAAACTGTTTTTTATATTATTTTTTTCTATTTGTTTTAATTAGATACACATGACAGTACAATGATCTTGACATATCATACATTTGAATCAGATGGGGTATAATTTCTCATTTTTCTGAGTGTACAGGTTGCAGAATCACATTGGTCATGCAGTCACGTATATATATACAGCAATAATAATGTCTATTTTATTCTGCTGTCCTTCCTTTCCCCGCTTCCCCTCCCCTCCCTTCCCCTCCCATCACTTCTCTCTACCCAATCTAATGTGACACATTTCTTTTTTTTTTCTTTTTCCTCACTTCGTTATACATGTATTCTGCATAACGATGAGGGTCTCCTTCCATCTTCCGTGCAATTCCCCTTCTCCCTCCCTTTCCCTCTCACCTCTCTTCATTATTTAGTGATAATCTTCTTCTCATGCTCTTCCTCCCTACCCCATTTTGAGTCACCCCCCCTTATATCAGAGAATACATTTGGCATTTGTTTTTTAGGGATTGGCTAACTTGACTTAGCATAATCTGTTCTAATGCCATCCATTTCCCTGCAAATGCCATGATCTTGTTATTTTTTAGTGGTGAGTAATATTCCATTGTTATATATACCACATTTTTTTAATCCATTCATCCATTGAAGGGCATCTAGGTTGGTTCCACAGTCTAGCTATTGTGAATTGTGCTGCTATAAACATTGATGTGGCTGTGTCCCTGTAGTATGCTCTTTTTAGGTCTTTTGGGTATAGTCCAAGAAGAGGAATAGCTGGGTCAAATGGTGGTTCCATTCCCAGCTTTCCAAGGAATCTCCATACTGCTTTCCAAATTGGCTGCACCAATTTGCAGTCCCACCAGCAATGTATGAGTGTACCTTTTTCCCCGCATCCTCGCCAGCACTTGTTGTTGTTTCACTTCATAATGGTTGCCATTCTTACTGGAGTGAGATGATATCTTAGAGAAGTTTTAACTTGCATTTCTCTGATTGCTAGAGATGGTGAGCAATTTTTTTGTGTATTTGTTGATTGATTGTACATCCTTTTCTGAGAAGTGTCTGTTCAGGTCTTTGACCCATTTGTTGATTGGGTTATTTTTTGTTGTTGTTGTTATTTAACTTTTTGAGTTCTTTGTAATCCCTAGAGATTAGAGCTCTATCTGATATGTGAGGGGTAAAAATTTGTTCCCGGGATGTAGGCTCTCTATTCACCTCACATATTATTTCTCTTGCTGAGAAAAACTTTTTAGTTTGAATTCGTCTCATTTGTTGATTCTTGATTTTAACTCTTGTGCTATCAGTGTCTTATTAAGGAATTTGGGGCCTGACCCCACGTGATGGAGATTAGGGCCAACTTTTTCTTCTATTAGACGCAGAGTCTCTGGTTTATTCATAGACCCTTGATCCATTTTGAGTTAACTTTTGTGCATGGTGAGAGAAAGGGATTCAATTTCATTTTGTTGCATATGGATTTCCAATTTCCCAGCACCATTTGTTGAAGATGCTATCCTTTCTCCATTGCATGCTTTTAGCAACTTTGTCTAATATAAGGTAGTTGTAATTTTGTGGGTTGGTCTCTGTATCTTCTATTCTGTACCATTGGTCTACCAGCCTATTTTGGTGCCAGTATCATGCTGTTTTTGTTACTATTGCTCTGTAGTATAGTTTAAGATCTGGTATAGCCATACCACCTGTTTCACTCTTCCTGCTTAGAATTTCTTTAGCTATTCTGGGTCTCTTAATTTTCCAGATGAATTTCATAATTGATTTTTCTATTTCTGCAAGGAATGCCATTGGGATTTTGATTGGAATCACATTGAATCTGTAAAGTGCTTTTGGTAATATGGCCATTTTAATAATATTAATTCTGCCTATCCATGAGCAAAGTATATCTTTCCATCTTCTAAGGTCTTCTTCTATTTCTCTCTTTAGGGTTCTGTAGTTTTCATTGTATAGATCTTTCACCTCTTTTGTTAAGTTGATTCCCAAGGTTTTTTTTTGTTTGTTTTTTTTTTTTTTTTTTTGAGGATATTGTGAATGGGGTAGTTTTCCTCATTTCCATTTCAGAGGATTTGTACTGATATACAGGAATGCCTTCGATTTATGGGTGTTGATTTTATATCCTTCCACTTTGCTGAATTCATTTACTAGTTCTAGAAGTTTCTTGGTAGAACCTAGAAGAAGCCATCAAAAGATTAACAACCAAGAAAAGCCCAGGACCGGATGGATATACAGCAGAGTTTTACAAGACCTTTAAAGAAGAACTAATACCAATACTCTTCAATCTATTTCAGGAAATAGAAAAAGAGGGAGTACTTCCAAATTCATTCTAGGAGGCCAACATCACCCTGATTCCAAAAGCAGACAAAGACACTTCAAAGAAAGAAAACTTCAGGCCAATATCTCTAATGAATATAGATGTAAAAATCCTCAATAAAATTCTGGCAAATTGGATACAAAAATATATCAAAAAGAACGTGCACCCTGATCAAGTGGGATTCATCCCCAGGATGCAAGCCTGGCTCAATATACAGAAATCAATAAATGTAATTCACCACATCAATAGACTTAAAGATAAGAACCATATGATCATCTCAATAGATGCAGAAAAAGCATTCAACAAAAATACAGCATCTCTTTATGTTCAAAACCTTAGAAAAACTGGGGATAACAGGAACTTACCTCAACATTGTAAAAGCTATTTGTGCTAAGCCTCAGGCCAGGATCATTCTCAATGGAGAAAAATTGAAGGCATTCCCTCTAAAATCTGGAACAAGACAGGGATGCCCTCTCTCACCACTTCTATTCAACATAGTTCTGGAAGCACTAGCGAGAGCAATTAGACAGATGAAAGAAATTAAAGGTATAACTATAGGAAAAGAAGAACTTAAAGTAGCACTTTTTGCTGATGATATGATCCTATATGTACCAGAAATTTAGGTTCTTGAGGGCATGCCCTTAAAGAGGATATTGGGATCCCAGTCCCTTCCTGCTTTTTTCTTTGCATCCAAGCTGCCATAAATAGGCCTCCTCCATCAAATGTTCCTCACCACATCCCCAAAAGTAATGAGTCAACCAAATATGGACTGAACCCCCCCAAACTGTGATCTAAGATCAATCATCTTGAAAGGCAATTATACCAGGAATTTTGTTACAGTAACAGAAAGCTCACACACATACGCGCACACACACACACACACACACACACACACATAAACACATACACACACGCATAAACATATACTTTAGAATTAAGGACATTAAGTACTTGAATTATCCAGAAACTTTGTCCATATATCACCAGCCTTTCAGAGAAGTAAACAAACTTCTGGGAAAGTGAGAGGTTGAGTGAAGTAGTTGTAGTTACATTTTGGGGTGTCTTGCTCTGATCCATGCTCTTCAAATACCTTCTATGATGTTCCCCTTTGCCTTCCCCTACTACTAACACCACCATGCATGCCATGTACACTGTAATTCTCAGATCCCATAACCGATTAATGAAACAACAATAAGAACAACTCAGGTTGGCTCACCCAACCTGAGTAGGTCAGAGTCCTTTGTACATGGATCTGAAAGTGGGGGGGGGGAGAGTAGAAAACACAGGGAGAGAACAAAGACAGAATATATACGATTGGCAGCCTTTGAAAAAGGTTCCAATGACCTTCATCTACTGGAATTTATGCCCTAAAATGTGGGTTGTACCTAATATATCACTCTTAACAACTAGAAAAGTTGAAAGTGATGAGATGTCACTTCTGAGATTATGTTTCAAGAAGAGACCTGTTTTGCTTTCCTTTCTTACTCTCTGTCACTTCCTCAATCATCTGATGAGTGACTCTATGGAAAGAATCACATTATAAGGAATTGAAGGAGATTAACCACCAATGAGCCTAATAAGCCTCAAGGAACTGAATCCCACCAATACCCAAGGGAGTAATGTTGGGAGCATGTTCCCTCAATGAAGCTTGAATGAGATTTTGAGGAAAAGCCACAAGATAAGCTGTTATAGTCAGCTTCTGCTTCACCATGGCCAATAACTTGAAAAATACAGTGTAGAGAAGGAAGTTTATTTTGGCTTGTGGCTTCAGAGGTTTAGTCTATAGTTGACGACTCTATAAATCTGGTTCAAGGTAAGACAGAGCATCATGGCAGAAGGGCATGGCTTAGAAAATCAGCTCAGGGCATGGAAACCAAGAAACAGAGAGCTCTGCTCACCAAACACTAAATATAAATTCCAAAGGCACACTCCCAGTGACCTACTTCCTTCAGTCACTGTCTGTCTATGATTACCACCTTTATATTAGTGAATTAATCCACTGATTATCTTAAATACTTCATAATCTAATCATTTCACCTCTCAAAATTCTTGCATTGTCTCACATGAGCTTTTGTGGGACCCCTAATATCTATATAATACCATTCTACCTCTGGCCCCCCAAAACTCATGCCCATGTCACAATTCAAAATGAATTTAGTCCATTTCTAAGAGTCCCCACAGTCTTAACAGTTATAGCATTGTCCAAATCCAAGACCATAATCTCATCCAAGGGTTGAGGCAAACTCTTAGCTGTGAGAAACAAGATCAAAAGACGGTTATGTGAATCCAATACATAATAGCATAGAGTAATAATAGCATAGAGTAAACATTCCATTCTAAAAGGGAGAGGGGGCATAGAAAGAAGAAATAGGACCAATGCAAGACCAAAACCCAGCTGGGAAAACAAGTTCTGTGGTTACAAAATCAGCATCTGAGTCACATCACATTATGATGTTCTCTCCAAAGGGCTTGTGCAGTTCTGCCCCTATGGTCTTGCTGGCTTTAGACCACATTGTGTCTCTCAGCTTGTTTCTGCTTGATTCTTGCAACTTTTCTTAGCAGGTGTTCAACATTCCTTGAATCTCTTAATCTCAGGGTTCTACACTGCAACTTTGGCTTCTTTCTCACATCTTCATGAATTACCCTCTCAGGGGCAGCTCAAAGGGACTCCAATTGTGCTACACTTTGCCTGGTCTCCCAGGTCTTTCTTTTAAATCTCCATGGAATTCTCCATGCCCCATAACTCCTGCATCCTGCATTCCTTCAGAACCAGCATCACCTGGTTCATGCCAACATCTTCCACCATCTCAAGTGGTAGCCAACCTTGCTGGGACAATGGCTGCAGCAGTCTTTGAGTACCTGGGTAGCTGAGCATGGCAAACAAATTTCTTAGGCTCTCCCAAGCCTTTAAATTGAGCATCATGAAAAGTCTCAGAACATGGACAAAATGTAGACAATTTATTTGCCAGAAAGTAAAATGAATTGTCTATTATTCAATTTCTAATAGAATACTCCTCTTCTGAAACCTCATGAGCCTAGTCTTTACTGTCCACAGTCCTACAGGCAGTCTGGTATTCTTTTCTCCTATCAGAATTGCCCATTAAGCTCTGCTCACAACATTCTACAGCTTTTCTAATTTTTGCTCTAAACTTTTCCAAATTGCAAATTCCAAACCCCACAAACCAGCTTCAAAGGTTTCTGAACCACATGGTCAGATTAATCACAGCAACAACTCCACTTCTTGGTACTAGTTGTTGTTTTAGTCAGCTTTTGCATCACTGTGACCAATATACCTGCCAAGAACAATGGAGAGGATAAAAAATTTATGTTGTCTATTTCAGAAGTTTGGCCCATGATTAGCCACCTCCATAGCTCTAGACCTGAGATGAAGCAGAACATCATAGCAGGAGAGCATAGAGGAGGACAGCAGCTCAGGTCATGGCAACCAGGAAGCAGAGAGAGTTCTGCTCACCAAGGACAAAATATAAACCCCAAAGACATGGTCCCAGTGATCTCTTAATTCTCCAGCCATATCCTACTTGCCATAGTTACCACCTAGTTAATCCATAGAAATGGATCAATCCACCAATCATCTTAAAGTTTTCATAATCTAATCATTTACATTTTTGCATATGACCCTGCATATCTAAATCACAGCATAAACTATACCTGGGTCCATAGCCCTAAAAAGGTGTGAGATGATAGATATTTGTTGCTTTAAGAAAATTTTGGTTTAACTTGTTACAAATCAATATATTACTAGTAGAGAGGAACAGAAGTGGTGCTTTAGAAAGGCTACAATTAAAACACATAAACAAGGCATTTGAGGATGTTCACATTATGCCATGGCACTGGAGGGTCAGAAGAATGGGCTCTCAGGAAAAGTAAACATCTAAGGACAGGAATGAGGAGAACTAGAGTTCAGGTCCTCAATGGCGATACTCTCTGGGTTCCTAGAGACTTGTTAAAACCCCTTTCCAATCTTCCCTGAGGTTTGACAGTGTTACCATCTTTGTGTTCTGTAAAATCTCAGATACTTTATAATAAATCACCTTCATTTATTTTTATATACCTGAGCTGATTTCTGGAACTTGCAATCAGAATCATGAAAACCTAGGATGTATCAAGTTGTACAGGTGCACTTTTTGAAGGCAGTCAGACACTTGACATTGAGTTTGGCAGCTTAAAGAAGCTCTTGGCCTGAGAAGCACCCAGATGTTCTGAGCCACTTGACGCTGGGTCCTAAGGAACTGAGCCAATTTCAAGGGTACTGACTCACAACTCACTGCTGTAGTCAATGATCAGCCATGGCAATATGTATTTGACATTAGATGATTTGGATAATATTTGTTCAGAACTTAGAGATCCCAGCTGAAAGCTATTTGAAATACACAATATTGCAATTGACACAGAACAAATTGTTACCCTTTTTTTCTAAAGAACACAGTGATATTTTTGGAGCTCCCTTATTATATTACATGATGGAAAAACATATCCAGAGGAGGCATATTTTAATTCTTAGAAGCAGTGTAACTACATAAAATGTACTATTCTCTCTTAATCCAGTTAAATCTCTTTGCTGTTTTCTGTTTTAAAGTCATGTCACTGCCTAATCACTCACCATCTTAACAAAATTCAAAGCAGTTTACATTTTACAAGCTTGGCAATAAAATGGAGACTTAAAAGCAATAAACATCTTTGAAACAATTCATCAAGCCTTAAAAAGGTGCCAGGGTGAGTTTTGGAATGATAAATTTGTATTTAAAAATCAAAATTTGCTCTCAGACTGGGACTTAAAATGTCACAAATATATTTTTTATAGCCAAGTTATAAACCTTGAAAAATAACCTAGACCTCCAAGCAAATACAGATGCACAGCAGAGGTTCTTCAGTGCTGTCAAAATACCCATTTGAGGTCTCATCATGTGCACATCCCCATGTGTATGCTCTATCTGTATTTTCGCCTTATTACTTATTTCCACATGTTTAACATTCATTCTTAGGTTGAGAGGTCCAGGTTTGGCATGATGCAAAATGTCTGTTTTAGAGCTCTCCTGCTTCCATCAGTCCCCGGGCTGCTCCGCCATTGTGAGCATGTCCTCTTTACCTTCCTAAAGGCCACATCAGACACAGCTTCAAGTCTCAGGCAATAAGAAATGAGCAAAGCAGTCATGTATCAGGGCAATAGGGTATGTTAAGAGAGGTTGAGTCAGTGTGTAGTGGTCACATTTGGGAGTGTTTTACTCAAGTTCATGTGATCATATGATACTTTTTTTTTTTGAACCAGAGATTGAATGCAGGGGTGCTTAACCACAGAGCAACATTGCCATCCCTTTATTTATTTATTTACTTACTTACTTACTTACTTTTGAGAAAGCATCTTGCTAAGTACTTAGGGACTCACCAAGTTGCTGAGGCTGGCTTTGAACTTGTGATCCTCTTGCCTCAGCCTCCAGAGCTGCTGGGATTACAGGTATGCACCACCATGCCTGATTCCATGTGATAATCTTTAATGCCTTCTTCATCTACAGTGGTTCTCATTATCTTGCCATACTACTACCTCTACCAAGCTGGAAGACCAGGAGTCTGCAGCTCCACTTTAATTGGAAGCAACACAATACATGCCATACAGAATTCTAACTCATTTCTCTCTCTCTCTCTCTCTCTCTCTCTCTCTCTCTCTCTGAATAATTTTAAATCTTTATTTTCAAATCATTCTTAAAAAGTCCTCAGGCTGGACACAAATAGCACATACCTGTAATCTCAGCAGCTTGGGAGGCTGAGGCAGGAGGATCACGAGTTCAAAGCCAACCTCAGCAACTTAGCAAGGTACTAAGCAACTTAGTGAGATTCTGTCTCAAAATAAAAATAATACCAAGAGCTGGAGATTTTGAGCCGTGGTTAAGCACCCCTAGATTCAATCCCTGGTACCAGGAAAAAAAATAGTCTCATCCCTGTTGCTGTCAAACAACGGTCCTCCTTCAACTTTAAACTCTACCTGTCCAGTGCCTACCTGAAATAACTTTCAGGAACCTGTGCTTTCTGCATGCAACTGGTTGTCATATACATCCATGGCCAAGTCCTTTCTACCTGCCCAGATGGATCACATTTGTATATCTATTGTTAGTGGGCCAGAAAAGCTGGGGCTTTGACTACCCTTATCCATTGGTCTACCATGTTCAGTTATATCTTTTGAATAATAGCACAAAGAGTTATCTAGAGTTGTGACATCTATGTTGACAGTAAAACTAATAATATGTAGATTATGTGAAGTGAACTATATGCAATCTACTAATGTTTTACTCTGGAACACTTGTACCTGTGTATGTTCTTATCACATGAATATAAATCTCCTCCACAATGCCAAGTAGGCATTCTCTGTTTTCTCTGCACTGATGCCTCTTCCCCCAAATACTCAGCTTACTTCTTCTTCTTCCAGGCTCTCTTCTTGGAAGTTGTCTCATCTCATAGGCTGCCTTTGACCATTATTTATCAAACCTCAGTCCTGTCCCTGTGCCATACACGGGCTTCATTTCTATCCATCCTGCTTCATTTCTCTCTATGCTGCCGCGCTCTGTGACATGCTATTGCCCATATTCCTGCACTAGAACTATAGGGTAGAAACTGCCATGTGGCCATATCCTAGAACAGAGCCTGGTCATCAGGAGACTCTCAATAAATATCTGTTGCCAGAATAAACATGAACATTCAATCAAAAAATCAGAACAACAGACATTTTGGTCAATTGTGATTGTTAGGCTTGGTGAAGCTTTCCAGGTTAGACTGGAAAGTCTTGCCACAGCTTTAGGGGACCTGTCTGTCTCCATCATCAGCTTGTCTTCTTTTGTGCATTCTTGCCCCCTCCCACACTGACATATTTCAAGATGTTCCCTTGTAATATAGCTGAAATATCAATATGCAGAAAGTTCTTACTCTATCTGCACTATTCAACATGTTCATTACAAGTCAAGTTTTGATCAACTCCATACCTCTAATTATCTCCATTACTGTTGGCTTCTGTACAGCTCCCTGCAATGCTATAATAAGAAATATCCTTCCTTTTCAAAAGTGCACCCAGGCCCTATCAACACCCTCATGCTTCCCTGTTGCTGCTCAGTGTGTAAAGTACATGACTGAGAGGTGAAGGGTATTATCATACTGTGCAAGAACATTTTAATCAATAGGAGATGGAGGCCAATGAACTAATAATTCTCCCTTTTTCCTCTAGACAGATTGTTGAGAGATACAGTGACATCGTGTGTCCCTCCCCAAAGCTTCCTGTGATACCAAGTCATCAGGTGACTAGGACAGGCAGTCATCTTGGGAACCTGTATTTGCTCACTCTCCTTGGCTGCTTCCCTCCTCTTCCTTGGGATTCACTCCTTAAAATCATGTTGGCACAAAAGTTTAATTTAGGCTGGGGAATCAGACACCAAGGTTTTATATATATATATATATATATATATATATATATATATATATATATATATATATACACACACACACACACACTTAGTTTTAAAGAGAAAAAGGAAATAACTTTCAGGCAGAGAGCTACAAATAAATAAATAAAAGCAGTGAAACAAAACAATAACAAAAATTGTTCTATTGTTCACTCTTATTTCCTATGTCACATAGTGAGAATTTGTCCATGTACATATGTCAAAATATACTCTACAGTTATGTATGACTAAAAAGATCAACAACAATAAAAGAATTTGTCTCTGAGTGGATTGAGTTTTGAGATTTAATCATCTGGTCCCTGCTGATAGGTGGGCTTTAAATGTGTTTTATGATGTACAATGTGTGTTCACATGCATCGGCTCATTTCCTCCTCCTTGTACACATCCCTCGTGGGTGAAGGAAAGGGTTCCCCTCCAGAGGGATGGGCTGGCTGAGAAATGAAAGCTAAGAAAACAGTACTAGGAAATAACCACAGAAGGATGGGTACAGCTGATTCATAATGGAGATGGGGGGAGCATGATAGGAACAGAGAACTTTAGATAGGGCAAATGGAAGGGAGGGGAGAGAGGGGGATGGGGGTAGGAAAGATGGTGGAATAAGATGGACATCATTACCCTAAGTACATATATGAAGACACAAATGGTGTGACTCTGCATTGTGTACAACCAGAAATATGAGGAATTGTGCTCTATATGTGTAATATGAATTGAAATGCATTCTGCTGTCATATATAACAAACTAGAATAAATTTTAAAAAATAAAAAGATAGAGCCTGTGCTTGCTTTATTTATAGCAGTACAGATCAAAGGGGATTGGTAGGTATAAGGTTTCAGTGTGGGAGGAATCTTGTCCCAGTGCTTGCTTCTTCACAAAAAAACAGATATAGGTGGAGGTAGGCAGGCTGTGTGGCTCTTAACGGGTCACTCCCATCTTCCGTGTTGCACAGGACATTTTGGCAGAGCTGGGTGGGAGTTCACCTGTATTGGGCCATCTCACCAGCAGGCGTGCCACTGTGAGTTCCCAAATACCGGATCTTCCCACTCAAGGGCTTCAATGTTGGTCTGGTTCATGCACATTTCACGGGTGGCTGCCCGCACATCCTGAATTACAAGGACAGGTGTTGTGGACAGGTGTTGTTGGATGTGTTGTGTTAAAACTTCCTCTCCGTTCTTCCTTTCTATCGGTATGGTCAGAGAGTCCAGGAATACAAATATGATCTCATTTGTAAACCTTCACAATTTGAATGCTTTATATTTAGTTTCAAGTTTATATGAAAGTGAACACAGGAATAAGAAGCATATCTTAGTTAATTGTTTGGAAGTTGGAACCTATTTCACAAGGAAGCAGTATTCCCCACGGTGATTAGGTGACCAAGACAATTCCCCATTGCCTACTCAACCCATTATGTACTTGAATCCTAACTCTGGGATCATTTGGGTGAAAGGAAGAAAAAGAAAAAGAGAAATGAACTTCCTTTAGCTTTATTGTCCCAAAACCATGTTACAACACCTTTTGTAAAGGATGACTTGGCTTTGGATTCCTCTCACTTTCCTTTCTTCAGCACTTTCCTGCCTTTTATCCTCTCACAGGATCTCATCCACAGTGAACCCTCAAATGCCAGCCACTGTCCCATAAGGTCCTCCACCTCATCTCTCTGAGTCACAGGACGTGTCTCTTCTCAGATGCTTAGGATGGTACAGTGTGCCCAGTTCATTCACATGGATGTGGGACTGACCAGTCTCCCACCATCACACTGCCAGCCGTTGAGACCTGTTTAAAAAGTCTGATTTTATACAAATGTTTGTTAATATAAGATGTTTTAGTCAGTTTTTGGGTCACTATAACCAAAGACCTGACACTTAGGGAAGAAAAGTTTATTTGAGCTCCTGGTTTCAGAGGTTCAGCACACAGTTGGTCAACTTCATAGCTCTGGTTGAAGATGAGGCAGAACAACGTGGTAGAAGGCACAGTAGAGGACAGAAGCTCAGGATATGGCACCAGGAATCAGAGAGGGAGCTCTGCTCACCAAGGACAAAATATAAATGCCCAAGTCACATCCCCAGTGACCTACTTCTTCCAGCCACACCGTCCCTGCCTAGAATTACCACCCAGTTAATGCATACCATTGGATTAATCAACTGATTAAGTCAAGGTTCTCATAACCTGATCATTTTACCTTTGAACATTCTTGCATTGTCTAACGCAGGAACTTTGGGGGGATACTTCATATCCAAATCAAAACAAGAGACTTTGTTAATATACAGGTGTCCTAAGGGATTATTCCAGGGCATGACACCTCTCATGAACGACTTCTGTAGACCAAGCTGTCTAGGGATTCATTGTGTAACAGTGATGTAAAGATTTCAGAGGACCAAGAGGCAAATAGGCCAAAGAGTTTGTTCAACTCCTTATTCATTATCGAGTGGTAGGCTGTTCAGAACAGACTGGTCTTCCAGGATTCCATCCTTGGCATCAGCTCCCCTGAGACGATCCTATTCCCTG
The DNA here is from genome assembly GCF_047511675.1 of Marmota flaviventris. Taxonomy (NCBI): domain Eukaryota; kingdom Metazoa; phylum Chordata; class Mammalia; order Rodentia; family Sciuridae; genus Marmota; species Marmota flaviventris. The sequence goes on along the minus strand of NC_092501.1, from coordinate 137,617,757 downwards.
TGGCTTCTTTATTTCTGAAATAACAACGGTCTTTTGAGGAAAAAAAAAAAAAAAGGTTTGATACATCCTCCCTACCTCCTATGGCAGTGCCAGGGCCTCTGCTGGAAGGAAGAGGAGACACACAGAGCAGACCTGGGGTGCTCTTGATCTTCAGATGGTTGATAATTGGGGACTGGTTATAGAATAAAGAAGAGAAAAATCTGGACATCTGAGCATAACTTCTATTAGTGACAAAAAGATGAATTTCTTCATTTGCCAAAATATTTAAGTCATAAAAAAGAAGACCTTTTAGCATTAAGTTCCAGGATGACTGTTCAGTCTTTCTCTGAGCCAGCACAGTGAGTGACTTCATTTGTTCCTGGAGTACTGGAACCTCCCAGTCCCTGCAGCCCCTACTCCACCATTTCCTCATCTCTAAGACCTACAGCAGGGTTCTAAGGATTGAAACTGTTCAATAAATACTCCTCAAAAAGCCACTGACTGTATCCAAGGGCAGGAAGCAGCCGAGGCAAATAACCATTGGCAAGTCTTTTTTTTTTTTTTTTTTTCCATCAGCTTGGTAATGGAAAGAAAGAGAAACAGAACCTAGCTTTATGTCTTCAGCCCATCAGTGGTCCAGCCTGGCAGTCCTGAGACCAAAACCAATAGTGTATCAGAATCCAGCAAGTTTCTGACTCCTGCTATGGATGAGATGGAAAATGTTACTTGGAGCAGGAATTAGGATGACCCAGTCTGGCACTCTAATTGGAGCCTGATTAGAACACTGCAACTCAGCATTTTGGAAGGCTACAGATCGTTGCAGAAAGACAAGGAGCAAAATGAAATAAAAGAGGCCAGACCAAGCCAGGAGCGTGCCCTCTGGATCAGGAGCTCAGGGTTGGCCTGAGAGTATGCACGGTACCTAAGAGTTACAAAGGCCCCAAGAAGGAAGACTCAGCTGCCACAGCACAACCCAAACCAGGAGACAGCAGACAAGGCCCTGGAGAGGAAGTCATTATGTATCAGGAGCCCTCAGTTTTAAATCAACTGCTACATTTCCTTAGAACATTCTAGAAGGTGCCTTCTCTGAGGATGAAAGGTACCTCCCACATACACATCCTCCCCAAGCTTCAAGGCTCTCTCTCTTATTGACTAGGTGAAAAATTTAGTATAAAATAAAGACACTGTGGTTAGATGTGTACCAGGGTATCATATTTTATGCTCCTTTCCTTTCTTCCCTTTAGTATTTATGGGACTTGAGGAAAGTTACAACCCATCTCTTGAGATGAGAAGGGTGGGTTAAGAAGTGGGAGATTTTAAACAAGAGTCTGATGAGTAACTGTCAGAGCAGCATCAAAATGTTCCAGAGGAAAGCAGAACCCAGGGCTCTGGACTGGATCAGGAGCCCCACCCCACCTGTGGGTCTCCTATCTCCTTGGAGCTGCTGGGTTTGCTTGACAAAGGAGGCCTCTTCCCTGATAATATTCTCTGGCCTGGTTTTATCGACCTGATGTGGATATTTGCCTTCTTTTGTTTTTGATGCACCATCCAAAAAGACTGGAATGAGTGGTTTTTGTATTTTATGAGGAACATGGCACAAAAAGAAAAGCAAATTCTATAAAGTAAAGCCGAGAAAACAAAGAATATGGCATTTACTCCTAAAGGAAGACCTAATGAAGTAACTGTAAAGAAACAGCTACATTCCAGAATTACTCTCTCTACAGGAATTTCAGTAAGATGAGTTCAACCAACATTAGTGAGTACCTGTGATGTGCCGACACTCTGTAGAAGGCGTGTGTGCACAGTGAACAAAATAAGACACAGCTTCTGCCTCTCAATTCTAAGGAAGAGGCCTCCTAAATGGTAAGAGCTTGGGGATTTCCCTTTCTTTTGGTCCTCATAAAGGAATATTATATTCCTAAGTAAAAACTTCAATTTTTCCTTTGAAAGTCTTCATAACTTGCTATGGAAAGGAACCCAAATTTACATGACAAGAAAAACTACAAAGAGGTCCCCAGTGAAATTGGGGGAAGTTCAAAGTGAACAAATGCCAGTTAGTCCGCAGGAAGATCAACTCCCATACGAAGACAACACACAGAAATTCCGCACTTCAGTCCTGCTCCAACAGCATCACTATTCAAGGTCCCATTATACTGTTTATGCTTCATTTCTTCCTCTGGTAGTTTCTCAAAGATGAAGGAGCCTAGGGCCCCCCTGGAGAAAGAAGGGAAACTGCCCTTCTGAGCTGGTCCTTTAGCTGGCCTCCATGAGCAGCACTGAGCCATGCAGTCAAAGCTGTCTGGATCGATTGCAATTACTGGCTTTGCTGTTGCCTGGTTTATTCACTCACGCTGTCTAGACTTCAATTTCTGGAGCCTTTAGTGACTCATTTTTCAGCAAAATGCAAGTAATTTCACTTTGCTTGGCCTTAAGCTCTATATAACCTAATATTTAATGTACACTGAGTAATATTATGTGTGCCCCATCAAAAAGCAGACTGCAGATATCCCAGAATATTGTATCACTTTGACTTTGATCACAATCACATCTTAACCCTCTTAAAGAAATCTTGTTTTTGTGAAAATTTACATCCTAGAACACTGTTCAAAACTACCATGTTGATTTGCATACCTTCAACAATTCTTTTTCTATCACATATATTGTTGGCAATAGCTTAAAATGCCATAACTTCACATTAGGTAAGTTTTAAGTTGTTTAATTCTCACTTCCATTCCTCTAAAATCTAACTCATTATCTTAAAAGTCTAGAACAGTCAAATTATAAAGACTGAACGTTCAGGGCACCTTAAATGCTCAGAGTATAAACCCAGCAGCAAAATCTTAGAGATTTTTTCCAATAACAGCCATGTATAACTGTCCAAACACATCGTAATAAAGTAAGACCATGTCTTGCTTTCAAACAAGACTGTGTAAGTATATGCCTGAGGAACTCATAGATTCTACATACCTGGGGCTTTGGAAAGGGTCTGTACTTTTGCTATAAGTTGTCAGATAACTGGAGTAAGAAACACAAAGCAAGATGTCACAGTCCATTTGTCTCTGCAAAGCCAAGCCCAGTGCCATATTGCCTCATTACACATCTCTAAACTCTATTTTTCCCACATAAGTAATCTCTTTTCTTTATTGGGGAATCACTGTATAGACTAATAAAGCATAATATACAAAACAATTTCCTGAGATAATACAGAAATCTTACTTTCTTTCAAGACCCTATTTCTGCTAATTCTATAATATCTGAAACAGGTTTGCCCTGCTTTGGCATTTACTTCTTCACATACATGTTTTCTATACCTAACCAGATTTCTTTTTCTTTTTGCTCAGGAATGTCTCGGATACACAATTTTCTTTCAAGCTCCTCATTTTTTATTCATTTATTACTGTTATTTAATCATTCTTTCAACAAATGTTTGTTGAGGGGTCCATGGTAAGCCAGAAACCATCCTTGAGCCATAGATATGGTAGTGAATAATATAGACGAGATCTCTATAAGACAGAGTTGGTGGACTGGGGCTAATCCTAGCAACAATTATCAAGTGCTGAAATCTTGACACCACTTCCTCCTTTAATTCTCACATGAATTTTGTGAGAGAGGCAGAAATGTCCCTATTTTGCAAGTGAGAAAATTGACGCTGTGAACGGCATATCTGTGGCTCCCCAGTAATCAGGACTGGATCTTTGACTGATGCCGTTTCCACCCACTACAGGGTTGGGGGGTAATCAAGATTCAACCATGGACCCTGTACCCCACTTCCAAAATTCCCTGACTTTCCCCTTCCCTTTGGCATTACAACCACACACCTCAGTTGCCTTATTTTATTGTCTCAGAGTCTCCTCAGTGATTCCCATTTGTACAGAAGTACTGCATATATACTCCTGATTGCTCTTGCCACATGATTACCAAATGGAAAAACATCTGTAACACTATGGGATTCCTTCCTCTCTTACTTGTGGGCTGAGCAATCAGAGGAACTTTAATATTTAATATCTTAGCCAAACACTTATTGCTTGCAACAGTGACGTTCCACTTTTGATGTAAAATTGGGGCTAAAGTGAACTCTAAGCAAATGGACACTATTTGCCTGACAAGCAGGTAGGCCAGAGGCTGGGAGAAAGAAGGCATTTAAATGCATTAGACATGACTTGTATAAGCAACTTGTGTCTCAGCTCTGGGCCCTGCTTTGCTTTTCACTCATGAATTATACAGGCAATTTACCTCATGAAGATAAACAAGGTCTTTCATTGTCAATGCCCCTCCACACCCCCATAATACAGATAAGTAGATAAACAGGCTGCTAATTATATTGACATTTTGCAATGTAGGATTCAGTGTTGTTTGCTGCAAAACCAGCCTCCCGGACTTTGAATATTTGCCTCCTTGCCCCATTGTGCTTTGCTTCCTGAAGGTGTTGGAGGAGAGCCAACGTTATTTACGATAGCTGACAGATTTCAGGAATTATCAGAGTATAACACTAAGTGATCTTTTATACATTATGATGAAATACCAGGACTGCCTAGAAGATGACAACTTGAAACTAAGGGGGAACAATTTCAATTCATAATAAATTACCATAAAGATTCCTGCCTATGAATACTGATAGAAGGTCACTAAGAGTAGCTTGACTTTACCCAAACTGTTTCAAAATGAGTCACCTATGTGTTTGGTTGCGTTTGACTCTTACATTTTCCATCACCATGCGTGGGAGCAAGATTTCCAGATATCTGGTTAGGCCCTGGCAAGTTTACTGAGAGAAACAGAAGACAGTTCTAGTGGAAAAGACGGGTGGTGATGTCAAATACATGATGACAAGCCCCATGTCTGATGAGTAAACGGAGGTAAAAAAAAAAAAAAGTCAGGACCTGGGATGCTGGGGACTGCCAAGGCAGCTTCAGACAAAGGGTTGGAGCCAAAATTGTCAATAATGCATTATTTAGGGAGCATAGCTTTACCTGTTGCCTTGTAATTTCTTACTCATAGCCTCAATGGCTTTACTTTGACAAAGCAAGGGAATTCGTTTACTTCTTACTGAGTTCCAGGGGCCCTTGATTTAGAATATTGGTTCTCCACCTGACTTAGTTGAGTGCCCTTAGGCTAATTAATTAACCTGAGTGTTTTTCCACCAGGTACTTCCCAGAGGTCTCTTGACGACAAAGTACAATATGATGAGTAGCTGGCCCATCGGCTGTCCATTTGGATCTTATTTCCTTGTTCTTTATTATTGTTAGTATTATTATTACCATTGATGCATTTTCTGGATTGAAGAAGTTCATATTATTTTCTCACTTATTTTCTCCCCTCCCAATAGAATGTGCTCCTTTAGTGGAGAAGATCATCAAGTCATCACACAGTGTCATCATGGTTCCTTTGCTGATGTCAGGAGGCCAGCACATCCCAGATATGGTGACTGTTATTCTTGCATCCCAGAATGACAAAGGCACACAGAACAGAGCTGTGGCCAACCTGCACTTGACATGCAAAATGAATCAGGATGAAACTTGTATGGTAAGTTACCGAGAGCTGTTTATAGCTCAACAGAATCAAGAACTTGGTTTGAGTACATGGGACTTCCATGGTTGGGGTCATTTGAAGTGGCAAGGTTTTCAGCTACGATCCCACCTACCTCTAAAAGTTTTGCTCCAAGCTTCCCATTAGATTAAAATTCAGTGGTGCAGAATCTTGAAAATGCCACTGTGATAAAACAATGAAATATCTTTACAACTTGTTTCCATTTCTCAATCACTTCTCATCTGCCCCACTCATCCCACACTGAAATCTTTATCCACCTTATGTTCACAGAGAACACTTAACTGGAACATCTTCAAGTGCAGAAAGGAGTTGATACTAAGAATTCTTAAGACAAATTGTTGAAGAAACAATGCTTTTGATACAGAAAGAATTCTAAGAAATATGTCTAGCAAATATTTATGAGTAGAAAGGAAGGCATTTTGCTCCAGTGAGAAATCTACAAACCATTCTTGATCCCCCTCTGTTCTAGGAATTATAGATAATATAAATATGCTTAACACACACCCTGCCCTCCAGGAGGCTTTGGGTAAAGGAAGATAAGATATTGCACAATGATCGCAATTCCAAGTGAATGTGATAAATCCCATAGACAGAAGTAAATGCTCTGAGATCTCACAGGAGCAAGAGAGAACCTCTGGCAGAGGTCAGAAAAAGCTCAGAGAAACAACTGATTATTATCTGCATGTTGTAGGCTAGATGGTACTTCAAATAGCAGGTATGTGAGTGGGGGAGCATTCCAGTGAGCTTTAGGACAAAAGTATAAACATAGGGAATTAATGTTATTTTCAGGAAATACTGAGCCACTCTGATTAGAACAAAGTGTTTATGAAAAAGCTGTGGGAAGCAAGGCTGTGGTTGGACAGTGTGGGTGCCCAGAGAGGCCCTAAGACACTAGGAAGGGGCGAAGACCTCACATGTCTTTGAACAGGGAATGATTGGTCTGAGGTACATTCATTCCAACTTCTACATAAACAAAACAGTGAGATGTTGTAGTTGAAAAGCAAGAATTAGAAGGAAAGAGCAAAGACTTCCTGTTCAAGATGGTGGGCCAAGTACATACATTATTCCCCTCCCTCTCAAATACCCCACTAAAATGGAAAATGGCAGTAATGAAGTACAAATATCAATAGATCTACAATAACACTAAGAATAAGAGGGAGTCTATGACAGCCAGGGATTTTGGTAATTTTCTAAAACAGATTGAAAATCAATGAGACACATTAATGGATTAAAAGAATGCAGAAAGTCCCTGTTCCATATCAGAAGTGGTAAACCCAAGAGATGTCAAAGTTCATGATGAGCAAGAAAAGAGAAGAGTAAAAACATCAGGCAAAAAACAGGTGGTAGTTGAAGGTTTATCTATGAACCAACTGTGCCAATGGTTTCCCATCCCACTCCCCACATACCCAACCTCTGCTTTCTCAAGGTCCTACCAGCTGTGGTATTTACCTCCAAGCTAAACAGGGAAACTGCTCTCTCTCTAAAAAAAGTCATAATCCACAAAGGGAGGGCTGGGGGTACTACTAGCCTGTGGGTGGCTAAGGTCCTCTGCATTTGAGTGGAATAGAATATAAACACTAGAAATTCTGACAGTGTAAAAGAAATGGAACTGCTATCAGGAGGAATGGATGAAGCCATATTTCCTCTCCTAATGGGCGTCTGGAGATACTGTCCAAAGTTGATGGATTAAGAGAGGCTACAGTACATTATTTAGAAGTATAAAGGTAACCAAAACAAGACCCAAAATTTATAACATAAATAGCAAAAAGTGAGAAGTGGGAAATGAAGTGGAGCAAAGCCGAATCCCTCATCTTTCATAATGGGAAGTTACTAGATGCATTTACATTTTGTAAAGTACATAGGAAATGCTATAATCATATGATTTATATATCTATATATGGAGGTAGCCACTGAAAGAATCAAAACAGCAAAGATAGGAAATTATGCCTTCTGGGGAATGAAACTTTGTTGAGGTAGAGACCATAAAGGTTAGGGAAAGACATTTTTTAAAAAAAAATTTGTATCCTTTTATTCTGTTTTGAAGGGTTTTAACTATGAATAAATATTTACTTTTGAGATTTTAAAAGAACATTTTAATTTTACTTCATTACCCAGGTGACAAGCACTACTAATAATTTCCTTGTTGACCCCAAGAGTTCTTAGGATAACTGCAAGAATCACACCCACTGTGAATTAATCTTCCTTCTCTTATCTTACCTGCCCCAGATGATTTTTCTTATCCCCTTCCTTTCATCATTTCTTCTTTTAAAAATGAAAAGGTATTTCCTTTCTACTGTGTGTGCCCTACACTTGAACTTACAGGTGTCAGTTTAATTAGTAGTATCTAGTTTTACAGTTCCCAGGAACCACTGGGCGCAATACAATACCACACAAGCTTTAGATATTATTGGAGCAGTCCTAATGAATCTAAAGAACAAAATGGCATATATTCAGTGGTAAACATGTAGATGCATGTAAAAAGTACTACTAGAGAGTATACCCACACATTTAAAAACAGGTAAAATTAGACATACCTTATTACTTCACTTTCCCCTAGCCTGGTTAGCTATATACTGAAATTTGCATGAGGGGGCTATGAGTAAAGATTTAAATGAAGTTATTCTTCTAATAAGATTTCAAGTAGGCAGATGTTTGCTCCAAGGAGCTGTTCAAACAACAGAAATGACAGAAAAACATCATGAGAGCCAGAAAAAGAGTACATCTTCCACTACCAAATTTTTGCAAAATTTTAAGACAGATCATTACCCATTTAAATTTGCAGTGTATAACTTTTGAACAGATAAAATTAACCTTTGTCCAATGATAAGTTTTCCACTCGAAAGACCTGGAAGACTTCAAATGTTTACCTCAAAAATTCTCCTGAGAATATTACAGCTTTAAAAAATGTTAATTTATACAGATATGAACTACTCAATTAGGCTCATGCTCAGAACAGTCTTCTCTGACAAGAGCCGCCCACCATCTGTTAAGTCAACTATTTCCATTTCCAGTGATCCCAAGTTCATCATTTTAGCTGCTGAGATTGAAAATCTCAGTCGGTCATAAATATCATCTGTTCTACCCTCCCCATCCTCCTCTTGTGTTCACTTAGGTCATGATTTCCCCCACTTCTTTCTAAATCAACAGATTTGAAAGCAATAGCACAGAAAGAATCTATAAACAATCTCATTTTCATAGCCAATGACTTTGCAATAACCACTACTAGCTCATTCTGGTGGTCCAGAAGGCTCTTTGTTTTCCTATTCTCTAAACAGAAACTTGTGGCCCGGGGAAAAGAAAATTGGCAGTTCAAGGAGGACTGCAAGAGGGCCTCATTTTCCTTTTTTTTTTCTTTCTTCTTTTTGGAGACAGGTCCCACTACATTACTCAGGTTGGTCTTAAGCTCATGTGATCCTCCCACTCAGTGCCCCGAGTGGCCAGGACTAAAAGGATCTCCACAATACCTAACTTGATGCCTCATTTTCTATTCTTCTCTTCAGATCAAGAGTCACTTCAAATCTAGATATAGCCATACTATCGATTCTAGATGATCGAACCATTTTGGAGCTCCTGTAGGCCCCAACAGTTAATTATAACTACAGGTAAAAAGTTCATCAGCACTGACTAACCTGGAAGGGTTTTAAAACCTCAGCAAATGCTGAGAGATTGGTCACCCTAGTTAAATCTCTCTCATGGCTTTGAATTCTTTAAGTTTTTTTCTTTCCTTTTTTAAAAAAATCTTTTACAGGTAGACCTAGCGGCTGAGATAAAGTCTTCCTTCTCATAAGATCCATTTGTCTTGCTCAGTGTCATATAACTCTGGGGAAGGACGAAAGACATCATTTGGTCCAGTTCCCAACTTCCAATAAATGAGATCCAGAATCACCTTGGGAAAGACCTCCTTTACGAAGCCTTTCTTGAACTGCATAAAATTGAATCTGATACTTTTGCACCTCAAGAATCCAGTATCTTCCTTTGTCACAGCCCTTATGTCACAAGTTCAAATTTAACTGGATGTTCTGCATTTTATATGGCCACCCTACCTCCCCCTCAACACACACACAAAAAGGACCCAATTGCTGTTTCATGTCCATCCCATAAAAACAGAGAGCACAGGTGCCATCTCTCCAGATATATTGTAGGCCCAGAGCACTCACACCCTGATACACTTTTCTGTGGATAGATAAGAAGATCCTTCCCATCTTTTGCTAACCCTTTGTTTCTGTAAGTTTCCCTTTGTCCAAGAAAACTTATTTCTTAATCTATACTCCATGCTGTGGTGGAATTCATCAGAACCTGGTGTAGGACAAATGATGAACCAGATTAGTTTCATCTTTTACAACGAAATTACACATTTAATATCATCAATGCTGCAAGTTATTATTGGCAAGTACTTTCTTAGGCCCACTTGACTTCTTAGGAACTCTGTTTAACACTTCCTTCCTGAAAGATGCCCTGTATGGAACATCTAATGGACAATGGACAATGCCTATATCCATTAGCATCACATTCCTAGGAGGCTGGAGGCCAGGATCATAATAATAAAGCATAAAGGCTTTGGATCAGTCAGGGATGCAGTCTTTAAGCAACTTTCCTGTCATGAACTTATTTGAACCAGTTGACTTGTCTGTAAAAGGGGCATCATAAGAGTGTTCCCTTCATAGGTCATATGAAAACGAGATGAACCAGACCACAGACATCAAAGTACCTGACATGTGGTAGGCCCTCACTAACATCAGTACTGTACCATAGTGACTCAATCTGGTCTGTCTTGAAATTGACCTTAGACTCTGGGTATTTATCCTTCCTAAGTACATTGCTTCTGAAGTGCCTCATGCACATCAATGTGTTTGCTATTGAGGATGATGCCATTATAATGTTATATAACTCTACTTCATCACCCATTCTTTTGGAACATAGATTACATTTTATATTTCTTTGATAATCACTCTAATTATGTCTTTTCTCATCATTTCTCTTGTCTGAGTAATTGGCTTCCAGAGAATAGTAAGAAAACTTTCCCTAGCTCATGCCAGCGAGCAACAAATAAAAAATGTTTTCTCATCATCATCTTCTCTGTAATACGATCACTATATTTAATGAGAGGATGAATCTTCCTTTTTTATCTTAAAATTTTTATTCCTATTTCAATTAGAAAAGCATGAATTGTGGCTGGGGATATAGCTCAGTGCTAGAGCACTCGCCTGCATGTGTGAAGCCCCGGGTTCAATATAGAGTATCATATGCACACACAAACACAAAAGTATGAATGAATTCACTAATACTAGTCAAATAATTCAAGGATATGTAAAGAAACATTACCCACTCATAACCCCATCTATTCCTACCTCCAGCTCCAATCCTGAGATACCCAGTATAAATAAGGCATTGCTGTCTCTGTCATACACATACACATACATACACACACACTCACAAAGATAGCATTGCTCTTGATTTTGTTCTTGCTTATTCTTCTACTTTTATCAAAAGGAACAATATTATTCACATTAGAGTTTTATTTTGTATTAATATCACAGATATTATTTTAATAGCTGAATAATGATTCATAGAATGGGTGTACTATAGTTATTTGACCTCCTTATTATTGACAAACACTAAGATTACCTCCAGCAGTTCCTATTTCACTCTTCACAATGATCTGGTAAGTAGCCTCGTACATGCATCTTTTATGTGCCAGCCTCTAACTTCTACATCAGACATTCCCAGAAGTGGTACTGCAGGTCAAAGGGCATGTGTAATGGAGCAGAATTTTTCAGAACACCAACAAAGCATCAGTTTTAAAACCCTAGTTGTAAAAGCCCCCTTTAGACAGTCACAGACATTGTTTTGTATTTGTAATTTTTAATCATTTCTCTTAAAGAATGAATAAACAACTAAAAAGAATGAAGCTAAAGAAATTTAAACTTTGAGCCCCATGAAACCCAGAACATCATGGACTATGTATATATTTAATTTTGACAAATACCAGAAAACTAGGTATTTCCAATTGCTTTGCATTTCACTGACTTATTTTCTTACCTTTAACTCCCATACTACTGTGCTAAAACCATGGTTGCAGGGCTTATGGAATTTCAGTCTGACCTAATACTTCTTTATTCATGTAGGCAGAATCTAAACTATATTAGATACAGCACCAGATGTAACTATGGTCAATGTCCTCACTAATAGAGGGGAACAATGGCCTGGATAATATAATGACGCATGTAATGCCCTCAGTTGTCTCAGGTTGAATGGAGATGACAGCTGTCAGAGTGAAATAAGTGAGGGGTTGGATGGGTGCTGGCCCATGCTCCCTGCCCCTGGCTGAATATCCTTGTGCTAAAGGCACGGGGAGACATCATGTTTAAATTTCTACACCATTGCTCTCCTCTCCTGTTTCATTGTCTTTTCAACTCCATCTTCCACATACCCTACAGAGAGGGAGAATTGTCCCTGCTACTCCCAACAACCTTTGATTGCCTGCCCAAGTGACATCAGAACCTCACCACTTCCAATGGTGTTCTGTTAGGAGAAAGAGAGACCTGTGACCTTTGACACCATAAAAAGTTTGATTGGGAAATATGGGGAAAGCCAAGCACATTTCCATCCAATCATAGTCTTCGGGGAAAACAATGAAAGATACTTAGCACCGGAAATTTAATAAATGTCCACGGGTACATTCTTGCCTTCTTCCAGAGCCACGGTCTGCATTTAAGCAAACTATCTATCAGTGCACACCCCAGAACCATGAAAGGTTAAGCCCTGAGGCCACTTAAGATTTGCTGTCTTTCCCTTTGTCATGGCTCCAGAACTCAGTCTATTCTTCTTTTCACTTTTTAACTGACATTGGGACTCCCCCACACATGCAAAGGGTTAAAGTCTCTGCAGCTTCCGTGCTCTTTGCAATGTCAAAGTCAAGCACGTAGTCCTTTCTGTTTTAGGACTTTTATTGTAAGTGATTTGAAAAAAAACAAAGCAGTCTTTGAGAAATCAGTAATGCCACAGAATCGTAAAAACGTTTAACTTCTTGGCTGTTGATTCTGCTTTCCAGAGTCTCCTTTCTTCTAGGTAGTTTTCTCCTCTTCCAAGATGTTTGATTTCACCCATTTTCTGTTACTATGACAAAATGCCTGAACTAGACATGGTGGCACATTCCTGTAGCCTAGGCTACTTGTAAGGCTGAGGCAAGAGGACTGCTTGAGCCCAGGAGCCCAAGACCAGCCTGGACAACACAGTGACAAGACCTTATCTAAAAAAAAAAAAAAAGAAGAAGGAGGAGGAGGAGGAGGAGGAGGAGGAGGAGGAGGAGGACAAGGACAAGTAGAAGACAAAGACAATGACAATATAACAACAGCAACAAAGATTCCTGAGGTACTTTACAGAAAGTGCACACCATGATGCAAGCCTATGTAACAGGGAGAGAGACCACGGAAAGACAGCAAGCAAGCAGCTGGGGAGACTCCAGGTGAACCTCTTCAAAACAAAACATTGGGGGTTGGGGCGTGGCTGGTAATTCACTCCTACAAGATCCAAAAAACTCTGCAAAAATAACAACAATCCATTCATGAGGATGGAGCCCCCATTGACCTTCCACCAGACCCCACCTCTTAAAGGTTCATCTCCTCAGAATCACCACAGAGGGGACAAAGCTTCCCAAAAAGAGAGGACATAACTCAAACCATGTCCAAACCACAGAGGTCTTCTTCCAAGATCTTTGCTTATTTTTTTCTAGGCTAATAAACATCCCCTGACCCACACAGAAAACAGATTTTGGATATAGCCTCATACTTTCCTTGAGCTGTAACTGAACAAATAGAAAAGGCCACTAGATTAAGTTAAAATGTAATTTCAGAAACATTCTTTGATATAGATTTATGGCTTTGATATATATTTTCGCTACATATTTTGGAGAAATGAGAAAAATAAATTTTCATTTTTGCAAGTTCAGGAGTGTTCTGATAGTAAACATAATCCTGAGCGTATCTTTTCTTCATAATTAGACCCAAGAAACTACCTCAAAGAGGGTAAAGAAGACCAAATATTTACTTTAGCAGTTCCTGAGGGAGTTGGAATGTGACAGTGGGGTTAGACAAACCTCAGAATTCCTGGCACAGTTACCAGCAGATGGAAAGGCAATTTGCTTCCAGGATCATTCTCCTAAGGAAGGTTCCCACTCCACCCAAGGGAGGAGCCATCTCTGGGGGAGGTTGAGTGCCATAAGGGTCCACATGCTGCAGGGGTGTGGTCTGATCCAAGTCACATCTTAATGGGCTGGTTCAGAACAGCCTTGCCATACCACCGCCTCGCTGCTTATGTCAAACATGCATGCCTCTTACCAACTCTGAAGATAAACTTCAGGGGATCCTGGAAATCTGGAGGGAACAATGTCTATCTCTGATATTATCTTTTCATTTCTTTTCTTCTTAGCCAACACTTATTGTGAATGGAAATATGGAAATTCTGTTTTTATGGATAATTTGTTATTTAAAATTCACAATATTAAGCACTTTTGGTTACTTGCTATGTGTCAGTAATTGGTCTAAGTGTCTTAAAAATATTGTCAATATAATTATACAACAATCTCAAAAAAAGATACTTATTAGTGTTCACATTAGTAAGTGCGATAAGCTGTTTAACTCAACCTGGAAAATGTCCCTCTTCTCCCCAGTTATCTTCCTTCCTTTAATCAGATATCAAATATGTATTAAGGATCTTCAAGGTTTAAGGACATGTTCTAAGCTGCAGAGCAATGGAGATAAAGGACATAAACTCTAACCTCAAGCAGCTTGTAGCCTAAAAGAGATTTATGACTATAAATACATTTTGAAATTTTGAATTCAATATGCTGGTTGAAAAGCGTACACAAAGTGCTATGATTTAAAAAAAAAAAAAAGGAGGAAAACCTGACCAAGATAAGGATAGTACCTAGTCATGGGAGTAGAAGAGGGAGGTGAGGGGGATCAAGGAAGGTTTCCCAGGGAAGGTGATGAGCATGAGCTGAGTCTTGTATGACAAGAAAGCACCAGGCTTTGGGGGTCTTTCTGTTTGATTGTTGGAGGAATGACCATGTGTTTTGCACAACCATCATTTGGCTTCATTTTACATTCCCATCACCAAAGCATAAGGGTTCCAACTTTCCCCAACACTTGTTATTTCCCATTTTTCTTTTTTTCCAATAGTAAACCATCCTGATGGGTGGTATCTCATTGCAATTTTGATTTTTATTTCACCATTTATTAGTGATGTTGATTACATCTTTATGTGCATATTTGCCACACACATAGAGTAATGTCCATTCAAGTCCTTTGCTCACCAAAAATGATCTTAATGCAGGGCTGATATGATCTGATTTGTGTTTCTGGGGGGAAAAAATGCCTCTGGTACAGAAAAAAAAATCCTTTAGGAAGAGGTTGGAAGTTGTCCAGGACAGGCAGGATGAGGCTAGAACTACACCAGTGTCTCTGGGTACAGGTTTTGTCCAACTCTGGGTAGCATATTGCCAGAACTTTGAACCCTCTCTTCCACCTCTGGATTTTCCATGGGGTTTCTCCCTCTTCTTCCTAACAGATCACCCTACCCATTTTCTTTCTTTCTTTCTCTTTACCTGGCCATGAATTCATTCCTCTACACCTCTGTCCATATCAGATATACATACTCTGTATCCTTTCAAAATTCCTGTTTCTTTCCTGGTTGTTCAGGGCATATTAAATGCTGATGTGTTTCTGGATGCAGAAGTAAGGGAGACAGAAAAAAACATAGAGCTCTGGGGACATAATAAACGGATAAGGGAGTGAGCATTCTTTTCTCCTTCCTTTGACTTCACATAAACCAATATCCTTCTCCTTCAATAAATCAGTAAATAGTTCTCACGCTCTATTATAATTGTTTGCCTGCTTACCCATCTTCTCAGGAAATTTTAAATTGCAAATATTCATACAAAAGTGTGTGTGTGTTTATGACAGAAAGTAGTCAACTCTAGTGAGTCCAGGCAGGGCCAAAATAGACAAACTATGAAAAAGGAAAGATTTTATATTTCTCCCTAACACATCTTCATTTTCCAGAGAGGAACTTTTAATGGGTATGATGATAAATAAAACTAAGATATCAAAGACATGTGAATGGGGAGGAAAATGTAACAAAGACTGCTCAGGTTTGTGGTAATTAACACTAAGAGACAGGGTTATTACACTATTAATGTGCCAACATATGGGGAAACACACTAAATTTTTTTTGTTTTTATTTTTTTTTTAGTTGTGGACCTTTATTTTATTTATTTATATGTGGTGCTGAGACTCAAACCCAGTGTCTCACACATGCTAGATAAGTGCTCTACCACTAAGCCACAACCCCAGCCCTTAAATATTATTTTTAAATGACTTATGTCACCTTTTCTGACCAGTATAGATTAGCAATTTATTAGGCAAGGTTAATAATAAAGTCATAAAAGAGAAGTATTTTACTAGGAGATTCTACATTCCATATGAGATGAGTTTTCACCATGAAATTAGCAAGTATTTGTTGGAAATTGGGATTTCATCATTAGAAGAAAAATAGAACTGAGACTATTTTTACCTTTCATGAAGATTTAACTGAGCAAGCATTTTCTTTCTTCTTTTTTTCTACCCGTAGATTGATATTTCTTTACTACACGGCAATAAAATACACTGCCAAGTTACTTACTCGGTCAATAAAAGTAGGTTTTGAAAGTGGAGATTTTGTAGACTTGAACTTAGAAGTTGTTTCCCCATCTCTCATCTCTGGGAAATGATCTGGCATCGAAATATGAGGAAACAACCTTTTGAGTAAGAATTGACAAGGTGTTATGCTGCGATTCTGGGAAAAATCAACACTATGCTCAGAAAGCAGAATGTGTTCTTTCTGGTAAATAAAGTTGCAGGCTAATAGATGACAGTTTATGGGGAAAAAAGAGTTGTTTCAAACCCTCCAGCAGGATTTTACACTGAATAAATGCCTTAAATAAAAATCACATCTGTGAGATACAATGTCATATAACAAAGAGCACACAAGTTTCCTTCTTGCAGTTAAATCAATAATAACAGGCAATGTTAAAATTGTATGTTTTAAACTTTTGTTTCTAAATTTACCTCCACTGACCCCCAGTTTTACATAGAGAGTTGATTTGGAGTTTTGATTTTCATGAGTCCATTCAGGAGCTACTTTGAGAAAAGGTAAATCTATTGCATGGTGTGTTTGGAATAAGCACAGTTAACAGTCCCAGGACTATTTGTGATGTACCAGTGAATGCTAGAACAGTTATCCATGCAGCATTGCTTATTACAATTACTGATTTTTAAAAAGAAAAGCCTCAAATAAATAAGAAAAAGAAAGCAATAAAATGCCAATAGAAAAATAGAAAACTGACATAAATAACAATTCACAGGAGAAATGGAAATCACCAATAAGCACATGAGAAATTATTCAATATCCTAATAGTAAAATAAATACATTCTAATATAACAATATGGTAACACTTGCTACTAAATTATTAGATATGGTGAGAATTGATGAGACCTGAGTTTGACTGCTGGGAGCCATTAGCCAAGTAGGTATGACAATTTCCTTGCCAGTGTACCCCATGTTGCAGTGACATTGAATGTAGGTGACCTTGCTCAAGGACCAAGGCGGATTAGGGCGTTCCCGGTTTAGGTTCCAGGTTTAAGGTTTAAGATTATTCCTGCTGGGAATAGGGCGTATCCTGCTGCCTGAGTTCCCCTTGAGTTCTCACGGGATTCAGACAGTATATTTTTTTGGAGATAGAAGCCCAGTGGAGGTGGATTTGGGCAGAGAACGTGGATTTGGGCAGAGAACGTGGATTTGGGCAGAGAACGTGGATTTCCCCAGAACGTGATTGTAGACGGCTGGTGTGAGTTCGGGAATAAAGAGTTGCTGTTTGAATCTACAAGCTGTGTGGTGGCTCGTGATTGTGTGCCCAGCCAGACTGTGGCATTTGTGCCCAGCCAGACTGTGGCATTTGGTGGCCCCTACGGGGAACTTCTGAAGCTTAGAGGTAAGTGAAATTTCTCACCCTTGAGGAAGAGAAAAAAAATGGGTGAACATTTCAAAAAACAATGTGTTATTGTTTTGATTTATTTTGTTTTTATTTCAAGTTGCCTGTTCCTAGAACTTTCTCAGGCAAACTGGGGAAAATGGTTGACTCAAGGTTTGAAGTTGTTCGCCTCCGAGGAAGAGAAATTGTTAGAGAAAGGAGGCACCCCAGTAAGACCAAGAACAGTTAGGACATATGTTGATACAATACAAAAATGTAGCCCATGGCTTTTTAAAGACGAGTTATTAAGTATATCAATGGGACCATCATGGTATCCTGTAGAAAGATTTTTCTTCAACAAGAAAGAGAGGGCTAGTTCTGTTTGCTACACTTGTCTGAGATCTTGGTTTCTACAAAGTTCTGATTAATTTACAAAGCTAAAATGTTGAAACAGCAACCACTCTTTACTTATTAAGTCCCATAAGGTAATATATTTAAACATGTGTGTTTTCATAAGTTGGTAAATGGAAAAATGTTTAATATTGCTTTGGTCTGTGTCTTTGCTAAAACAAGGTTACTAAGTGTTAAGATTCTATCATGTGTAATTTATATACAAAGAGTAGAAAAATTTTCAGTTGGGTTTCAATTATAGTATTATAGTATTATAAAAAACATGAAAGTCTTTCATCTTACTAAAGTGGAGTAATTTGTCTAAATCAGAAATTTTATAAGAGTTGTTTCAAAATGTGAATTTATAAAAAGGGTTAACGGTTAAAAAAGAGATAGAAAAAGATTCAAGATGTGGAAATATATTTTAATATAAAAGGTTAAAGGAAAAAGAAATGTTTCTAGATGAGATAATCTGTGTGTGGTAAAGTAAAAAGGTGTAAAATGCCATTTAAAAAGATTTTGAGGAAACTAGACTTACTTTAAAAGCTTGAGAAAGGAAGAAAGAAGAAAAAGATATTTGTACATGGCAGATTGAGACAAAGCTTCTCAATGGAGTTTAAAAAAAAAAAAGCCTTTGGTTGAAGGGCAGCCATGTAAACTAACATTGAAGCGATTTAAACAGATTTAAACAAAATCTAAGCCTCATTTAAGAGTGAAGTTGTAGGTGGTGAAAAAGTACATTTAAAAGTACAGTATAGATGATAATTAAAAGGCTTTAAAAGGTTAAATTGAAGGTGGTCGAGATACCTTCATGGCGGAAAAAAGATTGCTTTATTGCATCATTCGAAGCCTAGTTAATCTTAAAGGCATTACTTAAAAAAAAATGGGAAGATAATAGGATAAACGATATTTAGATAAAGAAGATTAAAAATTTGAAGTGAAAAACTTTAAAGACAGAAGTATAGAAACTTAAAAAGAAAAAAGATGTAGAAAGAAAAAATGTAGGAAGACAAGAATTTTAAACCCACAAAATAGGAAGAAAAAAAAAACTAGGAGGAAAATAAGCAACTAAGGGTAAAAATACAAACCTTAGGAAAAAAAAAAAAACTAGAAGATAGAAATAAGATAGAAAATGGTTAAAAATATCAAGTAAAGTTATTTCAGATAGAAAATGCAAAAAGCTAAGACAACTATTAGATACAGACATATACTTATTAAAGCAAAAAGAGGGAATTGGAAAGGGGTATATATCCCCCAAAGATAAACTTAAAATAACCCTTTTTTACTCTAAACTTTTTAAATTTGGATTCATCAGGACTTAGTGCTGCGGAAAGACATATGTATCCAAAAAATGTACATAAGCCTAAGGTACTTTGGAAAGATATTCTAACAGGACAATGGAAAGGTCCTGACCCAGTGATTGTCTGGAGTCGGGGTTTTGTTTGTGTGTTTCCACAGGGAGAACAGCAGCCGATTTGGATTCCAGAGAGATTAACTAAAACAATTTCTACAGATCGAAAAGAAGATGATTTGACTCAAATCCATAACTGCTGATATCCAGAGCTCCAGCTTGGCCATTCTTACATCTGCGACAGTGATTAACCAGTGATGCAATTTTTATTTCCTTGCCCGCGCACCCCATGTTAATTGTGGTAGTGCTGGCATATCTTTGCTGATGGTGTCACCAGTGATGCAATTTTTCCCAAGGAGCCGTCAATTGGCTTGGTGTCATGGCATTTCTGTATCCTCCTCCCTTCTGCTAGTGATGGTCTAAAATTTGGGGGCCAATGGCTATATGCTGGACCGGTAGTCAGTGACGGGTATGATCCAATTGCAGTGGTATCAACCTAAGACAGGAGGCTGACGCCTAAAGGTCAGTTTTCCGATGACGGGTAAGAACCATATGTTGAATTGGACAACCTACCAGGCATGGTCCTTAAGCCACATTAACCTCACTCCCCCACTGGCACCAAGGCCAAATTTGGGGGCCAACAGAGGTGAGGCAAAGAACCTCACCCCCCCACTGGTGCATAGACCTATCCACAAGTATGGCTGTATGCTGGACCGGTAGTCAGTGACGGGTATGATTCAATTGCAGTGGTATCAACCTAAGACAGGAGGCTGACGCCTAAAGGTCAGTTTTCCGATGATGGGTAAGAACCATATGTTGAATTGGACAACCTACCAGGCACGGTCCTTAAGCCACATTGCTTGTTGTTTAATTAATCAGAAGCGGGGAGATGCTGGGAGCCATTAGCCAAGTAGGTATGACAATTTCCTTGCCAGTGTACCCCATGTTGCAGTGACATTGAATGTAGGTGACCTTGCTCAAGGACCAAGGCGGATTAGGGCGTTCCCGGTTTAGGTTCCAGGTTTAAGGTTTAAGATTATTCCTGCTGGGAATAGGGCGTATCCTGCTGCCTGAGTTCCCCTTGAGTTCTCACGGGATTCAGACAGTATATTTTTTTGGAGATAGAAGCCCAGTGGAGGTGGATTTGGGCAGAGAACGTGGATTTGGGCAGAGAACGTGGATTTGGGCAGAGAACGTGGATTTCCCCAGAACGTGATTGTAGACGGCTGGTGTGAGTTCGGGAATAAAGAGTTGCTGTTTGAATCTACAAGCTGTGTGGTGGCTCGTGATTGTGTGCCCAGCCAGACTGCGGCATTTGTGCCCAGCCAGACTGTGGCATTTGACAAGGTTGTTGGGAATGTAAAATTAACATAAACATTTTTTAAAATAATTTGATATACATATATATCAAGAGCCCTTAAAAATACATCCAATTTAGTCCAACAAAGCCTCTACTAGAAAGAAAATCTAAAAAACCAGAAAACTGGACATAAACAACAGGCTTATAAATTTCAAATAGACTAAATGTGGAACAATAATGGAAATGTTAAATTAGTCCTGGTTTGCCCATAATATAGAATAATATTCTGCTATTAAAAATTGTGTTAATAAAATAGGTAAATGTTCATGCCACAATGTTGGATGGAAAGAAGAATTTAAAATTATTAATATAATTTGATTCCACTTAAAAAAAACATATCCACATATATTGGTAAAAAATAATCCCAAATTGATCAAAATTAAAATTCATATTTCTATTCTTAGATAAGAAAAATAATTGGAAAATACAATAGACTTTTGATCCAAGTAACCTTTGTTCATGTAGAGACAATATAAAGAATGGGAAATAAAGGCATCAAAATCAGATCAAAGGTGATTATAGAATTTTTGTATCTTTATTTTCTAATTTGCTTCTTAGTAATGTATTAATTAATATTTATCTGACTGCAGCTCAACTACACAAATGTAAGAAATATCAGAAATTTATTGGCTTTCTATCCCAGATGCTGGGTTATACATTGCCTCAAGAGTGTCTAAACACTGGAGTCCAACGAGTTTATCAGGATTCTCTTTCTCTTCTAAATTTCACTTTCTGTGTTGACTCTTCTCACTAATGGTCTTTCCTTGGGAGTCACAGTGCTAATGATCTATATTCCCAAGTTCAAGTGCACATGCACAGCAAAACAGATTCACTCTGATTGGTCTGTCTTGAGTCATGTGCTCAAAATTAACCAATCATATGGCAGGAAAATACTAATTCACTTTGATGATGTGTTCTATCTACTCCTATTATAGAGCCCTACTGGTCTAGTTGAATGACAGATTTTCAAACAAAATTTTAGGCTATCATCAAGCAGCATGGAAGTAAAGAACAAATATTCAATACATATTGTTAGAAGAAAAGCTTAAGTTTTTTCAAAACCAATGCTACTATTCTCATCCATTAGTTCTTAATCTATTCCTCTTTCCTGTCATTGGCATGTGTTAATCTATGAGCATCCTTGCAAGGATAGAACTGTCCAGTTTGCTAGTGGTAATGTATTGCTTATACCCTTCTTGACTGAGAGTGATCTCTTCTGTGAATATTTAGAGAAAAAGGGACAAGGTAAAAATCAGGTTCCCTGTTAGAATTCAAAGTAAAATTTTGACTGAATGAATTAAAAACTATTATTGTCAAAATCTCACTCATGCCTTATTTTTCAACTGTTATGTCAGGTCACTTACATAAAGTGATTCTATTATATCAAGTGCTTATTTTCAAGTATCATTAGAGAGGCAGAGACATAAAAAGAGAGGAGGAGAATAACTCTGGGCTCTTAGTTTCATCTTGCCTGATGCTATTTTTGCCTTATAACAATTTGGTGTTTTAACTTTTACTAGGTTGAACTTTGGAAATTATTTCAAATAGAATCTTTTTATGTAACTTAAGGTCTGTACATGTTTTTAGTAGCAATAAGTTTTCAAATGGAATATAGACTCATTTTTAAGTTTTCTTACCTATGTAAATGATCTTCATGAATACAGTCCTGCTCTGCCTTGTGAAAGGAGTTTATTTTGTAAAAACCACTTGTTAAATGAATTCTCATAAGTAAAAATATAATTACCATTAACTTTTATGAACATTGATTTATGCTAAGAAAATATGAAAGCCCATTAAAATTGGTTCAATTACTTCAACATCCACATTAGTTAAACAATCTAACAAGGGCTTTTCTCTGCATTAATTATATGACCATTTACCTGATCTCATTAACTCTTTGCAGAGCTATTATGCAATGTATACTTAAGATTATTCTTACAAATAACCAATATTGGGTACTCAAGCTGTGCGTAATTCAATCTTCAAGGCAATAGGAACAGTAATAGCCAAAAATAAATTTTTAACTGAAAACAAGGGAAAATTATTATGCATTCAATAAATAACTTTACATTCTTGGGATATGAGATTACCACTGCTATAAACTACAAAATACTGGGCTGCTAAGGCAATTTAATGCATCACAATCCATCAGTGCTGGTGAACATGGCCATGTGCTTCCTATCCAGCACAGTTCAGAAGCCTATTTGAAATCTGAAATCAAAATCTGTCATCCTAAATGTACAGAGCAGTCTCCTAACATAAAAGTGCATATAATGATACTTTGAAAAATAAAATAAAATTCCTGTCACTCCATTCTATATTAATTCCTCAGTGTGAATTTTAGATTGCTTACCTGATAATCATACTGAACAATTAGCATTATGAATGCCTTTTGAAATAGTAACATTTTAATATTTCATCTGTCTGAATTTGTTGAATTTATTTGTTTCCCATTACTCAACAAAGAATCTCAATCTCCCAGTCCATTGTTTAATCAGCACAAACACTAGACAACACATTAGAATGATTACTGCATCTAGGAAATTTGCAGTTTGAATGACTGTAATAGGTGACTATTTAGCAGCTACCCTAAGTGTTGGTGCCCCAGGTTTCCACCTTTCATTACAACCCTGACAAAAAACCAACTATGCTCTGGGGACCTTTAGCCTTATCTATAGTTTCTAGTCTTTTCTTTAAAACAGGAAGTTAGTTGTCAGTCTTTTGTCCCGTTTTGTTTCTAAAGATATTACCCTGAGACAACACAGTGCAAGAACAGAGAAAAATTCAAAAATTGAAGTATGACCATCTCTTAAATCTTTCTCCCTTTTAAAAGAACCATGAAAATAGGAAATGAGCTTTAGCCTTTATTTTTTCACCTCACCTTGAGAGAGGCTCAATAAAGAGCTGAAAATAAAGTATGCACCAGATTTTAAAGGTAATGATTAAATGAGAGGGAGAGAGTGTCCTTCAATATTGGAGAAGCAGCTTTGGCCATACTAATAATATTTCAAAGAAATTGTAATAGCAACAAGAACCCCCTGTTTTGTTCAGTTCATCTAAAATGCATCAACAGGCTATGTCTAAAGGCATATAGACAAAATACTTTGGGCTGAGATCTGTAGCTTTAGACTTCTAAACATGATTCCTACAGGTTGCCATGGTAACTCAAAGGGCGCCATCTTTAAATGCACCAAACTCAGGAAAAATATACAGAGAGAGAGATTTCAGCCCTAAAAGCTGTTTCCCCCAGATAAATTGTCCATCAACTTGTATATCTCTGTTCCCTTAAAGTTTGGTTTCCAATTTTTGTTTTCATTCCAATGCTCAAGGAAAACAGAACTCTGAAACAGGTGAAAAATTGGTTAGAGGTTCTTTATTAAAGCTTTTTTTTTTATGATGCGCTTTATACTAGCTTTCAAACTGAATGAGCACAGTTCCCACCACCCACAAATACATTTTTTTCTTCTATTGACTTTTTATATGAGAACTATCTTCTTTTATCAGTGGATGCAATTTTTTCTCTTCTTATTATTGGCCTGTAGCCAATATCAAGGCCAGGGGCTTCTCATTTTCTTTGAAACTCCAGTGTCTAGATGTCAATTCATTTGCCAATAGCCTGGAGAAATAATGACCTTCCTTCTCTCCTATACCACTTACTTTTGTGTCTCAGTTGAATAGGACATTAGCAAGTTAGACCTTGAACCTCCTTTATCTTCTCATTACCTGCTGTCCTCTAGCGGCATTATAAACTATTAGAAGACAGGGAGGGTCCCTTAGAATTCTTTGTATCTCTAGAAATAGAATCACTACCCACAGAACATGGCAAATACAACTCAGATTTAAAGATAAAAGCACTGAAATGATCTTGGACATCATCTATTATGTTTGCAAATGAAGAAAGTGAATAAGAGAGATGAAGTAGTTTGCCCAATGTTATACCCAGTTAAAAACATTAACTCTGGTCAAGAGGATTCTAATCCATATTCTGAAAATAACTGACCAAGGAGCAAAACTGACACTCTCTGCTCACCAAAATAACTAAAAATTTAGTCATTCCTCACTTTCTTACATTAGGTTGCCATTTCGAAGTTCTGATTCTGTGCCAGAAAGAGTATATTGAGTATTACCCAAATATGAGAAATTCTTAAGAGATGAAGTGTAAAGTGCATGAGAGATGATGAAAGGGAAAGTAATAAAAGAAAGAAAGAAATCATTGAAAAATTTGAGCATTTTCTTGGTTTTAGTTTCTTTCACAACAGAAAAATGATTGCATTTGGAAAAGTAATCGCTGAGGAAAATTCTAAACCCAAGGCTCAAGTTGTCCAGAAATGAAGGTAACAATAACCAACACAAGGCAGTGGGATAAATAGAAATCTAGGCTAGATATTCAGATTCCTTTATAATGAGATTTTGATGGGTAGCTGTGCTGGAGAGAATGCTAGGAAGAGCCTCATGGTCCACCAATTTATATGTGGGGTCACCAGAAGCAATGGAAGGAAATGGTTAAGGGTGACAACAGAGGTAATTAGAGAAAGACAGTAAAAACTGCAGAGAGATAACAATGATTTGCATATATGTATGTGCATATGTGAGCTAAATTCCTGACATATTTATTAAAAAGAACATCTACTAATAGTAACTTATAGAAGGTCCGTACTCTATAAATCTGAGCAATTGGAGAAGAGGTGATCTAGTTCTTATGGATTGTAGGGGATTGGAGTGGCTAAATGATTTGTGCAAGGTTACATCCTAGCAGTTCTGATCCCAGAACTAGGGCCTACAGATTTTAAAAGATTAGCATGCCTTTGAGGACCCACTTAAAGATTTTGTCACTACCTGAAGGCTGCTTGGTTATGAATGAGCAGGAGGATTAAAATATCTGTTTTATAATAGGTCAGTACGTGGGGAAGAGAAGGGTTTTTTGTTGTCATTGTGGCTCTTGTTTGTTTTGGGGGGTTGGCTTAAATTGAAATTTGAATCAATTGAACACTACCTTGTGTGTCTTCCACTGACAAAGATTATATCAGATTAGTTGGAGCTTACATAAAAAGTCTGGAACAAAGGAAAAAATCATCAAATCATTACAGAGGCCCTTCTAATGCTAACTTTTCAAATGCAATAGTAGCAGTTATCACTGATGATAAATCATGAAAGTTAAGAACAGCAATTACCCTTGTAAAACATGTTACTGAGTATTAATAGTGGTTAGAGAATAATGATTTAATAGTCTTACCGTTACTAATAATTCATCATGAAAGATTGGAAACATAATTAATGAATGGTTTTTCAGACACTGCCTGAAAACATTACTTAGCATATGGATTCTGAGATTGAAATTTGACTAGGAAAGAATGGATAACAAACATTGGGGCCATATTGTCCTAGAGTCAAAAGATTATCAAAGATCAATTGTATGTCAGCATTAGCTAAGCACAGGTTAATAAGAGTGATGTGAGATTGAATAGATTCTGATACAACTGGTAAGCTTATCATCTTACAATGAGCTGGTAAAATTATCATCCATAAAATGGAAAATAAGCTAAATGGAGAGATCTGGGAAAAATCCTTAAATGTCATAAAGAAAAAGGCATCAAAAGGATCTAGGGTTTGGAGATCTTCCAATCAAAATCCCAAGGCAGGTTCTTCTCGGAGACTATAACAGGGACTTAGAGAGGCTGCCTTTGCTAATAGCAGTGACTCTTTACTTAGGCCTGCGTGCCCAAGGGGCAACTAAAAGCAGGATGAAGGTTGGTGTCTCTGCCTTCATTTTATGTCTCCTTTATTACCTTAAATTTTTTGAGCAGCTCAGCTTTTCACATAGAAATGTTAATAATATAAGGATCGTTTATCTAAAAACTGGCAATACAAAGGTTATTAGTCCTAAATTCATCTGACCTACCTTGTGTCCCTTCAAGACTGAGGCAAGATTTACAGGGGCATCCAACTGTCAGCATTGACAGTATCCTGTTCCAGCCCTTGGATTGATGCCTGAGAGTCTCTAGTCATTGTCCTAAACTTTCTAGGAACAGTAGAGATTGCAGGCGCTTGGCTCCATGATAAGACTGCCCCCGCCCCAAACAGTAGTAATCAAATCATGAGAACTGAATTGCCTCCTTCCAAGATCACAAGTCCAATAGATGAACATGCTGAGCAGCAAATGGAGAGCACCCTCTCAAGTAATAAAGAACTTCTTCGGAACCACCTCTCAGAAACAGATCTGATCAACCAGACCATAGTTTGACCAAGACTGCTTAATTTTCATATCTCTCACCCCACCCCCATTTTTTTTCTATTTAATCCCAAAGACAGGGCTGAATTACTTGATCTCTCTTTGCCTTCCCAATATGGCCATGTTGATTAAAGCTTCTTTCCTGCTTTTCACCATTACCCTTTCTGTGTGGTTCTAGGGACCAGTGCTGGACCTGGTTTGTTGGAACCCCTGGAATCAGGCCTCTGGCCTAGGATTCTGGTAATAAATCCTGTGTCAGAGCTGGTACCTTAAGGATCATTATGCTCCCACAAACCTCTTATATGAAAAGACAAACATAAGCATGGGCCCAGGTACGTTTGTATGCATGTGAGTCTATGGATAAAACTCTGAGATAAACTGCAATAAATAAAAATTCAATCTTCAAGCATGCATTCTTTTTTCCATAAAATTTTATACTTTGTGAGAATATTGACTTTCTATTTCACTCCATTGTTTCAATTCTACAATGGGATGGCAATTTTTAGATTCGATGAACATTGCACAGAATGAGAATGCATGATTAAGAAGGCATGATTTTCACCTTGTTGAACACGTCATGCTTTAGCATTTTCACACTAAAGCACTTTGTATTATCTTCTTTAATCCTCAAAACAAAACTATTAGGTGACTATGATCTGTTCCATCTTATTGATGAAGAAATTAAAGCTTCAAGTAATTAAATTGATGGCAGATCTGAGATTTAAACCAAGTCTTGTCTACCTACAAGGCCTATGTTTTGTTTTGGATGTCCAACCTGTGGGAAGCTCCCAGTAGGATGTCAACAGTCAGACAGTGAGCATCATAATGGGCCAAGAAGTGAGAGTGTTCAAGGGGTACACCATTACCTCATAGTGGGGAAGAGAAGATAGTCCTCATTTCTCTTATCTGAACATGGCAGATAAGAGAAGTGAGGGATCACTCTAGGGCACCAAGAATTGCTCTTGTCTCAGTGGCAAGAAAGTCCTTTTAAGTAGCTAGTTTACAAACAATGGAGTATTTAAGGCAGTCAGTGGACAGAAAGTCTAGAATTCTGTGGGGTTTCCTGTATAAGCATATGAGGCTCAGGGTTCCGATCTAGAAGAGTTTAACCAGGTCGAATCAGTTTCCTCAGGAGATATACTTTTAATCCTTTTTTTTTCCAGAGGGAGAGAGTGTACCGTGGATTGAACTTGGGGCACTTGACCACTGAGCCACATCCCCAGCCCTATTTTGTATTTCATTTAAAGACAGGATCTCTCTGAGTTGTTCAGTGCCTCACTTTTGCTGAGACTGGCTTTGAACTCATGATCCTCCTGCCTCAGCCTCCAGAGCCACTGGGATTACAGGCATACACCACCATACCTGGCTCTTTTTAATGCTTAAAGAAGACATTTGTTGCTGTGTGGTGAAATATAAAAGTGGTTTTAAAGAGAAGTAAAATTAACAACAGTTCTACATAGCACTTTCATTTTCATCATAAGACACATTCACTGCAAAAAACCTTGAGAAAACACACACACACACACACACACCTCTACCTCTTTCAAAACTACCATCTATGGATGTTAATAATTTTAGTTCTATAGTCCATCTCAATAAGTGAGAAACACCCAGTAAGTAGTTTTGTGTTGCATTTTCTTCAAAACATAACACCAAAATCTTTTCTCAGATTTTTAAAAGTTACTGGAAAAATGACTTTTGTGTTGTGGCAGAAGGGCCACACAATGGAGTACTACTTGATAATGAAAAGGAACAAATGACTGATACATGAAACAAGAAAGGTGAATTTCAAAACAATTATTCTGAGTGAAAAAATCAGTTAGCCATGAGCCACAGAATTGTGGGAAGTGTAAGTGTGGGGTAAGATGGGGGGATCTATGGTAGCTGGATTTTGTCAATTTTTTTCCTTGTATTATCTGAAAATTTCTGTCTATGAAAAGGTGAATTTTTCAAGGGGATTTTGAAATTTGTATTTGCCAGCCCTTTCCTATTAATTTCATAAAAATGCCTGTGGTTTCCTTTTCTTCCTCTTTGGGATTAGAAGCTATGCATTCTGAATTTACTCATTTACATTTTTTATTAGAGCTTTATGGGCATATAGAGTAGTTGGGTTCATCTTGACATACTCACACATGCACGGAAATCAACTTCAGTTTATGATCCCCTTTTTTCCCTCCCCCTTTTCTCTCCCATCCTCCCCCTCCCCCTTCTCCTTGCTCTAGTCTACTAGACTTGGTTTTGCTCCAGGGACAGATACTTTTGATGTGTCCAAGCTTTCTCCTGGGCTGTGAAGTTCGCAGAACCAGAACAAGACAGGCTTGTGATATTGGACACGGGTTTCTTTTGCAGAGTTGCCTTTCTCTACTCATGTGAAGTATTAGATGCCCCAGGATCCAAAGAGTCCCTTTTCTCTCTCTCTGTGGTTTCCCTCATGGGAATCTGACCCCAAACCTTTTCATCAGATATATAGTTTTTTCCTTAATCTCTTTTTTCTATTGCTATACCTGAATACCACAAAAAAAAAAATCTATGAGCAATGGAGATTTGTTAGCTCATGGTTCTGGAGGTTAGGAAATCCAAGAACCCAGAATCTTCCTGGCATCTGGCTCAGGGCCTTCTTGTTGTGGCATAGTATTGTGGAGGACATCACACGGTAAGACAGAGCAATCATGGCAGAGAGAGCTCACCTTTATACCAAAGCCACCCTCTGTACAACCCATTAATCTTTTAATCCATTTATGAGGACACAGCCTGATGACCCAGTTACCTCCCCAAAGTTCCACCTCCAAATACCATGTGAATTTGGAGAATAAGTTCCCAAACATAAAGTGTAGGAGACACATTCAAATCTTATCTATATACAAACAGACACACAGACACTCACAGAGATACTAGTAACTCCTCCCCCCTTTTTTTGGGAGGGGTCTCTAGGCTGCATCTCTCCTCAGAAGTACAGACCCACATGAACAACCTCCTATTTGAGTCCTCTAAATACATGACTCTAAAGAATCTCAACCATATCATATGCAAAATCAGTCCCATGGATCTTCCCTGTAAGACTCAATTGTCTTTCATTGTTCCTCATCTTAGCGAATGGTACCACATTCCCATTTGCACACATCAGACACCAGGAAGTTACCCATGATGACGCATTTTTCTTCACCTCATGTCTGATCCATCACCAAAATCCTTCCTGTTCTTTCTCTGCACCACAATCTTCCCGATCCCAGCCATCATCATCTCTCATTTGAACTCCAGACTTCTCACTGTTTTACCAATATCCATTCTCAGAGCTAAGTCAGACCATATGGTCTAAATTCCTGTCCTGCCTTGCCTTGCCCACACAAAACCCAATAAAGTTTGTTGTATACTCTTTCACTCCTTTCTGCCCCCTGTTGGACACTGGGGCTTTCTGGTGTGGACTTGCATGATATGGTATGCACCCCCTCTTGGAAAATGTAAGGGAAATCTTTCAATAACATTAGCCTCTGCATGCCATCACACACTCACTGCTATTCATTAAAATATGGTAAAATTCTACAAGTACATTGGAGACAATCATGTTTATCATTTGGTGACCCCCACACCACCATGAATGGCAAGCAAACCTCATGAAGGCAGAGGCCTGTGTTTGTGTTGTCCCTTAATTTCAGGTGCCCAATACTGGCTGGAATACAGCTAGATTTTAATAAATAAATGTTGAATGAATGAGTCTTGCTCCTCATTCTGACACATTATTTCAGACTTTGAGATGTCTTGAGACAGAAGTTTTCTCATTCTCCTGCATGTTCCTTGGCTCTTGCTCACTGTCATTCAATTAAAAGCTCAAGAATTCTTTAATCTGATTCATGTAAGTTTGTCCACAGAATTCCTAGAGTTCTTAAGGTAGCCCCTTAAGTTCTAGGGTCACCACTGGATCCTGTTCTTAGTGGAAATGTGAGTCCTCTTTGAAGTATTGTATGAGAGGTTCCTCAATTATGGACTATATGGGCTGTGGCCAACAGAGAGTTGGGGCCCTGGGTCCAGAACTTTGCTCTGACCCAGACCCTGGGTAACTTGGTGCAAGTAAATTGTCCATTATGGAAGGCATCCAGTGCAATCTTCCCAAGTGTGCGAGTGTAGGGGTGACAAATTGGCATGGATTACCATGTACCCAGTAGCTGACTTCTCATGATCTCCATCAGCTGTGTGCATTCATGGTCTATCTTTTTGGTTCCCAAACATAATTGTAACTCTTCAGTGTTATTACACTTCCCAGTCATCTTTCTGAACCCTAAGGCAAATCTCAGTGCTTAATCTTCACCTTTGAGGGCTACAGACATACACCAAGCTGTGAAACACTCCTGGTTTTGATTAGAGAGATTCCACTTCTCTTTAGAGTGAGCATGTTCTTAAGTATGTTTTACGCCCAACTCACATAAACTCACTTTCTTTTCACTTATACAAATGTAGTGATGGAATTTCAGCATTCTCTTGAGTCAAAGAAGATTTTGTTCTGATAATAGTAACTGGCATTATGGAGCAAAGCATGTTTTATCTTTTATAATCCTTATAGTAGATATATCTAACTTTACAAATGGGGAAAATAAGATCCAGAAAAGTAATTTGTCTTGAGTCACACAGCCAGCAAGAAAGGAGTTCAAACTGAGGCATTCATTCATCTCCATGGTCTATGTACTTACCCACTTAACTATGTTGCCTTTCTGGACTACTGAACAAATAACAAAACTCTACTGTCATGTATAACTAAAAAGAATCAGTTAAAAAAAAAGAAAAAGAAAAGAAATTCTTATGAACTTAAACCCATTACATTTCCTAATTGTGACAAATTGGCATGGATTACCTTGTACCCAGTAGCTGACTTCTCTTGATCTCCAAAATGTAATTGTACATTTTATAAAAACTTTATGTTTATTATGTTCATGACACTAAACTCACTTGAGCCACATATTGATGGTAAGTGAGATAATCATTTTTATGATGAACCAGAAAACAGATGTATACATAGGCTGCAGCGACACTGAGGAAGTCAAGGGCAAGAATGGGGTTAAAATTCACAGCCTTGGTAACCAGGTATGTTCATCAGCCTCCAAGACTTCACATGTTCCACTTGATTTTTTAATTTCATGGAGGTGTTCAGGAGCTGAAGGCAGAATCAGGCTCCCGTCCCGGATAAAGAGGTAGTAGCTTAGATGGCAAATTACTTCATAGACATTTTAGTACAGGTAGCAGCAGGCATGTTGGAGGATTCTAAGTTCTGCCCATTAGTATGCAGACATGCCATCAGCTGCCTAAATCATTTTCTAATAAACCAGGTCTTCATTACACCCCAGTCGCCCAAAGTGTGTTCGCCTTGTCAGACACAGATTTTTAAAAGCAGTTCAGTCTTGAGCCACTTTAGCTAACATGGATTTCTCCCTCCCTATTCATTTGCACTTACTTTCTGGTGTATCTCTTTTTTTCAATATATTTGAAAAAGCTTTCATTCCTTTAAATCCCTTTTGCTCTTTTTAGCACCGTCAGCAATTTTGCCAACCTTCTCTCTTTCCTCTGGTCTCCCAGAGTCTGTTGTTGGCACTTCCACAGTTTATTGGCAGCAGTTTTTTTGACAAGACATCTTAAAATCTAAATGAATGTTTCTTGTTTTAAAATTTCTTTCTCACGGGAGCACTAGACAGCTGCTTTTCCACAGACCCTTTCCCTTTTCCTCAATCTTCTACCAGTATCCATGCTATAATATAAAACAGTCAGAATTCAAAATGTGAATATCAATCTGCACAGAATTAAATTAATTACAAAGAAAACATTTTGAGAAAATAGTAACATGGAAAAAATGTTCAGGCATAAAAATATAATTTCCCTACAGTGCAGTTCAATGAAAGCATTGTCACAATTATTAATAACCTTTTGGGGCCACATACTTTGACTTTCCATTTCAATTAACTCCCTAAATATAAGGACGTAGATAATTCTCAAAAATCCAAAAAAAAAAAGAGAGAGAAGAATGTTTTTGGTATTTTGAAATATCAACTTTGATCAAGCTCCAAAGGAAAAGAAAGAATTTTCTGTTTGAGTTTCAAATTGGGTCTAACTCTAAATAACCAATATTTCTCAAACTGATGAACACTGAGAGTTTCATAAATTTCATAGATTTTCAGGTATTTGTTCAAGTTCCAGCTTTTATCCTTGACTTAATTGTAATTCATCCTATATTTTAACAGCCTCTTTCAGAAATAACTGAACACATAATTTGATACCCTCATAATTTGGTACCATACCTGTTATTCAGCTCAAATATATTTTACTCTCTTAAAGGAAAGTTTGATTGCATTATAAAATAAAGGATGAAAACCTAAAAATGGAGAATCAGACCGACTACATTGTTTTGGTGGGTTTACTTATTTCATGCCAATCATTAGTATTAGGAGCCATTTTAAATATCAGTGCACATGTCACTGGTAAATCCAGAATAAGGGTGCATAGAAATGACTGTGGAAAATTAGACTCTCCTTTTAACTTAATGTATTTATTTAATAAGTCTCTTCTGTGTAATGTAGTATGCTTCATCCAGGGGAGGATTTAAACGTTGCTGAGCTATGGCCAGAGGGATCTCTTAGAGCTAAGTCAGGTCTTGTCTTTCTTCTGCTCAAATATCCTGGTGGTTTTACCTCTCGTTAAAGGGTGAAAATCAAAGGTGAAGAAACTAAGGTTTATAGAAATTGACCTGGAGACAACAATAAAGTTGGAAATCAAAATGCTGAAATGACTCTCTCACATCAAGCATCTTTCCGGCACAGTCTAGCGCCTTCTCATACTTCAATCTCTCTTCCATTTCTCCTTCTCTTTTAGGTATAGCAGCCCGCCCATCCTTCTGTCTTAGGACCCCAGTAATTCTGTATTTCTGCTTGGATTGATTGATTGATTGATTGATTGATTTCTTCTCTTTCCTCTCCTCTTCTCTCTCTCTTGCTCTTTACTCTCCCCTCTTCTCCCCTCCCCTCACCACCCTCTCCTCCTCACCCCCCTACCCCCTTCCCATCCCTAAAATGTCAGTAATACCTTCCCAGGTACCCAGTGTAAAATAGCATTGCCCTCCCCAGGAGTTGCCTCTATTCTTTACCCAACTCTATTTTCCTACATAGCATTTATCAGCAGCTCACATAGTATTTGCTTGACTACATGTCTGTCCTCTGTATCTGTCCTCTGAAAGGGAAGCTCAATAATAAATTTGCCACTATATGCTTAGAACCTAGAGGAGGGCCAGGTGCATAATAGGTGCCAAGGAAAAAATTGCTGAATTAGTGAATGAAGTTACCCTCTCTTGCCTCCAAGACAAATAAATAATGAAGACGAAGCCTTGTTCCAAGAGAAGTGGAACCAGAGGGAAGGGTTGCGCATGGGCTCAGTATGAAACAAGACAAGCTTAAAGTTAGAAATTGAAATGCTGAATGTGTTCCCAAGTGTCAGTGGTGTGGCTTATATTAGATCCCTGCCTGAAAAATGGGGACAGGAGAGGAGGCCAGATGCATGAGGCATTTAAAATCCCTCCCCTATCCAGTGATTGATGGTAATGATGCTTCCAGCAGCTCCCACTGCTGTCTGAGGCAACCATAATTTCAAGCATGTTAGACATTTACACTGGGAAATCCGGAAGGGCCCGAATGGATTTATGCCAATCAGAAGGCATCCATTTTTAAGATATTACAACTAAAGCAGACTTTTGTATGCATCCTACTGAGACAAATCTTCCAAATAGAGTTTACAGAATACCAAAGGCTGTCTACATGGACAGGACAGAGATACATACAGCTCTCTGGTGCTTGTGCTCTCGGGATTAAAACGAACATTCAGAAATGCTACTAGCCCATCCAACCCTTAGTGTGAAGTCAGAAAGAGGCAGCCTTCCTCCCAGGAAGATGGAGTTCTGGACTCAGGTACTTACTTGGTCTGTTTTCCAGTAACCCTTATACAGAGGACAGCTGTGAGTATGGCCCTAGGTAGCAGGGATATTTCAGAAGAGAATGAATCTGTTGCAGGCCCTGGCAACTTCTATTTCCAGAGATATCCACACCTCTGAGATTCCAGCTGTTTTGAGTTCCCCAGACTGAATAAAGGACTCTTAACAGCGACAAAGGTCCTTCTTCCCCAGCTCCTCCTACAGTGCTTGGATAACCCATAGGTGGACTCAGTCAAATCACCTGGTGTTTGAAGTCATCCTATCCACTTTCCACTGCCCCCACCTGTCTCCAAGGCTTTTTATCTGCCAAGAAGTTTATGTGCCAACTGAGGCCACAGGAGCATCATGGTGAGGGTCACTGTGAAGACAACCAGACAAGCATAGATTTCAGCAGAGTTGGCTCCTGTCATTGAGCACGTCTTTTCATTTCCATCAGCCTCAGTTTCTTCACCTTCAAATAAGAGCTAGTCAGCCTTAAAGAAAAACGAAATCATGGCATTTGCAAGTAAATGGATGGAACTAGAGAACATCATGCTAAGTGAAATAAGTCAATCCCGAAAAACAGGCCAAATGTTTTCTCTGATAAGTGGATACTGATCCATAGTGGGAGTGGGGTAGGGAAGAATGAAGGAACTTTGGATTGTGCAGAGGGGAGTGAGCTGAGGGGTAGGGCTGTGGGATGGAAAGGACAGTGAAATGAGACAGACATTATTACCCTACCTACATGTATGATTACACTACTGGAGTGACTCAGCACCATGTACAGCCAGAGGAATGAGAAGTTGTGCTCCATTTGTGTACAATGTGCCAAAATGCATTCTACTGTCATGTACAACTAATTAGAAGAAAATAGATTTAAAAATTTTTAAAAATAGAAAAAAATGATTTTATAAAATAGAAGGGAAAAAATAAAATGGGAATTAGTAGGAATGCCTTTCTCTGAGGATTGTTTAAAGTTTAAGTTGCAGAATGTACCAATATAGTAACCAAAAGATAAATTATAGTTTGTGTAAAATTATTAATATTAGCACATTTGATTGTATTTCATACTCAGAGTCTAAATCATGTAAAAGTCCAAGTTCTTTGCTCTGAAAAACAGTAATTCCCACTAATAATATACTTATGTTACAAGTGTAACTTACATGAGACTCAAACTATAATTGACCTCATAACATTTTACATACACTTAAAATTTAATGCATGTTTTTTTCTGAGATATGTGTGTAAATATATATGTGTGCATATATATATTTA
Source organism: Marmota flaviventris (assembly GCF_047511675.1). NCBI lineage: Eukaryota > Metazoa > Chordata > Mammalia > Rodentia > Sciuridae > Marmota > Marmota flaviventris. Next base: position 137,581,686 of record NC_092501.1, on the reverse strand, counting down.
TATATGTACATATATTTATATATGTACACACACATATATATACATATATATAATCTTTTATTTAGAATTTGCTTGTTATCTCTTTTTTTAAAATTTCCACATCTTTTCCAAGCTCTTTTGTTTTAAGTATATCTTTAAATAATATACCCTAGCTTTTTGAAATCCAATCTCAAAATTCTCTATTTTTAATTGCAAATTTAAGCCATCTGCACTTGTTTGGTTTAAAAAGTGCAATTGGGATTTATTTCTACAACCTTATTTAGTATTTTCTACTTACCATACTTTTTTTCCCTGTTTTTCCTTCTTTCCTGCCTTCTATTGATTATTTTTATCTCATTCCTTTTTTTTTAAACTCTACTGGTTTGAAAGTTTTATTAAAGGTTATGTTTAAATTTTCAGATTGTGTGCTTGACCTAACAAAGTCGAAATTTGATCATTCACTTCTTTTTCAGAACACTTTTCCTCCCCTCTTAAATGCTATTTTTGTTCATATTTTGATTCATCTCACTACTTTGTCCCTCTGACAAATGTATAAATCATATTTTGTGCAGTCAGTGGTTATTTATATTGGCCAATCTTTATGAAGTTTCTGACTTACGATTGTTTCTTACCTCCCAATCATTCCTCTGGTGTTGACTTTCTTTCTTATGAAGTTCATTGTTTAGTTATTCACTTCAAGGCCTCATGGTGTTAAGACCAGCACCATCAGCCAGTCACTGGGGCACCAATTCATCAGCTTACAGCTCTGGTTTTCCAATCCACATTCCATCTTCACAACTGTGGAATTTCACTTCTCTTTCAAGCTCAATAAGCATTTATTTATTTTTATAAGTTAAATTAACTTTTATTTTTAGTTTTTTAAATTAATTTTTTATTTATATATGACAGCGGAATGCATTACAATTCTTATTGCACATATAGAGCACCATTTTTCATATCTCTGGTTGTATACAAAGTATGTTCACATCAACATCTTCATACATGACTTCATACATGTACTTTGGATAATAATGCTGATCACATTCCACCATCATTTCTAACCCCATGCCCCCTCCCTTCCTCTCCAATCCCTCTTCCCTATCTAGAGTTTGTCTATTCCTCCCATGCTCCCTCTCACTACCCCACTATGAATCATCCTCCCTACATCAGAGAAAACATTCAGCATTTGTTTTTTTTGGGATTGGCTAACTTTACTTAGCATTATCTTCTCTAACTCCATCCATTTACCTTCAAATGCCATGATTTTATTCTCTTTTATTGCTGAGTAATAATTATTCCATTGTGTATATATGCCACATTTTTTTAATCCATTCATCTATTGAAGGGCATCTAGGTTGGTTCCATAGTTTAGCTACTGAGAATTGTGCTGCTATAAACATTGATGTGGCAGTGTCCCTGTAATATGCTGTTTTTAAGTACTTTGGGTTTAGACCGAGGAGAGGGAGAGCTGGTCAAATGGTGGTTCCATTTCCAATTTTCCAAGAAATCTCCATACTGCTTTCCATATTGATAGCACCAATTTGCAGTCCCACCAGCAGTGTATGAGTGTACATTTTTCTCCACATCCTTGCCAACACTTATTGCTGTTTGTTTTCATAATAGTTGCTATTCTGATTGGAGTGAGATGAAATCTTAGAGTGGTTTTGATTTGCATTTCTTTAATTGCTAGTGATGATGGACATTTTTTCATATGTTTATTGATTGATTGTATATCATCTTCTGAGAAATGTCTGTTCAGGTCCTCGGCCCATTTATTGATTGGGTTGGTTGTGTGTGTGTGTGTGTGTGTGTGTGTGTGTTTAACTTTTTGAGTTCTTTATATACCTTAAAGATTACTGCTCTATCTGATGTGTGAAGGGTAAAGATTTACTCCCAAGCTGTAGGCTCTCTATGCACCTCACAGATTATTTCTTTTGTTGAGAAGAAACCTTTTAGTTTGAGTCTATCCCATTTGGAAAGATCTACCTTACTCTTGGATAGGCAGAATTAGTATTATCAAAATGACCATACTTCCAAAAGCACTATACAGATTTAATGCAATTCCGATCAATGACTGTACACCATGATGATTTTACTGTTATGTTCTTCTTAAAGTTCATAGCCAAAGCACACTTAAATCTTTGCTCCTTTTCCCAGGTATTGGGTGCACGGATATAATCCCAGTGATTTGTGAGGCTGAGCCAGGAGGATCACAAGTTCAAAGGCAGCCTCAGCAATTTAGCAAGGTCTTAAGCAACTTATTAAGACTCTGTCTCAAAATTTAAAAATAAAAATAAAAAGGTTTGGGGATATGGCTCAGTATTAAAGAGCCCCTGGATTCAATCCCCAATACCAAAACATAACCTCATCTGTAACTTTTTGCCCTAGGCACCTTCCAGCTGCTAAGGGTAGCATAGGGTACCTATCACAATTATCATCCCCAAGTGGTTACAAATAAGCCTTTTTATAATGATTTAGAATTCTAAACTTTAATTGGGATTTGTACATTATTTTATAGAATTTGTTTTTAAGACTTGGGCCAACATTGATCAATACATTTTGTTATCACCTTTGTTATTCTTCAAATGTTCTCAAAAAATATTGATAGTAGTGTGCAATTATATCTGAAATTATTTCAATACTCAAATAAATACTTTTCAATAACCCAAACTATTGAAATTATTCCAAAAGGCTAATTATGATTTTATTGTCTTTGCATTAAATACCCTTTATTGATGACTATTCCACCTTTTCTATTTGAATTTTGACTCTCTGGCAGAGAAAATGTAAACAAAATAAGAGTTAAATAATCCCACAAAGACATGACCTATGTTTGCATCCTCAGAGTAATATTTCTTGTTCTTTGTAGCAAATTTTTATTCAGTGCCGCCATGTTCTAGGAACCATTCCAGGGACCACAAATACTAGCAAAAAAAAAAAAAAAAAAAAATGGATACAATCTCCAGATTTCCTCTTGCCCATAGCATGTACAGGGCACAAATAATTTTGCCACTCTGAACTCTGTGGCAACTGTCCCTGGGGGCTCTAGCAAATTTTCCCAGCCTTTTCTCACCTGCTCCTGCCAATTCTGTCACCACTGCCAAACACATCTACAGATGTGCACAGCTCTCAAGGCACCTGATGAAGGTTCTGGGTCCAATCCCCATGCCTTTGCTGTGTGACTTCTACCTACAAAGGACCACCTCCATCCTCTGAGTCCCACCAGTAACTCAAAACCCCTGCTAATTTTATTTCTAGGTCACTATTATTTGTCCTAATACAAATGCAGGTGCTCTTTTCATGCTATATCAGTATACTTTGGATTATACCTCTTACAATCTGCTTTGGATGTGGTTAAGGAGTCAAATCTGGAATTAACAGACTCTTTCCCTTTTACATCTTTGAATTCTATATGGCACCAAAACACTACTATGCACAAAATAAGTTCTCAAATAATTTTTGATAATGTGAATGATTACTCCACTTTTTCTGTTGTATAAATTATTTATTCAACTATTTATTCATTTATTCAAAAAGTATTTAATTAGGTCCTACTAGATGCCAGTTATTTTCTCAAGAAATTGAGGACACATAGGTGAACTAAACGGGCAAAACCATCTTTTTTTTAAACCCGGTTTTAGAATTACTTAGGTTAGAGTTGATGAAGAATCACCTGTCTGCAAGGATTCATAAGACTCTGGGGCATATTACTAAAGGAAGTGTTAGAGTTTCTTACAGAGACTATTCCCTGCAGTTGACTTTCTGTCTAGAATTATCCAAATGAATTCTTCCCTAGAGGCAGGGGCTTGAAAGGTTTTATCTGAGACTGTTCCTTCAGTTCTTCAGATTTATGAATTAATATGCACGAGGACAAACAACCAAGTCTATTCTTCTGTCCCTTCCTTATTCATTCAAACAATGAAGCCAGAGAAAGACATCTACAAATATCATTAGTCATGGGAATTGTAGTAGGTTTAAGACTTCCATCAGCCCTTTACCCCTCATCTAAAGTAATCTATTTTTCCAGGAGCTGAAAGCATTTAACAACCTAGAAAGGTCAATTCTCCAAAAAGGATCGCCACAATATCTGGATTGCTAGCATTTTGTGAGAAGGGGAGATACAAAGTAATTCTATAAGGGGGGAAAATGCCTCAAATAGCAGAAAACTCAAATTAACTTTTTATCCCCTCCAGAATAGTACTGTGAGAATGTCAGGAAGCTTGACCAAAATATAAAATGTATGAAACAGTCCATGGGAAAGTCTGAAATCATAAATGACCACTCTTAAAACATGGGATGGGAAAAATCTACCTTAGGTTTTGTTTTGTTTTGTTTCCCCTAGTCCCTACAAAATAGAATTTTTAATGCTCATAGTTCATTTCCTTTAAAACATGATTTTAAAATCTCATAAAGATGGAGAGAGGCTGAATCACTAAGTTAAATGACTCAATATTAAAGATGCTCTTCATGCATCAGAGGCCAAGTGCCTATGCCCAGATGATCCTCCCGCATCCTCCCCACACCCCTTCCATTCCCCCACCTTTTCCCATCCTCATGCAGGGCCCTTGGAGAAGCCCCCAGAGAGAACCTTTCTTAAAATGACCAGGCCATTTGCAGAAATTACAGTCCCAGAGTTTCACCATTCATAATTCTTATATATTCTCAGAGGAGCTTTAATGTTATTTTTCCAATTGAATGACTTCAAATGGCCCTTATTTCAGCTTTGCTGAGGTCAGAGAAATTTGTTGCCTCTGACTACTGCTTTACTCAGATGCCTAAGTGAGAGTTTAAAGAAAACTGTCTTTCTGTACTTATTACTCAGAGAATCCCGGAAGTCAGTCTTGGCCAGGAAATGCAATTTACACAGGAGTATAAAAGCTTTGTTTCTGAGCAGCTGAAGGAAGAATAGCACAATTGGGAAGACTTGTCGCATTTCCAGGGTTTCGGGAAGACCAGATCTTCCCCCTGGCTGCTCAAGGATCTGTTTCTTGCACCAGTTAGGCTATTCGGATGCATTAACACCCCTCCATGCCCACCACAAGAACAGACCCATCATTGTCCTAGAAGATAATGCAAACTTTAACAGCCAGAAGGTTAAAGCTAACCCAGAACAGAATATTCCATGGAAGTTTTTACCTTTACCTGGGCCACTGGCAGTCAGCCCAGCCATGAAAGAAATGTTGCAGGGAACCCAGTCAAAAAGGATTATAGAAGGAATGAGCTATGGGGGAAGAGATTGTGTCTAAGGCCCCTGGCTGAATAAGAAACTAGGCCGGTGCTAAAAGGAGAGCAGCTGCCATCCCACAAAAGCCCTGAGGCCTTCATTTATTTTAATAGGATTTTAGCAAAGGCTTGCCCTGGTCTTAAGTTGGTTTATCACTTACGATAACCCATCCTTCATCATAAATTCAAACACATCCCTTCAGATTCATTGACATTTGGGGAGTGTGATCTTATACTCCCTTCATTCAACAAACCTTATTAAAGGCTTACAATGTGGCAGGCACTTGTCCACACTCTGAACTCCAGCCTTGAAACCAGAAAGACAAGGACTTGGCTTGCATGCACCTTTCCATTCTAGTGTGTGAGCTTGTGGGGGATAGGGAGAGACAGTAATTTCCCCTTACCCCAGTGGATGCCTGAAACCACATAGTGTCTAACCCTACATACACTACTTCTTTCCTACACATGCATATAGTACAGTGTGGACAGGCTGCATGAGGGATAGATAGTTCATGCACCAGGCCAGATGGAGTGGGAAGACATCAGATTCTGTCATGCTGCTCAGAACAGCATAGAGTTTGAAACTTATGAATTGTTTATTTCTAAAATTTTCCATTTAATATTTTCCAGCTACAATTCACCATGAGTAACTGAAACCATGAAAAGCGAATGGCAGATAAAGAGAATCTATGGTATAGAATAAGGAAAAATACTACTAAAGTAATTTTTTATACTTTTCAATTAAGAAAGCAACACACAGCTTCACCATGGAGGGACTAGAATAAGGATGAGGACTTACTCTGTTGTCATTTTGTTTTAATTTTTTTTTTCTTGGCTGAGCTATCAGAAATGGTCTTGTAAATGTAAAGATGACCTTTGAACTTGGATGTCAATGATAGACACCAGTCAGCAAACATATGGGAGGGGGACAAGGACTAAGTTGGAGGTTACAAGAAATAGGATAATTAAGATGGAACTAAAAATTGAATTTAAATTTGATTAAAATATACAATTATGAAAATATCATATACATAAAACATATAAGCATAAAATATCTTTTACCAAAAATTATGGGTTTTTTTCAGCAAAAATGAATTTTGTTCCATGGTCTACTTCTCTTAACCTCTTTTATTAAAGATGTCAGGAAAATGAAGTGAGACCGTCAGTAAATTAAAATCTCTAACACCTGAGGTTCTCTTGAGTGTGCCAGGTTGAGGATATGACAGCCAAAGGAAACAATACTTCAGCTAGATAGGAGAAACAAATTCAAGAGATCTATTGAGCAACATGTTAACTATACCTAATAACAACATGCTGTATATTTAAAAATTGTTGAGTAGGTTTTAAATGTTACCACCATACAAAAAAAATAAGCACACGAGGTGATGATGTTAATTAGCTTGATTGAGCCTTTCCATAATGTATATACAAACATCAAAGTTGTACACACATACATATGTATACACACATCAAGTTTTATACCACAGTATATACAATTTTGTAATATACTATGTGTACAATTGTATACAATATATTCAATTTTCATTTGTCAATATAAAGAATTAATTAATTTTTTTTAAAAAAGAACAAACTCCCAGAAGTCAGCAGATATTTTACTGAAGTATAAGCATAAACATGATCTTTGTCTTTCAGGAGTTCAATTTTTATTATTATTATTATTAAAAAACAAAAAGTTAGTAAAGGCAAGATATAATTACCACAAGAAAGGCTGCTAAAAAATTTCAGGATATAATGATTCATTCCAAAAGAAATAACAAAGGCATTTAAAACAAATATATTTAATATGGTACTATTCAAAGCCCATGGTGAATGACCTCTTGAGAATATATCCGTTTCTGGTAAGAATTACAAGGCCTGAAAATAATATTACTAAATTGTTTGCTTTTCAACTTAGCCAGCCAATTGCCTTAAAAGCACAATTTGATCCAGAATTGAGAGGCTGAATCGAATAATATCTAAAGTACATCTGATTCAAAACATATATTTTAAAAAATTCTATTTTGCATTTAAAGATTAGTTTAAAATATTTATGAAAAAAACTAAGCACAAAAAAATAAATTAATCTTTGTTATACAGATTGTGTTCATTAAATATATATATTTATTGAGGATCTGCTAAGAGTTAGTTATTAGGAAAAGATCAAAACAAGGATATAACCATGTCTTTCATCTGTTTCTTCTATGTTTGAGAAGACAAAATAACTACTGCACATGCAAAACTTGCAAGATAAACACCAAGTCAGTGACAAAAAAAAAAAAAAGGATATGCAGCAATGTTCCCTGTAGTTTTCTGAAATTGTGAGCTATAAAACACTAACTGTGATGTTTAGTTGAAGGCAGTTTACCCAGTTAATTCAACATCAATTTAATGAAATGCATGATATTTATTTTGCTACATGGTTAAAAAAAAGGCATAAATGCTAAGTAAACACATAAGTGACTGTTCTCTGTGTTACTTGTATATAACCAAACAAAACTTTAGCCCATTTTATCTTCTGTATTTCTGCATTATTTAACATCTATAACCAATGTTCACAATTCTCTCAGAGCTCAGCTATGCATGCTGGCACCCCAAACACCTCATGTGCTTTATTTTACAGCAGGGTGTGGGTGTTATTACCCAACATTTAAGGAGTGCTCTTCTTCCTGGCCATCTTTTTCCATTGTTACATTAACATGCAGTTTTCTTGGGAAGTCCCTCCACTTGGAGCCCCAACCTCAGCTCCTCTTAGACTCTTGCCCTGCTGGGGATGTGGACAGAAAGAAAGAGAGCTTGGTTTGTCTTCCCCTTGTTATAAACCCACTAATGACAGTCAGTTAGAGCCCCATGCTCATGACCTCATTTAACCTTCATTAGCTCCTAAAGGGCTATCTCAAAACACAATTGCATCAGGGTGAGGATTTCAACATGGATCTGGAGAAGACCCATTTAATCTTAGCAACCTCCAAGGCAAGCCTTGGGTAGCTTTTCATCAACTTCAGCCCCTTTTTCTTCACTGCCCAGCATCTCTCTCTCTCTGCTCTCCTTTCCATACCAGCCTGGCAAAATGTTCTGAGGGCCTGAAGCCCCTTGCTTGAAAGCTACAATTGTTCAAATTAACAAATGAGTAGGAACAGCTGAAATCCAATCCCTCCAGGTTTTACTAGTGGAGAAAAGAATCAAGCACAACATTGAATGTATTTAATGAGATAGATATCATAAAATCATGAAGGGTACAAAAACTCCAGTTTTTGAAGGTAATCTTCATGAACTTCACTCTGAAGTCAGCACCCTTTGTTTTCTATCCAGATGTGTATAAGCAGGCACCATGGTTTTGGGGCCTTGTACACTGTTAATTTAATCTTAGGTACACTTAGAGGTAAACCTCTTTAGGAAGAAATCCTCTTTGTTTGGAGGGTGGGGGGTTTTTAGCTTCATGTGTTGTGTTTTATTGTTGTTGTTTGTATTTTCACCCACACAAAGGTATCTGAATCTTCAATACTATGCAGGAAATACCTGATCCTCAGAGAAAGGGAGAGAGGGAGAGAAGAAGAAAAGGGCAGAGAGAGAGAACAGCATCTTCCAAGTATGCTCCACAGAGCTGTGGTCCTTGCACAAGAAATGTTTATACAATTATAAGTAAGACATATGGTGGCCTGCAATACATGTCTCCATTTTGGTCATTCACAACAATGTAAACAGAGCAAAGTCACTGAGAAATCATAACTTGAGACCTATAGAATTCTGGTTAACTCAATATCTTTTGACAGTAATCTTTTTTTTTCTCTATCACTATGATAAGTATTGTTGATGATCATCAATTTCTCTCTCTCCTCTTCCAAGAAGAGCACATTTCCCAGTCTAGTTACATGGTCAGGCAGGGTCATATGATTGGTTCTGGCCAATGGGACTGTTGGCAGAAGTGACCTGAGACAGTGGAGACGTAAGATCAAAGCAGCCTGGATCACTTGGAGGACAGGCACCCTGGAGAAACATGCTACCTCAGCAAATTTTGCTTAAATAAAAATTAAACTGTGTTAAGCCACTGAAACATAAACCTATAGTATACTGATTGAGTGCCACCTAGTAACATCATCATTACATCATTGAGAATCATTACTGAAAAGTCAATAGCAAGAGAGATTCTTGAGGTAGAATAATTGTTTGTTTGTTTGTTTTCTGGAAAAACCCAGATAGTGATTATTTTTAGCTTTATGTACCACACAGATTCTATTGCAATTAATCCATTCTGTCCTTGTAGGATGAAAACAACCAGAGACAATTTGTAAACAAATGGACATGACTGGGTTCTAATAAGACTTTAATTTAAAAAAAAAAAAAAAAAGAACCTGGGTCTAGGAGCAATTAGTCTACAGTTTACCCAACTAATACAAAAGATATGAGATTTAACACATACTTACTAGGAGAAGTAGATACAGCTTACCCTCTGTGTTTAAATAATAAAAACTAAAATGATTTACCAGAGATTCTGACACCTATTTTCAATTTTGCCTCAGTTAGAAATTCGAGTTGGATAATTCTGTATCAGTGTAGCCACAAAAAAAAAAAAAAAAAATTTCAGGGCCATCTGAGTCTTTTCTTCTATATTAGCTGTCTCATTCCTTTTCCATAGTTCAACCTGGATGTGCCTATTCCCCACTCAGGAGATATTTTTTATTTTTGTCTTTGACTTGGCAAAAAAAAATGGGATTATTAAAGCATGTTCATACATACACACAACCCTCAATAGAAGGTTTCATCCCCTTTTAATATGTTTTAGAAATGTTGGCTGCCTGCCTTCCTGTTAATTAATTTATCTAACACCACAGCTCTTTTCTCTATAACCCAAGTGCTCAGCCTGCAATTGGTGCCCTTAGCATCTGCCTGAATCAGTGTTCTGCTCTTCTCCTAGGTGAGGGGAATTGCAATGAGAATGGAAGATTTGTTTTCTATTTGGATTCTTCAGTGAAATCAGCTTCTTCCTTTGCATAAAACATGATTATCCCAAAGCCTTCTGGGAAAGATGTCTTTCATCTGGCAGCAGCCAAGGACCATTTTTGTTTGATCACTCGATGGCTGGTAGCTTGGGACCCACACTTGCATCCACTTTAGGGAAGTCATAGCTCTGAATGTGAGGGGCTGTTTGGGGCTGTGGTGATCAGAGAGACTTCATGGAATAGAGAAGCTCACCAATAGAGAGGAAGCGGGTGGGATCGCTGAATAAAAGAGACCAGTGTCCTGGGGTCAGGAATAGTGAGAATAGGAAAACAAGTCAGCTGGATGAACTTCAAGGTCTTTGGGTCAATTAAGGTTATGTTATAAAAAGCTATTGATTATCAGACTCAAATTTTTGGAAATCTGAAGCAAAAGGAGACAATCAAAGTCTGAACAAGAGTAAATGGGCAACCTAGAACTTGAGGAAGTTTAGTACAGTACTGGTGTGTAGGCTGGGTTGCAGGACGGAGAGGCCAGATGCTAAGAGATCAATTAGAATGATGTGTGGGCCATGAATGAAAATAAGATAGAATCCTTCGTATGTGTTTGTAGAAAATGTACACTGGCATGTATGTATGTAAACCTGTGAGTAAATCTTAAAACTGCAGAGGCAAACAATTAATACCTATCATAGTGGTTCTCTTTTAGTATTCCCATTTAAAGGTCTTTAATATTTACATTTCATTTCCTTTTCTCATAAAAATTTATTTGCTTATACTATATCCATTTACAAATATACCACAATAGAAAAAAAAAAAAAAATATATATATATATATATATATATATATATATATAGTCTAAACAATATTTTGAAGAAGAAAACAAGACACAATAGTGGTAATTTTTTAATATTTTTCTGTTCAGGAAAAATTTTGTCTCTATCTTCTTTATGACACTGTTTCCTTGAAATTGGGTCTGGGAATATGACTCTTGAAACAATGAAACATAGCAAGTAACCACTTTATGATTTCCTGGGCCCTTTCTTTGCCTCTGCCACTGATATGTTAATTTTAGATAGAAGACATTCTGACTATGTAAGTCAGAGAGAGAAGAGACACAGAGCTCTTATCACTTGACTGTGATGGTTACAACAGGCAAACTTTGTTTTTAATGAGCCACTTAAATATGGACATCATTTTTTTCTGCAGTATAGCCTAGCCTAGTTTTATTAATACAAGGGCTAGAGGACTCAGTAGAATAATACACTTTTCAGATTGATTTATTAAGAGAAGAAAATTCAGTCTGGAGACTATTACATGTCCTTTGCAAAAAAAAAAAAAAAAAAAAAAAAAAGTCAGATTCCATAAAAACAAACAAACAAAAAAGGACCAGAAAACCATTTTAAAAATATATTTAAGGATAACAGGATGAGAAAAACAGAAAGCATGTTTTAAAAAAAGAAAGAATTCTATAATGTTAAAATAATATATTAATGTTAAAATCCATTATGCAGAGATAAATACAAATGAGCACAATGAAAGGGAAGATAAATATGTGGAGATCAAGTAAGAAAAAATGAACAGAACTAATATTCAAAGACATAGCTAAAGAAAATGTTTTTGCATTGAACTAAAACAAAATATGTTGGCAAATTGGAAGAATTTGCAAATTGACGTCATATCAACTTGCCTGGTAACATTCTTAACAAAAGAACAAAAATAGCTTAAGATCTTGACTTGTTTCCAAATTATGCTTTGGGTAATAATGAGGAATCTTAAAGTCTACTGCTCAAAGAATTTCAAATCTTCTGGAAAGAGTAATTTTCAATCAACCCATATGTAATATATCTTCTTTCTTAATAATTAATCAACATAGTAGAAACAACTTCCTCCTCTAGAACTCTTATCTTTCAATTGATCTGAACAAGGCTTAACAACAAGTATAGCATCTGGTTTATGTGCCAGCAGAAACAGAATTCCTTCTCCCCCTGCCCTTTCCCATCCCAAATCCATTCCTAGCACATCCCTTTTTCTACTCAGTTACCTTCTTTGTTATAGGATTCTTAGTTTTGTAATTACTTCATTGTGTATTGTTTTTAATTGTGTGTCATTACCTACTCATTATAATCAACAGAATTATACAATTTCCAGGAAATAGGGGAACTCTTCTGGGTGCTCAGCTTTCTTCTTAGGTAGTCCATCATGGTACAACTTAATGCTGGGCCTCCTTCTACCTGTGACCATCAGTCTTTATCCCCCTTCCTTGCCTTGGTACAGTTCCTAAGCTTTCCTCGGACTCGTCAGCACCCATACTTCCCTACTTACACAATAAGAGAAAATAGGTACCTCTATTCTTTAGGAAAGTTTTGCTTAAAAGACAAAATAGACTCCCCCACACATGTCAACAGAAGCGTGAAAACAGTAATAAAACACGTGGCTGGACACAGATCCCTCATTATGAAATGCTAGATAATAACAGAGTCCCAACAGAAGAAACTGAGAGCAAAATACCATGAGCCAATTTGCATAGTCAAATTGTCCCATGTGCCAAAGAAAAGAAAGATAGTCGCTGTGGCCTGCCTTCTTAAGAAAACTTTTAAGGAAATTCATTTGACCAAAAAGTGAAAAAAAAAAATTAAGGACCTCTATATGGGTAATGTCATGTCAACTACAAACTAGTTAAACAGAGTGAAGCCCCAACAATTTTCATAAATATGATTACTGGCTATGACAATTCTCCCTGAATAAGATACAGGGTAGAAACTGTATATTTTGGTCCCCATCCCAGAATAAGGTAGCACATACCAGTGAGAGATTTTTATGGAGACAGAATGACAGGCTATAAATTTCTCCTTTTACACACAGGGACCCAAAGGATACTATTTCATTCTTGACTTTTCATAATCAGAAAAATGTAAGGATGGATTGTTAGATTGTATTCATTTCTTTGACTCATCAGTAACAAGATTTAAAACACTGACTTGTAGAATGACTTGAAACACAAAGAAGGAAGTGGTATAGAAAGAAATTTTATTCAAATCCCAATTTTTCTGACTTTGAAGTATTTCTCCATTTTATTCCCTGTGTTAGAACAAATTTCCTTCCTGAATCTTCTAGTTTTAGGTACATACTCACAAAATCAGCTTCAGTCTATGCTTTTATTCTTCATTTACCTAAGAAAAATCACATTCTGCTACCCAGCCCCGCCTCTGCCCTGGTTTCCCAGGTGACAATCTCATATTGTCTGCATTAAAACATTGTCCACCCATCTTTCTAAAAACAAGGCACATGGCACCCAGAAAAATTATCCATTTCTCCCAGGTACTTAATCCAGGGAAGTAAAAAGCAATATTCCAGGTGCTTCTACACCTGCTTCCTATTTTTCCCAAGTTGCTCTGATATCTAGCTCTTGATATAATGCCTCCTTAAAAAGAATCTTTTCAACAGCTAATGTTCCCACCCTGTCTCCTCACACTAATAAAAGCAAAAAACAGAATAATATTATCGGTGAAAAAACAGCAACTGAAAGAAACCCAAGGCTGCACTGGCAGTATTTCTGTTTGGATTGTGATATCTATTTGCCTAGACTGTTACTTCTCTCAGCCTAGTGCCTAGAGGTATGTGCTAATGTGCCAGGCTGTTTTAATATTTAGTGAGAAGCCACAGTCGACCGATAATTTTTAATGGCCTGTCCTCCATTGATTTCAACTCACACATTAAAGGGCCTAATAAAAATTTTAAAAGCATAGGTGAAGGGACATAAGGACAACAGAAAGTTAATAGCTTTGTCCACCTCCACAGAAAGGGAACAAGAGAATTGTTTCAACTTATATGCAAAATATGAATAATAATAAGACAATTGCTGATTATACCATCTCTCCGCAATGTTTTTTTCAAGATAGCTTGCACAATGGGTTTCTGTTTTGTTTTGTTTTGTACATCCAAACCACTTGTAGACCCAGCAAAGAAATTAAAAAGAAAACAAAATTCTTGACAATTAAAACACTACAATTGTTGACCTACACAACCCCTCACATTCCCCCACCTCAGACTGTCTCATCCCAAGAGTTCAAAGACACAAAATGCAAAGTAAGAAAAAAAAATGGAAACGTATTTTGTAGTTTCACAATCATGCACAAGAAGCTCCCAGAAGCCTGGGCCAGATGCTTTATGAAAGACTGGGATCCCTCTTTTCCCTCTTTGACTTGGAAACAAAGGAGGTAACTAAACCTGCTGATATGTATTTTCGAAGGAAAGAATTTATTCTGAAGTAGCCTTAAAACTTAGCATTGTGAGTACCATTAAATAGATAGGAAACAAGTACCATTAAAATATTTATTTTAGATTATGGATGTTTTGGCTTTCCAAAAAATAGAGATAAATTAAGTACTCCTTTAAGCTACAACTCTCCATAAATTGTGCTATTTAAGCCTGTGCAGTAATTCACCCTCTCTTTATATTCTCACATCTGTTTAGGTTAGAATGAAACCTAGAGGGTGATTTCTCTTGGGTAAAATACCAGGAGACTTAGGAAAACCAAACAATTATGGGCATTTAAACCAGGAGTATAAGGGAAAGGGGCAATATTCAAAGACAGATCTGTACCCTTGGTAACACTACCAAGGTGCAGATCCCTATTTGTGCTGAAAGATGTTTTTAGGGAAATCAAAAATGGTGCAGTGAAAGGATATTTTTTTTACAACACTGAAGCAGAATTTAATAAGCTTCTATTAAAATCAATATGTTCAGAAGACGTGTACCTTCTTACTCACCAGCAAGATGTTTCTTTATCCCCTACAGGTCAAGCATAGTGCTGAGAAGCATCAGGGGGGAAAAGGCATAATTTCTTTCTCAAAGATAATTTCAATTTGTCAGTAAAAGCAAAACACACTCCGGTAGAGAAAGCAAAGTGATATTCCAGTGGGGCTCTGTGCTGGGATCTGAGGATTAGGCAGAGAGAAGGCCTAGAACCCTCACACCTAGAGTTTATTTGAAATATACTAGGGAGTCACAATGGGAATATCTATTGCATGTTCAAGGCAGCTAAGGCCTCAATGATGCTGTGGTAGGGTCAGTAAACCTTGACAAACTTTAAAGACTGAAACCCTAGATGGCAAGAAGGTCATGAGACACAAGGCCACACTCCACAAGGCATTGTTAGGAATCACGGTTTAAAAATCCTGATTAGTCCTTAGTAAAAGAATTCAAATTCCAAATTAATATGTCCATGAGGAGCCACTTACTTGAGTTTGAGTAGAATAGCAATGCAAATGCTTAATCTGGAGGACATTATGTAAAGTGAAATAAGCCAGGCACATGAGGACAAATACTCCATGATCTCACTTATATACTCTATTGGGGTTCTCTAGAGGAAAAGAATCAACAGGAAATATAATTAGAAAAGGGGGAATTATTAGGTGGGTTTATGTGACCAGAAGCTGGATAGTCAATGATAGCCATCTGCAGGCTAGAGAGCTGGAAGCACCAGTAGCTGTGCAGCCCAAGAGTCTGAAGCCCCAGAACAAGAGGGATCAAGGGTGCTACCCTAGTTTGAGACTGAAGGCTTCTGGAGAATCACTGTCAGGGTTCACTTTGAAAGAGCAAAGAAGTGAGAGTCCAATATCCTCAGACAATCGGCAGTAATCCAGAGCCCGTTCAAGAAGTATTGAGCTTGAATCTGCTGCTGCTTCCTTGTTCTTCCAACTTTTATTTCATCCAAGTCGTCATCCTATTAGATGGTGCTGCCCACACTTAGGGAGGGTCTCCATTTCAGTTGGCTATCCACATGCCAATCAGTCCTAGACATACCCTCATTGACACACCCAGAAGCCTCTTAATCCTTGGCATCTCTTAATCAAGTTGAAAATTCAAATTAACCATTACATATATGAAATCTAAAATCATCGATTTCATAGAAGCAAAAAGTAGAAATGTGGTTGGTAGGATCTGGGGATAAGGAGAATTGGGGACTATCTAATCAATGGACATTAAGTTTTAGTCCCTGAATTGGTCAATCACCATTTTGAGTGTTCTCAGTTCTGGAGAATTGCTGTAAAACAAATAATAGTACTGCATTGTACTGTTAGGACAATAGATCTCATATTAACACTTCTTACCAAACTAAAATTAATTTTTTTAAAGGAAAAGTATTTGGAAGGAAGTCCAAGAGGGCCTATTTGACCAAAACCAGCATAGAGAAGTTAAGAGAGTGCTCAGTTTCACTTTAAAGGTTGAAAGCTATTGGCTTCATAAGAAAAAAAAAATGGTACTAGTAAAAAAAATTGATAACACTTTTTATGCAACATGATTGTCAAGATATCTCAATGTGACAAACACAATACAGGAGAGATTTCTATCAATTTACTTTTATGGGATGTTCTCAACAGATGATAATGTTATCATAGATGTGTTGTATTGACAAAATGCACCTTAGAGACTATGACTTTGCAATCTTCACTGAACCACACGCAGAGGTGTAGGTGGTGTTGGGGTCAAGCCTGTAAGTTTTGTTGCTCAGGAGTGTTCTGAGATCTTCTCACAACTCCAGAAAATCCAGATAAGAAAAAAAAATGTCAAGTTCTTGTATGGATTAAGGTAGGTTAGTGTCTTAGTCTGTTTTTCTGTTGCTTTAAGAAGACATCATTAGTTTAATATGCACCCAGAGGTATGTTGCTTAAGAAGGTAGGGGAAAACTATTTTCTTATCAACATTCACTTTTACCTTGAGGAGATCAAGGAAAATCCCATTCAACTGGCTTCAAGTCTAGGGTTTTCAAATATATTTCATTTGAGCTCCTTCTGGATTCTACCTTTTGGCAGAAGCAAGAAATGAGTTCTGAGTATGGTTATCCCTAAAGTTATAAGAGATAAGTGTTTATCCAGTTGGGTGTGAGGGAAAAAGGAGAGAAAACAAGGCAGTTTCTGATTTTGCTAGAACTATTTGAAATATTTGCTACGTGATTTCTCTGCAGGAAAAATTCTCTAAGGATCAGCAAATGGCTGATAAGAAATAAATGTTGTTTCTTATTAAATTGTATCCCTTCCCTAAATCCTTGAGGATTTTTTCTTCTTTTCTTGGTTTTTGTTTGTTTGTTTGTTTGTTTGGTATTGGGGATTGAACTCAGGGGTGCTTTACCACTAAGCCATATCCCCAGCCCTTTTTATTTTGAGACAGGGTCTTACTAAATTTGTCGAGGCTGGCCTTGAACTTGTGATCCTCCTGAATACAGATGTGCACCACTGTACCAGACTTTTGTGTGTATGTGTGTGTGTGTGTGTGTGTGTGTGTGACACACAAATGAAAATGTCACATCTTCAACTCTTGGATTGGCTTGATGTAAAGTAATGTTAAAGTAGAGACTGATGATAAAATACATTAAGATAGTATCTTGTACCATTCATCTATCCCTTGCAAGGAAAAATTAAAAAAGAAATTCAAATTAAACTGAAGGAATTGATGATCAGTGACAGTCTCTACAGAACTCTGTGGAAATCAATTAAAACAAAAGCTGAAAACTACCTAGGGCCATAATCCATAACATGATGAGACTAGGAAAAAATTGCAAGTTTGAAGCTATATCCTAAACCTGTTACTTAGATAAAATGCAGAGGCCTCTCATATCCCACAGCACCAATCTGGAGAACTATTAGTGTTTGGGGAAGCGAGAACTAGAGAATAATTGTTGCTGTTTGTTTATTCTTGACAGTTTTAAAGGACAATTTCTCTTGGGGGATAATTTTTGTTTTCTACTTAGAAATTTGTTCTAAATCCAAGACCATTCCAGGAAAAGTTTTTGGCTCTACCTTAAGCTTTGGCAATGGACTTTGCACAAACTTGTAAAATCTGTTTCCTTAATTGCTTCAATAGATTATCATTCCTCAAATTCAGAGGTTTAGAAATCCCACTGGATATGAAAAACATTCTGTAAAGGAAAAAAAAATCTCATATAGACTGGATGCCAATGAAGATAAGATGATGTCTACAGGGTCCCTGAATTGGTCAATCACCATTTTGAGTGTTCTCTGTTTATTGTTGATGTGAGTTTTAATAAAATGTTTAAAGGATCCAAATGCTTTTTTGAGTTATAGCCCAGTCAAGTTAGGTGTTTAAGATCTGGTTAAGCCCTGGTTGCCAGATTTTCTCAGTGCATTATCCATGAAGCACATGAACTGCTAAGAAAACCCTAATCCTTATTAAAAATTTAAAACTTGGAAAAATAATTTGTTTTGTGCCCAAGAACACTGTTGCCTGTTTGTTTACTTGTAGTATTAAAGGTTTGATAATCTCTAACTTGAAAATTCAAATATAAATACATTTGACACCAACCTTTTGTTTTATTTCAATCTTTGAACTTTGGTGGCTCATTAAGTATATTTTAGGGAAAACAACCGAGAAAGATCAGATACCTGAAATACACTGGTGTAAAATTAAGGTAGAATTATTGTACCCCATTAAAATTTGTAATCTCTTGTTAATGAAGTTTAAAAAGACAGCATATTTATTGCAGCAGAGCTCAGGGAAAGGAAGTAGTAATTATAAGAATATATGCACCAAATCATTATTCCACCTCATTCCTTATGCATTTAAACTGTCTCTCTCTACTACAGAAGTCTTTTGTAATAAAAGTGGAAGATTTTGATTGCCTACTTAATGTAAATTTAGATGCGGTCCACAGCTAGTTTTAAGAGAAGAAAAATCTTCAATTTTATTACCATATCCCCCAGATTAATTAATAGCAGAAGAGTTAAAATTCCAAATACATGTTAGTCTTGTTAACACATAATTGATTCTAACTCCTCAAAGACATTTATTCCTTATTATGCCAGGCATCTAGGTTGTAAAACAAGGTAATGTTAGTGTGGAATACAGCACAGCAAAAAGACTGGGTACAGGCCTCATTCACTTTATTCCTTTTAAGTCAGTTTTAATCATACCAAAAGCAAGCATTTGAGTGTCTATTATCTACAAAGCACTTTATAAGCACAATTTTCTTTAACCCTCACAACTATCCTATGTGGTATTGTGTTAATCAGTTTTCTGAAACACCAGAGAGAGTAAAGCCCAAGTTAGACACTTCTGAGATACAATGGTGGGATGGGCAAAGAATGTCCATACACTCCATTTCCAAAAGGGAGGAAGAAAAAAATAGTGAGGGGTCATAACAATGTAAGACCAAAACCCAGCAGGGCAAACAGCACACCCTACAATTCCATGGCAGGCATCAGTGTAGGCACTGTAATGGGATGTGGGTTCCCGAGAACTCGGTTAGCTTCACCCCATAGTAGTGCAGGTTGCATATCACACAACTGCTCATTTGGGCAGGTTCCACACACTGCCTGAAGCTTCCTGTGGAAGGCATTTCAAATTCCTGGAACCTCTAACTTTTGGGGGTCTCCACTGACATTTTAGATTCACTCATAAAGCTCCATGCATCACTCTATTTGTAGCTGCTTTCAAGGACTACAACCCTGCCATATACTGCCTGACCTACCAGGCTCTCCTCTGAAATCTCTGGGGAAGCCTCCACAACTGCACAACACTTACATTATGCACACCTACAAAATCAGCATCATGTGGATGACACCAAGGTCTGCAGGTGGCCTGAGCTATACTAGAGACTTCTGGAGCTGTGGTGCCTTGCCAGGTTAGGTAGTCCTGAGTGAGCAGGGCATCCCAGGACTCTTTTCTCAAAACACTTTGCTCTAAAAAGTCCTTAAAACAAATGTGTATTTCTACATCTCTGGACCTGCTATGGATGTGATGGTTTGAGTTTCTGAGTTGCTCTTGGGGAATCTTTCGTATTGTCTAGGTACAAAGCACTTGTCTTCTTCTTAAGGATGCTCATCTGTTTGATGCTCTCCATGGCTGCACAGTTACATGAACTTCTTTCTGGCCAAACTGCATGTTTTGCAAATATTTTAATTCAATTTCTCTTTGCTCCTGATGCTCACAGTACATTGGCTAAAAGTAGCAGTAATACCCATGCTAAAGACTTAATATTGTGCTGCCTGAAATTTCCACAAGTAGATAAACTAGTCCATCCCTTTTAAGCTTAGTCTTCCACAAAGTCTCAGGGCAAGGACAAAATGCATTCAATTTCTTTGCCGCAGCATAACATAGATAGCCACTAGTCCAATTTCAATAGAATCCTCATTTCCATCTGAAAGCTTAGGAATATAACCTTTATTGTCCACATTCCTATCAGCATGATGGTCTTTTGAGCCCTCAAAATAGTTGAGAATTATAGATTTTTTAGGCTTTCCCTAGGCCACTCCTCCAAACTTTTCCACACTTTTGTAAATCAGTTCCAAAGGACTCTCTACATTGTCTCAGGTAGAGAAATGACCTCACTTCTTAGTAGTCAGCTTTGTGTTACTGGAGCAAATATCTGAGATAACTCATAAGAGAAAAAATTTACTTTGGCCCATGATTTCAGAGATTCCAGTCATAACTGATGGACTCTGTTGATTTGGGCCAATGGCAAGGCAGCATGTCATAGCAGGAAGAACACAGGAAAGCAAAGCTATTCAAGTCATGGCTGAAAGTGAAAGAAGAGAGAAAGAGGAAGGGGCAAGGGTTCCACTGTTCCCTTCAAGGGCACACTCCCAATGACTGGAAGACTTCCCACCACTTCCCAAGAGTGCCAACCTGCAGACCATTCCTTGAACAACACATTTGTTTTGGAGGACATTCCAGATCCAACTGTAACAGGTAAGAAATAATAGTTTTCTCATTCCACGAATAAAATTTCGTGACCCAAGATGCTAAGTAATTTGTTCAAGGCAATTCCACTGGTAAATGCTATCACCTGGATTTGAATTCATATTCAGTTGATACTTGAGTCTGTGTTTTATCACTGAATAAAATAGCAAGTTTTAAAACATCTGATAAATTTCATGTACAAAGTCAGAAAACTTTTCAAATCAGACGAGTTTTTTCATGACTTCCTATAAATGATGAATCTGCTGGCAAAACCAGGCAAAAGCTTATCAGCTGCTCCACTTTTAACAGGATGAGACTCTCAAAACATGTCTATGTATTTGAAGTTCTGTATTAATTCTTTATCAAGCCTATAGCAATTTTAAATCTATATATGAAGAAAATCCTCTCTCTCCCCTTCTGGCTGGCTGGTCAAGTCCAAGTACCCTCCCCTAAGTGATATCCCTACCAGAGAAAGCACAAAGATATTTCAAATTCTGTTTCTGTGAGAGATTCCTTAGGTTTTCAGACAAATAAATCATTTGAGCCTCTATGCTACCTTAGCATGTAGTGCCACAGACCACTCTAAATGATGTGCAGTTGAATCATCTTCTACACTATGCCATACGCCATGACTGTCTCTTAGTTTATAATAAATCTATTGATGAACATGAGAAAGCTATATCTTAATTAATCTTGCATTTTTTCTAAAACATGCTGCAACAACTGATTGTTATTGTAATTTTTAAAAATATTTTTTAGTTGTCAAAGGACCTTTATTTAATTTATTTGTATGCGGTGCTGAGAATTGAACCCAGTGCCTCACACATGCTAGGCAAGCGCTCTACCACTGAGCCACAACCCCAACCCGTTATTGTAATTTTCTCCTCATACATCTGCCCAAATTATTCTTAGATACATATTATCTTGCCCCTCTTCCCCCACACAATTCTTAGATTTATAAATGGAAAATACAAAGAACAACCCCAAAGGAACTTATCACACACACACACACAAAAAGTCTCTACTTGAGGAAAAACATTCTAAAAACAAAGAATACATAATGCTGTATAAGATTATGTTTCGGGTTCTTCTATACTATAAACATTTCAGAGAACTCTAATGATTGAGAAAATGAAAAATTAATATTTAGTCTTTCAGAAACTAATTTTGTGAATAATTTCACTATAATGGCCTAAGACCATAGTTATGAATGAGGACCCATTTTGGAAATTAATAGTTTGGTTGCTGAAACAAAAAACTGATTAGTTCTACATCATCAATTAAAATATTATATGGTACCACTATCCTACTTCCATCCAGAATAAATAATGAGTACTTGGAAACTGCAAATTATATAAATCCTGAAAAACCTCAAATAAAAAGGAAATTAAAGACTATTTAGAAAAAGCAAACTCACTGTTTTCCCTTAAGGGAAAACATAAAGGTTTTTTAGAAAATTAAAGATTTGTATGTGCTGCTTTCCAAAAATTCCCATGAATCATTCAGTCTTATTGAAATGTACAATTACTACTTATAGAAAGCATTCTATACACAAACAGGCAGTGGGTTTTTTTTTTTATTTCTGTGACATCAATGTAAGCAGAGGTTTAAACTTTGTTATATTAAAAAGTAACTTTTTGTTATATTAAAAAATAAGCCAGTTTTATTTTTCTGACTGGAGCTGTGAAACCAAGAAGTGGATGCACTCAAGGCTAGATATTCTGTAGTACAATATAGACAGAAAGTTCCAGAAACTTGGATCTCATCTGACAATGTTCTCAGGTGACCCGGGGATGGAAAGCAGCTATTGATGCCTAAAAATTTTCTAATATTGGAGAAATCCCAAGCTGAGAAGAGCATTCAACTATCACAGGTGCTACCAGCAAAGCACTTCAGAAGAGTTCACTTTCCCATCAGTAATGATGTCTGAACACCAGCAGGATTGGTGTGCTCATGAGTGAACATGTGCATAGTAGAAGTGCAAGTGCTTAATTATTGTCCATAGTTAAGGGGAAAAAAGAAGAATATGTAAGTTAGTTCATTAATATAATGTTCCTGTAAGTCTATAGCTGAGGTAGAAGAACAATAGATGGGAGGCAGGACTGAGTGCTTTCCTGTGATCTCCATTCTCTCTTTGGGAATGCACAAAATTACATTTCTTATCTATTCAAATAGAAATTGTATTTAACATCAGAAGAAATCCTATCTGTGGTAAGCATACCCATGACCTCTATAGACCTCTATATTCCAATCCCTGGAAGCTATAAAGGTGTTACCGTACATGCTGGAAGGGACATTGTCAATGTGGTTAAATTAAAGATGTGGAAATGGAAATTATCCTGAATTACTTCATGAGCTCCATGTAATCACAAGAGTAGTTGAAGGGATAATTTTAGAGAAGAAGATGTGGAAATGGTTGTATATATTAGAGGGATGTAGTCATGAACCAAGAAATATGGACTGCCTCTTAAAACTGCAGTAGGCAAGAAATGAATAATACTCCAGAGCCTTCAGAAGGAACACAGCTATAAGGATGTCTCCCTTTTACCCTCCATAAAACCCATTTCAGAATTCTGACTCCCAGAACTGTTAATAAATGTTTTAAGCCACTAAGTTTGTGAGAATTTGTTACAGCAGCCATGGGAAACTAATATTGTCTTTGTTGACTTTGTTTCCATTGCTCTTTTTAATCTAAATGCACATTTTTCTCCTACAAATGATCTTTGTGAATGCCCTATGTTGTACCGTAAAGATACAAAACATTTGTAAGTTAGTGTCAAAATGTACTCTTACACATCAAGGGATTTCTTTCAACTAAAGTAATTAAAGTCCTAGAAGTGCTGAATGCTAAATCCTAGGTTTTTGCAATCCATCATCCATCCCACTTCAACCCTCATCCTCCCCCAACACACCACGACAAAAGAACTTGGGCATTATAACAAATGCAACGTGGGCCATTGGAATTTTTTGCTATAATAACTCTGGAGAGGATTGGGGGTGAACGAGGTAATATGGAACCTCTGACAGAGAAAACAACAGATACCCAAAGATTTCCAACAGTCTTACAAAGACAACCAGAAAGAACGCACAAAATTCTTCTGTCTTAGCAGCATGAAACACAATGATAATGAAATAGAAAACTAAATTAAGAAGTTCAGCATGTCCTTTAGGGGACTGCATAAAAAAATAGTATGCCAATGTAATCCACAGCTCAGTGAGCTTCATTCCAATGAAAAAATCAAATTGGCTACTCTTTCTTAATTTGGAACACTACTGTAACTTGGTAGACCAGTTGCCTGCTCTACATGGTTGGGTCCATTCAAGCCTTAAAGGATTTTATCCAAGTGTTTTTACTAACCCTGACAGATGCAGGTGGATTGGGGAGCCTTGAGGATACCAGCAGTTTAGATAACAATTACTGTTTTTGTCTTCATTTTGGATTTAGCTATTAACCTGCCAATTCATTAGCTGATCAGGAGCCATGACAACAAAGTGTCTGCCAAAGAACCAATGCTAATGCTTCTTCGTCATGCATTCTCTCAGGAAAACTTAGGAAGTATTCTTAGCATGATGGTTACTGGTGATAGTCTCCATAGAGAAAGGGGACACAAAATTGAAAGGCTAAGTCAAATTCAGGTACTATGAATTTCTAAATCTAGGAAATGAGATGGGATCCTACTAAAAGCCAAATGGGTAGTTTCTGAAAAGTCAATAATAGCTCCTGTGTCTCAGGAGCTATAAAAACAAAGGGCAAAAATATTGCTAAATTGACTGTGTGAGATCCAGTTCTACTCAGATCCAGCTGAGTAGTTTATAGCTAACTGTATTCTGTGAGGTAGCAAACATCATATTTGGGCAACTAAAAACTGTTATAGTTCTTTTATATGCAGGGTGGATCCCTGTTCATCACTGGGGATGAGACATGATGAGGACATAGCTCTTGCAGATATGATTTGAATCTTGCCTCCATTTCTGAGTAACTAGGTAACTTTGAGAAATTTCTAATATCTCTTTCAAATCTATAAATTAAGGATATTAATCTCTACCATCTAATTAGGGTTGGCAGTAGTGATAGTTTCCAGTGAGTAGTTTAGAATCAAATGAGGAAATAAACAGGGTCACATTTGCCCCTAAATGTTGTGAGAGAAAGGTCTTAATGTAGATGCACAGGAGACCTAGCTGGGTGGTGTCTTGATCAGATCCTTACAGAACATCACATGCATTCAGCTAAAAGCACAGGTGGGCCTTCCATCATTATCTTTCTTGTTTGAGAGTGAATTGGAATTGTTAAAATAATACACACTCCTTCATTTATTCACTTATTTATTCATTCAGCCACTATTTGCACAGGAGAAGGTGCAAGACTTGATCTGGCTGAAGACTGCTGAAATACTGATTCCAAGGCAGGGATTCAGCTGCCACTTAATTTTCAGGGATTGATTCCAATTAAATTGATTAGCATGGATTCCTTTCTCATTTCTGTACCTAAATCTGCTAATATAAATTCAATGTCAATCAGAACTGTACTTCAAACAATGAAGTTGGACCAACTTAGAGAAACTAAGAAATAATTTTTGTATTTATAGTAAAATTATAATCTATTTAAGAAAGTTAAATTACACTGGGATTCCCTCTTTGCATGCTTTTCAATGACCGTTTTATTAAATGGCATAATTCAATCTCTAGTAGAATGTCTCTAAATATCAAATGAGAAATTTACTGGAAGATTATCAGTTTATATTATATTAATGAAACGTTATTCCTTACCAAATTGCCTGGGTCTTTTGTATAATTTGGATAACAGTCAAGGCATATAGCTTATTGTAATACAGAGATTTTTTTCATGGTTTTTACAGACTCCTAAATCCTTATATTCATGTAACAATTGTATTGAGGGTCAGCTTCTTCTTTCTGCCTAAATCTGCTTTTCTCATTTTCTCATGGTATATCTCCCAAGAGTAACATTCTGCAAGCAACTTTACATCTCAAAGTCTCTTTCCAAGGAGCCCAACTTAACATGGAATTGTCAATCAAAATGTTCCTCCTGGGAAGTTTATACAAATTTTAATCATTCTGTACTTGCTCAGAATCTACTGGAATTCTTTTTGATGGACTGATTTTAGAACCAGAAGCATATAGTGGGGGAGAGCTATCCCAAGTGCCAAATCTTTCTCATTGGGGCTATATTTGTACTTCCTTTGGAAAAGCCAAAAGTCATTCTAAGCTGAATTTGAAGAATAAAGACTATGATTAAGCCTATGTTTACTATTTAGGATATAAAAGTAGATGCAGATCACATGTTTTGGAAATAATTTCCCTAAATTATCGTCAAACTTGTTTGAAAGGAATACCTGAAAAAAGTTTTTAAAATGTCTTGAGCAAAAGCAGCATTAGTGAGATAAATGTTGTAGTTTCCTAAGAGAATTACTTAGAATGACAAATCTCATGTCCACTTATAATTCCCACCATTCTTGTTAAAATACCAGTCTCATCATTTTATAGCTATGCTGAAAGTTGCAACTACAAAACACTCATTAGACTCTATTATTCCTCTTATTATTTTACTTTCAGACCTCCAGAGCTCCATAGAAAATGGGACTTCAGGACCTTAGTTGGAGATACTGAAGAACTTAGGAGGCTTAAGCAGCATTTGGTATTTTTTTTCCAAAACAAAAATGGAGCATAATTAAGAGCCAATGGCAGGAATTGTGTCTTATTCATTGCTAGGTCCTTGCCCAGTGCCCAGTGCATAACAAACCATTGTAGAAATAACAAAATTATTCAATTACTGAGAAATGACAGACACAGGCAGAATTTGGGGGTCAAAGTAGGCTCAAGAAAATCAGGAAGTATGAATAAGTTATTATAAGTATAATAATTATATTATTTTTACATTTGTATAACTTAATTCATGTACTCACTTGGTTACCATTTGAATTTTTTCCCAACTTCTATTCTCTTTAGTGATTAGTATGACCCTGTAAATTGAAATGTCCTGCATGCTTATTTGCTATCATGCCAGGGGCTGACTCCTCAGCAATCCTTGGTATAGTAGCCCCCACCTATCCACAATTTCAGTTGCCTCAACCAACCATGGTCCCAAAACAGTAAAGGGAAAATTCCAGAAATAACCAAATCCAAAGTTCTGAATATTTTTCTTTACAGTACATTGTTAAAATTATTTTATTGTTAGTTATTGTCATTAATCTCTTACGGCACCCAATTTATAAGTTAAAATTTATCATAGGTATGTGTATAGGGAAAAACAACATATATAGGGTTCAGTACTGTCTATGGCTTCAGGTATCCACTGAGGGGTCTGGGAATGTAACCCATACAGATAGGGGGACTGCTATAGGAGAAGAATCCCCAAAATAAATTGGGTTAAGGTTATTGTGAAGAGCAGAGAAAGCCGGCTGAGGAATTCTCAGAGCAGGGGACACATAAGGAGCCACTCCTGGTTGTAAACAGGCCTCACTCAGGATTCTCAAAATAGGAGAGTTTAATGGCTCACCAGAAATGAATCACAGAGGCAGGAAGAAGTGACATATGACTAAGTGTCAAAAAAGATAATGTTGACAGTTTGTGTCATGTGAACTAGGAAGGGCAAGATCAGTATATACTGGGATAAATCTTTATGAGAGGGGAATAAAGAGCTGTTGTTTGAAAGGAAGATCTTCAAGGATTGTGCTGGAGTGTAATCCATGAATAAGAGCAGGAGGGCTGTGAAGCAGGGAGGGCCCTGACTTCAATGGCAACCACAAGACAGTCACCTACCAGGTACAGGTGATTAACACAAGGGGCCAGGGGCTTTGCTAGGCCAAGCACTGGGAAGACTCTCGATGTGCATAAATGAAAGTTTCCTCCAGAGCTTCCTAGTGGATCTGTAGAGAGGAAACCAACACATGCAAAGCAATTAACTCTAGATGTCATCAATTCTCTGGAAACAGAAATTCAGAGAAGAGATAAACCTCAATCTCAGAAGGACTAATGGATGAAAGACCTCAAGCTAAGCCTCAAAGGATGGTTAGGATTTTGATAGGAAAAGAAGGAAGAGCACCTGGGGCATCAAAATTAAGCATAATTTATACTTTGCAAGGCTGAAAGGACATGATGGAATTATCAGAAATTATGATCAAATGCATTGAATATGGGGGCCAAAGTACAGAGGGCTTCAGAAACACAAGAGGACATGAACTGATGTGTAGATGCTGGGGAATCACTTCATGGATGGGCTGGAGCTGGGAGAAACTAAAGAGAGAATCACTTCCTGACAGTATACTCTATTTATATCCAGTCCAGAATAGAGGAAGAATGAGCTAAGGAGCAGAAATGAGAACTGAGAGTAGGAGATAGTAACTGGGTTTTTGGAAGAGGCATGTAGTCTGAAAAATGTGTAAGTTTGGTTTAAAAATACAATGACTGTAGCAAGGGCACATTCCCTTGGGTGGGAAGATCCTATGTGTCTATTTCAATCTCCAGGGCTCAGTGGCCTCACAGTCTTGAGGAGATCAGAGCCTTCTGCACCTTTGCTGCTACAACTCAACTAGTCTCTTTATCATTCAGACTCATGGACCTCCAGCTTCAGGTTTGTACACAGAGTTGGAGGCCACTTGGCCAGACAAGCTCTCCCTCAGATGAGATACAGTTTTGAAGATGCGTATGTATTATTATCCAACTCTGGATAATTAAAATATTTAAAATATAATAATTATAGTCATAGTATAAACAATATAATCCAATTTTGCCCAATCACATATGACAGACAATCAGGAAATACTACCAATTACTATGTGCATTCCAGCACATCCACTGTGTTCTAAGTATTAGCCTAGACTTGTTAACCTTATCTCACTTACTTAATTTAAAAAATAACCCAAAATCATAGATATCTTTAACCCAGTTTTACAGAAAAGACAGCAAAACTAAAACCTCATAAAGTGTTAAATTCTAAACTCACAAAGCTAGTAAAGTAGAATGAAAATGCTAATCCAGCTCTTTTTTAATCCAAAACCTACATTCTTCTGCTAAATTGTACCAACAGGTATAATTGATCAAAACACAATAGGAATGAGTGCATAAAGAGTTACTTTAAAAAAATAGTCTGAAGCCAGGCGCAGTGGCAATACCTATAATTCCAGTGGCTCGGGAGGCTGAGACAGGATGATTGTGAGTTCAAAGCCAGCCTCAGCAACAGCAAGGTGCTAAAAAAGTTTGAAAACACAGAAAAGAGTGTAGAAATTAATCAGTCAAAGTCTACCATCCCATTCTCGAGATCTATAATGTTTTTAAATGGCTGCTATCTAGTATTAAGCATTTATATTCACATCTAATTTTTTAAAATGTCAAACATCTGTACAATTCAACATTAACTATTTTTATGACACTCACATCTGTGTTTCAAGAAATGATTTAAGAGATGGCTCCTTTGCATCTTCATCAGTAAATGAAAATATCTATCCCAATACAAATGAGCAAAGACAATTTATAAAGGAATAAGTTTAAATGGTGAAAGACTAAATGAGAAAATTTGTAAGATAATAACAAAAAATTTAAATTAAAGTTGCTACCATTTTTAATCTACCAAAATAGCTCACAAAGTTTTTTTTAGCATGTAATTGATGGAAGAGAGAGAAAATGATCCTTCTCATGTCTTGTTGATTAAATCATAAATTGATATCATCTTTCTAGGGGACAAATTGGCATTGTAAATCAAAAACATCAAAATACATTAACTTTTTAACCCAGGAATTTTTTTTTTTGCATACAAGGATATCCATCACAACATTATTGTGTTGGATGAAAATGTTTTAACAGCCTAATGTCCAACAATAAATAATGATTAAACAAAATCAGAGGTGACATAAAATAGAATGCACCACAGTTATTTAAAATATCACATTATGTAAAAATATAAAATGACTTTGAGAACTTATTACAGCATACCATTAAATAAGAAAAAGCATCTCTCAAAATAACCTTACACTGTAACTCAATTTTGTTGAGTTGGAGCTAATGGTCCAACCCTAATCTCAACAAAGATCCCTTTTGGATAATGGGTTTCTATTTCTTCTGTTTTTCTAAATATTTGTATAATAAGTATATAAATCATATATGGGTTTTATCATCAGGAAAATTCATGTCTGATTCACTGGAATTATGAACTTGACATTGGCAGGGGAGCCATGTACCAAACCAGCTTGTCTGACAGGATATTTCTTCCCTCTGTCCTTTTCTCTAGAGCATCTCCAGCCTCCACCCACCATCTTAAATCTCACTCCTTCCTTCCTAACAAGTACACAGCTAGCTCTTGCTGCTGATCTTGTTTTAGTCAGCTTTTTTCACTGCTATTATGACTAAAAGACCTCACCAGAATAGTTGTAGAGGAGGAAGAGTTTATTTGGGGGTTCGTGGTTTCAAAGGTCTCAGCCCATGGACAGCTGGCTCCATTCCTTGGGGCTCAAGGTGAGGGTGAACATTGTGTTGGAAGAGTGTGGCAGAGGGAAGCAGCTCAGATGATGATCAGAGAGCAGAGACACTCCATCTGCCAGATACAAAACATATACCTCAAAGGCACACTCCGTGCCTCATCTTCTCTAGCCACACCCTACCTGCCTTCAGTTACCACTCAGTTAATCCCCATCAGGGGATTATCTCACAAATGAGCTTTTGGGGGACACCTCACATCCAAGCCATAACAGATCTGATCACAGACATTTCTATATGAATGCTGTGCCTTGTCCCTTGGGTCAGATTTACATCCTCTTCAATCCAGCCCACTCATTAACATGTGAATTCAGCAGGTATTGAACACCTAACTTGTCAGGCAATATACTAGATCCTAGTGACATGACTATAAAAGAGTTAGATTTGAAAACCTTATGTGTGCTACAACAAATTTAATGAATATACACAGCAGGAAGTTCAAAAGTAAAACAGGAAGGGAGAGAAGACGGAACTGCTACTAGCAGTTCCTCTCCTCTAAGAAAAAGCAATGCTTCCTTCAAAGGGCAGAGTGATTTGCAGCTCAGAGAAGTCCCAACCCTAGAAATCCAAGCATAAGAGGGAAGCTCTAAGGGGCAGCCAGTTGACCTAAAGGGAGACCTAAAGATCAGGGGCTCAAGGAAAGCTTTAAGACTCCACAATTCAGATCTGCTCATTTTCCCAGATTCTTTTATTTTTTTTTTCAATTTTTATCTTTTTTTCAATTGTTATTTGTCCTGTTTAGTTACATATGACAGTAGAATCTAATTTGATATAATTATGCAAATGTGGAATATATCTTATTCTAAGTAGGATTACAAACCCAGATTCTGACCTAAACAAAAAAATAGTCATCACAACCCTCCTTACACCTTCTTATGTCCCCTTTGATAGCAATAGCTATTTTTTGTCTGTCTGTTACTTTATGCAGAACTCACAGAGGAGTTAACTATAGAAAACCCTTTACAATAAAAGAGATAATTACCATTTAATTTAATCACATCCATAAATTCACATTTTCATGTACTGCATTAAGGTTGTTTAAAGAGATGCTTCAATGTAATTATAATGCATGGAAAGCATTTGTGTTTAATTTTGATGAACATCATTTGATTAAAACTTTTTGGGAAACTATGTTCTTCCAGTACAAATGAGAAGACCATAGAATTAGATTTGAAAAAGTCAAGAACTGTGAAATTCTATAATAGTCAGAAGAGGAGCACAAATCTAGCTTATAAAGAAATGCCACTTCTACTGTCATTGCTGCTGGTTGCTGCCCCTCATCATCACTGTCACTGACTCATGACCAATACTGAATACAGGATGCTGGTCTGGTGGCACCTGTAACTTAACACAGGGTACCACAGTCATCACCATAGCTATTCTGTCCATCATAATAAGCTCCAAATTCAATATCCTGGCGAGGACACTGATGTACCATGTCAGTACATTTGCCTAACTTCTAGAAGTTGAAGATCTAAGAAAGAAAATATCTTCTTCCTTTGTCTTTTTGGGACTCTTACTCCACATAGTAAAGATAGATGGCTACTGGTTAACTAATCTCAACAAGTGTCCCCCTCCAAGTAGTATTTTAAACACAGTAAAGTGTCTCAGAGCTGCTCCTGGAGATGACATAGAAATTTATTTTTGCATTAAAAAAATAGATGGAGACTCTGTTGCAAAAAAAGTAATAATGTGTGAGAAAGAATGCTCATTGTCTTTGCTTTTAATTGCCTTGAATGTATTTCTGAATAACATTACAAAGAGATGTTGATTATATGAAACTTTTTGGAAGAGGAAAAAAGGCCAATTTTCACATACTGAGCAATCTTCATAATTTGCACATTAGGGAGAAAATAAAGACATGTAATAGCCTCAGAATAAAGGCTTTAATGAGCTAATGTATAATAAATTGGCCTCCATGCAGCTTGAAGTAAGAGGATGGAGCAGCAATGGCAATCTCTGCTCTATCCCTGCCCTTAGGAAGCTTTAAGACCTAAGGAAGACTTCCACAGAGAAGACTCTGGATGCTCAGGAGACATGCTTAATCCAACCAGCCTTAGTAGACCTTAAAGAAAGGGGAATCAATTCTCTCTTCTTCAAAGGGAGGGAAGTCACATCCCCTCCATGGTCCCTGGGTTCTTGAGTTCATGCACTCTTTCATTAGTTCATTGAGGCACAATAATGTGTCCCCATATGGCTTAGCATGCAGGGTCCTTCTTTTCCCTCTGGCTTTCTTGATTCTAGAAATCCTAATCCTTCCTATGAACACTGATGTATGTCTCTTTGGAAGAATACACAGCACCCCTTATGCAGGGAGTGTGAATGAATCAGAGAAAACCTGGGGTCAGAAGAAAGCTCACTTCAACCCTGAAGAGATTTCACCTTTGGCTTAGTCTTAAAAAGCACCCCCCCCCAATTAGGTGATAAACTCACACCTTCAATCACACCTTTCAAATTCAAGTTATTTATATGAGTCATCAAATCCACTTTACTCTCACAGTTTGTGTAGTTGAAGAGAAGAAGCAATCGATTCAGAAAACTTTGGCTCCCATCTACTAATAAATTGTCCTTGTACACTCTTTGTATGCGGATGACTCAAGGATTAAAATCACTCCTATAGCATGAAATGAAGGTATCATGAGGCACCAATAGTTTTTTTCCTTATTAAAGAACTATCATCTTGGAATGACATTTTATAAATGTCCTTCAGGGCTTAGTGTTGTGCCAGACATTAATCAAAATGTTAGCCATTGAATAGCAGACCTTATATTCAAAATTAGTCCATACTGACATGGATTTGCTATAGGAAAGGCCAACAAAAAAAATGAAGAAATGACTCTCTCATCTACAAAATAATGAAAAGCTAAGTTAAATTAAACTAATAATGATGATGATGACTGCTAATATTTACTGAATGCTTCCTGCATTCAACATTATTCTAAGCTTCTGCATAATTTTGTCTTCACTATAAACCCATGAGATATGGAATGAAAGTATTCAGTACCTTCTATTCCATTTGGGGGGGTAATAAGTTTAGAACCATGTTAATTCCCCCATTGAACCACAGATTTGATGGAGAATGGTATTTTAGCCAGTGTGGATAAGCTTAAAGAGAGATGATATGCCAGGCACAGGGACATCCCTGTGCAGAACAGAATTGTGACCCATGAACTCTCGCTGGCTGAAGAGAAAGGAAAGTAAGTGAGATAAGAAAAACTAAGCAGGGTAAGGAACTCACTATGCCTTGGGCTATAAAGTTAAGAAAGACATATTAATGGAGAAAATGATGGGATCACTGAATCACCTAAGGGACCATCAAGGTATCAAGTGAGGAGAGAAATGTTGCTTGGATGGTTACTGGAGAGGAACAGGTAAGGACTGGGGTTACCAGGGAGCAGATGGCAGGAATCAGAGCCTAGGCAAAGATGTAGCTCTGTGTTCACACAGAAAAAAATGGCCACAGGGATATCAGGCAGAATGGCAGGCTAACATGATAGATTGGCTGTGGGGATGGAAAAACAACAAGAAAAAAGAAGATGGCTGGAAACAGAGCTAGAAAGAGGGACTTCTGTGTTTTCATCAACAATGTCTATATAGTTGCCCTTTCTCTGTCTGCTACTCTTATGTTAATTTGATCCTCTACCACAATAACCACCCAAATTCTCCAAATTCCATGTATGCTGGTCTTTTAGTTGATATCATTTCTCAGCTGGAAGAGTTGCATCCAGAGCTGCTATTCCCTGACCAATGTTATTTACTTCAAATCCCAAAATCCAACATTCAATCAGCCAGGTGACTTCCATACACAGAAGGACACAGACCTCAAGGCCCAGATGGCTGCCAAGTTCATTCTAGAACAAGTCACAGCCCAAGAAGCCAAATGCATCTCAGCAGTATCTGGACAATCAAGGAGCCCAGCTGGGAAGGAAAGAGAACCAACTGGCTGAATAATGGTTCCAAAGATATTCCTTAATCCCTGGAATATGTGATTATCTATATGGGGGGGGACTTTATAGATGAGACCCAATTAATTCAGATCTGGAAATGGAGAAATTATGCTGGAGTATGCACAGGGGCTCAATCACAAGTGTCTTTATGTAAGACAGGAAGAGAGAAGTTTGAGTACCGAAGAGCATAAGGCAATGTGATGACAGAAATTGGAGCAATGATGACATAAACCAAGAAATACTTAGCCAATGGCATCTGGGGGAGATAAAGACTAGGTTCTTCCCTGAAGTCTCCCGAATGAATTATTCCTCCTGTTTCTTTGATGCTTGCTCCCTATGACTCATTTAGGACTTCTGGCTTCTTGAGCCATTTTTATTGTTTTGGAATTTGATACAGCAGTCAGGAAACTAATACACAGCTCTTCCCTCAATTAACCTAGGTAGGGAAACCCAATTATTAGGGGAAAAAAATAATACTCTTCTAACCATGTCAGCTTGCCAATACTGATCCAAAGGAGAGACGACTTTCAGGTTTTCCTTGTGAACTCAAAGTCATGCATACATTCATCTATTTCCAACAGGGCCCTGAGCAATCTTAAGTCCATATGCTTTCCTTCCATCCATTTTTATTCCCCAACCCCAAGTACACATCTATCTAATTATACTCCCTAGTTTGCTCTTCCACAGTGCCCACCAAAACTATCCTGTCCTTTGCTCTTTATTCTTGCAATGTCAATCCATACTTTGAGACAGCAGAAAGCTTCCATTCAGATCTTTCCTTTTATCTACAAACTGTTGTTCTATCTTTTGCATTCCCATGGCCTGAGAACATTGAACATGAATCTCATCTTATTCATTATTTAAGTACCAGATGGTGAGCTCCTGGAGAATAGACTTTGCATACTCCTTCTCGCCCAAACATCTACTATGTATTGTACTAAATATGCAGTTGTAATTGATGAATGAGTAAATGAAGACATGAGCCTCTCTTATCACCCCCATACCCATATTCTAAGCTCTGCTTTTATTTCTTACTCTCCCCATTTTAAAAATTAAGGTAATATGATCCATGGGTATTATTAAATTAAATCAGACACCATTTTCTTAAATTTAGTTATAAAATTCACACTACATTTAAAAAAAATGAGTAACCTCAATGATAGCATGTTATGATAAGTGAAAAAGATTGCCAATTCTATTCTTTCAAAAAACCTCCCTGAAAGCAGAGTTTTGTTTCTGATGAAACTTGATCCTGCTGCTCACAACAATCCCACACCACTGCCTCCCGTTCCTCCCTCATAGTTATATTTCAGTCTGACATGTAGATCTACGTCTGCATAAATATTTAACTATAAGCACTGTACACTGGATCTGCATCTTATATTAGTATATATAGAAGACACACTGGATGCACATGTTGTATATGTATAGATGGATTTTTATATCAAGATTACATGGTGAAGAAAGCATGGGTTTAATTTAATGTTCCGCCATTTAGTTCACTGCATCACCTTAGATAAATTCTTCAAACTGGGTGGTGTTCAATTTCTACAACTATAAAACAGGGATAAGTAGCTATATCACTGAGAACTATCAAGCATGCAAAACAGGGCCTAGCATATAGTGAATGTTCAGTAAATAATAACTCATTAATATACCATAAGCAGCCCCTATTTTCTCCAGAATGATGTTTCTATCACAAGAGTCCCTTACACATGTGCTCAATACATACAGGATATTGTGAAAAGACCATTAAGAAACCAAGAAGAGGTGTCCAGCCTCTTTTGTCCCTTCTGGTACCCATGACTCAACCAGATACCTCTCCAAAGAAATTCAGCCCCTTATTTCAACTTTTCTCTAAGTCACTTAGATGGAATCCTCTCCATCACAATTCTGATTATTAATAGTTTTTGCATTATGCTATAAATGGTTCAAAAGTGACTAATATTTTAGACCTCACCCTCTAGGAATTTAAATTTATAAAGATCATACTGATGGGGCAGACTACTTTATGGGGTCAGAAAGCAGGGCTCATCAAAAACTAGGGATCATTGTGGATGAACATAAAAGACAAAACCTGAGACCAAGCCAAGACTTGAAAATGAGACCCTGTCTTTGGCCTTCCTGCCTACAAGGCAATGCTGGGCCAGGGCCTTGATCTTATTGATGTGGAATCTGGAGAATGGGCAGAGAGCAGAAAATTAAGGAGGAACTGCAGACATTTCATACTATATGCAGTGAAAAGTTCAGGCAGAGTGGGGCAGAGGAGGAAACCCCTATTAGGATGAGCAGAGAGGCAGGTTAGGACTTTGTTGTGGGAATGGTTGCAGGGCCTAGGAGAAGTGAAGGGGAAAGGTCAATGTGACATGGGATCCCCTTGAGAGATTTCTTTAAAAAAAAAAAAAAAGGTTAAAAAATTGATATTTTTTGTTTATATTTTAACACCCAATTGAGTTTTTTCACCTTAACCTCCTTAAGAAAATAGAAGCCCCTAGTTTTATTAGAGTTGCACAAGAAAACAGAAACTGCACCTTGATAGAGAACCCTGTGGGGCTCCAACACCTCACTCCACAACATGGTGCCAGTGAGTCAAGGGAAGATCCCAGGAAGTGCATTTAGCAGAAGATCAAATATACTGACTTGATCCTCTGTAAACAACATTAAACTCAGGGGCCTGATTTTACTGGCAGCTCCAGGTTCATGGTCCTGGCCGGTGAATTGCATTCCATTCTGACTCTGCAGCCTTTCAGTGGTGATCTCCGTCTTCCTTTCCTCTCTGATTGGCTGTCATCCTTGTGCTTTCAGCTGATCAGGACTGATCTAATGAGATCCTGGGATTCTTCTTTAGACAGGGCACAATCTGGCCCTGGAGAGATTTACCATTAAGATATAGCTCAAATAACATACAATTTTTAATTAAGCAAGGATCTAGTGAAGGAGACAGAATCTCACAAACTATTTGTTTTATCCTGATTTCTGTTGCTATAACAAAATACCCAAGGCTGAGTAATTTATAAAAGAAAGAGATTTATTTAGGACCATAGTTCTAGAAGTGAAGGGTTCCAACAGCATGGTGCCAGCATCTGTTCAGCTTCTGGTGAGGGCTCATAGCAGTTCAACACATGGTGGAAAGAAGAAGAGCAAGGGAATTCATGTGGAAGAAAAGCACATTCACAAGATAGGGAAGGGAAGTTCCAGGCTTCCTCTATAACAGTACACACTCGCAATAACCAACCCAGTCCTCCAAAGTGAGAACTCACTCCCAAGAGAAAAGTATTAATCCTTTTTAATGCTGTAATCACCCCTTCCAGGCCCAGCCATCTCTCAATACCATTACACTGGAAATTAAATTTCAACGTGAGTTTTGGTGGGGAAAAAACAAAAAACATACTCAAACCACAGCACTAATTAAACGGAAGCTTGGAAAGTTTAAGGAGAGATTAGGATGCAATTTGGAGACAGCTTTGTCAATCTGAATTTGAATTTATGTGAGTGCTTAGAAGTCAGAATGGATTGAGACTGGGGGGCTTTGTGCAAATTTAAATGATGGCAAAAGCCAGTGGGGTAGAATTACTAAGAAAGAAGTCACGTTCTGGTCTCTTTGGAAGTGACACGTTTCCTCAATTGACGTGCGTTCCTCTCCTCCTTGGGCACTCTGTTTCTTGGCTAAGAAAGCAGTAGGTAAGCCCCGTTGTCGCCCACTATTAAAACAGCAAGTGATTAATGAAGCCAAGGGCTGGATTGTCTTTGGGTCTGTTGGAAAGAGATAACAGACTGGAGGAAATGCAGCAGCTGTCTCCATTTTTCTACAGAACTCCTGTTGGAACAATTTTTTCCCTTTCTTTTTATTTTAAATTTTTTTGCCAAAACACTGCTGCTCTGCCTGCCCATCTTTAGCCAGGAATTTGTGTGGGAGTGATTGAAGTGGGCAATTAGATTCTCCTCTCAGCTCCTCATCATTTTCCTTTGGTAGACATTTATTTCTTCATGGTGGAGTAGAACGGATTTCTCAACTGGGGTGGGGGTGCTTATTTCATTGTTCTCCTGCTTGGATTCAGGATAGATCATGGATAGAAACACATGTGTTTTCTGATACACTGATTGTTTTTGAGAGAAAAAGGCATATTTTGATTAGCTGGCATTTGTAAACCAATTTAAAGCACCAATATTCCCTTTGTCTTTTGTCCATCTTACAGGGACACTGGCACCCTGGTGTTCACATGTTAGTTAGAAGAAAAGTGTTTCAAACCATGTATTTCCAAATACTCTAATTACAGGCTTTCTCACTGAACTTTCAGCTAAATGTAAATACCACGTCAAAGTATTTATCCATTCATCTTTAACTGTGTCAATAATTATGCAAAAATGTAAATTAAGTCTCTACCCCAATCACAGGTGCAGAAGTGCTAAGTCAATGCACTCCCCTAAAACTCCATATTTTAGTACTGGCTCCTCTTCACTGTTGAAACACTCAGTGCGAATGGCATACTCCTCAGTGGATACGTGCAAAGGCTACACAGGTTAACCAAGGAGAGAGGTGGAACTTGCCCAGGTCCACTCCCGAAGCATTCTGAAGTCTGAAATCACATTCACAGAAGTCAAGTGCTGCCCTCCTGAGACCAGAGTATATACCATGGAATTGCTATAGCTTTGTTGCCCTTCAGTCCCCAAATTTCCTCAGGGTACCAGCAAATGAAACCGAAATTGAAATTCAATCAGCTAAACAGATAGTTGCACCTTAAAGGCCAGGTTAATGAAGCCATATAGGAGAGGTGCTGTTGCTTACCAGTTTGCCTTCCATTTGCTGGAAAAGAATTACAGGAGGGAGAAGGTGATTTGGCTAGGTCTTCCTATTGTCATTTCAACAGCAGATGCTACCTGTGTGTTCACACTGGGTAAATGCTCACATCCCTCTACTCAGTACTCTCTCAGGACCCATTAGAAGCACCTGGTCGAAGATACTACTGCAGCCTATAGACAGGGCAGTGCTCAGTCACACGGAAAAGTTCTTCAGTTTCTCTGAGGTTAGCAGGAAGTACTGCTTTTAGGATCTAAAAAATGCATATTAATAAGGAACTTTACTTTTTTCTTGAGAAGGCCTCAGTTTGTGAATGAAATTACATACAGACCGTTGATGAAATGAATTTCTAATATTAACCCGACGCCATCCTGATACTACCCTACCTTGGGCTGCCCCATCTTCTAAAACCATTCACTCTATATTTAGAGAATGTAAATCAATTTAAATATAAGCCCAAACTAAACAATTACTAGGGAAAATTTGCTGCCAAAATTATTCTGAAGGATAAGTAGTAGTGCCTAACATATGCTTTGCCTAGAAGACTTTTGATAAATGTGTATTGAATCAGCAAACATTTTTAAATAAATGAATATTGATGATGTTTGCACCCACCCATGGTTTGGGTTACCTGTCACTTTAGATTATTCTCACCATCTCTCCCTTTCATTGGCTGGTAATTGAAAACATGCAGTAATCTGAGTTGTCCTAAGAGCACACAAAATGAGAATCAGTATGTCAGGAAGGAAAATGCATTATCCACTTCACAAAATCTGTTTGTGATCTTTCAAGGCATTCTGTTTTTTGTCCACAAAGTTAGATAATCCTGAAGGACATTGGACAGTAATATTCAGAATGACTTGTCCTTTTTTAGTGGGTCCAGTAAAGAAACAGGAAGGAAAGACATAGCTTTTATGAAATGCCTATCATGTCCTTTTGCTTTCGCATACATTATCTCATGTCGTATCCAACCCAACTTTGTGAAATAAAAACTGAAATTTA
Source organism: Marmota flaviventris (assembly GCF_047511675.1). Taxonomy (NCBI): domain Eukaryota; kingdom Metazoa; phylum Chordata; class Mammalia; order Rodentia; family Sciuridae; genus Marmota; species Marmota flaviventris. The sequence goes on along the minus strand of NC_092501.1, from coordinate 137,541,615 downwards.
AGAACTGAAATAAATGGAGACTCAGAAACTTTTAAGTCCAAAAATAGCCCCAGAAATGGCAAAGCTATCAATGCTCCATATTTGTGAAAGCTGTGTGCATACAGGCTACCTGTGCCTGCTCAAGAGCCCCAGGATACTGCTTCACTGTTTCCTATGCTCAAACAACATTTTCCTAGCTTTCTGGGAATTTGCTGGTGAAGCAGGTACTGGGTTGACCCTATTGTACGTTGGAGGAAAGGCAAGAAAGAGAGCTTAAGAAACTTGTTCTAAATCAGAGTAGATACAGGATTCAAACCCAGGCAGTCTGACTCCAGTGCACATGGTTTTCAATATCGTGCTATAGAATCCTCAGAAAATGACACCACAGAGAAATGGCTGTCTGCACAGACCGATTTACAGCAATCCCATCAGAAATAAACCTGGCTCAATTTCACTGATTCTATGCAATAGTCAATATTTTGGCTATCCATGTCCTTTCCTTCCCTCTATCTCTCTTTCTCATTCTGTCTCTGTCTCCCTCCCTTCCCCTTATTCAAAGCTCTGGAGACCAATGCTGTCCCAAAGAACTTTCTGCAATATTGAAAATGTCCTTTATCTGCTTCATTAACCAGTTTGGTGACCATTAGCCATGTGTTCCTGTTGAGCAATGGAAATGTGGTCAGTGTGACTAATTTTTAACTTTATTTAATTTTAATTATTTTAAACACAAATTGCTACATGTAGCTAGTGGCTGTACCAATGGAAGAGAGCGCTATAGAGATTCCAGTCAAATGATGATGATAAGATCTAAAATATGTTGAACACTCACTAGTTCATTCAAATATCAGAATAAATTTGTGTAGTATTAAAGTTATCTTCATTTTATAAATTCAAGAAACTTATAGATACTATTTATTAGCCCAATATCACACAGCAAGTAAGTAGATATCAGGGTTAGGAAAAAGTGATCCCAAAAAAGAAAAGAATCTTTGGTCATTAAGGCAATTTTAAAGGGCTGGGGTTATATATGGTTTTATCCTACAGGGCTAACTCTTAGTAGTAGATGCTCAATAAAAGCTTGTTCAATGAAAGAATGAATAAATACATGGTTATAATCTTGGTTTATTCTGAAGAGAATTGTAGGCAATTGTCCTTCATCTTTGCAAGAACAGCCTGAGAGATTTAGATAAGATGAAAAAAACTTCTTGAAACTGAAATGTGTTTCTGAAGGATATTAAAATTTATAGTCTGAAAGTATGTAAAAATAAGATTTTTCTTGATCAAAATGCACTGAATTTGATATGCTCCCACCTACAGAATACAAGATTGATTAAGTTCAACCCTCATCCCTTTGAGTTAATCATTACTTCTTAAATGTAAAAGACCCTATCCACGCATATAAAAAAATAGCAAGCATTTCCTGAACAAAAGCAATTTCTGAAAAGAAATTCTTGCCAAACATATTTCACTTAGAGAGTGAGTCACAAAGAGGACACACATGTCCCCTAATTACAAGCCTGTTGATTAAGAAGGCTATAGCACATCAGTTTGGGGTTATTCAAAACTGTAGATTTTATTATTCATTTCATTTATAAAGCTGTTAAAAAAAAAATCAGTGGTCCCTATCTAGTTTTAATGAGAACTTTCTCCATGCTCTGTGATCTTCAAAAATAATTCTATGGTCATTTACTCATACTGATCTAAAAAACTTAATAACATTTTAAAGGAAATGTGAATGTTAATGGCCCTGTTGCCAAAGCTGGTCTCTCCCGAGTGAACACGCACAGGTGTCTTCCACCCAGGGTGTGTGATGCTTTTTGGAGCAGGAACCACATCTGTCTTGACCTTGGTTACATCTTCAGGGTTGGCATGACACCTCTTATGACTACAGCTCCAACAAAATGTGTGAATGAATCAATGAACTGTAACATAGGCAAATACATTACATTTTTATGATTTTTCTTTTTTGTAGATAAGAGACCTGAGTTCAGGATGAATTAAAATTTTGTCCTTGGCAAATAAACAAAGCAACAACAGGATACTGAGTATAAAAAGGGACAAAATCACCCGAAACAGCCCAATTAGTAGCTTTTATTGTGACCTTCATTGGGTAACTTCTGAACAACACAGGTTCATTCAAGAAAAATAAAGCACCCTCACTGTTTCCATGAATTTACCACTGGGTATGGGTTTCACAAGTGATGGAAGACCCAAAGAGCCCATGAGGGAGGCAACCAAGAGACCAGAAAGGCAAGAAGGTACTGCTACTTCTAGGCTACTGCTCCTAGAAGCCTCAAAGGGGAAGCTTGTTACCAGACCATGGAACAGCAGAGGTGTCAGGAGAGACAACATGTTTTATTCTCTCACCAAGGCCTTAAGCTTTTCATGGTGCCATCTCTGGCCTCCTTGGAATCCAGGAGACAAGAGATCCTGGAAAATATTTCTCCCTGAGTTATAGTGCATGACAAAGAAGGGCAGAAAATGCATCAGAGTAAAACGAAAGGCCTGTATATCTTCTCCTGAGCCTTCTGACAGAGTGAGCTTCTCCCTCCTGTATACACTTTGTTTCAGTTAACTTTTCAGAACTGTGACCAAAATACCTGACAAGAACAACATAGAGGAGAAAAAGTTTACTTCAGCTCATGGTTTCAGAGTTTCAGCCCATGACCAGCCAACTCCATAGCCCTGGGCCCAAGTGAGGAGGAACATCATGGCAGAAGGGCATGGTGGAGGAAAGAAGTTCACGACTTTAGCAACCAATAAGCAGAAAGAGAGCTCCACCCACCAAGGACAAAATATAGACCCCCAAATCACACCCTTAGTGACCTACCTCCTCCAGCCACATCCTACCTTCCAACAGTTACCACCTAGTTAATCCATATCAGTGGATTAATCCACTGAAACAGTTACACCTCTCATGATCTAACATTATTGTATCTCTAAAACTTCTTATATGGTCTCACACATGAGCCTTTCGGGGACACCTTATATCTAGACCATAATGACTTACAGCACATTCATCCGGAGATGTTTATGATACTCATCATATGACTATGCCTCATTTATATAACCAACAACTCATATCTCTTGGTTTCTTCAGCACCAGTACTGGGACATTACAATTTTTGAGTAAATTATTTTTGAACTAATAAATGAATACATGACTGAATTGCATTGACTTTCAATGAATGTTTACTGAGTGTCTACAATCAGGCCAGATGTTCAGTAGATTCTATATATACCATCGTATTCATAGAGTATCCCAAAGGTACACCACAGACTCATACATTTTTGGTTTCAAGCTGTCAAATCTCAACAATTAAATCGTTGACTGGTGTGTGAAAGGGCTTCATCAACACAGATAGATTATTTCCCTATGATTATGAATATTAAAATTCAACATATATTAAACCCAACATGTCACAGGTGAGGCTTTACCTTCAGTACTGTGTGGGTCCCTGAATGGAAAATCATGTCCCTGTCCTCAAGGAGCTTATGATCTACTGGAAGTTGAGCATGGAGATCCTTTCGATGCCTTTACTGAGTTAGTTTTATGCATAGGTTGCAGTGAGCAGAGGTGGGACACTTCACCCAGTCTGGAAGCATAGGGAAGATTCTAGATTATGAAAGGCAAGACGTGAGTCAGGTAAAGTTGAAAGGAAAGCACATGAGCACAGGCAAAATTATAGAATAAGTTTCTGCCCATGATTATGACCAGAAAAGAGTCATATAGGCATTGAGGCTGGGACTTGTCGCAAAGCATTGTAAATATTTAGTCTGTGAGCAGTGGAGAGACCCTGAAGACCCCTGACACTAAATAGATTCAGAATCTCATGGCAGGAGACTCACTCTGGTGGCAGCAGAGAAGAAAGATTTAGAGTAAATAAGACTAAACACAGTCGAAGGGTATCACACATCCACCAGAATGAGGCAAGTTCTCAAACCCACCACGTGCCCATGCATAGTCACATCAGCAAACCTGAAAGCTAGCTCAACATTCATGTTTTAAAATTATTATATGTCAAAAAACTGACTTTACATTTTCACAATCCTATGTCAATGTGATTTTATATTCTTAAGATCTCATTTAAACAGAGAGCTCTCTTGCAACTACTTTTTTTTTTTAGTGTTATCTACTCTTCTTTTGTAACAGATGATTCACAATTACCATAATTCACCAAGGATTCAAATTCTACAATGCTCTGGATACTGGATATGCATGGCAACATTCTACCATTGTGCAGGAGGCACTTCACCAAGCCTGGGGCAGCTCATGGGATGAGGCATTTAGTATAGAGACTCCAGAATCCTATGTTTCTCCACAGTCATAGAACTATAACAATTTTTTTTCCTGAACTTTTAAAATTTTGCTTCTTTGAAGTCTGAGGATACGCCTAATTTTGTCTAACAATCATTCCCTCACTATAATGTTCTCTAACTGTAACTTGCTCCTAAAATTTCAGTAATTTCCTACATGACTAGGAAGTAAGTTCTACCTAGGTAAATGGGATTAATTCCCAATTTGAAGTAGCACTGTTCCCTTTACATACTATGAGATAAGTTTTTGAGTGGAAAAAAAGTAAGTATTTATTAAGCATTCTAGATATTATGACTTGTTATCAAATTTGCATCTCTGGTATATTATGTGTATAAGCCTATAGTAGATGGTCAATAAGTGGTTAGATAACTTAATAAATCAAGTTATATTTTTAAAAACATAATTTCTTACCTAAACAGGCAGATCTCTTTATCCAAACATTTTCTTTCTCACATTTATACCAATTATATATTTAAGAAAAACTTTTTAAATCATGTTGCTATACTGTACGAAGTGGGATATGTCCTGCTGTATGCTACCTTGGATTCCTATAACCTGTTATAGATTGAACTGGGACCCCAAAACTCATGTTGAAATCTTTTCCAGTTCTGTGGCTGAGACCTTATTGGAAACTAAGATCTTTGAAGATGATGGATTTAATATGTGGTCACTAGGGTGGGTCCCAAACCAATACAATTTTTATTCAAGGAGGGAAATTGGACAGAGATACGCACACAGGGAGAGGTCCATGTAAAGATGAAGGTGGAGATCGGGCAACACATCATCAAACCAATAAATGTCAAAGATGGCCAGCAAAGAGAGGTCTGGATGAGATCCTTCCTCACAGCATCAGAAGGAATGAACCAACCCTGCTGATGCCTTGATCTCAGACTGCCAGCCTCCATAGTGGTGAGATAGTATATTTCTATTATTTGAAGCCACCCAGTCTGTTGTACTTTGCTATGACAGGCCATAACTAACATGTGACCTTTTGGACATATCAGTTAAGTTCATATCACTTTTTACTTTAGTGAAATTATTACATATCCATCTCCACTTGTGATCATGAGGTCTTTGCTATCCAATATTAAAACTCAGTATTCTTCATATCTTCATACCCCCTGCATAGGGAAACTATTAATTATGTTCTTAATGTACCTTGCCATACCTCCAAGCTTGATTCAAATCTGTTTCCTTAGAACAGTGTATAGTCTTCTATTATTTTGGTTCACTGAAACTTAATGATAGCTATGAGATAGTTTCTGCTTTCTTATATTAACATTTCAAGTTCATTTTACTTATTCTACACTGTTCTGCACTTAAATGTTTACAAGTTCAGTCAAAAGTTATTTTTTTTTCTGGTGCTGGAGATCCAACCCAATGCCTTGTACATGCTAGGCAAGTGCTCAACCACTGAATTACAGCACCAACCCCATAAATTCTTGACCAGTTTTCCTGTTGTTTCCATGCGAATAACTGTCCATCTCCTGCACTGAAGTTTTTATTGTTCTGTTTTGATTTTGGTCTTTCTCATATCTATTATCATTTATGGAATTGTGACTTATGACTTATTTTATTATTTATTATTGCATTTTCTTCTCTCCCTCTTAAAATCTTTTAATTTTAAGCTCCAGCTATATGTAAATCACTACAAGATACTGCAGATGAACAAAATATTGTCCCCAGGAAATTGTTAGGTGCTTTCCTGAACTTTTTCTTCCCAGTAGTCATGGGATGCTCTCTGCACCTTATCAAGGACCAAATTCTTTTATTTTTTCACTCATGACCGACTTCCCATATCTTCCTAATTTATGAGTTTGGAAGAAGAAATGAGTCCATCAACTTTTAATTTAGAACTTCCAAATCACTAGAAATATATCCCAAATTCCCTTTTTGCAGTACCATGTATTCCCAAGTGGACATACAAAATACAGATGCATTGGGCGGTTGAAAATGGGAGGATCACTGGGCTTTTCTGGGCTTCCTTTCATTTTTTTGTATTGTGAATTACACATATTCTTGGTGTAGAATCATCCACCAACCTCCATCACTGTGTAGAGTGGCAGCAGTTGGGTCACTCCCACCTGGGGGTCATAACAGGAATCTGTTTGCTCACTAAGGCTTGGAAATGATTCTTTATCTTTCTGGAGAAACAGCACACTGTTTTCTCTTCAAGCAAAGTTGTATGCTGTGGTGTTATTCTGGTTGTAATTTTTACCTCATTTTTCCCCTCTCAATGTCACATTCATTCACTCCTGTATGTCTTAACACTAGCATTGATTTTCCAAGCACTTCCCCTTACCTCTTTAGAGTATATTTTTATTTTTAGCATGTTTCCTGAATTATTTTCTTTTCTCATCTTCTCCAGGGATTTTTCATTCTCCTTAATAGGCTAGAGCACAGAGGTTCATTCTTGACATCCTTGAACCTTTTTCTAAAAGAGAGATTAGTATGCGTTTAGAGCACACATAATTGATGACTAACTCAGCAGAGAAGACAAACATAGCACATATTCTACAGTTCACTGGAACAGGACCCTCAGTTCCCACACTTCCTGGATTCACTGGCTAAAAATCAGAGGAGGCTGACTTTCAAAGGTTCCCACATAAAGAGATTTCCATATACCCATGTCAAGACATAAATACATCTGCTCAGCACACTAAACATGGAGAGGACTTTTCAAGTAGACATTGTCATGTCTTATAATACAGAATGACCCTTCCTGAGAAAAGCATTTTAAAATAATGCCATCTCCAAGTGAGGACTAGTTAGATGGATTTATAACCTCAAAAGCTTATTTGCATTACTTGTGTAGCATCTTTACCAAGACAACATTATTTTCTTGGCAAAAGGAGATATTTACTGAATATTTACAGTTCCCTTTGCGCTAAAGACAATGTCTACATCCTTTTCTTTGTGCTTTAAACACTTCCCCTCCAGAGGCCTAGATTACTTTGCTTCTTTTGGCCACAACTGCATCCTATCCCTTTTTCCATACTCACCAACCCACCCCCATTTCCAAACTCACATTCCCAAACTCAGCTATTGCACTCACGTCTACCCAACTCTCTTCTTGGATAACAAGCTTTGGAGGCTCCACTAAACCCATGTTGCTCTTATATTTGGGCAGACACATAAAACAATTACACTTTGGGCCATGAGTCATAACTAGACTCAAAGTATCTAAGCATCTTCTATTCTGTGTTTATTTAACATTGGAAAACCCAAATTATGAGTCTTCTTTCAACACTGTTTCTTTACTTATTTTGTGTCTTTTTATGGTGCATATTGAAAAAAGTACACATTATATTGGAAATGATTAAACAGTAGAGATAATAACACCCCAAAATTCTATTAATATCTATAATGACCCAGGCAAAATATATTGTTGCAATAATGGCACCTCCTGTGTATAGGAAAGAGATGAGTGACCCATGGCCACAGACCTTCCCAAACAGACAACTATTCTATGAGGTTGAGATGATAGCTACTATTTCAAGATTTCTTTTTCTTATTTGCATTGCATCCTATAAACTATATAATTTTAAATTATTCTACACAATTGCACCTAAGTATTCTTTAAGTTAAATATCTGTCTACACATTGTCAATTGTTTATTATTTAATTAGTGTTCATAGTGCCCTCACTGTATTTGGAAAAATTTATACGCACACACACACACACACACACACACACACACATATATACATATGAGAGAGAGAGAGAAGCAGGGAACTTACATGATAAGACTTCACCTTGAACTCCAAACCCACTAGAAATCTACCCCACTCAGGTCCCCCCCAATACCTCAAATTGAGCACAGCCATAAATGCATCTCGTGTTGGTATGGTTTCCTTCTTCCAGGCCTCTAGGGATTTTATGTTCTTCTCAAGATACAGTTCAGATTGCATCTTTTCTGAGTCTTTTCCTAACATTCTCTGCCTCTCCTGAACACATAGGAATCTATCCATCATTAGCACTCTGCAGTTTTTTATGCATGCTTCTGTGGGTTCTTTGGTCAATGTATTATTAGTATTTATAATGCATGAGCTTCCCTGTCCCCATTTGTCTGTATTGCTTTTGAATGCAGGGACTGTGCCCATCCAGCCCATCCTTTCCCTCACTCAGTTAATATTTCTTTAGTAATTCATCATAAGCCAGACACTACACCTTATGGGAGAAATTCAACAGTGAATAAGAGAGGTTACAGTCTAGTTGGAAGGACAAAAAAAATAATAAACAAAAAAACAATATCAAAGTGCATTATATCGCCAAAATGTGGCAAATACAGGCTCTCAAAAAATGTTGATAAAATAAGTTACTTTTCCAAAAATCAATAAGCCTTCAAAAACATAGGACAGGAGATACTACATAAAGTCAATCGTCACATAAAGAAATACTTTATTACAGAGCCTGATCCATATGAAGTTATGAGAAAGTGCTGATGGATTCTTGGCACATGTCCCATTTGGTATCAGGCAGAGAAGGTAGATAATCAATTGTCAAATGCTTCATTCATGGTTTTTGTTGTTGTTGTTGTTGTTGCCCAATCAATGGTATTTTCCACACCAAAATTTAGAAATGGGAATAAGCCGCCTGACTTCAACTAAAGACAGAACTCCAGCCAGAGAAAAAGAAAGACTCCCAGCCAAAAGCAAAAACACTTTAATTAGTCGTTTCATTGCAAGATGTTGAATCAGCTCCAACCCAAGGAAACCAAGGCCTTCAAAGTCAGAACAGCTTAAAGAAGAGGAAAAAGATGTTTCATTTATTTAGGGGTTTGATCTCAATCCAATTTGGAAAAGAAAACCTAAAACCTTTTAGGATAATAAACCTGGCGATAAGAGAATGCTGTTTTCCTTTATATGAGAAGATCTAGGCAAGAAAGTTATTTAAAAATCTTTAAAATTTTATAATCAGGGTGCAGGTTTAAGTGATTATTTTAAATGGTTTAGTTAATACTCAGCATTATGTTTTGTGGAATGTTCTGTTTAAATTAAGTTGTTTTGAAGCTCTTTATTCAAGACTTGATTTCAGAAATCTTGACAAATGGCTTTCTAAGGGCAGGCTGTTCTGAAGTGGAAAATATATCTGAGAAAATGTGGAATCATATGTCTTAAATATAGTAAGAAATATGATTTGGAGGAGATTTTTTAATTTTTAGATTGTAAGAATGCATTAACAATAATCTGATCAGGACTTGAGTATTTTTAAATATAGTTTACTAGCAGCTGCCAAACACAACAGAGTCTTATCTTTGAAATTAAAAGAAGATGGAAAAATATTTACCTTTTTTACATTTGCACTTGGAGAAGAAAGGGAGAAAAGAGAAGGAAAAATAAGACAGTAGACCCATTTATAGAGGATGTTTCAGGCTATTAAAAATCCTGAAATCACCACACTAAGAAATCACAATGGTTTCTTCTACATGCCAAATATCAACTTCAAAATTAATTATGAGTATTCAAATGTATTCTTCTATTGTCTCCATTTTTCATCCAGTTAATTTATACTAAAACAAATAATATCAATTATTTCATCCATTTTGTCTCTCTTTGCATAGCCAAAAACACTTTCCACTTCAAAATATGAACTCTGGGGAATGAAAGAGCCTTTTGATATGAGATTTGTATCTTTCCCCCACTCACTTAGCACCAAGTTCCAAATTCTTGCAGTTTTTCAAATATTCTGTTTGTTTTGATGCCTGCCTACTTGGGCACACGCTGTCTTATCTCCATGGACAATCCTGACTCTTTTTCAAGACTTTAGTAACCCTTTCTATGGAAAACTTTTCTAATATTTCTTCTTTATCTGTGCTCTTATGGAAACTTCAGTGATAAATTTATTTATTTAGTTTACATATCCATTTCCTCTAGTATAGTCCAAAGAGTAGAATGTACTCCATTCATCTTTGTATTTCCATAATCTCTATGTTCTAATAACTGAATATGTGTTTAACACACTGAGAAGAGAAATAAAAGTGCAGTTAGGAACTCAGATCTTGAACAATGTTCTCACCTTGTAAGCTCATCCACTCAACTGGTCAACCATTGATCCTTTCTATATTGAAGATTCCTCCTTAGATAGTTTGCAACACAAACAGGAAAGACATATTTGAGCAGTATCAAATTCATTTTGTACACATGCTTTCACATATAGAACAGATGATAAAAGAAATAGTATCAAGAGAACAACAACTTGAACTTTTTTTTTTTTTTTTTTTTTGGTATCAGGAATTGAACCCAGAGCACTTAACCATTGAGCCACATGCCCAGCCCTTACTGTTTGTTTGGTTGTTTGGTTGTTTGTTTTAAGGCAGGGTCTGATTAAGTTGCATAAGGCCTCACTAAGTTGCTGAGCCTGTCTTTGAACTTGCAATCCTCCTGCCTTAGCCTCCTGAGCCACTCGAATTATGGGCGTGCACCTCTTTGAACTTTTTTGAGGTACATATTACAAATAATAGATCTATTAATCTTTAGATTTTTTTTAAAATGACTTATTTTCATGCTGTCACCAATTGGGAAAGTTCTTTCAGACCATTAAATGCTTTTTAAAATTTTTTCAACGTGTAGAAAAATCTCCAACAGGATGACATAATTTATATCCCATAAACATATCAGAGAGTAATATACATTGGTGTCATGACATGAAGTAAGATATAAATATCAGTGCTATCATTTTATATCATAATAATTCATAATAGCCACTAAATTTTCTAAAGCTGCATTTTGCTAACTGTTTATGGATAGTGTGATAAAATGCAAAAAAAAAAAAAAAAGAAAGAAAGAAAAGAAATCTACATTAGCACAGCCCTGTGTGCTTTTTCAAAGCAAATTCTCAAAAGCAGAAAAACCACTTTACTCAAAGAAAGCAATTCTGGAGAAGAATTACATGCAAATGTGGAAACTGAGCTTTAAAGCTCCACATATCTTATTTCCTATTGAGTCTCATAAGTATCCCCAAAATAGGAGTAGGGAAGCCTCACATCTTGTCACCCTCTCCTATGCCAGGACTCACACAGCTAAGCATCTGATATGCCATGATTATTCTCGTGCACCTGATGCTATTCAGTTTCAATCAGTGTGCTGTAAGTAGCACTCTGCTGCTGCTCCACAGTTCCCAATGCACCTGCTCCTCATGGACTCTACCGCCAGTCCACCCCATGCCACCCACACCTCATGAATGAACTCTAGGAGAGCCCTTCCTGGGCCCCTCACCTCCCCCAACCTACTCTTTCCTCTTTGCGAAAGTGATGATTTAAAAGCCCAAATCTGACCATCTCTCTGCTTAAGACCCTTGAATGACACACCCAGAGTCTTAGATTAAGAAGAAAAAAAATATTCAATCACCTTTCACGTGGGCACACAGGACAAGGACAGCATGGAGTGAGATGTGACTCTGGATCCTTGTTATTGTCAATACCCAGGTTCTGCGAAGTCACCATGAACACTGAGTTAGTGAATACTAAAGATTGTTCCTAAGGATTATTAGGAGTTCTTATGATCCCATAAGGCTTTGGTCACACATTTTCATTTGCCAATCAATACATAACCTTGTTTTATGTGTCTAAGATGCTGTATTGAACATATATTGTTAATTAGTTAATGTTGAATTCACAGCCAGCAGCACTGTAGTAACTTCAGCCTTAAAGAAGCTTCTCCAACACACATTTTCTCCACTGGGTACAACACAGCCCTCTTGTACTTAGGAACATCAGGCAGCACTTCACTACTACATTTGGGGAACATTTTAAAAAGAAAACACAAAAGTGCAAAAAAACCACAGCTTTTACCAGACTGGGAAATGTTTGTCTACAGGACAAGGACTGAAATGTGAAGGCAGAATCACCTTCTTTGACCTCAGGTGGAAATGTGCACCTTGAAGGATTCAAATTTTTTATCACTCTGCATATGTACACAAATGCCTTCAGAGTGCTGTGAATACTGACTTTGGGGTTGGAGACAAATCAGTGAGGAGAATTCACAAATGCAGAATCCACATGTTATATAATGATGATCAGCTGTATTTTTAAGAAGGTTATTGCTTTATGTGGAGCACGTATCTATGAATTGCATACATACTGAAGGATGGGGAGCCAACGACCATGTTTCTGCCTATGCTATGCAGTTTATAACATTCTATTGAAGTGTAACTAATATATTAAATTACCATATCCAATTGGAGAGGATTAAGCCTTCTAAGACTCTTTATTCAACTGAGTTAACCACTTAACAAGATTCTAGTGCACCCAGTTAGGTGAAAACACTATAAAATTTTGTTCATATGAAGAATAATAAGATGCAAAAGTATGCCAACAGATCATTAAAGTCAATGTTTTCTGATCACAGGACGTCTTAGAAATAAATAAATGTGTGATTCCTGGACAGTTTCAAAATAACAAAAACCGAATCCATTTGGTAAGTAAATCATCATGGCAGTGAATCATATGCAAATAAATCTTAAGCTCCAAAGACATTTTAATACCATGAGTACTCTTTAAGTTAATCCATGTGAGAATTTTAGTACCTAAAGTGAAAATGGCGAGTTCCAGGCTTCTCGCCAATTTCATTTGGGGTGTGAAATTTCTGACTTACAAGCTGAAATTCTTGGAATCTTAAAAGCAAATTTTTTTTTTCTTTTTTATAATTGAGAATGGCCCTCCCATCCACAAACTGACCTACTTCCTTTCCCTAGCAGTTAGGAGGGAGCAAGAGTGAAGAGGCATGAAAATGACCTTGGAGAGTCTGGACCTCAGCCCAGCCCCAGCCCAAGTCCCACCTCATGACCAGCCACCCTTTGGTGAATGAATAGTTTACAGCCTGGAGAATGTCACAGTACATGATAAGTCGGGGAGCCAGTGCCACCAAATCCCCATCCCAGTTTCTTTAAGGTAAAAGGGAAAATGACACTCGGCTCTGGTGTGCCCTTCTCCAGCTCCTCGCAGGGCTTCTTCCTTGCAGGGTGGAAGCTTCACAGCCTCCCAGAGCTTGCTGACTAAGCAACCTCCTAATGTCACTTTTGTGATTTCTCACTTTGGAGTATTTTTACCCATGTGGGAGGAGAAGGGAAGAAACATGCCTTGGAAGGAAGGTGATGGCCCCTCATCCCTTTATCGAGCAAAGGCACAAGAGGAGAGGAAGAGAATTCTTTAGGAACACACAGATTCTCCCTCCCCTCATCTCGACCAACTTGGCCTGCATCCCCTGAAATTTCAGAAGGAAGGAACTGGTACCCTGTCCTCATTTGAGGAAGCTGAAGAGGACTGTGGACAGAGCCTGGCTCTTGCACAGGAAATCTTACAAGCCAGAGAAGGGTCCCGGCACATGGTTGTGACTGAGGCACTGTGGCCTGCAGTCCTACACCAGGCCAGGAGTGGGCCATTCAGGGTAGGGATCCTGTTCTGGCCAACAGCACTTCATGGAAGGATAAGGGGATGTCTACAGAAAGATGCAGGTCATGCATGTTGGGCAGAGATTCTACCAATGCCCTTGGCCTGAGGAAGGAGTCACAAGTGGCCACCCAGAATAAAGACTCAGGCTTTCTCATGGTAGTTTCAAGTGAAAGGCTCCAATTTGAAATCTTAAGGAGCCCAAAATATACTACACAAAATGATCCAGACATCTGCACAGAGTATGAAGCCACTCAGCAAAGTAAGAATTGTCCTATCCCTTTACGTCTCCCCTCCTCTTTTCTCATTGCAGGAAATAAAGGCTTAGAAGATGGGGCCTTCCTGCCCCTCCTCTCTTCTCTGCCTCCAGGCTGACCTGGGTCTGTACCAGAAAAAAGTCAATGCATTGACATTAAACCAAATCAGACATATTCAATAATTCCTTGCCCTGGACATTAGGTGTTTGAAATTGGGGTTATTCCTGCAACTTCAAATCACCATGAGGATGTGATGTGCATTTTCCAAAAATAAACAGAAAATCTCTGGGATCTGTCAGAAACTTCATCCAACATCTGAGGAACAAAAACTCCATTGAATAAAAGGATAAGGAGAGGCAAAATAAAGTTTTTTCTTATTTTAGATCTGATTCTTGTTTGCTCAATTCTCCTATCCACTCATGCATACTTAGAAACGACAGGAAAGATAAGGTTAAGTGGAAAACCGCCTCACTGATTACCACCAGTCAGAAGCTTAGGAAAAGAACGTTTAGAATATTTAGAAACTCTCAAATCAATGTCTTCATTTAGACTTGTCTGGGTGAGAGCCTTGTATCTTTCAACCTAAAATCCCTCAGGCTTCTATGAAGAAGAACATTCAAAGTGGAATGTCCACCACCTCACATCTTTCTTCCTCTGTGGTTCTATACTTGGGTCCTTGCATTATTAGCTATTTTATTCATACTTTCATTAATAAATAAGCAGGAGAATTTGTTAAAAGCACTTAGTACTTTGTTGAGCACAAGACATACTTATTGTTATTACAAACTGGTCAGTGTAGGGGAAGAAGGAAAGAGGGATTAAAGAGGAGGTCAAGTGGATGCCTCATCACACATACAGGTCTATGCCAGCCTGTGCCATGTTCACAGCCAAAGATCTGCAGGTTGACCAAACAACCATACATGAGGGCAGAGCATTTAGTCATATTAGCAGGCACTTCAACACGCACATGGAATCTGGTCTTCACTCAATCATGTAGACTCCTCTGGAAAACAGGTGGAGAGGGGTTGTTTTGAGGAAAGTGCATTGAAGGGACATGGCATCAGAACCTACATGCATTACTTGCAACTTTGGGAATTTGAAAAAGCTATTTAATTTCTTAAAACTTCAATTTTATTATCTGCAAAGTGGAAATAGCAATCATAAGTCTACTATAGAAACTAATGGAATAGATCTATGTCCAGATCCATCCCTGTCCCTCCCATGGTCAAGGACCAAGGTGCTCATTCCCCCAGCTATCTGCTGGATCCCCCTCTAGGAATTGCCCTCAACCTTCCCTACTCCAATGGCTCATTCATTGATCCACGTTCAAAACATCCAAAATCCAACCCCATCTCTCCATTTCATTACTTCTGCTATGCCTCCAGATCTCTCACCTACATTGTTGTCTTTTGACTCCCTCATTCTTCCCTTGACACCCTGAATGATCTCTTTAAATCAAATTAGGCTTTGTCCTCCATGGATTCTCATCTCTTAGCATAAAAGCCCAAATCTTTATGAATGCCTACAAAGTCCTACACATTGTTCCACCACTAATTATCCTGACCAGAGAAACATTTGGAGATCCAATACTCTGTTCTTGTCACTCCAGCTATAGGATAGCCTCCTTGCCCTTGGTTAGACATGCCAGGCATGCCCCAGACTCAAGGTCTGTCCATGTGATTTCCTCCTCTTAGAATACTCTTCACCACATGAATTCCTCCCTTGCTTCCCTCAAGTCTTTGTGCAAACGGATCCCAATATTGAGGTCTTCCCTAGCCACTGTACTTAAACTGCAACACCCTAACCCTCTTTAATGATTATTACCATCATCACACTAAGAATTTTACTTACACAGTATTTTATCCACAGGGATTTGTTCCAAGACCCCAAGTACTCAAGTCCCCAGCACCTACATATAGTAAATGTCCAATTTACTGATAGAATGAGGAATTTCTCCAAAAAAAGAGTAACATTTTTTTTTCTGTGTATGTATGTATATATATATATATATATATATATATATATATATATATATATATAATAGAATTCAAATACTCCTAATCTATGTGTGTAAATATGTGAATACCAAAGTAAGAACACAGTACTTAAACATAATATATGTAATATAGTGATATTATATACATAAAGGCACATAGGAAAAAAATCTGTGGAGTTAGATAAGCAATGGCAGCAATGCACCTAACAACTGATATTGTCACCATCTAGTCCCTATTTCATCTCATTTCTGTGAAATAGAACCAAAGAATGACACATTTAATTTATTGTGATATCTTCCCTTCTTTGCCCAAGAAACTGATAAGGAAGGTCTGTGAAATTCTAAGGGCAGCTGCTGCCACACAGTCTGAAATTCTTTTTCTTCTTTGCAATTTCTCAAGTGCTAGGGTCTCTGAATGTCTAATCTTATTATTGTTTTCTGCAAGAGACACTGAGCCTTGACTTCCTTTTCAAAAGACAAACACTGTTAGTGTTGGGAAAAAATCCTTTGTCTTCTAAATTTCCCTGGATTTTCTGTTCCCCTTGCTCCAAGTCGGGCTTCTCAGGATTTACATGAGACTTCTCACCCAGTTGACAAAAGCCAGTGCTGGATCCGTTAACAGAGTCATCTCCGGCTTTAGCTATTAGCCCACAATTTGCTGTGCTGTATTTGCCAATGATTTCTTTGCCCGGCCAAATGACTGGAGTTCGCATACTTGGCAGTGGAGTGAAGGGAATGGATCTCCCAGCAACACCTGACAGAGAAACAAATGAGAACCAGAAGCTCTTTGGTTTCAGTGATGCTCCAAGCCTCCAGTTTTGCCAAATCTCTCTGTTTGCTGGCCAGTCACTCTTTGAAAAGAGACAGAGAGGATGAAACACAGAAACAGTCACAGCCCCCATCCCCAGGCACTCTAAGGAATGTGACTGAACCATCTCAAGCCCTATTGAAACTTTTGCATAAACTCTAGGGATCAATCTCCCCCTTGGCATGTGAGACAGCTTTAATTCAGACCCTGTGAATAGAAGGTACCCACTGATTGTCCTCACAGATCATCTCTCACACCCCAAGAGGACTTCACTGTTGTAGGTCACTAGAGAAAGCGACACAAGGATTTGAATAATTCAAAACTGAGCCTTTGGGCATGTAAGGTACTGTGAAAAAAAAAAAAGCAAAACATTCCAATGTTAAAACCTTGGAAGAAACAGATGCAATGAAAAAGCATATTCAGATGCCCCCAAGGCAGGTTAAAAAAAAAGAAAAACAACTGTAGTGTTATAATTGTACAGTCTTAGGAAGTCCTTCAGGGACTTCCTTTAGGATAGGAAAAGATGCATATAAGAGCTTCATAGCAAAAGCAAAAGTTTGCATGTTGGGGTCCCTCTCCAATTTCAGAGGGCTCACAAAGAATCCAATCATTCTAAACTTGGCAGATCTTCAGTGGGAAAACAGCCCTGTCTCTCCTCCAACCTCTGGACATGCAGGTGGCTTGGGTACTATTTATGTTTTGATTGACAAGTGTGTGCTCTGTCTAGATAAGTAGAGAAGCATCTCTTGCAAGGATGCTTCAAAAGAGCAGCTGCCTGGGAAGATGAAGCAATGCCAGGATAGTTCAAGAGCCAATCCAAATACCAGCAATGGAGGTAAACATTAACAGATGAGACAAGCTCTTGAAAAAGGAGACGTCCTCTCAGTTCCCACAGTGTGCTAAAGAGAGACAATGTGACAGAAATGTCTTATTTATTTTTCATTAAAAGATCACCCAACCAAGAAGTATCATCTTTAAGGAATTATCTCGGTTTATATTATTTGTACTTGTCATATTGTTCTCAAACATGGAAAAAAGGGGGAGGGGGATCACGTTAGTTTCCATTATCTCAAGTGATCTAGCATGGCATTCAGTGTCCTTAATGACCTCAAGCCACATGCTTTCACATTCCATGTCTTGCAACTCCTCATTTCTACATCCTTTCTAGTAAAATCCAAAGGCCGATAATTCCTCAAATATGCATAAATCTTTGTTTACATCCTTCTTTTTGTTTCCTCAAAATACTACCATATCAAGGCCAGGCCAAATAGACATTTCCTTTGGGAAAATCCTTTCAAATGTCTTCCTAAGCAGAATTTATTGCCAAAAGTGCTATCTTCTGGCATATTATAATAGGCCTACTAAAGTATTTGTGTACACGAATGGATTTAACAACCTCAGACTGCTCATCTCCTATTTGGTTTTGAGTCAGTGAATTCACAAGGAATTACATGTGTGTGTGTGTGTGTGTGTGTGTGTGTGTAAGAGTGTGTAAGTGTTCTTGGCTCATGGACATCTTCTACTTCACTATGAAAGTTTTCACGGGGTGATTTGTGGATCTGTATCTCCTTCATGTATCCTGACTTATTAAATGTTTAATGAATGGATATGTGAAAGAAGAGTCAGAATTTATCTCTGTCTCTCACTTTTTCACTCTCTCGTTTTACAAAAATGGAAATCACAGTTCCGAGATATTCAGGGTTGTCCTAGATAACCTTACCAAAGCTGAAAATACAGAATTAAATAGAAGAGTCTTGTTAGATCTATGAACATGTTTAATGTTAGGACAACCACAGGGCTTTTTACTGTTGACAAGAATAGGTATATAATGGGAAGAGACCACAAATGGTACATAGAGTAAAAGAAAGCAATGCCATTTATTAAAACTCTAAAATTTTAGGTAAATACTCTGGTGAAGATATACATATATACTTTACAAAACATATTCATTTTTAGCCAAAAGGAGCATTTCTTCTGGATTTTATCTCTTTTTTTCCCAAATTCCCAACACACACAAACCCACAGATGCTATCAGACTCAAGTGCTGTCAATGCATGAGTGATATAGATGTCATCAGATCAAGGACAAGAAGTCAGTTTGCAGGAGATGGGAGCATTTGCCTTAGTGGTTGTTCCTGAGAGTGTCAGGTGGGAACTGGGATCTGGACTCTATTTGCCTTTATTTCTGTATTACTATCATTAAATCCCTATGTGTAACCAACCTACAACCTCCAGCAAGTGGAAGTACTTATCCTAGAGAACAGGAATCTGCCAATGTTAGTGGTTTATGTCAATTCAGTGGGTACAAGAATGTTGCAGGATTTTAATCATATGCTTATGTTTCAAATAGACTTGTCAGACTCTAAGACCAAGACAAGGATCACCATCCCCCTAGTGTCCAATCCCCACAGCACAAAGTCCCAGACTTTTCAGAGACTGGAAAACCAGAAGTTTCACCTTAAATCAGGAAGCATCCCCTTGTGAGTGACTTTCTGGAAGCTACTGAAAGTGAGAAAGTATAATTTCATCATGATCACATCAACATGCTCATTGATGTGTTTATAATGTACAGGAGCATTCCTAAAGCTGTTGGTCATAATTGCTGGGTCAATTCACAGGGCAGTCAAGATTCTCCAAGGGTGCTATGCAGTGGGATGCTAATGGCATATAGCAGTGCTAGAATGTCAAAGTGGTGACAGTTTAAGATACATGGGGTATAAGCAAGGGTGACAGGCAAAAGGAGAGGCCAAACTTGGCCTCTGTAGGAAGAGAGAAGGGCTTAGTTTAGCTAAAATACCATTTTTATTTCACAATCATTATCATCATTCTATCACTAAGTAATCATTACCAGGAGACCCTGGGTCAGGGTGCTGCTACTTCACACACACACACACACACACACACACACACACAAATGGATTTAACAACCTCAGACTGCTCATCTCCTTTTTGGTTTTGAGTCAGTGAATTCACAAGGAATTGTGTGTGTGTGTGTGTGTGTGTGTGTGTGTGTGTGTGTGTGTGTATGTACCTCCTATACAAATAGGGGGAAAGAATGAGTCAGTCCTTGTCATGGAACTAAAGATTATCAGAGTGATCAGGGTACAAAAGATAAAGTGATTTGTGTGCAGTGGGATAAACAGAACCCTGGAATAGGAAATCTTCCTTATCATATATAAAGTCTTAAGACCATCAGCTCACTTTCACCTGAACCTTATATATTCTGGCTTCCACTCTCGTTTTTATTATATATCCTTTACCTAAGTGTCTCTTCCATTTCTATGACTTCTTCTCTACATTAACAATATCCTCATTGGATTAGACAAAGGGAATGAGGGGAAGAGAGGGGGGATGAGAATAACAAAGACAGTGGAATGAATCAGACACAATTTTCCTACGTTCATATGTAAATACACAACCAATGTAACTCCACATCATGTAAAACCACAAGAATGGGAAGTTATACTCCATGTATGTATAATATGTCAAAATACACTCTACTGTCATGTATATCTAAAAAGAACAAATAAAATAATATCCTAATATCTGAGGTCCAGATTCACAATTTTAACTGCCTCTTGGTATTGGCTATTGGTATTCTCCATACACCTCAAATTTAACACATCACAAAACTGATGAATACAGTAGGTAATAGATAGCTTTGTTTTTAGCAGGTGGATTATGTGATTTTGTCCCGTGTAAAAAAGATTTAGAGCAGTACCCAGGGGCTAATTACTTTTAAGCACACACGTGTCAACAACTTTTATGTGTTTTAGGAATTCACCACAATATTAAACTATTAAAAATAAAACATTTTAAATCAATATTAATGTTTTAAAATAGAAGGATGGTATTGTTTCAAAATGTAACAGGTTACTAAAAGGAACATTTGAGTTTTTCAAGGTCCCAGGACAATAGGTGCCAGTACTCCTTCATCCCAAAATAAGGTATGAAGCTATACATAAAGGTAATTATTTAGGATAATAAAGGAGTTTGAGACTGAAAAGAAATTTCATTGGGAAAAAAGTTATTAAGTGTTGCAACATTTTCCTTCTTAATCTCCAAGAGGAAATGATGAGCTATTTCACCTGTCCCAACTCAAAACTAAATAGAATGGTTCAAAGAGAGACTCATAGAGCTCAACATGAGATCCTAGAGTTTGTAGGATGCAGTAAATCAGTGTCTTACAACAAAAAAAAGATAAAAAGGGAGATGAACTGAATGAAGTAGAGAGTGTAATTACAAACTTACTTTTCCATCTATCTTGGGTCAAATATGTTTAAAATAAATAAAAATTTTATTTTAAAAACACATATGTAAGAAAATCAAATAATAAAAAACCAAGAAGGATGAAAATAACAACACATACATAATCAGAAATGGGAGTTATGAGACATGAATTTTACAATAGTTGTGATTCTTATTCAAGTAAGCATATAGCAAGATGGTAAGTTTTGCCAGATAACTATGACCTTTAAAAATAACCAAATAGAAATTATGGGAATCAAAGTCAATAATCAAAAATGAAATTAATAATTTGATGGATGGATTAAATATAAGATTAAACATGGTGCAAGAAAGAATTAGTGAACTGGAAAGAGACCAATAGAAACTGTTCAAATTTTAAGAGAAATAAAGAATTTTACAATTACAGAAAAGACCATGAGAGATATATGAGACACTACAAAAAAAGACCTGACAAATGTTAATCGCAGAAGAAAAAGTGAAAATAATGCATCAAAAACAGTATGGGAAGACAAACTGGCTGCAAATTTTATAAAACTGGTAAAAGACATAAACCCACAAAGACAAAGATTTCTGGAATGCTACCAATGTCAAGTGGCATAAGAACTAAGAAAACTACACCTAGGTACACCATAGCAAAAATGCTGAAAACACATCAGTGAGAAAAGAATCCTTTCCTTCAAAGAGCAATAATAAAATGAATGGCTGACTTTTAAACTGAAACTATGTCCAGAAACAATGAAATGATATTTTTTAAATGTCAAAAGAAAAAAAGCTACAAATCCAAAATACTATATGTAGAGAAAACAACCTTCAAAAAAAGAAGTATAAAAAATACATATTATTCCTATCTTGTGCCATACATAACAATCCACTCCAAGTAGATCACAGACCTAAATGTAAATTAAAAATAAAGAAAAAAAAAGGAAAGAAAGATGACCTATGGAAATGAATTTAAGGGAGTATCTTTATGAGATTACTGGTGGTCATATTTTTCTTTAACACAAAGTTACTGACAATAAAAGACTGATAAATTAGATCTCACAAAATTGACAACTTTTGTTAACTGAAAACACCATTCAGATGTTGAAAAGACAAGCCCAGTGAGGGAGATGATACTTGCAATCCATATGTCTGACAAGGTTTTCATGCCCATTGTCATAAGAAACTCCTATAAATCAGTGATGAAAAAGCCAATAGACCATTTCATAAAATATGTTATTCAAATGCTTGGTAAATGTTGAAAAGACAGTCAACATCACTAGTTATTAGGAAAATTCCAATTAAGAGGCTGAGATAAAAGCACTTAGGAATCAATGGCAAAAATGAAAAAAAACCCAAAACATCAAGCACTGGAAGCATAAAGAACAACTGGAATCCTCACAGGTCCATTTAAATGTGTGCAATGAATTTGGAAAACTGTTAGGTGGTACCTTCTAAAGCTCCATGCATACATGTCCTAAGAACCACCAACACTACTTCTAGGTATATAACTGACACAAATATGTAACAAAAGACATGTAAGGAATGTTTATAGCAGCATTGTTTGTAATAACCAAAATCTAGAAGCAGTCAAATGTCAAATGTTGGGTGCTTTTTGTGCACTTTTCCTACACTTTCGCTCACTTTGCTGTAGCCCACAAACTTTTCCACCTCACTGCATCCCCGCTCCATTATAACCTTGACCTCGGTCAATCCAGGACTCCTTAATAAATAAAGATGTCTAGCATGGATCCAGCAAACATGATCTAAGTTGTCTAAATGAAACAACATTATTATTTTGACTTCCAAAAACAACTTTTAAAATTCCCTTGAAAAACACATATCCCCACTGACCAGTTGCAGGATGTATAGTGATCTAGCTATAGGAACACTCTGGTAGGACTGGGAGAGAGACAGGGTTGCATATCTCTAAAGAATTGGCATGTATCTACAAGCAGTTCATCCAGGTAAATTGGCTTCCCAATTATAATTACACCTAAGAGAACAGATGTATTATCCAAGCATTTCTTCTACAAGAAGCATACAAATTGTAGGAGTTGCATTATCAGTTACTCAGCTCATTAATGACATAAAAATTAATGAACATAGAAAAGAGTGAAAATTTAAATTGTAATGTGTAAATAGGTTCTCTCCCCCTTTTGCTCTATATAGCACACACTAAAGTCTCTTGGAAATAAGGTTTAACACATAGATCCATTATTAAGCATTCGTGTAGTGTTCTAAATGTCTCTTTTTAAAATGCTATTCAATAATGCATCTCAAGTATAAGCTTTTATCTCCCCACCTTACCTTTGCTCAACACCTGCTGGATATAGAAGCCCATGGAGGCACAGACTTCATACCTTCTTTCTCTTTCTGCATGCACAAGTCCACTTAGAAATATATGCAGGGCTCCAAATCACAAAGGAATTCTTAAAACACATAGTGGCTGAACTTTGAATTCAGACAAATTCATTATTTGTCCCCTGTAACTTTCCAAAGCATTTTCTAAAGTGTCACATGGATGGTCACCGTGGAGGTGAGTCTTGAGTCCCTCCATGAGGAGATGTTGAAAGTTGAGACTGTCTTCCATCCATCCTTGGGGAGCAGCACATCTAAGCATACAAACTGTGGATAAAGTTCTAACAGAGGGTTAAATTGGGGGTCAGATGCAGGAGTAGCCAAGTCTTGTTCAAATTCTGGCCCCACAATTTTCCGACCGTGGAAGCTTGGGCAAGGAAATTGACCTTCCTACATTTCAAAGTTTTTCATTTTTGTCCCACAAAGAACCTCTTAATGTTTGTCTTAAGAGGTTCTTTGTGGGAATTAAATGAAATAACTCATAGGAAATATTTAGCCTAATAAAGTCTGATACAGAGGAAGCATTGAATAACTCGTAGGCTTGTTGTTATTATTATCACAATAAGGATGATTATTATTACTCTATTAGCTCAAACAACTAAAGATAATTTCCATATTAAAGCACAACAGTGCTATTTGATATCATTCAGGATAGAAATAGTCCTCTCCTTCTTCTACATCTTCTTTTGTTATCTCTTACTAGCCTCACTATGAATTTGTTTTGTCCCTCTTATTACAATATGCTTTGGACCAGAAATACCTTCGGAATGAACAACACCAACGACAATAATTAACACGTACTGAGCGCCTGTGGTGAGCCAGGCGTGGATCAAGGGTTTTGTTTGCATCATCTCACAGCCACCTCCTGCTGCAGGTGCTCTCACAATCCCAGCCTGAGAAATCCACTGAAAGAATTCCACTTTATTTCTTCACCTACCACCCAGACTAAAAGTTTGATGTTTGGCCTCCACGAAAGCAAATCTCTCTAATATTGCTGGGATGGTGGCGTGTGAAGGTACACAGATGGCATGATAGAAGGGGGTGCCAGCCAACGACTGTGGATGCCAGCCAAGACATCACATGGGAGACAAGGGCGGGGAATGACTCTGGGTCTTAAAAGATGCATCAAGTCTCAACCAAGAAGAGCAAAACAAGGCTGGAGCTCTGTCCACCCTCTGGGGACTGGAAATACTACAGGGGCTAGTGCTGAGGGAATGACATAGGACAGAAAGGCAGGCTGGGAAGGAAAGGGGCACTCAGGGACCAGATGGTGGAGAACCTGATCACACCAAGTTACAGTGTTTGCACTTGATGTTGTAGGGAGGCAGGCAAGGGGAGCATTCCAAGGATTGTAGCTGAGGTTTTACATCATCATTTCCTATACACATCCTGTCACAAAGATCCTTCAGTGGGAAGTTAACAACACTAGACTCTAAGATAAATTAAATATAGAAAATATGAAGGATGAGGAGGACTGCAGGAAGTTGGTGGTAGCAAAGCTGGAGAGGAAGGACAGATTCCAGAAAGAGGAGGTGGAACAGCAAGTGTAGTGGCTGAAGGGATGGGGCTGATGAATAGGAGCAGAGGGTCCAGCAAGATTCCATCTCCACAACTAGGCAGATGGTGATGACAATAAACAAAACTGGAACAAAGAAGGAACGGGATTTTTTTTTTCCTTTTTAGATGGCTGAGGAAAATAATGACTTCAGTATTGGGCATGTTGAAAGAGAACTGATAAGAATTTGGAGAATTCCTCATGTCCAGGTTGACAAGTGTTTAGTGACTTTTAAAAATGTCATAGTGGAGGGGCTCTCAGTGGGATTCCAAGAGAGTCTCCTTGTTGGGGAAGCTTTGGCTTGTGTCCTGCTACTACAAATCACCTAGGATTGTGGGATAAAGTGTTAAAATCCTGGGGATTTATTGGGGGAAGTCATCCATAAGCCTCAGGATGTATAGACAAGGCATTTTCCTGTAGCATTGTTTACAGCAGCAAAACGTGGAATTAAACACTCAAAAATAAGAAAAGAAGTCATGTCATACCTATTAAGCAGAAGATCATGAAGCCAGGACAATGATGTGTAGACCTGCTCATTTACACGGAGAGACGGGGAAAAGGCAGGCTGTACAGCCCTGTGCCAACCCAATCTCATCACACTCCAGCTCCCCTCTGTCCCTCTCCAAATACTGCCTCCCTTCACAAGTCTTCTCTGAACCTTCCAGCTGTCTCCTAAGTTGCTATCATTTCACCCAGTTTACTCCTTATTATTCATCAAGCTTCATCATGAATATCTGTTTCCCTGACTATCAGATGGAAATTCTGTGAGCATGCTGGTGACATTTAAATGAGATCATTTGTTGTAAATGAGATAATACACAAATACATAAATATACCTGACATAAAACAAGTGTGGAATAATTGCCAGCCTTAATTATTATTATTATCCCTTCCTTGCAATTTTGTGCAGCATATTGGTTTTTATGTTCCTAACATCACTTTGAGATCTTTCAAACATTTCTCATAAATTGTACTAAATAAATATTTTTGGTTGCAGATGATGAAATATGTACCAATATTCAGGGAAAACCAGATTCTTAATATAATTAGGAAGCAGGCTAGCAAATCTCTTTCTATGATGAATATATTATTTATTATACATACATATTAAAAGGACATATTAGTGTTTTGTAAAAAATAAGATGGCAGCAGAATCTTCCCCTAGGTAATATTGATGGCTGCCAATCAATAAAAGAAAGTTTGCCCTGTTGTAATCATCACTTCCTCACAAATTTTTCAAATTCATCTTGCATAGCCTTCTTTTTTCTTTTTTGAGACCTTATATAAAGACCAATATTATGTGAATGTCATAATTTTGTATAACACAGACACATTCTTTTTTATGTGTTTTTCCTCTCTCGTCTCCTTTGTGACTCTTATATTTTTGTATATCTCCTCTATTGTAGTGAGATGAATGCCTAATTGTTCTCCCAAAAGAGAAATGACACCTTAATGAGAGTCTGCTAAATATAAAAGCATGCATGGGGCAAGTTTCTTTCTGTAGAATCTGGGAAGTTAGAAAGGGCACTCTGTGTCTGGTACCAAAGGGAACTTGGGTTCTGGTTTGAAGTAGGAGAAACTTGTATTTTAAATTTCTTGAAAATTGTAAGAAGCCATTTGGCATGGCCACAGAAGGATACAGTCAAATATGCATTCCTTGGGCAGAATTTGTAAGACACTATGACAATGAGGCAGTTTCCACAGTTCATAGCATGAAATTTGGGAAAGAACTAAGAGGCGGGGCTGAGGTTAGGGCTCAGTGGTAGTGCACTTGCCTACCATGTGTGAGGCACTGGGTTCGATTCTCAGCACCACATACAAATAAATAAATAAATAAAGGTCTATTAACAATTCAAACTAAAAAATAAAAAAAATAACTAACAGGCAACTGTGTATCTAAAAATCTTATCCTAATTTGAGGACAGGTTTTGTCAATAAACCAGGAGAACATAGAGTTTTATCTTCCCCTTCAAGAAAAAACAAAAAAAACCTGCATTGGCAATAAAATGCCTTTGGTTAAGCTCAGCTTGCATTAAAGTATTGCCCACAGCACCAAATCTTTTATGCTGGTGGAAAGCAATGTTTCAGCTCCTCAAGATCTTAAGCAACATACATTGAACAGCATGACATGTTAAAGGGAGAACAAATTTCTTTTCTTCACACCAGATGGGACTAAGAAACGTGAGTGTTGTGCACAATGAAACAATATCTATAAATCTAGCATTTTATCATCGCATTTCAGACTATAAAATTAGAACATTCATCAGTTACACCTCCACTCATGAAATATACCTACTGCAACATGGGGCTTCTGTGGAAAGACGGATACAGACAACGGTTTCAGAGGAGTGAGGTCATACATCAGTGAGCATCACAGATTAGCAGAGCCACCGAGACCCTCTATCCAGTCACAACTGTGCTGGCTGGGGGATGTCAGGAGAGTGCTGAGAGACAGAATTATTAAGAATCGACGTATTATCAGATTTGTAATTCAAGAGCTTCCTGGAGACCTGATTTCACAGCTTTCCTGCATGCAGAAATATTCCCAAACAACATGAAGGTACTGTACAAAATTGATTGAAAAAAATGTCCTTATTATTAGAAAAAATTATCATTTTTCTTAAGAGAAAAACTACATTTTTTTCCTCCTTATTTCTTCTCACTGTTTTTTTCTCACAGTTTCTAATTCTAACCCACATTCACACACTTTGTCCTCGTGATTGTAAAGATGACACATGATATTTGTGAGGTGTTGGAAATTTTTAGAGCTTCCATTATCTCATGTGATCTCTGATTAACCTAGGGAAGCTGGAGCAAAGTATGTGTGGGAGGTCCTTTGTTTTTTGTATTCTTTTGTTTTTCCTTTTGACAGAATGAATACCCATAGAAAACACAGGGAAAAAGGTAGAATTCTCTAGCCATTTCCCCTCTAGCTGAGTCAGATTAGATGGATAGTATACATTTCTACTTTAGGCGAGGAAAGTTTACCCTGACTTGTCTGGTTTAGGAACATATACAAATTAATTAATCACACATAATAAATTACTCCCAAACTTAGTACCTTAAAACAACAGTAAGCATTTATTATCTTTGACAGTTTCTCTGGGTCAGGAATTTGGGAGCAACTTAGCTGGGCAATTTGGATTAGAGAAATTGCTCATGAAATTATAGTCCAATATCAGCCAGAATTGCAATTAGCTACAGACTTGATCAAGGTATTAGAAGATCTTCTCCTAAGATAGCCCACTCACAGAACTAGAAAGACAGCACTGGCTGTCAGTGGGAGGCCTTTATTCCTTTCTAGTGAACATCTCACAGGGCTGCTTTAATGTCCTTACAAACAGAGCAATTGACTCAAGGGAACAAGTGGATGCCTCAGTGCCCTTGAAGACCTGCCTTGTAAACCATACACCAACTGTTCTGCTATGCTTTACAAATCACACAGGCTAAAAGCACGCAAGAAGAATCACTGGGTCCATCTTGGAGACTTGTAGGATTGTCATGGACTACCCTGAATGAGCTAGTGGACATTCTATTGCTCCCAAGAAGCCAGAATGTCTTCTGATGGCTGATATCATATCATAGATTGTTGGGACTTCCAACATCACCCGATGCCATGGACTGAATGTGTCCTCCGAAAGTCTATATACTGAAGTACTGATCCATAATGCAATGGTAATTTGGGAAATGATGCCTTTGGGAGTGGATTAGGTCTCTCTCTCTTCCCCTCCCTCTCTCCCTTCCTTCCACTTCCATGTGAAGATACATCTAGAAGGAAGCAGCCATCTGCAAACTAGGAAGGGAGCCCTCACCTGAACTCAACCATGTTGACACCTGATCTAAGACTTTCCATTCTCTAGAACTGTGAAAGGTAAACTCCCATTGTAGGTACCTCGCAGTATATGGTACCTGTTCTAGCAGCCTGGACTGGCTGAGTCACTCTCACTCTCCCTTCTGGGAACTCTCCCTCAAACCTATGGCAACCATTGGGACCAATGTGCACTTATATATCCCTACCCTGACCACAGTTTGTAGGCTCAAGATTAGACAATTGACCCAAAACAAGAGAGGTGTTGAATATGCCATCTCCCAGGCTATTAAAAGATTGTAGAAAGGGTGGGAACATCTGGCTCAAAGGAACCCAATATTATTATTCCCTAGGATTTTGAACTTGAGAGCAAAACAAACTTGAGAGAGGTCTTCCTTCTTTTAAGTGTTGAAGTATAGAAAATAAACTCCATGGGGAATTTCTAAGCTTCTCCAAGTGGAGGAAATGATTAGTAGTGATTAAAAAAAAAAAAAAGGCAGATACACAGAGCAAAGCAAAGATTAGAGAAAAAGACAGAAAGCTAAGCTCCTATCTTCAGTTAAATCTATACCCTTGTCACAGCAGAATTTTTCTCCTTTACATACTTTTGGATTCTGTAAACCATTAAGTTCTCCTTTATATGTAAACTAGTCCAAGAGAATCACAATATCTTTCCACTGCAACTCAAATGCAAAGAAAATATAGATTTTTTTTTTTAAATATAGATTTTGTGTGGTGTTTGTGAGAAGCAAATGCACTTGGTTTTCCCTAATCTGGGATAATCATTCAATCTTGCCTATATCTAGAAATCTTTGTCCTAGTAGATATTTAGTTGAATGGAGGAAATACATTTCACATGACCTGTGGGTCTCGAGCACAGAGGTTCTTAGAGCTTCATAGCCCCTCTGGCCAGTGGCAGGCTGTCCTTGGTCCACCTAATCACCGATTACCCTGAAATACTCACATCTGCAACTCCTGGAGTATGTAATCTGTGAACTAGCCCCTTTCTGCTGGCATCCCAGTTTTCCCCACCCGACATGATCTAGCCCCCCACCAGCCCCCACTGAGCCCTTGCTGCCCATAGAAAACACTGAGCCCTTCTTCCATACTTCCCTGAGCCCTTCTGGTCCAGGGGGTTCTTCTTTTAGCCCCTGCTAAAAGCCAACATAAACCTTTCCTCCTTTCAAGCAGATTTTCTCAGGTATTTTGTCACAGAAATGAAAAGCTGATTAATGCAGCCTCTTTCCGTAAGTTTGAGATCTATAATTATAGGAGGCCATTGTTTTAGACTAAGCTCCTGCACTAAGCAACAAACCAAGCAAAAAATTAAAATGAAATCATTTACACGTAAGTTCCATGGTGCCAATCTGAAGGTTTATATGACCTTTCAAAAAAAAAATCAAGATCAGAAAGAAAATATTCAAATATCCCAAACAGTCCAGTTTGAACAGACATGATAATGAAGTTCCCTCTGCTTTAATCCTTACACAAAAGAAGAAACCTGAAAGAATTTCTTGTTAATTAATTATTATCCTATTGGTCTGTCTCTCTGTCCCTGACTTAGAAGGAAAGTAACTGAATTTACAATTTTTTTGTTATTGCTTTGGTTCTGCTTTCTGCAGCCTTTCTCTATTAAAGCAAACTCTTCTTCTGAACTCATCAGGACTCATTGTATTTTACGGAATGAAGTGTTGTCCAATTCTAGAATCAAAAATAAAGTCTCTTTAGAGCTTTAAACTAAATTTTTGTAATTTTGACCGTTGCCAGTGTAAATTCAGAGTCTTAAATAATGTTTCAGGTAGCAGTAAAATGCCCAGTGACATCACTCAGACAGCCAATTAGTCAACAGTATACTGAGCATTTATTAAATCAAGGAACTTGAAGAAAGTGCATCCTCATCATTAGGTTGCTTACTGCCTAGAAAAAGAAAAAAAAAGAAAGGAAAAGAAAAATAAAGTGACTTCATTATGTTTCCAAAAGAAGGATAATAAAAGACCCAGATAGATGAGTGACTAAGTCTATCAAGGAGGACAGCAAGCACCCTTGCCAGGGTTGAGTGAAGGAGGTCCAGCTCTGTAGTTCACAAAGCTGAGATTCCCTCTCCAGGTTGCTGATTCAATTTATTAAACTGAAATCTCTGAACAAGGTGCTTCATAAGCCTGAGTCCTAAGTGGGACAGGGATCATAAAAGATGATATCACGCCTTATGTTTGGATGTATATAAATGTCCAGCACAGCCTACTCAGGAGGTTTATTTTTCTTTGCTTCAAAGAAAGTGAAAGTGAAATGATATTAGAATATATTGGAAAGACTCAGGGACATACGCACACCTACACATTGCCCAGACTGGCATGACTCTTCTCCCAGAAGCTCCAGCAGCCTGTCACACTCCCCTTGTGTGACACTCAACTCTGCCTTACAGTCAGCCCACAGAAGCCGAGAGGGACTGGTTCCAGGACCCCTACAGATGCCCAAATCCAGATATGCTCAAGTCTCTTATGTAAAATAGTGCAGTATTTGCATAGAAGCTATGCCCATCCTTCCACAGACTTAAAAACAAATCTAGACTACTTATAATACCTGATAAACCATAAATGCTCTGTAAATAGTTGTTACACTGCATTGTTTAGGGAAATGATGACAAGAAAAAAGATCTGTACATGTTTAGCAATGATGAAATTTTTCTATTATTTTTGATCCACAGTTGGTTGAATCTACATATACAGAACATGCAGATAAGGAGGACCGACTGTATTTACTTAGTTAATGTCTGTCTATATGAGGACGTGATTTGTGTTGTCTCATACACTGCTCATGCCTCCATTTCAGAGCACAATCCTGGACATGAACTGAAAGCTCAGTTAGTAAACACAGGTTGAATGCATGAATTTATGAAGATAGCAATTCAGTATTGTACTTCAGAAGGGCTCAATTTTCCTCAAACTTTACCCTAAGGAAATAGTAATAGATACATAAACATAATTATTTACAAAACTGTTCAGGAGAATGTGGTTTATAATAGAAGAAATTCAAATTGAGATCCCCCAAATAGAATCATGGTTGAATAGATAAAGGTACCATGTTGAAAAGGGCTAGTATGCAATCAATAAAAATGACAGGAGTTAAAATTAGCACACTTTGATAAATATGTGTTCGCTGCATATATGTGTATATAAATGGATATGTATGCAAAAGAGATCAGAAAGATAGGCACTAGCATGTTAATTATGGTTATCTTCAAGTGCAAAATGTCAGTTTACTTTATTACTAGGCTATTTTTATCTTATTTCTTCAAAGTTCTAAAACAGAAACACATTTCTTTTGATGTAAGACTAAAGCAAGAATAGCCCAAACATATTAATAGCTCCTCAGTGTGGAACACAGACACTAATGATCTAATCTTAAACTCATTAATGCATTTCCACTTTCGACTTGGGCTTTCCAGTCTTCTGTGGGAAAGTCATACCCAAATGCTCATCCGAAGTACTTACACAGGATTTATACTGTCTAGTCCCTTCTCTCCTACTCACCAGAACATGTGTTGGGAGGTGGTATTTTAGGCAAGGTACAACTGTTTCTTTTTTTATGTTTATTTTTTAGTTGTAGTTGAACACGATACTTTTATTTTATTTATTCATGTTTATGTGGTGCTGAGGATCAAACCCAGGACCTCGCACGTGTTAGGCGAGTGCTCTACCACTGAGCCACAACCCCAGCCGCACAACTAAATTTTCAATAAAGCATAGCCTGATCTGAACTAGCCCAACTCTAATATCCCTTGTGCACACAATCACCAAAAGTCAAACCAACCTCACTCAACAGGAATGCAAAAGAGATAAAAACACTGGAGCTGAGGGGATAGTTCAGCAGTAGGAAGCTTGTCTAGCATGCAACATGCAAGTCTTTACATTTGTATCTTTACATACATATAAATTTATGTATATATATATATATTTATATATATATATATATATATATAAATACATACTATATATATGTATAGTGTGTAATATATATATATATATATATATGTGTGTGTGTGTGTGTGATATATATATAAAAATGTGTGTATGTGTGATATATATATATATATATATATATATCACACATGCACACATTTTTTAAGAAATAAAAACACTAATGCTGACCTGCCACACCTCATAACAGCTAAACCTACTGGAGGGACACCCCTGGCCTAGACCTGGAGTTTGTTTTTAACTAAGCCATTTCAAAACAGGCAACACCTTCCAAAGCCTTCAAACCCTGGAAGATTTGTAACAGGTCCAGGCATTGGGTACACAGGCTACGGAGCACAGCCTGTCATCCAAAGCCACAAATGTTTGCTACCAGACCATTCTTCCTGGCTTCGTGGCAGGTTATATTGGAGGAAGGAAAAGAGGAAAAGTATGATTGACATTTCCTGAATAGAAGAATACTTGCCTCAGGTACTATTAGGTACAAAAAGACACGTGCCATGTCTATCCCCTTGAAAGTCCAGCTTATATCTCTCTCAAGCCTTGAGTATTTATCTAGATATTCCATCTTGCCATCACCTCAGTGAGTTAAACCTTGGAAACATTTTTTAAGCCATTTTGAGTCTGTGCCTCTTTTTATGAAAGCATTTTTAACATTCCTTTTTCAAAAGGGTTCATATTTAGAAAATCAGATTACTAATAAAATTCCTAATGAAATGATTGCTTCTATAAAGTCATAGAAATGAAATGCCCTAACAAATCCTTCCAGGTAATTGTTTCTTCAATAATGTTTACCATCATTACCTATCCTGAATTTCAGACACTGTCTTTTTAACCCCCAAAACAGCAACACAATTAATCTGATTAAAAAAGAACCATTTATAGTTACAGATTGCCTCATCTGAGGTTAATCAAAGCACTCCATCTATGATATCTTGTTCTGATTCACTATAATTTTTGCATTGCTTGCTGCTATCAAACTAAGTGCTTAAATCCTTTTGGATTTTTTTTAACTGAATTACAAATCATGGTGTCATGCAAAAGTAACTTAGGAATTTATTCTTTTCATATCCAGCCTCCAAGTTGATAATCCTTTTTGCACCAGGGTTCTCATTACAATTCCCTTGGTGGAGGCAGAGCTCAAGAAAACTTGTGCAGAAAAAAAAAATATGTAACATGGCTTAGGAAAGGGGGAAGAAGAGAAGGAAGAGGAGGTTACTAAATTAAAATCTGCTGTGAAATTCAGATATGGATTCAAAGGTTTTGTTTTGTTTTTTTTAACAGAAAATGACTGACTCTTCTTCACAGACTCTAAGACGACGCTTTCTCAGATAAAAAGACAAAAGTACAGAATTTTTTTTGCCACTTAACCTTACATGCTTTTTGTTCCTTACAAATTCATTTGATACACACTTGCCTGGCTGCTTGACAGCAAATTATGTTGTACTGACTACAAAAAAAAGGGGGGGGGGGTCTTGGCTGTCTGTGTATTCAATCCACCCACAATGCTTTGTCAGGGCAGTGCCCAATTCTCTAAGAGCTTCACTAAATAAACAGTGAATTGAAAAGCATAAGCCAGAAAAATGGACTTCCACCCAACACAAATAAAAATGAGCATCCAGAAGTCAGTGCATTTACCCTGCTCCTTACAAATTCTCCAGTGATTCCCTTCTTCCCAAATAATAAATACACTTTCATTCCATAGTTCAAACTCTTTCTCAGAAATTTGCTCCAAATCCAACCATATTTGGGAATCCTGAGTGTCAAGGAGGAAGCTGGATTCCTTTTCTGGGCTGAGAGGACCTTGAGAATCCACACAAAGAGCTTTCTTTGATCTCCCCTCTGAGTTTCATAACAAAGTTTGGCCAAACCTAGGAAATGTCTCAGTCTCCTTCACATCTTGCTATAGAATTACCCTTGGATACAATGATGACTGGAACCCCAGAGAAATTTCCATAGCTGGGTGCCTTCTCCATCTGCCCAATTCAACCAAATCTGAAATCTCTTCAATCTCAAAATGTTTAGGGGCAGAAACTACTAATACTGTTTGCTAACAGTTTTATATTTATAGAGTAATTTAAACTTAAAAAAAAATCTTTCTAAAGATAGGGCTTCCAAAAAAAAAAAAAAAGTACCACAGACTGCCACAGACTGAAGGGTTTTAAAAAGAAATGTATTTTCTCACAATTCTAGAGCTGGATGTCTAAGATCAAAATGTCAGTGCAGCTGATTCTTCAGAAATCTCTTGGTTTGGAGATGACTGTCTTCTATGGGTTTCTTCACACGGTATCTGTGAAGAAACCTCCTTTTATTATAAGCACATTTCTTACGTTGGATTAGGGCACAACCCTAGTACCTCAATATTCCTTAGTATCTACTCAAAGACCCCTACCTGCAAATACAGTCACATTCTAAGGTACTGGGGGTTAGGACTTCAGCATATGAATTTAGGAGGTACTCATATTCAGTCTAAGCAAGGTCTTGTTTTATAGGCTAGGAACGTAAAACTCAGAAAGTAAAGCTATTACCAAGCTCACCTAGCCACGAGGTGATATAGGTAAGATTAGACCTCAGGGACCTGGATTCCAAACACCACACTTTGTTCATTACAACCTGCTGCCACTCCAATAACTAACTTGTATAAAACTACTTAATATTTATACACAGTACATCATTGTATTGAATCTCCTGAGGGAAGCAAATCAGATATCATCTTGCACCCATTTGACCATTTTATGCATCTCTCCTCTTAAAGCCTAGGAGCAAGAGAGAAGGTTCCTCTCTCTTGTTCCCAGCAGCCTATTCTTCACCTCCATCTTTTTCCAATAGCTAGAACTTGATATTGAGGATACAGCAGGATAATTTCACCAGTCTAACTCTCAAGGGAATCCCAAATTTTGACTGGAGCTCAGAAATTAATTAGTGTAAGACAGCAGCAGAGTTAGGATTCATCACCAATGTTGATCAAAACTGGTCTCTGTCAAACCTCAGGTGAACCTATGCAGAAACTACAGAAGTTAAGAGACCTGAATTCAAATGCCTGGTTCTAATATTAGTGAGGACATCAGCAGGTCTCTAAGGGGCCTCCATTCACCTTTCACTCACTCATGAAATGTGGTCTAGACAAGTCCTTACATCTGTAACTTTTTTGTATACAAATTGAACTTTTGCTTCCATCTCACCCCCCAGTTTTCTCATCAGCTTTTCAAAGATCTAGTTGATACAAAATGCACAATCTGTAATGTGTTTGTCCAGTCCTACAGGAACCAAACAAACAGTGCAGGAAAAGGGATGAGATCCTTTGGGAATCAGGGCTAAGATAGCAAGAGTCTACACAAAATGCTCAGAGAAAAGGTGGCTTTTGCAGAAGCCATACTGTGAGCTGATGCCTAATTTATGAAGGGACACAAATTCATAAGGGACCAGGAGCAGCAAATTCTAGATTTGGATCCACTGATTCATAACTAGGAAAATAAAAGCAAGCCAAAGCAGATAGGAATTGAAAGAAGCAGGGGCGTGGACAAATGGCGTGGCTTTCTCTATATATGTTTTTAAGAGTTTTTTTTTTTTTTTTTTTTTAACAGCAGTTAGCAAAATTGGTTGGGAGGTACAGAGGTAGGTATTCCATATATTCTTGTCCCCACTCACGGACAGGCTCCCCCATTATCAAGTTATAATGATGAACCTATATGGACAAATCATAATCACCAAGGTATACATTTGGGTTCACTCTCAATTTTCCATGGTTTTGGACAAATGCGTGATGACACCTTTCTACTGCTACAGTAGCATACAGAATATTTTCACTGCCCTAAAAATTGCCCCATGCATCACTGATTCATCCCTCTTCCACCCTCATACCTGGCACCCGCTGACCTTTTTACTGTCACCGCAGTTTTGTGGTTTCCAGAATATCACACAGTTGGAATCATATACTGTGTTACCTTTGTGCATTAACTGCTTTTGAGAAATGTGCTTTTAAGATTCCTGTACATATTTTTATGTTTTGATGGCTCATTTCTTTTCAATACTTAATAATATTCCATTGTGATATACCATAACTTATTCATCCATTCATCTACCAAAAGATAATTTGGATACTTCTACTTGTAACTGCCCATCTGTGGCAGGTTGTGTTTTCCAAAGATGGCCACAAGAATATCTCTTAATCCTGAGCTTTTTCAGAAATTTTGCACTCCCCCATCAAGACATAGATTCCACTTCCTTTTCACTTAAATCTGGGCAGGTTTGTGGCTTATTGGCAGCAAGTACAACATGGTAGAAATAACATGGAGTGTATCCAAAACTAAGTTGTGAAAGATGCAGTTCCTACCTTGCTTACTAGAGCACTAGTGGTAGCAGCCCGAACCCCCTTCAAAAGTCCACCTGCCTTGAATTGTCCTGTAGGAAAGAAGCTCAAACTTGACCATGTGAAAGATGTCATGAGACAGAGATGCTCAGCTGTCACACAGCTGCTCTGGCCATGCTCTAGCACTGGCCTTAACCACCAGCTCCCTGTCACCTACCCCACATCAGCCCCAGCCACTATCAGGCTGTTGTCAAAGGAGAAATCCCAAGGATCCAGGTGAGCCTGTCCTGAATTCACAACTCATGAAAGTTATGAGAGACAATATAATGATCATTATGTAAGTCACTAAATTGGGGGAAGATTTATTATGCTGCAATAGCTAACCCATAATATGATCCTTTAACTCCATCCCCAATTTCCCAATTTTGCTTGCAATCCAAGTTCTTAAAGTTGGGTCTAAAACTTCAGTCTTTTCCTTTTAATGGAATCTTGTACTTTGAAGAGGCATCCAGAGGAAGCTGATTCCAAGGTTTTAATGTCATTCTCTACTCTCTTAAGAAATAAATAATCCCACTTTGACCATTTTTCCTCCTGTTTATACATAAACATTTTTAAGACAGGAACTATCCAGTTGTTTACTATTACACCTATATTATAATCCCAAAACATCTACATTATTATCCCAAAGCAAGTCAAATTTTTTAAAAGCAGAATAAAATCAATGATTTTCTGTTGTCAAATTTCTCTCCTTCTAGTATCCACTCAACTAATCATATTTTGTTGAGTTTCTCACTTGATTAATGGATAGTTTGTCTTGCTTTTATCTTTTTCTTTGTTCTTATCTTGGCAATTACCATTAGAGTATCTGCCAATTAGATAAAGAACAAACACCTTTACATGTCAGTTAAGAAATTAAAATAACAATGACCATATGTGAAAAATGATCAGATTTTATTATAACATCAAAGTCAAATGTAGGTAGTCAAATTTTGATGTGTTTACCAAATCTCTGCAAACTGGTAGTGCTGGAGGATAATTTTAAAATGGAGACATTTCTGCTTTCCTAACAGTTCTTAGGGAATTGTTCAATAAAGGAGGAGAAAGTGGAGAGGGTTTGCAGAGTGACTCTTTCTCTCTGACATTCTGACTCTGCTTTTGGTCAAATCAACTAAAATTATAGGAAAAACAAAATCATGCTATTTAAACATGTCTAAGATTGTACTTTTTTGAGTTATTAAGAGCTATTATTGAATGTAGTGTCTTAAACTTCAAAAAACCTCTACCTTCAGCCTTCTTTGTAATCGCCCAAGCTACAAGCAAACAAGACATCCTTCAGTAGATGAACACAGTCACAAATTTTGTTTTATCTAATCAGTGGAATATTATTCAGTGAATATAAATCAGAGCTATCAAGCTACAAAAAGATGTGAAAGAAAAAATTTTTTTTTCTTTTTTTTTTTTGTTTTGTTGGTACCAGGGATTGAACCCAAGGGCACTCAACCACTGAGACACATCCCCAGCCTTTTTCTTTATTATTATTATTTTTTCTTATTTTGAGACAGGGTCTCACTAGGTTGCTTACAGCCTTAATAAGTTGCTGAGGCTGGCTTTGAACATGAGATCCTTCTGCCTCAGCCTCTCAAAGTGCTGTGATACCAGGTGTGCACCACCATGCCCTGCAAAAGAAATCTCAAATGTATATTATTAGATGAAATAAGTCAGTCTGGAAAAGCTGCATATTCTGTTTCCAACTATATAGAATTCTGGGGAAGAAACCCATAGAGACAGTAAAAACATAATAATAATAAAATAAAATAAATCACTGGATACCAGGAGTTCCAGGAAAAGAAAAGAGGGATTAATAGGTGAAGCATAGGTAATGATGACCCTACCTGAAACCATTCTGTAATGGTAATAGATGGCGTTATGCATTTGTCAAAACCCATAAAACTGGACAACACAGAGTGAACTGTAATACAAACTCTGGATTTCAGTTAATCGTAGTGTATCAGTATAATCGTAGTATATCAGTATCATTATAACAAATGTACCACACCAATGTAAGATGTTTTTTAAAAAAGAAAACTGGGGGTGAATCAATGGAGTCTGAGAACATCCTGTACTATCTGTTCATTTTTTTATGATAATCTAAAACTAATCTAAATGATATCTTAATTTAAAAAAAAAACTGGCAATATTGTTTCAAGGAAGAAATCTGTTTCAGCTAATATTGAATTACCAGCTATATATCTAAACATTAACTTTGAGATGTTGTTTACTATTAAAAGTGAACAAAAAAAGGTCCCACCCTCCAAAATTGCTCATTTACCCTTGTAACTGTGCTATTGCCACATGAGGAATTCTGAAGAAAGCCTCGGCTATTTTGTTGAATCAATGCTGATCTAAACATAGATGGACCTCCCACATAGCCACAAGCTCCAAGTTGTTGCTAGAACTGAAAGAAACCAAAAGGAAATGTTCAAAATTCCCCCCAAAGAATGAACCCTCCCTCTGCCTAAATTGTCCTGATAGGAAAAATACTCCGTCCCTCCTGGGCAGAATGGGAAGTCATTTTGTCTACAGTGATGCACAAAAGGTATTGGCTGGGGGAATATTTTCTAATTTTTAAGAGTCCTTTTTATTTGTATTAAGAAGGTCTTTCTCTGGGAGGGAAAAGGCCACAGTCCTGCCTCACACAGCTCAGGATACTTCTCCTTTGGCCCCAGCATTTGGGGTTGGAGATACTATTTGTGGAATGAGGCTGAGGAAATGAGCCAAAATGAATTTCAGGCTTGCCAGAGCTTACAATCTTAATGTAAATTCAACAATTAGCAATGCCTCAGCTGTGAAAGCTGGAAAAAATTCCACACGTCAGATGGTGAGCAAGGCTGGCTGGGAAAATCACTTCCATTTGAATGTTGTTATCCTGTCATCACCTAACTCGGCTCATAACCTTGAAAGCAGACCGGAACCCTCTTGGTTATAAATTCACGAAGATGGCTCCAGAAAGGTTCCCTCCATGTGAATCCAAAATAGAACTATAAAGTCAGAAAAAGCCAAAAGTAGGGAAAGAGTTTTAAAATATATGATATAAAAGACTGACTGTATCAGCTTCAAAAACTGCCTTAAAGTGGACGTCATTGAATCCAAGAGGATCCAATTAATTAAGATATTTACAAAATCAACAGGTCTGAGTGTCCTTGTCAATTCCAGGTATTCAGCAGGTATTATTTTGTGTTAAGCCTTTTTGCTTTTCCTCTTGAGATGTTTGAAGGAGTGAAAATAGATATACACCGTATACCTTGTGGTCAAATAATACCCCCCACACACACACAAATAAAACATGGGGATCCCCTTGCCTTACTTCCTCACCGTGGTCTTCTAAAGAGAAGGAAAAATTGGAAGTGTAGCTGTGCATATGAATATTTTCAGTGGTTCTAAGGGACAGAATATATTGATATGGGAATTTGAGGGGAAAGCCTAACATTCTAAAAACTTCTCATGTTCTACACAATCATTTATTCTTTGAGGGGTTTTCCCCTAATGTTTCCCCCCATTTCCATTGTAACACTGTAGTCAATTGAAGATGATGCTTTAGGAACATCCTCAAAACTAAGAACCAGGCTCCAATCATTTTTTTTTTTTAATAAAATGTCTTCCAGAGTTTTTTCATCAAACTATTGCCTCCAAAGCTCAGCCTGATAAAGAAATTCTGGGTAAAGGTAGTTTATTTGGGCAGTTATCCCAAGAAGGAAGGTGTAGCTCTGGGAGGCCAGACAGTGAAGGGAGGAAGGCAAATAAAGTGCATTAATGAACAATTTACCTCTGTGAGCAAGCGTGCCACCATCCATATCGTAGCCCAGAATGGGACCAGCAAGGGACATTGACACACTGCTATGGCTTGAATGTCCCCACCAAAACTCATGTTGAAATTTAGTCTCCATTGCAAGGGGACAAAAGACAGTGGAAACTTAGTCCAATTATGGTATTTGCAGGTGGGACCCTGGAGTGAGACGTAAGGTTAAATGAAGCCATAAAGTGGGGGACCTCATCCAATGAGACAATGGCTTCAAAAGAAGAGAAAAGACTAGAAAGTTATCTGCC
Organism: Marmota flaviventris; assembly: GCF_047511675.1. Lineage (NCBI taxonomy): Eukaryota > Metazoa > Chordata > Mammalia > Rodentia > Sciuridae > Marmota > Marmota flaviventris. Next base: position 137,500,532 of record NC_092501.1, on the reverse strand, counting down.
CATATGGTGCCCTGCACTGTTTCAGGACTTTGCAGAGTCCTCACCAACAAGAAGGATTTCACCAGATGCAGCTTCTGATCTTCTTAGCCTTCACAACAGTGAACTGGCTGGGGATAGTGGCACACACAGCACTCAGGAGGCTGAAGCAGGAGGATCCAGTGCACAGCCAGTCTCAGCAACTCAGTGAGGCTCTAAGCAACTTAGTGAGACCCTGCCTCAAAATTTAAAAAAATAAAAAGGGCTAGGAATGTGGTTCAGTGGTTAAGCACCCCTGGGTTCAATTGTTGGTACCAAAAAAAAAAAAAAAAAGAAGAAGAAGAAGAAGAAAGAAAAAAAGAACTGTGAACCCAATAAGCCACTACCCTTTATAAATTGCTCAGCCTGCATTACTCAGTATCTGTCATTGTTTGAGAGCCACTTCTGAGGTTTCTGTTTCCCAGAGCTTCAGGCCTGTACAATGTGCAGGCAGAGATCACTCCTCTAGCCAGAGAACGTCATCTGGCGGAAAACTCCAGATGCTTGAGGGAGAGAGTCCTCTGTGTGAATGGGAATTACCCATGAAAGATGCAGGTGACGCTCAGAGAGGACTGGGGGGCATAGGCAGGGTTCCCACAACCTCATATGCCCCAAATGCTCAGCTACACACACAGTAGGTAGTTGGACTTCTTGAATTGGTATTCAACTATTCTCTCTTCTTCTCTAAGTGAATTATGATCCCTATTTGTATCTTTTCACAGATAGAACCTTTAACCCAATCATTCATTTACACATCTTTAAATCCATACCAAAAAAAGCTTCCTGTCTCCATTCTGCAAACACTTGTTTTGAACCCAATTATCTCAGAGCTCTTTTGCCTCTTACGCACTGTCAAGGCAATTTACTTCAAATGAGCAAAGAGCTTCAGCTCATGGCCCTCGCTTTTGAATCTCAGAAAAAGAAACTGGGATGTCTTTCTCAACCATAAGGCTGTATCAAGGGTTGTTTTTTTTTTTTCAGAAGTTTTAAAAATGTTTAATTATTTCAGATTCACATTATTACTTTCTACATCTTCCATTTACATAATTAGAAAAGAAACATGCCCCTCTATATTAGCCTCTTATCCAATCAGCCAATATGAGGGCATATATTTCATCACAGCAAACTCTGTTTGTTTTGTACATAAATCACAATGGCTGCATTATGATGGCGCTTGTACAGAAGTCCATACAGAACTAGAAAAAAAAATTCTATATGTACCAAAAAATGCAAGCTACCACCCAGAAATTCATTTTTATCTTCCATTTGAGATATTGACTATTGATTTTTCTTTATCTTACAACATCATCCTCTATTTAAAACCCTAAATGATTTTTAGAGACCATAACATTTTATCAATCCTCAAAAGATTTTTTTCCACCTGACAGCGACTTTTACAACATAACTGGCATATGTAAGAATTTGGTGCTATACATGTGTGTTGAGGATTCAGGGACACCATTTCTCACATTGTCCCGTGGCCAAAGAACTACATTTTCTTACAGGCTCAAGAAATTGCCTTATGGCTATTGATGGGAGCATACTGTGGTGTCTCCTGTCTGATTCACATTTGTAATGACCCTGCTTTTGGACTCCAGCAATAAAGAGGACATAATCCTTAAGTAGGTCTCAGAGGAACACCACTAATTTAAGTGGCAGGCCTCAATCTTAGGTGAAGATTTAATAAGAATCACATGCAGTACAAAATGTGCCCGGCATCTGACAGCAGATGGATCCATAAAAGCAGAAGAATTCCTTGTGTGAACAAGATAGATATAGACTTTCGAAACTGTCAGGGATGACCCTAATAGATAACTGGGGAAAGAGGGAGGAGGAATAGGAAAGAAAAAAAAAAATAAGAATGACAACCGGTGCAGCAAATATCAATCCATTATATACTTTCTGGTAATTTCTGAATGTTCCTCCAAAGAAAAGCAGGACATGGATAATTTATGTACCTAGTGAAAGCGATCTTCTAAGCATGAATGGCTGAAGGATTATAATTTCTTTCCCCCCAATCATTATGGGTCTCCCAGAGGTCGTACAAATAACCTGCGTCCTTTCATCCTAAACACCACGGAGCTCAGGTTGAGATATGAGTCTATTAAAATTCAGTTTAAAGAAGAATTTTATTTTGCTGATGATCTCATTTATTAATTGCTGACTGCCTTTTAAAACCTTCAGTGGAAGACAAAGAGACCTTGAAATCCTTTCTCTGAGAGCCAAAGCTTTTCATTTAAGGATTCCAGATGAGCTTTTTTAAGTATTGAAGTTCAAGTGCTTTAACCACCAAAGGAAATGAAAGGAATTTTATCTAGTTTTGTTCCACAATTGCCACCCAGTAGTTCTTCATTCCGGGCCAAATTGAGCCTCAATTTAAATTAGATTTACCCATGGGACCCCTGGCAATCACAATCAACACAAGATATTAGGGAGTGTAGGAAACAGGTCTATTAAATGACAATTAAAGCTGTCAGCCTTCCAGAGCCTATTTTCTGCTAATTTGATCCCAAGTAGACAGTTGGATTTGACATGCTGTAAATAAAAAAGGTTTGTTTTATAATATGAGTTGAGTACCAGAGCTGGGTGGTCGAGCCCTGATAATGGCTCCTTCTTCACTTTAAGGTGGCTTCAGATGTTCCCCTGAATAAGCGACTTCGAAACTACCTCCTACACAGCTGTGTAAGTCCTCCTGGAAGTCCTAATGCTCAACAAAGAAGAACTTAGAGGCACCTTCTAGAGATGTCAGCAAGGAGGTACTGGGTACTGAATGTTTTTTCCTTTTTGTGGGAAGTCTCATGGAAACTATTTAGGATTAGATGCTCCCTATCTGGGGGTGGAGGGGGCGTGAATAGAAAAGAGCATTTCACACCTAGAATGTGGCTGAAATTGGTTATCAAAAATCCAGATCTGCTGGGTTGGTAGTATATACCTGTAGTCCCAGCTATTCTGGAGGCTGAGGCAGGAATATCACTTGAGCCCAGGAGTTTGAGGCTAGCCTGGGCAGCAAAGGGAGATCTCATGTCAAAAAAAAAAAAGAGAGGAGGGGGAGGAAGATAGATCTAAAACTGGATGTATAGCTTAGAGCTAGAGTGCTTGCCCAGCATGTATGAGGTTCTGGGTGGATCTCCAGTACAACAAAAAAAGTGTTAGGTTATCTATACCCTTTGATACAGTATTTTCACTGCCAGGGATTAAAGAAGTAATCAGTGCTTGTGCAAAGATTCATAAATAAAGCATATTTGCTACAGGTTCAGATGTGGACAAGAAGCTAATTTTTGTATGCCACTGCTCCCTCCTTATTCTCCTGAACTCTCCCCAAGTCTCACACCTCCTCTTTTCACCATGAAAATCTCGTCAGTACCATTGTCCTCACAGGTATTTACCTGCAGAGCTGTGTTTCCCACCAGCAGAAATCTTCTAAGATCCGAGCCTGTCTCCATTAACGTCCGCCTGTAGGGCTGGGGATAGCCCAGTGGTAGAATGCTCTCCTAGCATGCACAAGACCCCAGATGGATCCCAGAAAAACAAAACAAAACCCCAGTACATCTCTCACACACTTAGGTTCATGCCTCTTCAGTTTTCCAGGCTTGGAAAATCAAATACATTCTCATAATGGAGGTGTTCATAGATTAATGTTCCCCCTACTATGTAGTATTTTGTATTTTAAAATGAGATTTTTCTGGAAGACTTTCAATCAAAAATGAGACTGAAATGAAAATTTCAGGCTACACATAAATAAAGGAGTTAGAACTTTTGTTGTTTCCAATTCTTTCTTTAAAGATAATTTTAGCATCTGTATGCCTATGTGTTTCTTAGTTTATTTGTTGTTTCATTATGAAAAGATATTCATGATTATGGAAAATGTAGGAAACAAAAAGTGAAAGGAAGACAGAATTCATCCATATTCCCACAACAGATAGAGCATTTTTAACCTCCTATTGCATTTCCTTCTAGTATTAGTAATGTGCACAAATTTTTGTTTATTTTCTGGAGTCCTGATAATAGCATATGTACAATTTTGCACTATTTTTTCATTTTTCATGTTTATTGAAATGTCAGAATAATTTTACCCTAGGAAGGCTTTCTATGGGGCCACAATTTATAGTAGCTTTTCCATTTCCTCACTCATCTGTTTATCTGCTAAGAATATCTTCAAAGTTTGCCTACTCTTTCTGGATTTTTTATCCAACCCAGTTTCTAGATTAATTGAAAATACTCAACATATCTAGCAGTAAGTAAATTTCTCCACATAAAAGCACTAAAATCCATTTCTAAAACAGGAAAGGACTGGTGTATGTTAAAACAATGTGGGTGCAATGATGAACAACATAAGAAATACTAGTAGGAGGTCAAGGTCAAGGTCATTGTCTGCTACAAGCTAAGACTATTCACTCCCACTGCTCTCTTCCCTTGACCATTTAGGAGAGAGGGCTGCTGCCCACACAAGGACCAGTATCCGTTCTCCTGTTCCTTTGGACATCACAGGGAGCCCCTAAGATAACAACACCCATGGGCTACAGAAATGGTGTTCTCACAGGGCCCTAAGGAAGGTTCATGGCTACCACCAAAAATACATCTTCCCTCTCCTCTCTCATATTTTCTGTATTCAGAACAACATAGGCACTACTTAGCCACACCCATGTCCTTGGCTCACAGACTAAAGATTCGAGGGTAGGGTGGGGAATTTTTATGGTTATTTATGACTTGATAAAATGACACTCACATTTCCATCTGGGCTATTTTTTCCTTAGATTTTTACTGACCACTTGGCTTAATGCTAGTACTCACCTTGTTAACCTACTTGGTAACTGATAGTCATTTCTTCAAAAGTCTCAGATCACATGCAGAAGGTAGAGCCAAATATTTCTGAAGACCAGAAGTTGGGAATGTTTAATATTTTTGGAATCAGACCAATTATGTGTTTTGAATAACATTCAAAGACAACATTAAAAGGAAAAGATGATGGGAAGAGGTGGAGTAGAGAAAATATGTAGGATCATCAGTATTTAATTTTGAAATAGGATGTCTGATACAGTTAAATTTTGCCCAACCTTGCTATAAATGTTGGTCTGTATTAAACATGTTATAGGGAACCTTTTGTTCTTCATGAGCAAAAAGACCATCCATAGTGCAGACTTAATAATGTTTAATGGTAACTAATAAACACTGAGGAGGACTATCCAATTTCCACACACTAATAAGTCTGATGATCTATCCTGAGATGTGAAAGGAGCTAAATTCATAGTGCATGGCATCCTGTGTGTTTGCCGTCTTTCAAATGGGATTTGAAGCAGCCTAGTAAAAAGACCGGGGGAAATGGCTACTTTTTTTCCCCACTGGGCAATGGTTAAGCCCTTAAAAGCTAGTGAAATGCCCAGAGCTGCTTCCCAAAAGAGATTCAGGGAGCTGAGGGGTGGGATCCAAAGGAAGCCAGAGCTTTATTGGGAAGGCCTGGCAGTGATGGCTATGTGAGTCATTCAATTGGCCATCATTATTTTTATTGATCTGCAGTCCAGGTCTATTTAGTATTCTAATGAAAATAGATGAAGCTGGTGACTAACTCAGAATAAAAAGGCGGATGGAGCTGAAATGGTTGAAAATACATTCTTTTCCCAATAAATGACCTGACAGACACATATTTCAGTTGAGTGAAACGAATAGCATATTTCTTTTTCTTTTTCCATTTTTTTCATTTGGTCCAAGACGTCCAGAAAGTGGCATAGAATCTCTATTTTTTTTAAAAGAAACAATTGTTGTTCCATTTCATTATTTAGAGATGTACTGAGTCATGTTTTCCTGCTTCTATAGGTTTTGCTCCTTGAGGAGGCCCCTGTTAGAGACACCTCTGCACAACTCCCAGGTGAATGGATCATTTTGACACTCTCGTTACTCATTGTTTTATAGAATCATTTGACCCCTTCAATTTTGTAAAAGTGATGCACTTGAGTATTTTACCAAAACCCACAAAAATTCAAAATAAAATGATGTACTAAAAATGCATGAAGAGATGCCCGAAATCCTTTTTTAAATTACCGAGAAACCAGAGATTTAGAGGAATTATTTGAATAAAATAAAAGAATACTATTTTCTGGTTTAAAGTTGGCATGCTTTAACGCTGAAAAATAGAACAAAGTCGATAGGTTATGAGGCACTGTCATTGACCTCTTTAATGGTAGAGTGTATTCCATGTTGCCCCTTCCCAAAGAGCCAATGACTGAGCAGAGAAAAGCCAGCCTCTAGTCATGGGCTGGAGACTTCAAAGGGGGTCATCCTCTGGCTTCTCTCTGTATGCACTGGTTCCCAGCAGGAACCATGCTATGGATTTTTCAGTCTCTGAAAGAACATCCACTCAGTTCTTCATGTTCAGTGAGTTGGGTTCTTCTTCTCCTCCTTGAATCTAGTAGACACTATCCCTTAGTGAAAACCATGCAGCAGTAAAAGCCACAAAGACAAGGATAGATGCATTTATTGTATACAATATAGATAGCACTGCTTCTGTAAGGTTCCAAGCCTCATCTGGATTATACCTTAATCCTCTGCACTGGGCCTTAATTTTCATACAGTGTTTTCAGTTCAAAAGGGTCTTAGGCCAAACTCAGGCAACCAAAACTCCAGCACCCAATCTGGGGATGTGCATCCCACAGAGCACTTTTGGAAGTCAGAACTGTTTTACTCACATTTTTGTATCTGTGATTGGCATATAGTAGGTCCCAGTGAGTACTACAGAAGAACAGAGGAGGAGAGAAAGGGGGAAGGGAGATAGGGATCTGGATCTAGACATGAAGAATAAGTATGCAGGCACTTCATTCAATTATTTTTTAAAAGCATCTTTGTTCATGTTCCATACATTGGATTTTTTTTCACTCAGGGAAATAATCTAAGAAAGTACCAGAGATCACAAAGTACAATATTGATATCAGTAAAATAAATGCCAATAGTAACAATGACAAAGTGAGATTTGGACACTAGAACTCCTTATTCTCATCCTGACATTCTTATCTTATGTCTTTCAAATAATAAGACAGTCTTACTAACATTTTTCAATTGCAAAATTCCAAAGATATGAGTAAGAATGGTGGGAAACAGTAGGATTCTATAGTCTTGAAGTCTCTTTCTACAACATACTTGTTAAGTACAAAGGGGAAAATGGGACCTTCCTCAGAAGACATCATCTTAACTGGGATCAATGTCAACCTCACTAGCTGTGGGATGTTGACATCCGTACCCCTGAAATGATGCACCGAACAGAGCACAGCATCACTATTGCCAAAAACACATAATCTGAATTTGACCATGAGGAAAATGCAAAGGAACCCAAACTGAAGGACATTTTTCAAAGTAACTACTACTTTTCAAAAATGTCAAGGTCATAAAAAATATGAAAATACTAAGAAATTGTTCCATATTGGGGAGATTAAGAGGTTAGGGCCAACTAAGAGGTCAGGATTGGATCCTAGATCAGTAAAAGAATGTTCGTAGGATAATTGGGGGAAAAAAATGAATATTTCAGTAAGAACTTAAGAGTAGCTAATAGTATCCTATTATGTTAATTCCCTGGTTTTGATCATTATATGAAGATGATGTAAGATGCTAACTTACATTTGAGAAACTGGGTGAAGGGTATATCAGAATTCTTTAGGCTATTTTACTACTTTCTCTTAAAATCTGGAATGATTTCAAATGAGAATTTAATTTTTTTACATAAATTTTTTTTAAAGATATTGAATTTCAGTCGTTATCTGTGAGCATGTGAAGCATTTCGAGAAAAAAACTAAAAACTGCAAAGTTGCTGGCATTGCCTTTAGATCGGTGGGTAACTTGAGCATTTTGACATTCCAATTAAAGAGACACACACAGAGCAGAAAGACAGACTAAGCTGGCACTCCCACATTGACAAGGCATTTCAAAGACAACCAGGGTTTCCTCTTAGAGCCACGTCAAGAAGGCCATCCCTTCCCTGTCATAGCCACATGTGTGCTACCAGATTCAAAGGCAGGCTTTACTCTGGCTGGGTCAGGCTGCTAATGAAGCAAAGGGCATGCATTGGACTTGTTCTCAGGAACTGTGACTGTTGACTGTCCCTTGGCATTTCCATGATCACAAGAGAGGCAGGTGTGATGATTTGACTGCATCCACGCAAGACCAGCCCTTCTGTGGGAAAATAACTAAAGCACTCACCATCCTGCGGTCACCTTTAAACATAATGGACACACTTGAAGAGAATCACTGTCACCTAAACATGCTGCTAAAAATAACTGCGCCAGGAAAGGGCCCTCTTATTAGATTCCTTTTCTCTCCTGCACTTATAATTAGGAGACCTGAAAGGGGTGAGGCTGATTTGTCTCCACACAAGCCACAAATGCACAGAAGCTCCAGAGAGCTCTGTGGCCTTCTGCTGAAGTGTGCGGGGCCTTTGAAGCCTGCAAGCTCTGATTTAATATCACTTAGGTGGACACCAAAGGACATGAAGAATGAGGCTCCTGGCCTTGCTCCTGACAGTTTAGACACGTTCCAGCTTTCATATTCCAAAAAAATTCATTCAGAGGGGGCTTCTTTCATAAAGATTGTTCCCCTGAGTCTCATGTGTTTACTAGGAGCTTCCCTGACATACTTGGGATTCCAAAGTGGGAGGTGAACACATGTCAGAAAATTCTCAATTCCAAATATCAGGATATTTTAGAGCCAAAAGCAGCTAAGGAATTAGAAGAGGCTTCAACATATGATTAATTTTGGAATCATAAACAAACAGCAAAGTGGAAATAAAATTATTTATGGGTTAAAATAAAAAACAAGTTAGCCAGCTTCACTTACTTCCCCCTATAGTTAGAAAAATTAAATTTATGCTACATGAAAAGTTATCCCCTTGAGATTCTTTCAATATGAGGATTCGTAAATGTAAAATGGCAGGGTGTCTTCATGCATCCTGTGCTGCTATAACAGAATATCCAAGACTGGGTAATTTATAATCAACAGAGATTTATTTGGCTCACAGTTCTGCAGCCTGGGAAGTCCCACAGCATGGTACTAGTAACTAGTAAGCATCTTTGTGCTACATCATAACATGGCAGAAGATGGATGGGCAAGAGAGTAGGAAAGAACAAGAGGAGACCAAACTTACTTTCAAGTCTACTCTTACAACAACGCACTTCTGGGATAAAACATTATTCAAAAGGGCAGAGCTCTCTTAGTTCCCCCAAACTATTGCATTGAGGATTAAGTTTCCTTGTAGAGCACATTCAGACCCTAGCACTGGGTAACAGCTAAATGCCTGTGAGCAGCAACACTGCCCATCTCTCCACTTTCTCCTCTGAGCTATGGATATTCAGGTCCTCCTTAGCATTTACTGAACAAGATGAGGATTGAAACCAAACAAACAAACCAAAGAAAAAATTTAAAAAAAAAATCTCTCTTGCTTCAACTGATATCAGTGCATTCAACAGATCTCAGGGAAATGATCTGTTTTGCTAGGTTGAGAGTGGTAGGAAGATCCTCATGATAATACAAATAAAATAAAAACTAGAAACACGTTCTCCATCTAAAATTTGTGAAACCACATTCCACCTCTGCTGAGTAAAGCCAAATACAGCTACAGAAATCAATGTTAGAAAAACCAACAACTGTGGAATAGGAGGGAAGCAAAAATCCCCCAGGACTCTGGAATCACTGGGTTGTAAATATTCTTAAACTCAGGCTTATAAGACAAAGATGCCAGCCCATATTATACTAAAATGGTTCTGTCATTTTCAGATGAAGCAATTCACATTTGACCACTCCAGCTTGATCTAGGTTTTCCCAAGGGCAAACTCTAATAGACATCTCCATATTCCTTTTTTATAGGATTTTACTGTCCAAAGAATAGACTAATTTTACATTTCTATCACCAGGTTCCTTTATCAGCTCTATTCTAAACATAAGGAGCAAATAGTCTGAATTATATCTTATTCTGGAAATATTTATTGAACTCTATCTCACTACCCACACACATTTTGCAAGGAAAGGTAGGAGGATATTACCTTTAACAGACTGGTGCATGAAATAATACACAACAACATCCTGACTCTAAGAAAGGCAGGGACTATATGGGAAATTACCTCCTAATGAGAGCCCAGTTCCCTTTACCTTAGGCTGAGCCTAAGAGGACATATGCAGAATCACATCTATTGCTTGAAAATCAGACAAAAAAAAAAAAAGCAGTGAGGACCCCCCATCCAGAGACTGAGCATCTGAGTAGCTCTCTTGACCCTGTTTATAGACACTTCATGGGAATCATGAAGAATTTCTCTTCACAGTTTGGTCAGCACATTTGCACACATTATCTCATTGAATATAAAGAGCATAGTTGCCATTTTTTGATGACAAAGTTGAGACTCAGAGGCCAAGGTGACCATAGTGACACAGCCAGGGCCTGGAGGACTATGCACACACTACTTAGTGTTGGAATCAAGTTGAGTCCCAGGTAAGAGTTTGTTCTAGATCAACATCCTGTCAACCATAGGCATGCATTGTCTAAATAGTGTCAGCATTGGTGGGTGCCAGCACTTTCATTCTCCTCTCTTTCCCTCTCAAAATCCACAAAGTGCTCGTTTGTTCAACGAGCCCCTATTAATCATATTAAAATGTCACCTCAAACTGAATGCAAAATGTCCTTTGCATCCTAAATTGTCATCTTAATGATATAATGGCTCCAATGATGATAGAAATTATTTTAAAACTTTTTTTTTCTTTAACCATGAGGCTTCCCAGCTAAGAGCTCACATACAGATACAAGTACACACAAGCAGATACACAAGTTTTGATAAAACCGGCTACAGGTTGAGACCACCGATTCAATCAGTAATCTGAGTTAACAAATTCTATAATGCCCAAATACTCAGAGAGCCGCCTATCCACCAGCTGTGTGCAAAGATCACTCAATGACACATTGCTTCTTTCCTTCTGGAATGAAGCCCAGACCTGGCTGATGCCTTTGTAACTGCAGATCCCAGACCCTCCTCCTGCCTCTGCCTGTGCACATATATAACAGGATGCCCCCAGAATCTGATTTCCAGGATAAGCTCCTAAGAACCTATAGCATTATAAAGCTTACCTGATGACTATTTTTAGGGAAAGTTGTACCTCACCAAAAAGAGAAACGACCTCCTCTCCTGCTCTGTCAACAGCCTTCACAAACCCTTCGGCATGATCTTGACACACGCACTAAAGAGACCAAGAACCTACCAGAAAATATCTGAACATACTGCAGCTGAGAAAGGGGGCTTCTCTAAGCTTCCCTTGCTTTAACACAAGACTGCTCTGTGAATTCAGCCACCAGTGAGGGAGGGAGAAGACACGTCTCAGCACCCAGGTGTGAAAATTCAGCTGTCATAAATCCTCCTGAGGGAGCTTCCAGCCAGAAAGGAGAATGACCATTACCACCCAGATGAGAAATTTTGTAAACAAACCTTATCAGAACATCCCATACTTTCCCAGTGAAACTTCACCACTCCCTTATTATGCTGTTATGCAAAGTCTTACTGACTATTTTGAATGCTCCTGCATGCTGGAGGAAAGTAAAATTTCTCCCCCTGCCCATCCTAGGTTCTCTAAATGAGGCCCTGTAACACACACTAGCCAAAGACAGGTTAACCAGAGAAAATCCACCCAAAGTTTATTAATATGTGCATCATGCATGTAATGATTGAGAGTACTCAGAGATCAGTTATTCAAAGGAGTGCTTAGAACTTCCATTTATATTCCATCTTGTTAAAGGAAAAGGGGTTGGGGGCTTCTGTGAGCAGGGTCCAACCAAATGAAGGTGATAAAAGTCTCTATGCTTTCCAGAATTAAATTAACAGGAGAAAAATATTTAAAATAATTAGTTCTTTAGATTGTGGCTCTCTTAGATTTAGTTCTAAGTACTCATTGGTTATTGATCCTATTCCTTCCAGGAGATCTACTGCTTTCCTGTTTGCTTCATTTGGTGTCCTGAGTTTGATGTGGCTTCTGCCTGCTGGATGCCCACAGTTTATCAGACCTGGGTCCTCTAGTTCTCAATGGCCTTTAGCTCAAAATATTGCATATGCCAAAGACCCTTGCTGTGGAGTGGCACATGCTGGTACCCCTCAAGTTGTAATAAATTTTCCTCCTTTTAATCTGCCTGTTTTGTTGATGAATTCACAGAGCATAACCACTCAGATCTAAGTTGTAAATAGGCAAAATTTGCTTCCAAGACCTTCAATATTACCAAATGTTTTAGTCAGCATCTTTGCTGCCATGACTAAAAGATCCAACCGGTAAACAATTTTAAAGGAGAAAAAGTTAATTTGACTGTTCACGGTTTCAGAGGTCTCCACCCATAGACAGTCAGCTCCACTCCTTAGGGCTCGAGTTGAGATCAGGGTGGAAGAGTGTGGCAGAGGGAAGCAGCTCATATGATGATTAGAAAGCATAAAGAGAGGCACTCCACTCGCCAGATACAAAATATATACCCCATAGTCACGCCCACAATGAACCACTTTCTCCAGCCACAACCCACCTGCCTCCAGTTACCACTCAATTAATCCCATCAAGGATTAATTCACTGATTAGACTAAGGCTATCACCCAGTCATTTCTCCTCCAAACCTTCTTATATTGTCTCACATGTGGGCTTTTGGGGGACACCGCACATCCAAACCATAACACCAAGTCACTGAATTAACCCAGCTAATGCTCATTTCTAAGAATGTTGTTATGACAGAAAAATAAATGCTAATTTATTGAAACCCCTATTTTGTAGAGTTTTCTGTAATTTAAACCAGGAAGTACAGCTAATTCATTCACTCAGTTCATTCTTGTGACACAAGGGAAGGACCCAAGGTAATTAGGGGCCAGGGGCCAATGGCTATCTCTCCCCGAAGAGCTCTGGCTGGGATGACTTCTTGAGAAGGATCCCTGAGCATGACCTCACTCACCATTACAAGCACAAGACCCCAAATGTAGCATGGAGAGTCACTGGTGTGACACTTGAACCCAGGGAGAACCACAAACATCTGATGAGATTGATGTATGATAACTCCTCCTAAACCTAGGCAAACCTGCTTCTCCCATTCTTTCCTTGACTGAGCAGCCCATGGCAATTCTAGATTAATCTGGCAAAATGATCAAGGAAAAAAAGTCTTAACACTGACATGGTTTTCAAAAACTCCTTCAGTTAATTATTCCTCTTAGGAAAGAAAATGTTCAGATATGAAAAAACGTAAAACCTACATGTATTCATAATTAAGTTGACAGTCTCTTCCCCAAAGTCCTGTGTATGCAATGGGGGGGGGGGGCAGGCAGGGGCGGAGTCAGAGCTAGGGGAGGAGGAGGCAAAGGGAGAAATGAGAGGGAGTACTGGGCTGAATGTATGTTTCCCACATTGTCAGCAGTAAAGAGTGGGAGTGAGCTGACTTCCCAATAAGTGGGCGGCAAAAGGCAGGATGAAAGAATGGAAACCAAAGAGCGCCACACCCAGACCTGTATCTGAGTGGGCAGGGTTCGTGAACTTTGAGAAATTAAATGGGAACTCGAACTATAAAGCCCAAACCTTTCAATTAACCTGGCAGTTGGCAAGACTTGAAAAGAATATTTTCATATCTTAAAAGCAGTGTGGAAACCATTTGAATCTCCAAATCTTCATGCACACAATAAAAGGACAGGCATAAGTGGGCTCTAAGATTCTCTCAGCTTCAAGATCTTATAAGTTCTATGATTTGTCTTCTTCCCAAGAGGATCTTGGCCATAGCTTTCAAGTTAAATCCGTATTTCTTCCTCCAGCCTTTTTCTAGTTTGAGAAAGGGAGCATTTGAGTGGGAAATGAAATTCTTCCATTATCTCCCAGTAAATGGCTGCACATTTACTTCTAGCCCAATAACTGAGCCTCATAAATCAACAGGTCCAGCATTCATTGTGTGATTTTTTAATTTTTAAACACACACTGAATCAGGTACTGTGGTTTCATTTGGGATCCAAAGAGAGATAAGACACAACATGTAGTTATTCACTCTTTGGCCAAAGCCAAAAATTTTTCCAAATTCCATTCCAAATAATTCTTAGCCCTTGGATAGTGTCACCTTCTCACAAATTTCCCAATCTAAGGTACTGTTTTAGTCAACTTTTTTTTGCCACTATGATTAAAAGACCCAACCAGAACAACTGTAGAAAAAGAAAGACTATTTGAGGTCTCATAGTTTCAGAGATCTCAGACCATAGACAGGAGGTGGCATTCCTTGGGGCTTGGGATGAGGCAGAACATCATGGCAGAAGCGTGGTGGAGGAAAGTAGCTCACATGATGATCAGAAAGCAGAGAGAGACAGTCCACTATCCAGATACAAGATATATACCCCATAGTCACACCCCCAATGAACCACTTCCTCCAGCCACACCTCACCTGCCTCTAGTGACCACCCTGTTAATCCCATCAGGGAGCAATTCACTGATTATGTTAAGGCTATAACCCAGTCATTTCTTCTCCAAACTTCCCTGCATTGTCTCACAATTGAGCTTTGAGGGGACAACTCACATCTAACCATAAACAGCTACCCTCAGAATATCATTCTTTCTCCCAGATGAATTTCCACTGGTGTGCAAAGTGAGGAAGGAGTTTGCCCATTCCACTAGAGGGAATGATAAACTCTTGACCCTTGAATTTAGGTGGGAAGTAGGGTGGGGTTAGGGGAGAAACAGCAGTGTTTTTTCTCCAGGTTTTAGTGACTTTTGTTCTAAAGTATCCAAAAATAAAATGAACAGTAACCTCCAAATATAAGTGGGTTACTTTCCTTCCACAGGCAGTGTATATTCTTCCTAGTAACATCACTCTAAGAATTAGTGAGTGGTTATCCCATCACACTGAGAATAACAGGACACATAAACAGCTATTGATAAACAGCCAGAGGAAACAGTGATCCTATTGAATGAGACAGAGGATGATTTCATAGACAATGTGATATTTGACCTGATTTTTGAAGGAAGTTTATCAGGCACAGAGGTATTATAAGAGTAGAAATGCCTGGGGTCATATTCCAGGCACAGAGAAAATATGAGCAAGGCACAGAGGCATGAATCATCAGAGATACTGAAGACATTATAAAAAAAAAAGTCACCATTCCAAATGAAGAAGATCTTAGATCTTCATCTAGAAGATCTTAGACCTTTACCCTCTTCTCCAGTTGCTGTGCTACAAAAAGACTTCTGAAAGTACGTCATGCTTGGGAAAAAGCAATGGAAGTTTCCATAATGACATCCAGCTAACTTCATAAACATCCTCCTAGTGTTAAAAGAAGCTGTCTAGAGGATAACAGATGTGGAGACAGAAAGGAAGAACAAAGCCGTGTGCAACGCTGTTTGTACATTCTATGTCCCAAATGAAAACCATTAAATCAAACCCCGTCTGTCATCCCATAAAGTCTTAAAGTGAGTCATTCCAAATGATCTTGATTTTCCCCAAATCACATTTAAGGGTTTTACTTTTTTTTTTTTAATTATTAAGTGCCTACTATATATTAAGCACAAAATCCTGTGAGGTAAAGTAACTAAGTCCTTTTTCTTAGGTCAAGGAGTCTGTGATGCAGCAATTGGAAGAGATCATGGAACTATAAGAAAAATATAATCTAGGTGATAAGAAATGATGTCTAAATAGAGGATTCAGTGAAGGCTTCTGAAGGAGTATGTAACTGGAGTATGAAGGCTGTAGTTTGGCAGGTAAAAATGCCAGAGAAAGTCAATTCAAGCAGAAGGGTTAGTATAAGGTAGGAAAATCTAGGCATGAATAAATTAGTCAATTAAGTTTTCTGAAGTGATGAAACTATTCGTCATCTGTGCAGTCCAATATAGTATAAAGTTGTATGAGGCTACTGAGTACTTGAAATGTGGTTAGGACAGTTGAAGAACTTGACTTAATTGCATATGATTTCAATTGATTTAGATTTAAATGGCTACCGTAGAAATAAACAAAGACCAACCATATGAGAACAAGTGAAGGCTATTTACTCAGAATGTGCTATGTCAAGGAGTCACCCACCAGCAGCATTTTTGGCGCTGTGAAATTCCCCTATGAGGGGATTAATGCACTGATCAGTTAAGGCTCTCATAACCCGGTCATTTCACTCTAAACCTTCTTGCATTGTCTCACACATGAGCTTTTGGGGGACACTTCACATCCAAACCATAACATTTAGAAGACAATCATATATTTTAAATCAAACAAATTATGTTTCACAGACGGTTTTTAGTGGTCGCAGTTAAATTAGAACAACTCTGTTCAGCATAAGCAATGACATCAGGTGTCTTTTTCTTCTTTTTAAAGACCTGATTTTGCTCTCTGATCTGCTTGGTCTTTATTAGTTAATCAAAATAAACAAATAGAAACAAGTGTCCTCAGTAACATGCCCCATTATTAATTAGTAAAATCTTTGTAAGAAGAGGATGCCCACTCTTTTCAAGAGATTGTTAAAAAGGAAATGTGTTCTGGCTGCACAAAGCAGAAATGCAGTATTCATCAAGGATTCATGTCAACTAGCATCTCTTCTGGGTGAGTCTAACATGGCGCATAGCAAATTTCTTTTCTCATTTCATTGCTTTCCTTTTTCCTTGGTGCTCTTATTTCAAAAGGTATTCAAAGTCAAATACATCAGTGCCCTAATTAGCTGACACTAAGCAATGCTAATATTCCCAATGCTAATACCATCCTTTCCATATCTCAAGTGGAAACTGATCAATGGATCATTAGAGAAAAAAACAGACACTGGCTTTAGGCAGATGCCAGCACCCGAATTCCACCATTGTGTGGCAGATGTGGTACCTAAGACCACAATGCCTGGCCCTACAGGACCTGGTATGCAGGTGGAAGCTGGCATGGAAGGCTAGGACCATGACTTTAGGGAAGCAGAGTATGCAGCCAACAATTCCATGTTGTACCAGATCAACTCCTGTCTGCACCACCTGGAGGAGAAGAACAATCACATCCATGCCCACTTCCAGGAGCTGCTAGAGTCCAACTGACAGACACGTCTTGAGTTCCAGCAGCAGCTTGGGGAGGGCCCTCGTGATGCCAGCCTCTAGGCTGAGGGAGTCCTCTACTAGGCACCAACCCTGCCTCCCTCGGCCACACTCCCCCCTGAGCACTCACAACCTGACTTAGACACCTTATCAAGGCCTGGCCTTTGGGCACCCTGGGGAGATGGTCTGCCTACCTGGGCCAGCCCTCATTCTCCAGCATCCCTCCTGGAGCCAGGTAGGGAATGTTACCCACCCACTTGCCTGTTGCCTGCCCAGCTCCTGAGTCCTTCCTCTCCACTCCACCCAGAATTGAGTGTCCACTTAAATGGTTTTCTGTTGAGAGAGAGAGAGAGAGAGAGAGAGAATGAAAACACAGACACCAACCCCAATGTGGTCTGTTCTCAGTCTCCCTTGCTGTGTGAAAATCCCTGTGTCAGAAGATAAGGATTATTGTTTGACTTGAGGACTCCTCATAGGGACCCTGGTACAAAGTACTCCCTCAAACCATTTTTTGCTGAATGAACTTTAAAAAAGGGTGGGGGGGGAGGTTGCAAAATGAGATGAAAAGTTTTCCTCTGCAGCAAATCTTCAAAAACTGTGGCATCACTCATTGATTCAAATATTTGCTGAGTGCCAACTACAGGTCAAGTGGTAGGCTAGCTGGGTGCCTGAAATTCAGAGATAAATACTATCTAGATCCTGTCCTCCAAAAAGATTAAAGTAACATCTTTATTATTTATGGTTTCATACAAAGCCATTAACAAATTATGTTTTAATACCTATGCTGTTCCATGTATGGTGTTGCATTTATAAAATCTAATTTCCTAAGAATGCCTGGCCCTTCCAGTTTCCCAGTTATCTTTCTTCAATGTTTTTAACATCAGGTTTGATTGAACAGATAAAAGCACAATTCAGTTATTTTATAACCAGAAACTAGAGGCACTAGTTTAGCTAACATGTCTTCCAATAGTCTCACAAAAAATTCCAAACAACCTAACATTCAAATAGAAGTCCCTCATCTCACATTAGTGACTCTCCCTTTAAAAAAAAGAAAAAGAAAGAAAGCTCTGGAGAATAGACAGCACAATTTCAACAATATTAAGTTTTCCAACACAATCTCCTTCAGCTTCATCTTATCTAAAATCAAGATCTTCTCCAAAAACAGCCCCCCGGCAAATGGATATTAGCCAATTAGTATCACAAACACATACATAAGAAAAGTAATTAAACTGATAACAAATGCAGAATAATAAAATAGGGTCCCTTATCTTGGTTGCCTTTTCTTTCAGCATTCCAAATATTTCACAGGCAGCAAAACACAATTTGGTTTTAAATTATCACTACACACTTTTAGAGCAAATTCTGATATCACTGGGTGTCGAATATGCTAATCTGAAGTTGATTACAGCCTCAGGTGTTATAACATTCTTGTTCTCAGCCTGAAGGAAAGGCATTAATTAACCACAGTTCTGATCCCCAAAGCCAAAGGAAAATATCTCACTGCAGTAGTGATTTAGAAACCACTAGTTCTATCTGAGTATTTTCAAAATTCCAAAGGAGCTTCAAAAAATGGGTATCATTAGGAAGGGAATGACCTAGAGCCATCCTCGGTGGTAAATCCTCTCTGGGATTCGTGCCAGCCTAGCAAAAGGATCAATATAGCATTCAGATAGATTTATTTCCAATAGACAAATAAGGGAAAATCACTTAATGCAGTCCTGAGCTTGCAGACGCCTCCATGTCATTCTGCTACCTTTGATTGCATTTCTTGGAAGCAGGACAGGCCTGAAAGGAAGTCTCTGGAGCCCTTGCATGCCCCTTCTGGGCCCAGCTCTCACCTCCCGTGCTCTTTTCTTTCACCCTCTTGAAATCCCATCATATGAATAAATGCTTATCTATCCCCTTAAGGAATGAGGTCAGCACTTTCAGGAAACAGCTTGTCTGGTAAGGCCAAGAAAAAGTGGACATTCTTTCTTTCTTTTTTCTTTTTTTTTTTTTTTTTTCATTTCTAAGAGACTCTATATATGGGGAGGTTTTGGGCATGTGAAACAACCCAACTCAAGTTTATATAGACAGAAAAGATTTCATCTCAGCACACAGCAGAGCTCACAGGATCAGAAAAATCTGAAAACCAGGCCTGGAGGATACCCAGATGGAAAAGTGGAAAAGATACCCCTTTCTTGCATGGGAAAGAACCATCACGAAAACACCAACAAAGAAACCGACCGACATGCAGGCCCAGCCCCTCAGCAGAAGCCTCACCAATAACCATGGGCCCTGATTCATTGTAGCTGTGGGCACTATTGTGACCCCAATCCAGGCGGCTATCCATCAGCCAATCTCAAAGGAGAGTAATGCAACTCTTCCCAGATAGGCCCAGGGTGAGGCACCGGAGAGCCATTCCATAGGGAATCTGTACAAAGCCAAAATGAAACAGACACTAAGGACAGGAGCAGAATTGAAGTCGTCAAAGGCAAAACAAAGCCCAGGACAAAAAATGAACAAAGGTTGTTTATTCATACACTTACCTTTGCTTTCCTTTCAGCAAGTGTTTGAGGGTGTTAGAAGGAAGACAGAGTTGATCAAAGAAAAAGAGCTACTATTGAGATATGCTTGGTAAACATTCTATTGAGGGATTTTTTGGAAGTGGGGAGACTTTCTAATCCGTCTTCAGACGCACATGACAATTCTTAGTTGACTACAAGGGCGCCAGGGAGCAATTGGGGACATTTCAAAAGAGAAAGGATCCGTCCAATGTCAGAGTGGAGGGTTTTCTGTGCCCACTGTTTTATGGAAGAAGATGGGGTCAAGGGGGTGCTTTACAGAAATGGTTATGACAAGCTGACTGCAGGGCAGATGCTTTCTCAAAGTCTAGGAGAGAAACTGGGGCAGGAACCAAGGGAGTCCTCCTGTGGCACAGATACGAGCTAGAGAAAGCAGGTGCAGGAGGCACTGACGATTTTTTTCTGACAACTTTCTGCCATCTCAGCTGGATTTTCCTAGTTCAGCCAAAGAAACAACGGCTTTCCTCAGGGGATGGGCTTCATCCTTCATGTTTTGCCTGGTTGTTCAGGTATGGCTAATGCAATATTCCCATCGTTCAGAATTATGGGTCATCAGAAGGGCAAACTGACTTTTTTCTAGAGTTTTCCTCTGTGGAATCGGATACTAAGAACTCTTGGACATGAAAGTAAGGATGATACACAAAACATGTTTGGACTGACACATTAGAAAAACTGCCATTAAAAAGGTTCAAGACATTGGGCAGTCCCTGACAATGATCCAATAATGTGAAATCACAGGGTCACTCACAACACTGGCCCAGGGATACTAAGAGACTTGCATGGTAATGAGGTCACCCACTATTACCTTTTCCTAGACATGTGTGAGCACCCCCATATGCATTCATACATGCATGCTCAGGCTGGGATGAAAGAAAAGACTGACAAAAACTAAGAGTTTTAGAAAATAGCTAGGAAAAAAGAATCTGCATTTCTATGCAGCCTGACATACACTTTACATAAATACACATACTTGGTTAGTAAAAGTTTTCTAGTTTTCAATAAAAACCAGATGGATGACCACTACCCCTCAACATCCAATTCACTTTTTACTTTATTCCTTACAAAATTACCCAGTCAACATTCTCATGCAATATTTATCTTGAATGCTTAGTACAGATTCCTTTGACAAAGGACCCTCCTACCCATAAAAAATGAAATAAAAGTTGTTCAGTCTATCTACTTATTTTAATTAAAATTCAAACTTCTGGAGGAAAGAAGTATCTTAATAACAGGCTCATCACACTGAGACTTTTAAATAAATATTAAGTATCACGGTGTATGAAACACCAACATCTTTGGGAGAAAGGACCAACAAAAATGGTTTTAGTAGGATTTATCACATAGCTTGAATGGCATGTGTGTGTTCCCTCTGATATTTTCTGAAAACATAAAGGGGAATATTTGTTTTTTAAAAACCACTTTCTTTTTCTTACCAGTAAAAGATAGTTGGAACAAAGCAGCTTTTCATCTTCTTGTTTATTAAATTCACATCTGTACACACAATCTTCCTTGTTTAGAGTTTTGGTGTTCTGATGATTGTTGCTTTTTCTTTGTTGTTTCCCAATTCCATAACGTGATGGTTGCCTTGGCAATAGAAAAGTGGGCTCAAACCTTTTAAAATGATAACCATCTCCATTCCACATTATTTATTGGATTTCATTCAGGTATATTCTCCTTTCTATTTTTTCCCCCTTATGAATTTAAAGTTACTGCTTCCTTTGTCATCCTGATTTCCATTTTCTAAATACTTTTCAAACTGCCAGTATTTCTTACCTATTCTATTGAAATGGAAAATCAAGTCCACAATTTTATACACAATGGAAAAACAGACATTTGCATTTGCTTTGCAACCAGTATTGTGAGTGATGCCACATTCTACCTGCACAGAAAACCCGTTCACAGCTACTGTTTCTGTGAGTTCCATGAGGACTTTGATTTGGGGTGCAGACTCCATGTGTCCCTAGCCAACTCCAGTTCTAGGCAGAGTTGCTGGAAGCAGGTGGCCCTGCATTTGGCCTCTTTGTGACTGAAGTAAGGTCAAATGGTGGCTGGTGAAGCCTCTCTGCCTTTCTCCTGGGTAGTTTTAGAAGGAAGCTACACCTCAAGGGTGAAGTGTAAATCACCTCAGGGTGAGAGGATGCTGGATGCTGATTTGTAACAAGGAGTTAAGCACTTAAAAGGGAATTTTCCAGAGTTAACCAATAACTCATGGAGTCTCCTGGTCACCATCCTATACTTACAGAATTGTAGATGAGATTACAGAATATTCATGAAGAAAGAACTTTCGGTATTTTGCTCAAGACTTCTTACTCTGGTTAGCAGTTCCCTAAAACTCTATAGATAGGTGGAAATGGGTCATGGAACCCTCAGATCATACGCCAAATTTAGATTGCTTGCATGTGTGTGTTTCTCTGAAGAGGGAGCCTAGGACTTTTTCACCTCAAAGAAGTCTATGATGAGCAGAATATATATCACAGTTTGTTTGGGATAGTCACATTGTTGCCCATTTCTCTTGTTTCATTATTAGTAAGTCTTCATTTCACTCTCAGAAGCATCCTAGTTTAGTTGATAAATGTATGGTCTCTGTATCTTTGACATACAAAAAGCTAAGAACCACTGATTTGTCCCAACCCTACACTTCCACACAAGCATTATTGTAGTATATTAGCTTATAGAAGAGCCGGTCAAGGCATATACCTTTATAGGAGACAGATTTATCTAAGTAATCTGTAATTATATTGCACAGGTATTGTTAAACCAGGCAAAACCCTTTAGATTTCATGAAGATAATCGTTTTTATTGTCAACATCAGCATTGTTGCAAAGTTAAAAAACATTTATAATCATAGGCAACAGCTTTCTTTTGGTAATATTCTGGGTTCAGTTTAAGATGAAGAAAGTGCACTTATTTATTGCACTTCAGGAATTATACTCTTTCAAATTGCTTCTTTTCCCCTGTTCACATTGCCTGAAGAAGTAGCAAATTCTCTGATGGGCAATAAACAAGTATAATTCAAGTTAAAAAAAATACCAGCTGAGCTTTGACTAGGTTCCAGACACTGTGCTAGGTACCTGTGAGTTACAGATGATAGATAAAAACTTAAAAACATAAATTTGAATAAGACCATAAGGAAGACTTCAAGGACTGAAAAGCTACAGGGATGAAAATAACTAAAAAAATGTGGAATGCATAATCAATTATAAATGTGTGTTAGTCACTTTCTGTCACTATAAAATAGCTGGGATAATTAACTTATAAAGAGAAAAGGTCTATTTTGGCTCATGGTTTCCGAAGTTACAGTTCATAATTAGGTAGACCTACTGCTTTGGGGCCTGTGGTAAGGCAGCCATCATGGAGGGAGTGCATCGCAGACTAACCTGCTTACCTCAGGGCCAAGAAGCAAAAAATAGGAAAAGGAAGGGACTAAGTTCCCACAGTCCCCTTTGAGGACCTGCTCCCAGTGACCCAAAGACTTCCCATTAGGAGCCGCTACTTAAAGCTGCCACCACTTCCCAATTACACTAGCCTGGACACTACGTTTTAACATATAACCTTTGGGAAACATTTAATATCCAACAATAGCAAAAGGATTAGGTTCAACTACAAAAGAAGGAAAATACAAAATAATAGTGGCTTAAACAAAATGCAAGCTTATTTTTCATCATGTGAACATAGGGAATTAGGCAGTCCAGAACTGGGTGGTGTTCCAGAGTCAAGGGTCCAGCTACTTTCTCACTGCTGCTCTATCATGCACAGCTTCTATTCACCAAATTATCATAGTCTTAGAAGGCTGCTCCAGCTCTGGCCATTGCATCTATAGTCATGCTAGCAGGAAGGAAGGAAGAGAAAAATACACCTCCTCCCATAAAGACTTCCCAGATGTTATACAAACCAACTTTCCTGAATCCTGTTGGCTGGAACTAGATCGTGTGGCCACACCTAGCTCCACAGAGGCTGGAAATGTAACTTTATTCTTAACATTCCTATGCCTAGACAAGACTCAGGATTCTAATTGTCCTACAATGGCAACTATAGGAGATTGCTTTTGAAGGTCAATTAGAAGTTACCGTGATATCTACAATTAAGCAGTTGAAAATGAGGCAACACAGCCTAGATATAAATAAGAAAGCTGTCCAATAAATTATTTCTAAAGTGAAAAGGCAAGTCATAAGACTATATGCCTATTATCACCATCTAGGGTTCTTAAAACAGATATATATATATATTATATCAAGACATAAAGAAAGTTCTTAAAGTAACACTTGCCTAGGAAATAAGTGAGATTGGGAAAGAGGAAGAATGACTATTTCCTCAGCTTCTGAGTCCTTTACTTGTGAAAATACTCTAAAAACTTTTATTCTGCTATCATTTTTTAAAGGGGGAAAAAACAAAGAAAATACACAGGCTACAGGAAGAATGGGATAAGAACTTTTATAGTGAAGTAGGAAAGAATAGTTAAAAGCCAACAAGAGATGGCTTTCAGGTAAGATGGTACTTGAATTGGTCTTTTAAAATAAGGTCTTGACTCTACATAATAAGGTCTTGA
This sequence comes from Marmota flaviventris, assembly GCF_047511675.1. Classification (NCBI taxonomy): domain Eukaryota; kingdom Metazoa; phylum Chordata; class Mammalia; order Rodentia; family Sciuridae; genus Marmota; species Marmota flaviventris. The sequence goes on along the minus strand of NC_092501.1, from coordinate 137,476,409 downwards.
CCCTACCAGACGAATGAGAAGTTATACTCCATTTATGTATGATGTGTCAAAATGCATTCTACTGTCATGCATAACTAATTAGAACAAATAAAAATAAAATAAGATCTGGATTGGCACAAATTTGGAAAGAAGACAACCCTGTCATAAAGTATGAGTTAATTCAAGTGGTGAGGAACCTTGAGGTATGGCTGAGTACAGGTTGCAATATGCTGTCATGGATGAGGGACCAGAAAGGCAAATTGAGACAAGATAATGGAGGGCCCCAAAGGACTAGCTGAAAAGTTTGGTTTATGCTCTGAAGCTAAGGGAGAGCTTCAACGATTTCCAGGCAGGGGAGTATCCAGATCTGTTTGAGAAGTTGATAAACATAGCAATTGGAGGAATACATTGATAGCAGGAAATATTGGAGGTGGAAAGCCTGTTAGAAAGTCATGAGGTCCAAGGCCCTAAATAGTGAGGAAGCCCTGGGAATGGAAAGGACTGGACAAATCAAAGTACATTGGAACCGAGCAACGGGCTGGTTAACCAGTTTGGGAAGGTGACAGAGAAGAGTGACAATGATGCTGAGTGTCTGAGAGAAATGTTGACACTATTAACATGAAAGAAGGACCCGACTGACCTGAAGGAAAGGTTTTATTCCATTCTGCGTATGTTAGAAACTCAGGCCTAATACTAAGGGTAAAAATTAGGACAAGATTGTGGATACATGATAAGAAGCGTAGTCCTAGGAGTGAATAGGTGACAGGGAAACTCAGAAAGGGAAAAGGAGGAAGAAGAGAACCGAAGAGCAAAAATTTGGTAGAAAATGGAAATATCTCTTAAATTTTAATTAATATACCGATTCCACTATATCTTACCCTTCTTTGAGCGGGGTAAGAGTTGTGACATTCAATTCACAGGGAAGAAAATAAGGTCCAGACTTTCCTTTAACAAATATGTATTTTCTAGGTATGAGCACTAAACTGGGCTCTGAAGATTCAGGGGGGAAATGATTTAGTACAAGACTTTACTCTCATAGTACTTACATTCTCACAGGGAAAATAATCAACAAATAAGAAATAAATAACTAATCAGATAATTACAATTTAATACTATGAAGATGATGAATGGGAATATGTGGACGAAGCCACTTTATGTAGGCAGCAACAGGAGGCCAGTTGTGAAGGTGACCAGGGCCTCAGGACTTAAAAGTAAGAATGAAGTGGTGAAATCTCTACAGCCCCAAGGTGAACACAAGATGCCAGAACAGAGAAGGACCCACTATGTTCACAGGACATGAAAAAAAAACAAAAGTGCTGCTCCTTAGAGAATAAATTAGAGAGTGGAGTGAGATGGGGGGATGAGTAGGATCTCATAAACCACAGTAAATAGTCAAGACTTCAATATCTGAAGGAAGGAGAAGCCAAGACAAGTGTCTTAAGTAGAGAAGGAACATAATCCAGTTAATATCTACAACATGAATAAAAGATTACAAATTACTAAGAGTAGAAGACCAAAAAGTAAAATAAGAAGGAAACCTGGTCCAAGATTGTAGCCTGAAGATGGAAAGAAAAATAAAAAGTTGAGGTGTACAAAAGATGAAACTGATAGGACATCCTATTGAGTAAAGAGAGGGTAAGGAACCAAAAATAATTCCTACACAATAAAGTGAATGGTGGCACCATGTACAAAAATGGGAAATACTGAGAGAAGCCACTTTAAGCAGAGGGTTAGTGAAATGTAGTATAGGTTGAAGAGATGATCACCAAATTCTCCATTTTAAAATTTTAAATTTGAGAGGAATGTTAGATACCTAAGAAAATTCTTAAGTTGGCAGCTGACTATACTTACTGCTAAATTTTGAAAATTTGTTTGACTATAGAAAGGATTTAAAGGCTTAAGACTGGATAAATCTTTAAAGAAAGGAGAAAGGAAGGATAGAGAAGAAAACCTGTCCAAGAACTGAGTTTTGAGGCCAGCAGAGTCACTTACTCTCTGGCCCTTTCCAAGAACCAGGATCAACCTTAGCAATCTTTTTATGTGGTCAGGAATATTGGGGTGGCCAGGGGCCTAGGCCAGAATTCAGCTAAGAGGAAGTAGAGCTGTGAAAATGTAGTGATTCAGCAAGTCACATTTTTATGGTTTGCAGTTTTTTCCCTGTACATTCAGTTACTCTTAGCCATCTCAGGATAAGAATGGCCTCCAGGAACACTGATGGCCATCTTACTTGTAGATTCTAAGTTAGATGTGGCAAACAGGTCAGTTGGCCATTACTGTGCTCTATTTTTATAAGAAAAAAAAAATCTCTAAGGCAATTTTCAACTTTTTTTTTTACCATCAAAAGACATCAGAAACATAAAATGTTTCTATATTAAACAAAGTGAAAGAAGTTCTGAACAATTGTAACCTGCCATTGAGGGGGTTCATAGAATCTACCTGTTCATAGACAGCCATAGGACAATATAACTCTATATAAAGTGAGGACAAAGAACTGCAAGGACATGTAATCCAATTTAAAGAAAACTGGGTGAATGGCCTGAGTAGATATTTTTCAAAAGAGGATATAGAAATGACTGACTTACATATGAAAAAGGTTCAGCTTCACTAATCATCAGATAAATGCAAATCAAAATCGTAATGAAACATCAATGCACTCCAGTTAGAATGGCTATCATCAAAAAGATAAAAATAACAAATGCTGGTGATAATGTGGAGAAAGGAAACCTTTTGTACACTATTGGCAGAAATGTAAACAAGCACAACCATTATGGAAAATAGTATGGGTCCCTCAAAAAATTAGAACTAGAAATACATATGATCCAGCAATCCCACTCCTGGATATATACCCAAAGGAATTGAAATCACTTGTCAAAGAGACATTTATACTCCTACAGCACCACTTACAATAGCCACCAAGTTGCTATTAGTGAATGAATAGGTAAAGAAATGCACTGTCTACACACAAACGAATATTATTCAGCAGTGAAAAAGAAATGGAATTCTTTCACTTGCAGCAACAAAGATGGAGCTGGATAATAAGTAGTCAAGGACAGAAGGACAAATGCTGCATGTTCTCACTTATGTGGGAACTAAAAAGTTGATCTTAAAGAAATAAAAAATAGAATTATGGTTACCAGAACCTAAAAAGGGTGGAGGGTGCAGGAAGGTAAGACAGTGGCTAATGGGCACAGGAATGCAAATGCATAGAAGGAATAGCTTCTAATGTTTTATAGTACAGTGGGATAACTATGGATGATATCAATTTATCAAACATCATCATCAGTCATTTGATCATCAATTAATTGAATATTTCAAAGTAGCTATAACCAGGGGTTTTGCATGTTCTCTGCACAAAAAGGTAATAAATGTCTGAAGTGATGTGTCAAATAACCTCATGTGATTGGTGCATATTGTACACATGTATTAACGTGTCACACTCTATCCCATAAATATATATATGATTATTATATGTTGATTAAGAACAAAAATATATTTTAAAAAGGTTTGCAAGCACAACCTAGAACTTTTAGTAAGTACATATTTAGAATATATGTTATGCACAGGTTATTCCCTTAATTGAACCAGATAGAGAAAAGGTTGGGCCACAATACTTAAAACTATCCACTGCTTCAATATGCTGCAGCAGTTATGAACATGCTACCTTGATTGTTTTTGAGAATCTAATGTTAACAAGATGTTGTCTCATTATAAAGTTGTTCAAACCTTATAACATAGGTACAATGACATTTCTAGGTCCCTAAAATATTGTTTGAAACAGTTAGAAAAGAAATTCAAACATAAATGAAAAGCAAAAAATAAATAAAGTTTATTACAAAAGTTAATAAAGTTCCAATGAACCATTTCAACTGTAATTATGAAAGAAATTTGTAACTACAACATTTCAGAAAAATAAGTGGAAACCACAGAGTGAATGGGGCTGATATGAAGAGTTCCTCTTTTTTATAAATTTAAACTTATTTATTAAAGAGAAAACTCAGGTACAATATTAATTTGTTTCTACTGAAACAAAACCTCTAAAGATAAGAGATGGACTCAGTAGAAATTTTTAACCTCAAGTCCATTACACAGTGTTTACCTGTATTGAAACACCACACCGTACTCTATAAATATTAACAAGCTTTATTTGTCAATCAAAAGCAAGATTTTAAAAATAACAAATGAGAAAAAAATAATTTCAGGTCATACATAAAAACAGTTATTCATGAAGAGAAAAAGATAGAGGCAGAACACAAGTAAATTATAGGCACTGGACTGCTTGGTGTTTACACTGATGACCAAGACTGAATCTTATTAGCACCTCAGAGAAGAACTGAATCTCTTATGGATTTGGCCCCAAATACTAAGAATGACTAAGATAACATAAATTACATACGACTCCAGTACAATGAGGATATTGGTGACAAAAGGTTGACAAATGTTACTGTCATTTCAAAGTAATTGTGATTAATTACTACACAAAAACCCTGAAATATCCTAAAATATCCTTAAATATGAAAGGAACTTGATAGAAACTACACAAGTTGAACATCTAAAAAATTTTGAGACATTACCAATAAGTTACAAAGCTGAAAGGGAAGTGTTGTACTTTGAATCTGGAATGTCCTACAAAGACCCAAGTGTTAAAGACTTGGTTCCCAGCTTGTGTCACTGGGAGGTAGTGGAACCTGTAGGAAGTGGGGCCTGGTGGAAAGAAGTTAGGTCGTGGGGGTGTGTCCTTGAAGGGGATACTAGACTCCAGTCCCTGTCACTCCTTCTGTTTCCCAGCCACCAGAGGTCAAACTGTCTTCCCCTCCATACACTCCCACGATGATACATTGTGTCACCACAGCCCCAAAGCAACAGGGCTATGACATCATGAACTGAAACTTCCAAAACTGAGCCAAAATGAACCTTTTTCTTTTATAAGGTTGATTTCTTAGGTATTTTGTCATCATGGTGGAAATCTAACACAGTGTCATGGTTTGGCTGTGAGGTGTCCCCCAAGAGCTCATGGGTGAGGCAATTCAAGAAGGTTGAGGGGAGAAATGATTGGGTTATGAGAGCCTTAACCCAATCAGTGCCACAATCCCCTGATGGGATTAACAAGGTGGTGACTGAAGGCGGGTAGGATTTGCCTGGAGGGTCACTGGGGATATGGCTTTGGGGTATATATTTGACATCTTGAGAATGGAGTCTCTCTCTCTCTGCTTCCCTCTGCCATACGCTTCAACATGAAGTTCTGCCTCACCTCAAGCCCCAAGGAATGGAGCCAGCTATCTACGGACTGAGACCTCTGAAACCATCATCCCCCAAATAAACTTTTCTTCCTCTAAAGTTGTTCTTGTCAGGTCTTTTAGTCACAGCAGTGAAAACCTGATTAAAACACACAGATAGTCACTAAACTAAACATAATATTCACAACATTCTACTCAACTAAAATAAATGCTGGCTTATCTTTTTATTGTCTTAAAAGATTTATTAAAATCATTGCCCTATAAAGAAGTGACTAAAAACTATGTAGTCAAATCTAAAGGATAGGAAAAGTATTAAGGAATTGTATTAATTTTCAATTATTTTTATTTCACCATGTTCATGGTATTTATAAACTTTTAAAAATTTGGCATAATTTCTTTTCTCTTTCTGAATAAATATCCATTTTTATATTCAATTTGTATTGATGATTTTGTATTATTTTATTCAAAGAATGCATCCTATGTTGTATAAGCTTCAGGTCACATAAATCCTGGATCCACCTCCAATGAGGCCTTTGAACAATAAGATGTTGAACAGAGAAAGAAGAGGACTATAAGACAGCTCTGTCTCAAAGGCCAAAAGGAGAGACTGTCTTAAGGATGGCAGCTGTGCTTACTGCTCCTGAGAGTTCAAGATGAAGGTAGAGATCTGCTCTTTGGGTTCAGCAACTTGAGTGTGACAAGAGCTAAGTCAATAGCTAAGTGGGACAATGAGCCATGTTGGAGAAGGTTGAAGAACAGATTGGTCATGTCTCATGTTCAAGTATACTGTTCTAGTTATTTGATTTCCAGAGATTAGTCATCTATCTTCCCCTGCCCTCCCTGGCCTTGAGAGGAAGACTCCTGTCAAGCCATTAAGCTACTACCTACTGAAGGCATGGGCCAAGGTTTAGGCTGGACTCTTCTGCCTGTGATCATACATGCCATGGGTAGACCCTATCTCCTGACCACAGCCCTCACCAGAGGCTAGCAGCAGTCATCTTCTTTGCCCTTAAAGCAGAGGGACAGTCATAGCTTTCTGCTCTTGCTAGTACCTGAGTATTTCAACGTCCATACAGCTGCTCTTAACTTTATCTGCTCTTCTGAAAATAACCCCTCCTTCGTTGGTCTTCAATTAAACCTCTGAGTCAGGGTTAATTGGGTTTAATTTGCCAAGCTAGCACCTGACTTATGTACACACTGGATTTTCAACTAATAATCTCAGTCTGTGAGCCCTAATTGGCTGCAGATATTGAAGACCTTTTTTTAAATTGATTTTATTATTTTTTTTAAATACATGACAAGAGTGGAATGCATTACAATCCTTATTACACATATAGAGCATGATTTTTCATCTCTGTATATAAAGTATGTTCATGTCAATTTATGCCATTATACATGTATTTTTTGCATTACAATTCTTAATACACATATATACCACAATTTTTCATATCTCTGTTTGTATATAAAGTATGTTGACACCCAATTCAAGTCTTTATACATGTACTTTGTATAATGATGACCATCACCTTCCACCATCCTTGCTAATCCTCATAAGTTCAGTTCTTGAGACAAGTATAACCAGTTGTGACAGCATAAGACCTTCATCAGGAACAAGAGTTGGAATTTAGTCCTGCAAGTCTGAGGCAGCATCTGATATTTCTAGGTATTGATATGGTTTCTGAGATTTTTCCTACCCACCTTCACCTAAAATGTTGGCTGGACCTCACGGTTATTGTGGTGGTTGTCATTTGTATATAATCTTGAGTTTTCATACTTTTGCTGAATCCCTCCCAAGCCAAGTACCTATGCCCAGGACCTGACTATATTGCCTAACTCTCCCAGGAGGTTGCACTGTGCCTTGCCAACCTACAACACTGCAGTCAGACCTACATTTAGAAGCATAAAATTGCCAACAGCACCGCTAGGAGTTTAACTCAATCAGATACTCCCGCTCATCTCCCCAAACACAGAACATGATAATAACATTGAAGTTCAGCTTGAATGAAGAGCTAGCCCTGTGGTCAAGTTAATCCATGTTCCCAGGTGACTTCCTATTCCCATTTGCCCCCAGCTCCTCATCAGACCTGCTAGTCCTAATGAAAGTGATCAGCTCTGACAAATAATTAACCTTACCTAACAGAGTTTAAATGATATTTCCCTGGTAATGTCAGGAAGTGACATTGATAGAGCTATTAGTGTAAAAGAGGAGAATCTCATCTCTAAACCCCCTGAGCAATGCATGACGGTGACTATTTCCCAAGCACCCTGCTCTTTCCTGCCTCCTGGGCTGGTACATGATGTCCCCTCCATTCTGGAATGGAGCATAAAATTTTCATAAGTTTCATTTCTTGCTACCTATTTCTTGCTTAGGACTTTAACACTTGTGAGTTGTATGGTTTGGGTTGTATAGTTAGAATATTGTTAGTGTGCTATAATTATCTGCAAAACAAGGATCATTCCCTTCCTCCTCTTTTCGCCTGCAAGGTCTACTTCAACCATCCCCTCCTCTAGGGAACTGTCCTGTAATCTTTACTAAATGAAGGACTTTATTTTGCTATTTGTGTAGCATATGAAACCATCACACTTCATGTAATAATAATAATCATTTGTGTATCTTGATTATGTGACTACAAACTTCTAGGGGGAATTGTTCATTTTGATACTTCTCTTTTTTCCTTTTTTTAAAATTTTAATTTGTTATATATGACAGCAGAATGAATTACAATTCATATTGCACATACAGAGCACAATTTTACTCATTTTGATACTTCTGATGTCTAAGATAGTGCTTGGCACATATTAGCACTTAAATATGTGTTAAATAAGTGAATGTCTTACTTTTTACCGAACAGATTGGAGGGATGAGGGAAACTTGGACAGAAGAATGGGGAAGAAAGAAAGCCTTGAGAAAAGACAGCTTTGGAGGGTATTAGAGGAAAATGCAGAAAATGATTATCCAAAGACAGGCAGGATGTAAGATAGCTATTTCTACACATGCGACACATTATCACAATTATAAACGGGCAAACTTAAAGAGATGTGCTAGAATTGTATCAGAAGAGTATACTTAAACAAGAAGAAATAGCTATGACTATACAAAAAGTCTTCTTAATACGCTTTTGGAAATGTTATCCCTATAATGTTAAAAATAAGATACAAAACCATCTTGATTAGTTTGGGTCAACATACACATTTGAAGGAAAACTGGAAATGTGGTCCTCATTGTAGAGTCAGTTATTAGCCAGCTCACCCAACTGTGTCAAGAGTGGACAGTAGTCCACTCTTGACACCTGGAGTCTAGGAGATGGTTCTCATCCTGGTTTCATTTCTTGCTACTTATTTCTTGCTTAGGACTTTAACACTTGTGAGTTGTATGGTTTGGGTTGTAGAGTTAGGATATTGTTAGTTTGCTATAATTATCTGCAAAACAAGGATCATAGTCGAAGCCTCCCTTGTGAGAATTAAATGAGATAATATGCTTAAAATTTCAGTATGCAAGAGTCTAATAATGCCAACCTTTTTATTATCAACATTGTTGATTTACATAGAAGGAAGCCATGGTCCTGGGAGATCTGGTGTATCCCTAAGATGGTATCACCAGTTACAGAAAGAGCCAGGATCAGAGCCAGGTATTCAGATGTGCACCTCTCTACACCTTCCCCAACAGAGGAGCTAGGAACTTCATGAGCTGAATGTCGCCTAGCTCTCATGCAGCACACTACAGAGTGGAAAACTGCATTAGAAATTCAGAATTGGTGTCATCTAACCTGTAACCTTTATTAATGAAAGGATTATAGCTGTGTTTTTGTTAGCCTTCACTTTTTAATTACGAAAGGCCAAACACTTTTCTTGTGGCAGGCTATTTGCCCTTCTTTTTAATGCCAAAAACTTTAACAATGCTTCTTTATTTAAAGTTGGAATTTTTTAAGGCCTTAAATAGGAAAATTAAATGGACATTATGACCTCCAAAAGAGAACTGATCTATTTTTGGCCTTCCAAGTTCATTACCTACAAGAAGCTTTGTATCTATAATTTAGGGAAAGGTGAATGATGGAGTGTTTCTGCTTCCACTTGGATGTTTGATGTCAAGTAGATTGCAGGAAAGCCATGAGCTTAGGGGACTTGTGAGCTTTGTTAGACAGCTGGAAGCCCAGAGCTAGAAGGTTTCATGTTTAATACTTTTGCTGAACCCTTTCAGCAACTGGTCCTTAGTCATCTTTCTAAAGTTCTTTTTTGCTTTAAAAAATTTTTTTTCAAGAAAGAAAATGTAACTAGAATTTAGCTACAAGATGAAAGCTCAAAAGATTATAAATAAAAATCATGAAGATTCATAAAATCACCAACCCATTCATATTTATAGAGTGCGTCTGACTCTAGTACCTCTAAGATGATTATTTCACAGCAAGGGTCGAGGTTTCCTCTTAATAATCTCTGCCCTCTAAGATTCAATTCACAGTAATCTTTTCCTTCCTACGCTGCATGGATTAAGTCTTCTCCTCCACTGTGATGGATTTTTAAAAAACCTAATGACTGAGTGATTACAAATCTTTTCTCCAGTATTATAAATAACAATGCCTCATTTCTGGCTGAATATTAAGAATTTGTACAGTGCTTGCTGTTTAAAATATCTTTTAAATGTCCACAATTGAATTAAAGTCTTATGTTCAATCATGAACCATGAAATTAGTTGGTATTACCAATGTTCTGCAACCCAGGACCTGAAAAAACTAAAATCAAAGACTGCAATGCAAACTGACTGAAAAGGAATCTCAACTAAAAGTGGGCTTTCATATTTTCTAAAGGCCTTAACTGCAATAATAACTCTATCAAGGAGTAAAACAAAACAAAGAGAAATAAATAACTCTATTCATGTAAATGCACATGATTTTTTACTTAATAAAAATTTTAAAAATCTCCAGTTTTAAGAGATTAAGAAAAAAATGCTAAACATACACACTTATCTATCTATCTCCCTCCCTCTCTCTCTCCCTCTCTCTCTCTCTTTTTCTTTATTAAGAAAGTTAAGATTGTATTTGCACATAAAGACCTGTTTATATTTTAGGTGAATTTCTGGTATACCCAGTTGACATACTCATCATTTTACCCAAACACAGGACATTAGGTGCTGAGCAGACCTAAGTGACATAAGACAAAGGCATGGACTTCAAAGCCCTGTCATCCCTGCAGCATCAGGTCCTCACCCAATACTGATTTCTCCATGTGACAAAAATGGTTGCCATTATTTGCTTTCTTACTACTCAACAGAGGTCCGTGGTTCGTAGACTCAACATGACCTGGGAGTATATTAGAAATGCCAAATCTCGAGCCCTGCCCTAGGCTTCCTGAAACACAATCCACATTTAATAAGATCTCAGGTAAATCAGATGCATATTAAGATTTGAGAAGTACTCATCTAGCTGATTGGCCTCAAAGTGTAAATGTCTTCCCTAATTGCCTAAAATAATACCTAGAAAGAAAATTGAGCAAGAATTTTGGAAAAGTGTATGGCACCTATCTTGTGCACATTTAAATATTACCTCATTTAACCTTAACTTTAAAACCCTGCCACATAGGCTTATTCCTATTTTCACAGTGGAGGAACTACCAGTAAGGACCTTGTCAAAGATTACACAGCTAATAAATGTTGGAGCCAAGATACAAAATAAGGCCAGTCTGGCTCCAACATTTCCCATCTCTTTTCTATTATAGCACAGTACCCCTTATCTTGCTCCTTTTTTAATACCACTTAGAACCATTAAATGTCTTCTATACAGACCTTAGATTAAACTTTATCATCAAAGTCCATTTATTAAACTCACTTGGTTTGTCACTTATGTTTTTGAATTTTATGTCCACAGCTACCCTTTGTTAGTCATATCCTCAGTATAGCAAACTGCACTGTCACACTGCCTAGTGCCTATCCATGGCATAGCCTTCCTTCTTGACCTAAGAATTTATCCTTTTAGTAATTGAAAGATTCAAATGTTTTTGAGGTTAATTGCAGATAAAATGGACTCAAAATCTTATTGTCAAACATGCAGGTTAAAAATTACATAGGAGGGCTGGGGATGTGGCTCAAGTGGTAGCACACTCACCTGGCATGCGTGTGGCCCCGGTTCGATCCTCAGCACCACATACGAACAAAGATGTTGTGTCTGCCGAAAACTGAAAAATAAATATTAAAATTCTCTCTCACTCTCTCTTTAAAAAAAAAAAAAAAATTACATAGGAGCCAGACATGGTGGCACTCACCTGTCATCCCATCTACTCAGGAGCCCAGGCATTTCAGGCCACCCGGGCAACATAGTGAGAACCTGTCTTAAAAAACAACAACAAAAAATTATATAGGGCACGCCTGTAATTCCAGCAGCTTGGGAGGCGGAGACAGGAGGATTGCAAGTTCAAACCAGCCTCAGCAATGGTGAGGTGCTGAGCAACTCAGTGAGACCCTTTCTCTAAATAAAATACAAAATAGGGCTGGGGATATGGCTCAGTGGCTGAGTGCCCCTAAATTCAATTCCCAGTACCAAAAAAATAAAAATAAAAAATAAATTACATAGGAATCCTGCAGATGGTGTCTCACGAGCCACAATGGTAGTAATTACATTTTTCCTTTGGAGGGAATGTGTATACCTTATTTAAAAAAAAAAAAAAAGTCCACTCTAATGATTGGTCATACCTTTGCTCCTCTTCACTTACAATTGGATTATAATTTAGTCACTTGTAAGTTTAGATTCTGGATCTGGTTTTCAGAAAACTATGACTGCACAAGATAAAGATTTCTTTTAGGGAAATCATAGACTTTTGGTGACTAGTCTGCATCTTGAGTTAGGAATTTGTTTTAGTCAGATTTTTCACTGCAGTGACTAAAAGACCTGACCAGAACTATTGAAGAGGAGACAAAGTTTATTTAAGGGCTCACGGTTTCAGAGGTTTTGGACCATAGAAAGCTGGCTCCATTGCTCAGGGCATGAGGAGAGGCACAATATCAAGGCGGACAGTGTGGCAGAAGGAAGCAGCTCACATGATGATCAGAAGCAGAGAGAGACTCCACTTCCCAGAATCAAAATATATATCTTAAAACCACGCCCCTCATGCCTAACCTCCTTCAGCTACACCCCACCTGCCTTCAATTGCCACTCAATTAATCCCATCGGGGGATTAATTCAATGATTGGGTTAAGGCTCTCATATATCAATCATTTCCTCTCTGAACCTTCTTGCATTGTCTCACAAATGAGATTTTGGGGGACACCTCACATCCAAACCATAACAGAATTTAAATCCTAAAGCTCACCCTTTTCTTTCTAGAGTGCCAAGTTCACTAGTAAATGAACATGAAAGCACCAGCCAAATATATTGTATTATATATTCACAGTAAAACATTTTTTATGGCAACAAATACATATCATCCAAAGACTTACCTTCTTTTGGTATATCTTAATTATAGGAGCAAGCAGGTAATTATTTAAGTAATTGTTTTACTCTGTGTGCCATGGACTACCAGTGTCCCTTTACCAGTAGAAATATGCCATTTTTGCCTATTAATCTAATTGAGTTTGGGACTCAGATAACACAGAAACATTTGAGAAACATATGCATCCCTTTCTAAGATTCCATTCCTCTGGAATTACTTCTAGTGCTAATTTCTACATCAGTTCAACTTTGATCAGAGAATCACTGATTGCTATGAACTAAGAAATTTATTATAGGCTCTCATTTAATTGTGCAACTGGATGGATCAGTCTATAGATGTTGATCCTCTGCAACCAGTGTTGAGCCTAAAGTTTCTATAGATGAGCCAGTCTAGCAGACAGGGGGCGAGGGGGATCTAGATGTGGATGAGCAAAGCAAATTGGAACCTGCAGAGATGTACTAAAATCCAAAAGAAAACTAGAATTCACCCGTCCCTCACCAATGCCAACCCCAATGCTATAGGTAATCTGCACATGCACTTGACCCCAGAACTCTGGGAAGCTGCAGGAGGAGATTTCTCAGGATCTGAAAGAACTGTGGATCCAGGTGCTGCCCCATTCCAACAAGGTGAGCAGGTAGATGATTATTAATGTGTGAAAAACCACAAGACCTGGCCCTAAATTGATCTTCATAGTGTTCAAAATATACCTTATCTCCCTCTTTTACCTTCCAAATCTTGTGCTAAATGATTCTGAAGCCAACATTATCCCAAGACCAAATAGAAAGAGAGATTTCTGGAACAGTTAGGGTCATTCTAGGTAAACTGAAGCAATACAAAGTCACCACAAAAAAAACCATTAGCTAACCCTTATTGTAAATGCCAAAAATTATCCATACATATTAACGCAGAAAGACATTAAGCAAATTTTCCCAAAATGCATATTTTTTAAGCCTAGGCCTACAAAATTTCTTTTTGGCAGGGGGGGGTATAACTAACATTAATAAATTAAATTCTATTTCTCTCTTGAAGTGCTGTAATCCACATTAACTTATGAAATGTTCTGAGAAGTCCTGAGTCCTCCTTACATTAGTTTAACCCAGTGTCATCCACATTAATTTGTCCTTTCTTTCTCATAACTCTCAAAATCCTGAAGACCATATTCCACAAACATTGAACACTAAAAAAGACTGCCTTAAAGAATTATCTAAAACATGAATGGTATAAAGCTTCCATCTCACATGCTTAAAATATGTCTAAGTAGTTCAATCTACCATAACAAAATACCATAACCTGGATGACTTACAAACAAGAGAAATGTATTTCTCACAGTTTTGTAGGCTATGAAATTTAATATCAAGTTTACAGCAGATTTGATATCCAGTTAGAACCTGTTTCCTGGTTTCACAGATGGTAACTTCTTGCTGTGTCTTTATGTGGTGGAAAGGGTAATTGAGCGCTCTTGAGTCTTTTTTTATAAGAGAACTAATCTAATTTATGGGGATTCCTCCCATGACCTAATCACTTACCTAAAGATCCTATCTTCTGATATTATCACATTGTTGGTGATTCCAGTGTTATGAGTTTGAGAGCTAAACAAATATTCAGATCACAGCCAAGTATATTCTTAAAGTAGGTTATGGAGAAGATTTTGGAGTCTGACTATAGACTGAGTGGGAGAAAAAAATCATAAATTAGTAACGTCTGTTCTAGTCAAAAAATGGCGAAAAAATGTCAGCATTGTACTTGCTTAACATTGACCTCTGTGGCAACAGTTAACTTCACCCAGCGATGAGATACCAGTATCTAATTTATAGCCAGGGGAACCCCCATGAAACTTGCAAAAAAAAATATAGATTATTCTTCTAAACTGATGTCTTATACTATTTCATTCCTTTTCTCACTGAGCTAACTTATAGCAAGACAGACTATTCTTGGGCAACTTCTCATACCTTTTCTAGTGAGACCAAATATTGGTTAAAACTGCTTAAACATATTTCTACTTAGTTATATCCATTAATATAATAAATGTATGTATCTTAAGATGCCTATTTTGGTATGATTTATGTGTTTGTCAGCTTTGTGTTGCTCTGACCAAAATACCTATCAAGAACAACTTGTAGGAGAAAAGATTTATTTTTACTCACAATTTCAGAAGATTAAGTCCATGGTCACAGGCTCCAAGGCAGAAACTTGGAAGGACTTACGGGAGGAAAATGACTCAGCTCATGGCAGCTGCGAAGCAGAGCAAGAAAGAAAGGGACAGGGGCAGATACAGTCCTCAAGGTCACAACCCCCATTGAACTACTTCCTACCGCCATACCCCACCTGTCTATCCTTTTTACCACCTCCCAATGAGTCCATTCAAATTATGAATCCATCAAATGGATTGATCCACTAAACAAAGTCTTCATGATCCAATCTTTTCACCTCCAAACATTGCTATATTACCTGACACATGAGCTTTGTTGCAGCAGGGGGAGAGTGGTGTCACTGCAGAATGACATTTTTTTCTGAATTATACTTGGACCAAGTATTTTATTCCTAAGAACTTGAAGTTAAATTGTTTCATTTATGAAATGAAACAGGTGTGATTTCTCTTAAACTGTCATCAATTACCGTAGATTAATTTCAGGTAATAGTGTTAATAGTAATTAATGTTTGCATAGAACATCGCTATTTATAGAGCAATTTCACATGCTTTATCATATTAGCAGGTTTCAGGATTATGTCAAATGCTTACAAAATTGTTAAATATAAAAAAAGCAATAAGGAGATGGTTTCTACTACAGTTTCCCACATTTTAGAAATCTGAATAAGATTAAAAAGGTAAAAAATAAAAACTTAAAAAAACTATACCCACTGTAGTGGAATGCTCACTTGTGAACATCACAGTCTCCTTAATAAGCAGATATTGCTGTAGAACAGTGAAGTGTTACAGTTGCCTTGTTTATTCAAAACAACTCAGAATTCTATTTTTGGTCTCATTCAACATGAACTCTGAACCTCAGTCAGAGATTTGAGCAATCAGAAGTGCCTCCTGTTGTCCACTAGAAAAGTTGAGTTCATGATAAAAGCTGCTAAGTCAAGTTTCACACCACGTAGAAATCTAATGATCCCTCAAATATCTAGTTCAGCTTCAAGTATGGCAAATCCTTATAAATTTTAAAGTTCCATGTTTAAGATTTGATTGCTAAAAGCCATTGAGAGCATTTGGATTTGAGAATCGCACACTTCTCAATTGATGGACAAGAGTCTACCTCAAATATACACACTGGTGACAGTAGAGAACATCATGTACTTGCTTACATGTCATATGAAAAATCCAAACATTAACCAAATGATGATTAATTTCAATTCCACCATAATCACAACTGCTGAAAGATAGCAAAAGTGTTCACCTAAAGAAATAGGAGGGAAAGTGGTAGACCAGACTCTTCAATGGTGCTTTGACAGGTACAGAATGATACAGAGAGGAAGATTTTGTGGAAAGTCTAAAGACTATTCTCACCCATGTTACTCTCAAAAATCCTCCCACCACAGATGCTGTTGTTGCTTACCCAGATGTGTTTCTCTGGAGCCATCTGCTCATTCCCCTACTACCCACATCCCTTCTGTGTGTGTTGGCTACCAAATGCTTACACTCATCCTCCTCTTAAGACTGCCCTGGACTGGAGGGACCCAGCTCACCTGGAGACCTGGAAGGTGACATCCTCTCCAGGGGTGGCCAATAGCTAATACCTACTGACTCGGGGTTGAACAGCCCAGCCCAACCTCTGTGATAACACCCTCTGTGACATGATTCATACTCCAGAGCTTGCTATGGAATGAGGCTGAGGCTAGATCCCTCATGAAACTGTATATTTATTTAGCTCATCCCTCTGCCCTCTCCCATTTCCCTCTGTCAACTGATGATTCCTGACAGTACAATCTCAAAAAATCATTTATATAAGAACTTCAAGTCAAACTTCTCTTCTAAGGAAGCCTGCTGAGAAACTACCTCATACACTTAAAAAAAAAAAAAAAAAAACTTCATTCCTGAATACAATTAAAACTGCCACTAAGATGCCATATAGCACAAATAGGTCAATGGAATAGAAGAGAGAGAGACCAGAAATGTATCAGTATTCTTACAACCAATCAAATTTCAAAACAGGATCAAATCAATTCAATAAGGAAAGAGAAAAGCCTTTCAAAAATTCTTCTAGAACAACTGAATACCCCCAAATTTAAAAATATGAAATAAAAAAATTCTTCACCACTATCTCACATCATATACAAAAATGAATTTGAGATGGATGCTAGATGTAAAAGCAAAAGTTAAAACTATTAAGCACTTAGAATAAATGCATGAATATTTTATCTAAACAAAACTATCAAAAATAATGTGATTGATGGGAAAGGAAGGAAGGAAATGAAACATGGATGGCAGAATATTGTGAGTTGTTGAGCTGGGTGATGGGTAGGTGGGGTTTATCATGCTATAGAGGTTTATACATACATGCTCTATCCTGTCTATTCATATACTGTAAATTGATTTTCAACACAAGTGCCAAGGGAAATGAATAATCTTTGCAACAAGTAGTAATTGAAATCCATATATCAAATAAAGCCCGATCCTACACATCATAACACAAAAATTATTTCTAAATGGGTCATAGACCTAAACAAAAATCCTAAAATTTTAAAACTTCTAGAAGAAAACAAAAGAAAAATTTATAGAACTTTAAGGTAGACAAAAGACTTCTGAGGATACACATACATCCCCCACAAAATGTGAACCATAAAAAAATTGACAAAATGGATTTTATCAAAGTTAAATACTTCTGTTCTTCAAAAGACACTGTTAAGAAAATGAAAAGACTCATAACCAGAAGAAAACACTCTCAGTACATATTTCAAAAAGAAGACACATATTCTGAATATATAACAAACTTTATGATACAAAGGCTAAAAAGCTAGTAACATAATAGATAAAAGGTTTGAATATTAACTTCACAAAAGAGCATATATAAATGGCCCATAAGAATGTAAAGAGATATTCAACATCATTGTCATCAGCAAAATGCATATTAAACCATTAGATATCAGTAGACACACTTAAATGGCTAATACATTTTATTGAAATGTCTAACGCACCCAAGAGTTGCTAGAGGTATAAAGTGACTGGAATTTTCATGCATAGCTGCTAAGAATAGAAAATAGCACAACCAATTTGGGGAAAACACTTAAGAGTTTTTGTAAGCTTAAATATATTCTTATCATACAATGCAAAATTCCATGCCTAGGCACTTACTTCATGAAACTAAAAGCATGCTTTAAAAATTTACATGAATAATTTTAACAGTTTTAGTCATAACAACCAAAACTAGGGGTAGTTCAAATGCCCATCAATAGGTGATTAGATAAACAAATTAGGAGAATAGCCATGTATACGTTGGAAAAACAGGGTGACATATAGATGGAACATGAATGGCAGAATATTGATAATTGTTAAGGCTGAATAATAGATAGGTGGGGGTTCCTTACACTATTGTATATTTTCCGTAAGTTTGAGATTTTTTCATAATAATAAGAATTTTTAAAACAACACATAAATCATCTTCAAAAATTATTAAAGTATCTATTCATTGGCCTAGCAATTCCTCTTCTGAAAAACTCATCCTAGAAAACAGTCAAAAGGCAGAAATAAGCTTTGTGCCTAAAATCGTTTATTTCATGTGATTTATAATGTTGGAAAAAATGGAGTCTAAGTACACAAAAACAAAGTAATGTACAAGAAACCATATTATAGAATATGATGAAGTCCTTGTAACTTTTTTTTTTTTTTAAATATTTATTTATTTATTTTAGTTCTAGGCGGACACAACATCTTTGTTTGTATGTGGTGCTGAGGATCGAACCCGGGCCGCATGCATGCCAGGCGAGCATGCTACAGCTTGAGCCACATCCCCAGCCCCAAGTCCTTGTAACTTACTAAAATGAATAATAGCTGACATCTATTGTGTACTTTCAACATTACAGGCCCTATTATGAGCACTTTAGTTTACCTAACTCATTTAATATGAATAATATGAAACAATATTAGTTTATATTGCAAATATTATCTAGCACATATTCCAGGACTGCTGATAATATAAGAATTGTACAAGAATACAATTCAAGCTGGGAATGCAAGAATGATCGAGAAAATGTTATTCTTACTCTCATAAAGTTTTGAAAGTCTATTCAAAGTTGTAGATATATACAGAAATAATTCCAATACAATGTTATAAATGAACCTACAGGGAAAAATGCTTATCTTCTGATTTATGCAGCAAAGTGAAGGCATAAGGATAGTTCCTATGTAATGACAGCTGGTAAAAGGACCAAGGTTAAAGGGAAAGACTTAATTTATTTTGACATAGAATTACAGGAGAAGTATTTGCTTTTTAATTTAGATTTATTTTAGCAGATACATCAAATCACGGAAGTTATATATATTAATGAGGTACCATGTGCTGCTTCAGTACATGCTTACATGGCACAGTGTTTAAATCGGGTTTAACATATCCATTTCCTCAAACATTGAAGAAATAGAGGAAATTTTGAAATCCATTTATTTTGCTACAATATTTTTATTGTCATCAAATCAAATCACCTATACATCAGCAGATCAATTTATTGGAGCAGGGTTTGTTATATTGTCTTTTACTGCTTTTTTAAACTAATTAATTTGGCAAATTTTTCTTGTGCTTCTCCCAGAGTAATCAAGGTGATAGAAAATATACGTATTGGTCTTAACTCTCTGTACACTATAGTCTCCTTAACTACTCTAATAAAGTAATTCATCAGAATCAGAATGAGAACTTTAAAGGTCTAAAGACTCCTGGGTCCCACCCTAAATCAGTTACATCTGAATCTCTAAGGGAAAGATCCACTGATCTACTCACAGAGAACTGGGACCTTTTTTTTTTCCTCCAATTTTTACTTAGATCTTTGTTGAATTCTTTCTATTCAGGAACTTTTGTATCCATAATTACTATTTGGGGTACTGGAAATACAATCAAATTTACTGATACAAGCACTTCAAAAAGTGATTATGTAAAACATAGCTTTCATTTTATTTTTCCATCTTGTACACTTGTGTACTCTGAGGAGCGTGTATTGCAGGTGACTTACCACATACAAGGTGGCAACAGAATGCCAAGCACAATTAAGGAAGTAAAATTAGTTGTTCTCTCTAACCCCCATTTCCCCCTTCCTAATTCTCAGAAAAGACATCATAGGCAATAAGAACGGAGAATGCCCACCAACTGACATGAACATCAGAGCTCAGAAGGGGACTCGGAAACCGTGGGCTTCAAGTGTGGATGGTCTTGTTGCAAAGAGAAATGATCAAAATGACGATCCTCCTGGCCCACCTTCACAGCCTATCCTTTCCAAATCCAACGTACTCCTACTTCTACACAGAGTTAAGAAGGGCATCAAAAGGCTGACTGATGTCATCCTTTCCTGTCCTTTGGAGATACAGATTTCCTCTCCGAATACATGAAGTGTGGCATGCAGCTGCTCCCCCTCGCCCGAGCTTGTGCAGGCAGTGGTGGTGAATATCCAGGAGTGATCGTGTGGAAGGCAGGGATAATAGCTATTTAACTTGCTTGATACAGTACTTAGCACAGTAACACATGCATGTAGATGCCTAATAAGCCATGGAGTAAAATTAGCCTAATTCTGCTCAGCTTCCTTGTTTCATCAGCCTTTGGGGAGACAATGATAATTAGCTGAAATAGCTGGAGAATAACACTTAATCATAGAAAACCAATGCAGAAAAATTATCAAAAACAAATTGTCTTTGCCTAAGGTACATTTCTATCTAAGAAAAGGAGCAAAATTAAGCAACTGCCATCCTCCAAGCCTTACATGCCAAAATGTTGGAAGTTTTTTTTTCTTCTTTTTAATGTAATCCACTCTGGGCAGACATTTAACTGAAATGCTCAGATAGGTCAAGCTTCTCTCTGACCTTAGCAAATAATTAATGTGACTTTTTAATAGAAACCTTCACAGTTTATTTAACTCATTATTGTAAAATATAATTAAATGCAAAGCAATGACTCTTAATTAATTGCTCGATTCTTTCAGGTTTAGAGATAAGCACTTTTTCTTGTATAAAGACAGACTGATATTTTGTTTTTGATACACTGACTTGCATAATGTTCGACGTGGTAATTAAAAGCGAAAGGGACTAAAGCAACCTTTATCTAAAATAATGAAACCGTTTCAGCTGCTTGACTTCAAATTAAGCACCTTTCTGAAAATTAAAAAGCATGATTAAATAAGAATATAGTTATATAGTGTGGGTGGTTAGATAATCAGAATTGCAGATAGTTACAAGCTGTGCTTTTCCCATCCCAGACAGCCCTTTAAGGCTTGCTGAAGATGATTAAGGTGTCAATTAATGGAAAATTAGTTTCATAGCAAAACTTAGACTCCAGGTAGGGAAATTTTTCCATATACTTCAACATTATAGCAACAGTGAAACACAAACCTAAAAAAGGTTGGCTACAACATGTTTTAATCACTTCATTTCATTTCCACACTGTCATTTTGTAGCAGTGATAACTTCCAAAGGCTGCAGCTCCCAATCCCACACAGCGGAGGTGTGAGGCTTGAGGCTGCTTCTCCCTGCAGGGCTGAGAGAAGTCCTGAATGGCTTGAGTTGTTCTCTGATTCCCCTTTACTTTAGGAAAGTATTGAAACAGGATTACTGACTGCTTTAGACAAAGGATTATGCAAAATTATGACTTTGGTTCTGCTACTCCATTGCCTTTATATATGATCTTTAATAAAGTTGTATATTGCAAAGACCAAATGAGGGAAAGAAACAGACTGTGTTTTAGAGCACACCTCCAGGGTGAGAAAAGCAGGAGTAGGAGGCACACCTACAGGATTGCTAATGCAAGTGAGCAAGAGGGGGAGAAAATGAAATATGTTCTAGGGAGCCATCTGCCATTGACAGAACCTGCAGCCGTGTCAGCAGTGAAAATCGGTTCAGAGGCACAAGCTCAAAATCAGCTCTGACCTCTCAAAAGACAAGATCAGCGTCACTTCTCCTGCTGTAGCTGCTTTAACATAGCCCCCCACCCTCATAATATTCTTGGACTTCTATCCTCTTTTTATTTGCTTTCACACATCATTTTGCCTTTGAGATATGAAATACACTGGACAAGTTGAAGCGTGGCTTTAAAAGAAACAATCAGAAGCCCACTCTCTACTGCAGCTTGCAGCTTAAAAGTACACACACTGGGCTGTTGGAGGATTGCTATAGGGTGTTGTATGTAGTATTCAGTATTGATTCTATGAATGGGAAGTGCCTTGAACTTGACTTGATGGATGCCAGCCAAGGTGGAGCTAAAACCTAAAGCCTAAAATAATAGATTTGGTTCTGCAAAACATATACAATCTCTGATACAGAGTAGTTGTCCCCAAAAAGTTTGTTGACAATGGATAGATGCATGGATGGATGGATAAATCCACTTGGGCCAATATGCTAAATGGGGCAGTCACCTGTCGCTTATTCGTCTTACATGCCTCAGAGTTCAGTTTCTGTCCAGTTTTTCTTTTCCCTCTTTTCACACCTTCACTGTAGGCCCCAGGCCCTTTTCTTAAAAAGGCCTGAGGTTCCTTCCTGGCTTTTCCCAAAATTATCCCACACGTCCACAACTCCTGTGTTTCTCCAGCCTTGCGGCTCTTTCCCATGAGTTCACCCCGATTTGCCCCACATGATGCCTCTAAAGAGACATGAAAAGTTGCCAAAGCCCTGTTTTATTTTTATTCAAAGATAACCAAAAAAAAAAAAAAACAAGACAAATCATAAATGACAGTCTCTATCAGTATCAACTTAATTCCAAACAATTATTTTGCCTTCTTATTACCCCCTTCTAAACCATTCTAGGTTGCCTCTTTGAAATAATTTAGTATTTGAGTATTTAAGTGGTAATGGTGGCATTTACATGTTTGTAACCTCTAGTCTACATGGTTACTATCGCCATTTTCAAAATGCCATTATCCATCTGTTTTCCATGGAGTGATCCCAGTTCTGGGGGTCCTATTGTACCTGAATGTGGGAATGCACAAACATTCAGAAGCCAGAATCCCAGGGAATATTCAGTGAGATACATGAGATTAGATTCATAACCAAGGTCCTCTGGCAAGTTCAGGACACCAAAAGAGGTGTTCCAAAAAGATGTTCCTGAACTGTCTTGTAAGTAATGCAGTGAAAAACATCCTTTTCCTTCGTCGAACAACTGTGCTTTGAGAAAGAGATCTTTTTGATGTCATACATCAAACTCTTCAAAAAATTCCACAGTGCTCTGATTCTCACTGTAATTTTCATCCAGAAATCAAACAGACCAGTCTATTGTATTGGATTTAACATTTATAAGGTAGGGAAGAAAATAAGAGAAATTGTTGATACTTTCAAGGCAATAGCTTTTGTTTCAGAGACATAGTATCAAAAATTATTATTCAACAATGGCATTATTTGTGTTTTAAGGTTGATTATGGTTCCTTAGAGGTGACTTATAGACGAAAAAAGAGGAACCAGTCTCCTAGGCTGAGAGCAAGCATTGTTTGTCTAGTCACCTAAGAGTTTTATATGATAAACTTAACTCTCACCTTGACCCATAGCAGTTTAGTCGTTTCCACTATAACAGGATATGTCCCAGGCTAAGCACAAATACGATTTCAGGCATGTTCCAGCAGGCCTCAAGCTAGTGCAGAGCCTCTAGGTATTAACTGCTGAAAGGTCTGAAAAGACTTGAACTGGTTATGAAGGGTGATAGCATTACTACCTAGGGAAATGAAGAGGAGGTAGAGGGGCAGAAATCTGATGCAAGGACAAGAGGCCTATCTGGACTAAACGGAAGCAGTAGCCATCATCTCACTAGTCCACATGCCCACATGATTACAACCAGGATCTGATTACAAAATCTTGATTACAACTAGATTTTTTTTAACCACAATTCTAAGGCTTGGTGAGAGCGAGATTGTACTCTCTATTTGTTCCAAAAACTACTACCCAATCTTCCATAAAATAAGAACAAGGAGAAAAAATGGCTGTCCTTCTTCAGCTCTAGGTAGCATGTAAAGGTTTTATGCACATTTGGATGTCTAGAGATAACAGCAATCTCAACTTGAGGAATTCTCAGTCTCAGCCCAGGCATCCAGGTCCTCCTATATTGAATAGGGTTAATCTGTAAACCACAGAATATTGTGGAAATGTCAGTGTATGACTTCTCAGGCTAGGTCATAAAAGACATGGCAGCTCTAATTTCCACCTTCTGTCTTAGATCGCTTCCTCTGTAAGAAGTCAGCTGCCATGAACACTCCAACAGCCCTATGGAAAAGAGACATGGTGAGGAACTGAGAGCTCCTGCCAAAAAGCCAGTGACAAATTAAGGCTCTCTGCCAACAACCTTGTAAGTGAGCCATCTTGGAAGCAGCTCTTCCAGCCTCAGTAAAGCCTTCAGTTGACTTTACCCCAAACCAAAAATTTAACTTTAATCTCAGAGTACTTTCCAGCCAGAGCCACTCAGTCTAACTGTTCTGAATTTCTAATCCTTAAAAATTGTGAAATGACAAATGTTTCTCAACTTCAGCTACAAAGTTTTGGAGTACTTTTTTGTACACAATGACAGATAACTAATACATGTTTTGGTATTTGGTACTTGAAAGTGAGTTTCCAGACTAACAAATAACTAAAAATGAGGTGGCTTTGGAAAAGGCAGTAGAAGCTGGGAAGATTTGGAGAAAAGCATTAGTGAGATCCTAAAGTATGTGAACAGACATTAGAAGCCAGATTACCTTGGAGGAGGGTGAGAGTGGGGGGCCTTAAGGAGATATGGGAGAAAGATAGTGGGAAATGGAGTAAAGGGGATGCTTATTATCTACTGTCAGAAAGTCTGGCAACATTATTTCCCACCATTATGTGGAAAGTAGAAATATGCTACAGCCCATAAATTTAACACCCATAAATTAAACACATTCCTATACATCAATGATGAATCAGCTGAAAGAGAAATTAGGAAAACTATCCCATTCACAATAGCCTCAAAAAAAATACTTGGGAATTAATCTAACAAAAGAGAAAAAGACTGCTAAAATGAAAACTATACAACACTAAAGAAAGAAATTGAAGAAGACCTTAGAAGATGGAAAGATCTCCCATGTTCTTAGATAGGCAGAATTAATATTGTCAAAATGACCATACTGTCAAAATGGCCATACTACCAAAAGCGCTGTACAGATTTAATGGAATTTCTATTAAAATTCCAATGATGCTCTTCATAGAAATAGAAAAAGGAGTGATAAAATTTGTTTGGAGCCTGGCATGGTGGAATATGCCTATAATCCCAATGACTTCAGTGTCTGAGGCAGAAGGATCATGAGTTCAAAGGCAGCCTCTAAAGTGAGTCCCTAAGCAACTCATATGAACCCTGTTTCTAAATAAAATATAAAAAAGGGCTAGGGATGTGGCTTGGTGTTTAAGAGGCCCAGCATAGCCAAAGCAATCCTTGGAGAGAAAAATGAAGCAGGAAGCATCAAAATACCAGACCTTTAAATTATGCTACAGAGCTACAGTAACAAAACTAGCATGGTATTGGCACCAAAACAGACATGAAGACCAATGGAGCATAACAGAAGACACAGAGACAAACCCACATAAATACAGTTATCTCATATAGACAAAGGTGCCATAAATATACAATGGAGAAAAGATGGCCTCTTCAATAAATGGTGCTGGGAAAACTAGAAAACCATATGTAGCAGAATGAAATTGAACCCCTATTTCTGACCCTGCACAAAACTCAGCTCAAAGTAGATCAAGGACCTACACACATTAGACAGAGGTCCTGTGCTTACTAGAAGAAAATAAAGGCCCAAATTTCCATCATGTCAGCTTAGGAACCAACTTCTTCAATAAGACTTCTAAAGCAGAAGAAGTAAAACACAATTAATAAATGGGATGGTATCAAACTAAAAATCTTCTTCACAGAAAAGGAAACAATCAAGAACATGTAGAGAGAGCCTACAGAATGGAAGAATATCTTTGCCACCTGTACCTCAGATAAATTAATCCCCAGAAAATATAAAGAACTCAAAAAAACTTTATATATATAAAACAATAAATGGGCAAAAGAACTGAACAGGCCCTTCACAGAAGAAGAGATATGAATGGTCAATAAATATACGATAAAATGTTCAACATCTCTAGCAACTAAAGAAATGCAAATTAAAACTACACTAAGATTGTATCTCACTATAGTCAGAATGGCAATTATCAAGAATATAAGTAATGATAAATGTTGGCAAGGATGTGGGGGAAAAGGGTAGACTTATACATTGCTGGTAGGACTGCAAATTGGTACAACCAGTGTGGAAAGCAGGGTAGAGACTCTTCAGAGAACTTGGAGTGGAACAACCATTTGACCCTATTATCCCACTCCTCAGTATATACTCAAAGTACATAAAATCAGCATCCTACAGTGACACAACTGCATCAATGTTTATAGCAGTTCAATTCACAATAGCTAAGCTATGTGCCCTTCAACAGATGAATGGATAAAGAAAATGTGGTATATATACACAAGGGAATATTACTCAAAAATAAAAAAGAATGACTTTATGACTTTTGCTGGTACATGGATGGACCTGGAGACTATCATGCTAAGTGAAATAAGCCAATTCCAAAAAAAACGAAAGGTCTGGTGTTCTCTCTGATGTGCGGATACTAACACACAACAATGGGGTAGTGAGGGCAAGAATAGAAGTTCATTGGATTAGACAAAGGGGAATGAAGAGAAGGGAGGGGGGTGCAACTAAGAAAGACGGAAGAATGAATCAGACATCACTATCCTATGTTCATATATGAATACACAACCAGTGAAACTCCCCATCATGTACAAACATAAGAATGGGATCCTAATTATAATAAGTTATAGTGCATGTATGTGTAAGTATGTCAAAATGCACTCTACTGCCATGTATATCTAAAAAGAATTTTAAGAAAGAAATGTACCGCATTCTAAAATGGGATGACCTGGCTAAGCAGAGTTAAGCAGAGGGTAGAAGATGCTTCATGCAGGCTTAACACATCGATCACCTTGCATATATATGGTTTTTGTGATCAGAACCTTGAAGGTGTCTCTTAGCAATTTTCAACAATGTAATACGCAAGTATTGACTATGCTCATTATCCTACATAATAGACTCCCAAACTCTACTCATTTTATCTAACCGAAACTTTGTAGAAGAAAAGACTTTTCTGGTTTTAAAAATTCCCATCCTGTCCAGATGAACATTGATGCTGAAATTAAGATGTAAGTTTAAGACAGAGATCTAATCGAAGGTACTATCAGGAAAATATAGTTTTATAAAATTGAAAGTAAGACCTCATAGTGACCTAATGTGATGCCATAGAAAACAGTTCAGTCAACAACAGGGCTTCCAAAAAAGCTTAAGAGCAAATTTCTTCATCCATCTTAGCAGAAGCCAAATTAGAGAAGAACATATCTCAGAAATATTTATATGCTT
Source organism: Marmota flaviventris (assembly GCF_047511675.1). Lineage (NCBI taxonomy): Eukaryota > Metazoa > Chordata > Mammalia > Rodentia > Sciuridae > Marmota > Marmota flaviventris. Next base: position 137,449,209 of record NC_092501.1, on the reverse strand, counting down.
GACTTTTGTCTAATAAGGGACCCACAAAGTTTTAAAGTAATTATATTTGCAGAATCCCTTAGCTTGGACTGAAAGGGACACAAACAATACAAAATTTATTAAAAAAAAAAAAAAAACTTTGGATCCCCAAAATTCTACTGGCAGGAAGCAGGCCACAAAAAGTACACAGCTGCAAACACAGCTGAAAATCCTTTGGAAATGGATGCATGACTCAGAGGGAAATGCCCAGACAGCACAGCCAAGAGCCATGAGGAAGAAACAGGACTTTATTCTCACCGAATCCTTTCCAAATATGTCCAGTTAGACTCAAGACCTCCAGGGCTCACATGCCTCCTGTTTCCTGCAGTTTAAAGGAGCAGTGTCCGCAGCAGTCTATCCCACTGTTTTCCATTGTGGGTTGGAGAGAAAGCACTGTGTCTTTAGCTTGAGGAAAATCAAAGAGCTTTAAGGCCACATCTGTATCTGGGCCTGATTTTTATAATAGAGGAAATAGGATGAGACTTTGGCCGGGGTGGAGGGAATGTTGGGAGGGTGTGAGTGTAATTTGCAGTGTGAGAGAAATGAATCACTAGGAGCCCTGAGGTACACTGTAGTAGTCAGTCTCTATGTCAGTGTTCCACATTCTCTGATTCCTGGGATTTATGTCCTTTTGTAGTCTCCTCTAAGGCTAAATAGGGCTCACCTATGTACCCACTAAGATATTGCCAAAATAACAGTGGGACTTCCAACACTAGCACAAAGACATTGTAGCTTCTACCTTTCCTGTTTCTCCTGGATAACTCTTCTAGAGGAAGCTGGCTTCCATATTGTGAGGACACTCAAGTGGTTTTAAGAGTGTGTGTGTGTGTGTGTGTGTGTGTGTGTGTGTATTGGTACCTTTACCATTATAAAAGATGCATAAGCAACCAAGTGTGGTGACATATGCCTCTAATCTCAGCTGAGGCTGGGAATCATGAGTTTAAGCCCAGCCTAAGCAACACAGACATCCTGTCTCAAAAACAAAAATATAGATGATAAGAAATCATTCATAAAAAAAATAATAAAATGGTCAGGCATGGTGGCACACACCTGTAATCCTAGTGGCTTGAGAGGCTGAGACAGAAGGATCGTGAGTTCAAAGCCAGCCTCAGCAATTCAGTGAGGCCCTAAGCACTTTAGCAAGACCCTGACTTGAAATTTTAAAAATATAAGAAAAAGGGCTGAGGATGTTGCTCAGTAGTTAAGTACCCTGGGTTAAATCCCTAGTACCAAAATAATAATAATAATAGTAATAAACAAGCTGGGCACGGTGGTGCATGCCTGTAATCTCAGTGGTTTGGGAGGCTGAGACAGGAGAATCAGAGTTCAAAGCCACCCTCAGCATTGGTGAGGCGCTAAGCAACTCAGTGAGACCCTGTCTCTAAATAAAATACAAAATATGGCTCAGGATGTGGCTCAGTGATCAAGTGCCCCTGAGTTCATTCCCTGGTACCAAAAAATAGTAATAAACAAGAGTCTTTATTTTAAGTACTATACAAGCCACTTGATTCACATTGAATGTTTTCATTGATTATTTTTTCTGAGTGAAAGTTGGTTAACATTTTCATTTACATTAATAAATAAAAAGAAAGTACAATAATAAAGAAATATGTCATACCACTACTGATTTGTCAATGGCATGAAAGATTTCTTGGCTGAACCGGATAATAGTTGCAAAGACCAGTAGAATATTACTTCAAGTTTTGCACTATTCACAAAGTAAAAACTATAAATATGACATAATTTTAAGCTCAATCCATGGAATTAACATTTTGTTAGCACTTTATGAAGTGTAAACAATAATAAACAAGAAGTCAAGTGCTGATTTGTAGTGTTTGCAGACATTCATAGCATAAATACTCCCACCGTGCTGATTTCAGAAGTGAAGAAAGTGTTCAGTAGGGCAAAATTATATAACAAAATTATATAACAAAATTATATAACATTTCTCCCATGCAGACACACTAGGCATAGATAACCACAGGAGCATCAATAAAAGGAAAATGTAAAATAATCAGAAAGTGAGGAGTAAAATAATAAGAAAGTTCCTTGACTTTTAATACGATTTATTTAAAACTTACCTATGTGATCTAGTGTTTAATAACAGCTGTGTTTAACACTTGGCTTTCAAAATTTCTCAGATTTAACAAGGGCCCTTAAAAGCAGGTGTAAGCTGGCTCCAACCCACTGTTGAAATGAAGCTTCCTGCCAATGATCCTGAGAGTGAGCCATCTTGGAAGCAGATGTCCCAACCGAGTAAAACCTGCAGATGACTGAGGCCCCAGCGAACATATTGACAGAAACCTCATGAAAGACCCTGAGCTGGAACCCCCACCCCGCCAGCTATGCCACGTCTGAATTCCTGACCCACAAAATCTGTGAGATGATGTTTAACGACAAAATTTTGAGATAATTTGCCACTCAGTCACAGATAATATAGCAGCATTGGCTGCCGCTCTGGGAACCCCCAGTGCATGGAGGCAGAGGAATACACAGGAACATGGGGGGAGCCCAGGAGCCCTAGGAAGTTAAAGCCACATCACATGCAGTACCCATGGGGCACCCTAGATATACTATGGAGAATTTCATGACCGAATTGGACTTTTCCCATGATTTCATTTTAACTCTCATTTACTAATGAAATAACTGAGGCTCAAAAAGGTTAAATAACTTATCTAATACCACACAGTCAATAAGCCAGTAAGTAGCAAAACCAAGGCTTAAACCCAAATCCAAGACTCTCTCGGGGAGACCTTAGCAAGCTCTTTAGTGTTAGAACACTTTATTGTTTATGAATAATTTAAGGCCCACGATAATCTAATTAGCGAAAAGGATTATTTCTACTTTAAAGTTGAGATTTAACAACTAGTGTAACTAGTAACGAGAGCTGAAACTAGAAAACCTTCAAACTTCTAGGTCAGAATTCAAGAAAGGACTGAAAAATAAGTTAATTTGAATATAAAATATGGACATGTATACTTAAGTGTTACATTTTTGTAATACAGAATACAAAGCCTATAAAAATTTAGTCCTCTGAAGATTTGACTGACCTCAGGGGTCTGCTTCCAAGATGGCTCACTCAGAGCCATTGGCAAGAGACTTTATTTTAACAGTTGCTGGAACTGGCTCATACTGGCTCAACAGTCTTAATTTTTTTAACAGGTTTTATTTTCTAGAATGGTTAAGATTCACAGTAAAATTGAGTAGAAGGTACACAAACTTTCCATACACTCCTCACCGCACATACATAGCTTCCCCCGTATCAACATCCCTCAGCTACAACTGATAAATCTACACAGACCCACCATTATCAAAGTCCATACCTTACATCCTAGTTCATTCTTCATGTTGATCATTCTATGGGTTTGAACAAATGTAAAATGACAGGTACCCACCATTATAAAAACATGCAAAGTATTTTCACTGCCCTAAAATTTCTCTGGGCTCCACCTATTCATCCCTCTTCCCCCTTCTATTTTTTATTAGCCTTTCTAATTGATCAGTTACAGACAAAGAAACAACTAACAAAAATGAACTTCTATTGTCATTAATGATAAATAATATTTTTAAGATTTATAAAAATTCCCACTTATTCAAAATCAGATTTCTTTTGTGTCTTATCCAGTTTGACCCAAGACCTATGGGCTTCTGCTAATTTGCATGATTGCCTCATAAAGTATTAATATACTTCCAAGCTCTTCAAATTATTCATTTTTAACAGCTTTTCATAAGCACTTCAAATGAATAGTAACCCGGCTTTGTTTTCCAGATGTCTTTTCATGTGTCAGAATAATCCTACCAGACTTTTATGATTACCACAGTTTGGATAAGAAAGAACAAACACCAAATTTCACTTGGAAAAATTTTAACAAAATCCAAATTTGTTTTTCCTCTCAATCTTTTATTATTTACATATTTGGCACAATAAATGCAGTGGTAGAATCTCTATTAAATGACCTAAAATTTGAAAGATGACCAGAATTAGGATGCACTGTGGCATTAGGCTTGAGAAATTATGAAGCAAATGGCCCACCCCAACTGCTGGATTGTAAATGTGATGATTAGAGAAGGAGGACGTATCCCAGGTCTGATCAAGAATAGCAAAAACTGTCTGAAAGCCAATCAAACTGAGTGAGTCTCAGGAGGGCATAAAAAAGACCAAGCTTTAAGAAAACTGCAATGTAATCAATTGCCCTATAATTTGAAGTGGGAGAAAATTAACCATACTGGGTAGGCTGCATAAGAGTTTAGAAAAAGAAAGTAATTATTCAGAGGAGTCAATGACTATCCTAGGCAGTTTCTAGCATCAAACTCCTCTACATAGAAGTTCAAGTAAGATGGTCCCAGTTTCCTGGATCAGTGACCTTTAGACACTTTTGATCTCAGGATTCCTTTTATACCTTTAAGAACTATTAGAGCCAGGTGTAGTGGTGCACATTTGTAATCCTGGAGACTCAGGAGACTGAGGCAGGAGGATCACACGTACAAAACCAGTCTCAGAAATTTAAAGAGGCTCTCAGCAATTTATCAAGACCCTGTCTCAAAATTAAAAAAAAATAAAAATAAAATGGGTTGAGGATGTTGCTCAGTGGTTAAGCACCCCTAGGTTCAATTTCTAGTACCAATACATACATGCATACATACATACAGACTCCAAAGGCTCTCCATTGTATGAATTGTGCCCATAGATAACAATGATAATAGAAATTAAAACAGAATATTTTTACACTGTAAAAATGCAACAGTTTCACAGCTGTGAGAACAATGACATCATCACACATCACATAGACTCTGGAAAGTTTCACTATACCCTCATGTGAGGAAAGGAGTAAAAAAGGCAAATAACCTTTTAATATTATTATAAAAATAGTTTGACTTCAGGAGCACACCTTGAAGACACTATTTTGGGCAATCACCAGGTAAGCAACTGGTGCAATGTTTCTGACCAGAGAGCAGAAATGGACCTTCCTGAGCATCTGCTCCTGGGTCTCTCCCTCACTAGAGGGGGAGCCTGAATTTGCTGGAAGCCAGGTAGTCGGATTCTGGAATCCATGCCTCACTAGAGCTCTGACTTATCACCAGAGTGGGGAGATTAGCTTGGGGGGAGTCTTTCTTCTAAGTTTACTTAAATCCTATGTTGGACTCTTAAAGCTGACTCCCTCCACCTTGAAAGCTTAAATTCAAATCTTTCTCAAACCTCACTGGTCAGGATTCTAAGACATATATTAAGCCCCATGTCCCCAACTAGGGAGCCATAGTGTATACTTACTAAGCACTTACATATTTCAATTTTTAAGTTGTAGGTTAGACACATGTTGTTTGGTTTATATTTTAGGTGTCCCCAAAAAGGTCATGTGTGAGACAATGCAAGAAGGTTTAGAGGACAAATAATTGGGTTATGAGAGTCTTAACCCAATCAGTGAATTAATCCTGAGATGGAATTAACTGAATGGTAACTGAAGGCAGGTAGGATGTGACTGGAAGAGGTGAGTCATTGGGGGTGTGCCTTTAGGGTACATATTTTGTATCTGGTGAGTGGAGTCTCTCTATCTCTGCCACATTCTTCAGCCATGATGATCTGCCTCCCCTCAAGCTCCAAGGAATAAAGCCTGCTGTCTATGGATTAAGACCTCTGAAACCATGAGCCCCCAAATAGCCTTTGTCTCTTTTCCAATTGTTCTGGTCAGGTCATTTAGTCACAGCAGAAAAAAAAAACTGACTAAAACAACACATTTTATGATACACAATTAATTCCCATTATAACCTATGATCGAGGTCTCCTCACTCGAGAGACTGACAAATTGAAAGACTGAGACATCATATAAAGATCATATTGATATGTGATAGAGTTGTAAATCATTATGATAATAAACAGCCACTGATGACATTTATAAGTATGTGAAGTCATTTCTTATTTATATTATTCATTTCTCATAATACTTTTAATAATTTTTTAATTTTTTAAAATTTTTAATAATTTCTATTTATATTTGAGGAAACTGAGGTTCAGATAGATGAAGTAATATGCAAAGATCACACAGCACATAACTGAGGGGGAGCCTGAATTTGCTGGAAGCCAGGTAGTCGGATTCTGGAATCCATGCCTTCACACCCTATCTTCTGCTAGTTCTGCCAGCTTCACTTTCAAGCTGGGCTCCTCTCCAATATGGGCTGCCTCTCTGGAAGTCACCTAAGCAGAAGCCTCACAGAAACACACCATCTCTTGTTTATAGAGTATGTACAAAAGCCAAACAGATAAAATAAGATCATCTCCAAAAGACAAATGTGTGTAAATATTGTAGCAGAAAGTATTTAATAATAAATTCACTAAGCATCTATATATTCTCTGGGACAAACTTAATTTTAAAAAAGCACTGATTAATTTTATAATATTAAGAACAAAACATAATTACAGAATGGAGGAATCCTATAGTCTCAGAATCATGAAGGATCAAAGTTATGATACAAGTAAGAAGAGAATGTGGGTTGATTATGAACAGAGAGAATATTTAAGCCCATGCAGAGCTTCATTCTGTGTCCACCTCACTAAACATGAATAATCCAAGGACTTCGTCCCACTAGAAATAATTTGAGGCCCTTGGCCAGCCTTTAAATACCCATTTCTTTCCTCGTATAGCCTTACTCTGACCATCTAGAAAACTGCTTTACTTCTTATTTAAATAAAACAAAAAATAACTATTAAGACTATTAAGAACTGATTCTCCAGCAATTAATTTTTATGTAGACAGAATTATTTAGAAGATAACTAAAATTATTTTTAAAGAATATACAGTGGGTCCCCTGTAGCTACGGATTCTGTATCTGTGAATTAAACCAGCCTCAGATACAAAGTCTTTGAAAAAAAAATATTGTGTGTGTACTAAATATATACAGATTTTTTTCCTTGTCATTATTCCTTAAACATAGAGCCTAACAAGTATTTACATGACATTTACAGTGTAGTAAGTAGTATAAGTCAAATAGAGGTGATTCACAGTAGAAGGAAAGATAAAAATAGTTTATATCGGGCTGGGGTTGTATCTCAGTGGTAGAGCGCTTGCCTAGCACATGTGATGCTCTGGGTTCCATCCTCAGCACCACATAAAAATAGATAAATAAAGTAAAGACATTGTGTCCAACTACAACTAAAAAAAAAAAAAGTTAAAAAAATTAGTTTATATGCTGCTCAAGTGTGGTGGCACATGCCTGTGATCCTAGTAGTCAGGAGGCTGAGGCAGGAGGATCACAAGATCAAAGCCAGCTTCAACAACTTAGTGAGACCCTATCTCAAAATAAAAATGGGCTGGGGCTGGGTCTCAGTGGTTAAGGGTTCCTGGGTTAAATCCCTAGTACAAAGAAACAAAGAATAGTTTTATGCAAATACACATTTTGTATAAGAAACTTGAGCATCTGCAGATTTTGGTATCAGTTGGGGGGGCGTGTCCTGGACCAGTTCCTCATCAATACTGGATACCAAGGAATGACAGTACTTAACAAATTATACTTTGTTTTCATTCATATGGTTATTTGTTTATCCCATAGCCAGATCTGAGGATGACTTAATACTCTGAACTCTTATTGAATGAAACTTCATTTCCATTGATAATGGTTTCCCTTACGTTCCCTCACAGCCATTTGGATATAAAGATGAACTCAGAAGTAATGCCTTTGATATTCTTTGATAATTTCAAAGAGGAAAGAAACTTGGAATCCGAAAGCTTTACAACTTAAAAAGTAAAGAAGTACCAGTTAGAACTGGATAAACCCTTCCTGACCTTCTACGACATTTAAATACTCATCTTCAACCTCACTCACTTAGTCTCAACCTGATATAGATAGAGACTGGACTTCCAAGATGATGAGAGGAGTTCAAGCTCCCCTGAACTGACTATAGTCACATTCAGACGTAGTCATAAAAACAAGCCCCTCCCTCTCCTGTCTTCTTTCTTCTCTCCTCCCCTTTCTTCTATTTCTATCCCTATCTCACCCCCCATCTCTCTCTCTCCTTCTCCCTCTCCCTCTCTCTTTTCCACCGTTCCACTCTTCCCTTCTTGTCTTCTAAAAACTGCAGGTCTTCTGTTCCAATGGTCACTTTACTAATCAATGACAAAAAAAAAAAAAAGTTTGATTTCTAAGTAGAGAAGCTAGGACTAGCTTGAATTCAACTGAGCTGGTTTGAATTCAACTGAGTCTAACTGATTTATTTTTAAACCACATTACCAATAATCATTTAATAACGATTCTATGCATTTTATACTTGTATATTTAAATGTGTGCATGATAATCCAGGCTACGATTGTTTGTTTGTTTGGTTGGTTGGTTGGGTTTTTTGTTTGTTTGTTTGCTCTCTTTTGGGCTCAAAGAGATATGGTTAGGGATGGGGATCATTAAAAAAAAAAAAGTATTAAGCTAAAGGAAAACTTGGAAAGTTTAAAAAACTAATCAAATCAGCATACCATGTATGCATGGGGGGAGGGCACTAAGTAGCATATAAAACATTCAAAGGCTCGATCAAGAAAACTCAGTATGCAGACCGTATAGGAAATTTACACTTCGAAATTTTTAATTGAGTTCAGTTGTGTAATTAATTATCCAAACAGCAACAGCTGATAGACCCAGAATGGAAAAGAGTTCAAAAGAACCAGGATCAACAAGTAAGGATTTATAAATAACATCCATCTGTTATTAGTTATATCTCATAGATGCAGCAAATCAACATGTGTTCCTCATATTAGTTACTGTTTGTCCTAAAATATCTCTCTTGCTAAAGCACCTTGGTGCACAGTGATTGACGATAAAGAGGCAGAGAGAGCACTCTTCAATTTTTAGTTTGTAACATTTCTATATGATGGTGTTTTCTTCCTCCTTTGGTAACAGCCTTGATATGTTATCTTTATCTAAAACCACAGTGCCCATGACAAGGAAAACTGAAATGATGGATACACTGGTTTATAGTCAAGCATTTTTCTACCTGTGGTTTCAACCTGTGACACTGCCAAGGGTGACAGGATTGAAGAGCCTGGAGCAGTAGGATTCCATGGAGCAGGCTAATGACCACAGCACCTGCATGAACCCCAGGGACTCAGCAGCAGAAGAGGCTGTCAGGACTTCCAGGGAGCTCAGGCAATGGAGAGCTGTGAAAAGCATTGAATTAGTGGATTATACACAAAATTCAGGGTCTTACCACCAGGGGCCAGTAATTTTAGACCCACATTTAAATTGTCTTATTCAACTTGTCCTACTCGTATTAAAACAGAATCACTACTGTCATTTTTCTGCTACATACCCCTCACAGAACATTGCTCAGAAAATTTGGTATCTATGAAAAAAAATCAAGGCGGTAGATTTTTTAAAATTTCTATTATCCATTATTCTATCTTCCTTTTTTTTTTTTTGCTATTCAGTGAGTATATGCATGCATTATAAAGCATCCACTGGAATATATGAATCCTTTGAGGATTATAACTAGTTAAACAAGTAAGGTATTATACTAGTTATCTAATGTTACACAACAAATTACTCAAACTTAGCTGCTCAAATCAACCAACTTTTATTATTTTTCTAGTTCCTGCCAGCCAGAAATCTGAGAGCAGCTTAACTGGATGACTTTGGCTTAAGGTACCTGAGAAGAGCTGAGTGATGTGGTACATGCCTATAATCAATCCCAGTTTCTCAGAAGGACTAGGCAGAAATTTTTCAAGTTCAAGGTCAACCTGGGCAACTTAGCAAAACCTATCTCAAAGAAGTAAGAAGGGCTGGGGATGAAGCTCAATGGTAGAGTTCCCCAGGTTCATTCCCTGGACTTCCAACAAAAAAAAAAAAAAAGAAAGAAAGAAAAATCTGAGAAGGTTACAGTGATGTCATTGGCTGGGCTATAGTCTTATTCAAAGGCTTGACTAGAAGGAAGATGCTTCCTGTCTTCATCACACTCATTGTCAGGCTCAATTCTTCCCTGGTTGTTGAGCGGAGCTTGGCTCTTTACCATACAGTCCTATTCAAAGGATGTCTAAGTGATCTAATGGCATGGTAGTTGAAGTCCTTCAGGGACAATAAAACAAGGAGATGGGGTAGGGGAGGCACACAAGGCAAAAGACACAGTCTTTTTATAACTTAGTATTAGAAGTGAGATACCACTACTTCCATCACACACTACTGATCACACAAAGAAACCCTGATGAAATGCAGAAGAAACCACAGGTTTGTGAAAATCAGGAAGTGGGGATCACTGAGGGCCACCTTGTAAGCTACCATGTATCCTTATAAAAAGCAAATGTACAAGGTCAGTGAATGCTAATTCTAAATGAGTGATTCAGAAAATACATACTATACAAGAACCTCCTAAGAGAGCTAGGCTACTAAGGAAGGGGGCTTGGCAGACTGGGTTTTCAACAGTCTTGTGGGAAGACAGAAATCTGAGGAAACTTTTCAATCATGGAAGGTAGCACAACCAAGTGGGGGGTGGTGGTTGTCCATGAGACATCCTGGAAAAGATAGGAAGGTCATCTAAGTTTATTCTGACAGCTTTCCACTTTCTAGTCCCAAGAAAGTTTTCAAAGACAAGATAACATTGAATTTTCCCGCCTAGACTTCTGATCTGTAACTCTTTGTCCCTAGAATCTATGACCATCTCATGAAAACTGTATTTCAGACAGAAGTGTAGAAAGCACATCCAAGATAATGAGAATCAACTCCTGGATCACCCATAACACTGTTGTTCTGGTTTGGATGTGAGGTGTCCCCCAAACACTCACATGTGAGACAATGCAAGAAGGTTCAGAGAAGAAATGATTGTGTTACCAGAGCCTTAACCCAATCAGTGAATTAATCACCTCATGAGTAACTGAGTGGTAACTGAAGCTGGGTAGGGTGTGGCTGGAGGAGGAGGTGGGGCATTGGGGACCCGGGTTTGGGGTATATATTTGTATCTGGCAAGTGGCGATCTCACCCTCTCTCTGCTTTCTGATGATCATTGAGCAGCTTCCCTCTGCCACACTCTTCCTCCATGATGTTCAACTGTACCGTGACCCCCGAGGAATGGAGTCTGCTGTCTAAGGATTGAGACCTCTGAAACCATGAGCCCCTAAATAAACTTTTCCCCCATCTACAGTTGTGCTGATTGTGTCTTATAGTCACAGTGGTGAAAAAGCTGATTAACACAACTGTTGTGGTTGGGATCTTAAGGTCCCCCCAGTGGCTCGTGTATTGATGGCTTGGTCTCCAGCTGATAGTGCTATTGGGAGGTGGTGGAAACTTCAGGAGGTGGGGCCTATTGGAAGGAAGTAGGTCATTAGAGACATAGACTGGAAGGGATATTTAGACTCTAGCCCCTCCCTCTTTCTCTTTGTTCCCTGGCCACCATGTGAGCAGCTTTGTTCCACCACATGCTCCATGCCATGATGTTCTGCTATGCCCAGGTCCCAAAGCAACAAAGCCAACTAACCATGGACTGAAAGCTCTGAAACCATCAGCCCAAATAAACTTTTCCTCCTTTTAAGTTGTTTATCTCAGGTATTTTGCCACAGTAAGGTGCAGCTGACTAACACAAATACTAAGAAGGAAAAACTGTATTTTAAGTATTTAATGCCATCAATATTTTTATGCAGCACAGCAGTATGTTACCACATGCTAAACAGAGACCATTATTCTTCAAATCAAAAAAGTCTTAACCAAAAAATTGGCACTAATAAAGCATTAATGAATTTTGAATAGCTGTTTTCATGGTATCTATTATCTTGTGATTAATACTTTATCAATGAAGTATTTCTCATTTAGCCTTCTAATTTATTTAGATATGAAATAAGCAAAGGAGAATGAAATGTCTATGTTGGAATCTTTTCCTCTTTGAGATTAATGTTGAACAGTGAAAAGAGCACTTGGAATCCTCTTCACCAGTCCCTCTCTAACAAGGCTTGTGGGCACTTCTGTAATTGGCACCTACATGCAATAGAAAATGTCAAGTAATCCCTACCTGCCATTCATCACGTGGACTTTGGTGACTGAGGAAAAGTGGCTTGTTCCAAAAGCAAGGTAGTCATGATATTTTAAATTTGTTGAGTTCTTCCCTTCTCTTTTTCAGGAGGTACAATATACATAATATGAAACTCACCATTTCCACTATTTTTAATGTAGATCACTGACATCAAGTACTTTCACACTGTTGTGCAACCACCACCATCATCCAGCTCCAAAAACTTTTCATCTTTCCTAGCTGAGACTCTGTACCAAATAAACAGCAACTCCCATTTCTTCCTCTCCATATATGCTAGTAACTGCTCTTCTTTTTTTTGCCTCTGTGAATCTGCCTATTCCATGTACCTCACATACACATAATCATACTCATCCTTTTGTGTCTAGTTTACATCATGTAACATAATGTGTTCAGGATCATCCATTGTCCTTCATTGCTTTGACCACAAAGAAAGCCATGTTCCTTCTTAAGTATGTGGAATTTGTTTATTTCTTCATGTGGGAATATTTGTAGTTTTACTTCCTATGGATATGTAACATATATATCAAATATATATTTATATATGTGTGTATATATATATTTATATATATGTGTATGTGTATATATATGTACACACACACACTCCACGTCACAAAATAGGTATGTGTGTGTGTGTATAGACAATGATGAAAATAAGGACAATGGTGTTTCTAGTTGTATTAGAAACCTAGTAAGGATAATAAATGTTTCAGTAAATGTCTGATGAATTATGATGGGAACACTAATCAATCTGCACTTCCCCTATCTCTGATATTTAAAAGGCCATTCGTAAGGCATGACAGACCACAATGGATGCACCTTGGTACATGCTGTAAGGCACATAAGAATTTGAGAGGAGAGAAAAAGGATTTTTGAAAACCGAAGAGATAACCTAGATTCTCTTTAATGCTCTTCATGATATCCAAGTAAAAGATTAAAACTTCTTTTAAAAGTTTTGGCTCTTGGGCTATAGTTTCATGCAATTCCATTCAGAAATAAGAGCATATGCAGCCCTGACTTTTATTAGGGTTATAAATTATACTTCCATTTTTTTCTCTCCATCATTAAAAACCTCTCTGTATAGCTTTAACAGAGCTCATTCTCAGTTGACCATTGTTTCATTATTCTGAGTAATTAGTACCAGCTGCCACAACAGACAATCTCCAAATCTTAGTGACAAAAAAAGACAAATATTTCTTGCATTTATCAAGCCTAATTCAGATTTTGAGGCTTTCTATTTAATGACCTAAAGACCTAGGGATCCTCCATTTTTTGGCTCTTCCATCTCAAGTTGTGTCTTCCAAAGTTTCCACAACAGGGGAAGAGAGGAATGGAGAAGACGCACATCTCTTACCTGTCTTCTCCATTCCTCTTGTCTTGGCTAGGGAGAGACTTACCTAATTTCTGCTTACTGTCCATGGCCCCAAAACATTTGCAAAGGAAGCTGGAAAAGTCAGGGCAGCACATGGATATCAGAGAGCATCATATAGTCTCTGTGACATTGTTCTCAGAGTTATGCAAAAAGAAGAGAAAATGTACTTTCCTACTGGAACAATAAGACTCATGTGTTTGAATACACGCAGATAATATAACACCTATGGAAAACACAAATAATGCCTGTGTGTTTGGGTATACACAGGACAACATAAAACTCATGGAAGATATAAAATATCACACATATCTCCAACCTAGAACATAAAGCTCTGGAAAACTTTTCCAATAACTAGTTCAACTTTTTAAAGTATTTTCTTGTCATATATATCTAATTAGAACATATAAAAAATTATTTTAAGAAGTCCCAAATTGAAGTGAGACTATTTAAATGTGTATGTAGACCTAAGGTTTTCATTTAAGGAGGAGTAACTCTGAATAAAATATATATAAATTAGGAGTAAGTGTAGAAACTAAATTGGAACAGTAGTTTAGAAATATTTAATTTGTCTCTAAGTGTCTAGTTATCTGTCATGTAAATCAATTTGCTAACATTTACAATTTTCTATTATTAGATATTTTACTTATTAGATCATTTAACATTTAAGTTAGGGATAAAATCCAGGCAAACACATTTTAGAAGTCCTTTTCTTTACTTTACCATACTATCCCCACATAGAATTTAAAATCACATTAGGAAAATCTCTTCTCTTTTATGTGTGTCTGCCAATATTTGATAAATCAAACCTGAGTTGACCAGTATTAAGCTCTGACTCATGTGGGTATGTATGTTTGTTTATGAGATTTTTTTTTCACAGAATTTCAATGAACCATTGATTCTACTTGAAACCTTATGAACTGGAAATTTAGGCATCTCAATCTTAGTTCCTCCATTTCATAAGACTTTCTGAGCAGGAATTCAACAGAGCTGTAGGCAAGGCCATGACACAAAAGAAATTTCAATCAATACTTGAAAAAGATAGCCTTGCCTTGTTCTCAGAGGTTACTTGTGAAAGTTCTATGGGTGGGAAATTTTTAGGCAGTAAGTGTATTTACTGCATTAAACCAAGATTGAACCAACATCATATAGCCCTCTCTAGCTTTATTAAGGTATAACTGACAAACAAAAATTGTTTATATTTATAGTATAAATTAATGTTCTGATATATGAATACACTATGAAAGGATTAAATCAAGCTAATATATCCAAAACCTCATATATTTATTTTTAAAATTAATTAAATATACCATGAACTACTTTCTGACATCTTGAATGTTTCTTTTGTTATAAGATAGGCTATTAGAAGTGCAACTATTTCCCATTTCCTAGAAATATTCAAAACTGACTAACAAATATATAAACATGCTAGAATAATTATATTAAACATAACCCTTAAGAGTTATTTTTAGGAAAGGTAATTACTTTAAATCCAAAAATGATTTTATTTCTGAGAGAGACTTTTTATAATTTTAAAATCTTCCTTCAAATGCAATATTAAAATCTTTTGGAGACCCTGAATTGCATTTAAAATCTACTTTCTAAATTATTATTTTATGTTTATTGAAATTTGTAAAGTTTATGAATATTTAATAGAACTTACAGTTAAGAAACCCAATTAAAATTAATAAAGATACTCTCTCTAACCTCTTAGGCATTTCCCTCCTCATTTATAAGACCTTGAAAGAGTCATGGGGAGAGTAGTTTGTTGGTGAGTTGGTAGGTTGGTTCTTGCTCATTCTACCCATCTTATCACCTCCCATTATTTCCTACATTATCAGAAGCTTCTTGAGAAGCTTGAGAGGTTGATGCCCGAAGATATATCCAATTTTACATGGCAGTGAAATTAATCTTTGTCTTTTTAAAAACAAACAAAAGCTGGTTTGAGTGGAAGTCAGGTACAATCTTCCAGATTATACATACTATATTACTCAGTTTTGCTAGATGACCTAGACATCTCTGTGTATAATAACAAATAACTCATGTTCACATTTTAAGAATTTTAGGAATGGTTTCTATTTACAAGAAAAGCAGAAAGCATAAAGAAGTTGAGGGATGATTATTATGTGGAAGAGCTGAAATTTAATCCAGGTCACATGTCCCCAGAATCTGGATTTCTCATTACTATTCACACTAGAAACTCAATAAATATTCACTGATTGATTTAAAAACTTTCTCTTGGGACAATTTTTATTGACATGAACCCTAATGCAATTTTCAATCTTTTTCAACATTTACCTGAAAATCTTGGAAATATGTGGAAGTTTGCTGAATATACCCAGAAAAAGTATCAATGCTATTTCTTATGTTTTAACCCTGGGCATATACAAAACTGAAGGAAAGCTCATCACAGTTAAGTGTGGAAAAAATGGCAAATAATGTATGTACCACACTTTTTACAAATTTACTAAACTGTATGACAGAATCTTTTCCAACCAATTTATTAGCTCAAGTGACACACTCTTTGGTTGACATCTTTGAATATGAAGTGTGTTCTGAAATTTTGATCTTGTTTATAAATCTTGCAGAAAACTATAATATACTTGATAATTTTAAAAAATTTCATGTAAAGCACAAAAAGTTTCTGATATTATTCATTTGGTCATATTACTGATTTAACTTAACATTCAGGGCAGGCTTGAGATAAAGCTTCCTGAAGACAATAAGTGTGAATCTCCATGGCACTTGTACTTCCCCTGTCCTAACATTGACTTCATTTGATGAACAGCTCTTGAGCAACAGTTATATATCAGTCATTAGTGAATGTTTGGGAATATGTTTCATTGGCAATCAATGAAACATACAAAATTGTTAGGATTGCTTAATATTTTTTAGTGATATCCATAGGAATTCAAGTTCCAGGATAGTAAAAACTTAATTTTCCTATTAGCATCTGTCTTCATCCATTTGTGCTGCTATAACAAAATGCCCAAGGCTGGAAACATAAACAATAGAAATTTATTTCTCTGGTTCTGGAGGCTTGGAAATCCAAAATCAAGGTTTGGTGTCTGTTGAAGGCCCAGTCTCTTGTTCCTATTGCTCCATCCTCCAAAAGGGAAGAATTGTGTGTCCTCACATGGTAGAAGGGCAGAAAACAAAAAGGGCCTAGCTAGTTCCCTCCAGCACTTCTCTGAGATTGCTAATCCCATTCATAAGAACTCTGTTCTCATGAATTAACCACCCCCCTGAACACCCTACCTCTTAATCCTATCAAATTTGGCTTATATTTCAACATGTAAATTTTTGGAAGAACACATAGTCAAACTATGGTACCATCTCAGTCTCTAATGCCCAGCACTAGGTCAGATATATAATAGGCTCTTAATAAATAGATGTTCAACAAATATTGTTGACCAACAAAAAACTATTACTTTAATATATAATAACATAATTTTAAAAACTTGCATGCTTAGTTGAAATCTTTTTCTTTAAAGTTATATACTGTTATAAGTCAGTGACCACTGAATGCACCTAAGTGATCATTTGAGAGAAAAATCCAAATAGCTTTGGTATCATGTGGATTTGGATACTGCATCAAAACATGTGTGTTTGTGTGTGCATACAATCAGAGAAAATGCGTTCTTCTGCCTGGCTGGTGACAGCCAGCATCAAAAAATTTCTTTTGTATACAAATCACATGACAGCACATAACAATACCTTTCTATGTTCAAGTCCTCATGACACCAAAGGCAAGTGTTAATGCAGATAATATGCTTTTGGATTTGGGAAGCTCATCTCTCAGGAAGCACTGAGATTACTGATCCTGAAGATGAAGATGAAGACTCTCCAGAAATTACCCACCCAGAGCCCTGTTAATGGTGAGAGCCAGAAAGTACCCCTTTCTAGTAACTAGTATTCTACTTAACACTCACCTTCCCTCTGGTACTTATCTCCAAAGGCCACGTGAGAAAAAACCTACATGTCAGCTGGGTACACACAATACTTCCTAACACTTCTCATTTTTCATTTTAACTCTAGCTTTCACTTTCTATTTTTCCCTATATCTCTTCTACTGTCTTGGTTTGATGGACCCCTGTATGAACTATTCATGGAAATTCTTAAAACTAGGAGGAAAACTGATTACTAAGATTTATGAGGTTATGATGATTTATTCACCTCTCAAGGAAAGAGGCAATCCATCACATTTTGAAAGGCTGGACAATCAAGCTCTGGCTGTGTTTATATGATATCATAAAGCTGCTTTCTTGAAGAACGATGAAGCAACCAACTTACAAGACTGACTTGTTTTAGGAAGACATTTCAAACAAGAATATTTTAGAAGCCAGAGTGTTTATTTGCCACTGAGGACTTATTTAGTGGAAAAGAAACTCAATAGCATAATTATGTTGATTCAACATTACCAAAATTTTTATAAATTTGTGCAGAAAAAGATTGCTAACCATTCACTACGGGCTAAGTGCTAAGCTCAATTCATGACCTTCCCAAACAACCATGGGCTCACAATGGTTCACAGTCCTTTAGTGAAATAGATAAGTGAATAAATAATTATAACAAAGAGTTAACTGCTAAAAATAAAGTCAACTAAGAAATTCAAAATCTGTCTACATGAGACCAAAATCATGTAAGTCATATCCACTTTTGACTGCTAGTACTTAAGGATTTTCAATCTTTTGTAGAAGAAAGGGGATACTGTAGGTAATCCCAAATATGAATAAAAGATGTTTTCAGCACATATGATGAAACAAGAGAATAAGGATAAGCATAAAACAAGAGACTACTGGTCAACCTTTTCACCTATATTCTTTTCAAAACTTGCCAGTTACATATACTATTCCATTTCAGCCTAGTCTTATGACAGAAATCATCTGAGAAGTAATCCCCTCTAAAATATAAATAATTTATAGACATCATCATACTAAGGAATTTGAGATTTGTATGTTGATAGACTATACTTAGAAATAAAAACCTTTACTCACTATTATGAATTCACTAATCTTAGAGTATTGTTATATGACTTTTATCTGTAAATATGAATGCTCTGCCCTGATTTATTCACATTGAATACTGATAAAATAGTAATCCAAGCTTCACACATTCAGAAATAAACTTTGTGACATAGAATTGGTTTTTTAAATTTTTTTAAGTTATTTATTTATTTATTTATTTTGGGTACTGGAGATTGAATGCAGCAGTGTTTAACCACTGAGCAACATCCCCACCCCTTTTTATATTCTATTTAAAGACATAGTCTCACTAAGTTGCTTAGAGCCTCACAAAGTTGCTGAGGCTTGCTATGAACTAGCAATCCTCCTGCTTCAGCCTCCTGAGCCACTGGGATTAAAAGCATACAACACCATGCCTGCTGTGATATAGAATTCTTAGCAAAAACAAAATGATCATTTCATGAGAAACTACTACCATTGAAAAATCTCAGTCCAGGCTGAGCATCCCTAACCCAAAAATTACAAATCCAAAATGTTTCAAAACCCAAAACTTTTTAAATGCCATGTTGGTCAATATACAAAAAGTTTAGTAGGGTCACAAACAGTAAAATCTATGTAAATATCCAAAATTCAAGAAATTCCAAAATATGAAATATCCCAGAGATAATCAACACATAATTATGGAGAAATTACTCTGTTTTGTTGTTTTTTAATGGCCTAGGCCATTATTTTTTCAGTTTTTCCTATTCACAGGAAAATTCAGAACAATGGTAAATCAACTTTTAAAAGCATTACCCTAATATATTCACATGTTAATTAAGAATAACCTTTGCATGTAGTGAGATTTTAACCATTGGGCAGCAAAATCTCAGAATAGCTCCAGGCAGGTAGTCTAAAATTGAAAAAAATGCTTTAAGAAAAAAAAATTATAAACCTAAGAAGAAACTAACAGAGTAAAAAAAAAAACAAAAAACATTTTTGAGTTATAAAACAGAGCCTTTCACATAACTCTCAAGGCAGATGAGCAGGAGTTTTACAGACCACCCAAGAGCAAAGATGACCAGCAAATATTCCTGAAAGACCACAGAGAAGGAAGTCTTGGGCTTGCCAATTGGGATTCTGGGAAACCAACCCAAGGGTAAGTTATGTGGGTTCTCAAAGCAGAAACAAAGAGGAAACCAAAGATAGTTTCTGACCAAACCCTTGAAAACCGTCTAAATCAATCATCAGATGAAAAACTTGGTCAGAGATGAAAAACATGCCTAAGATATTGGGGTGTTCCCAGAGTTCCAGCATCAGAGCAAGGAAAGTGTGTTGTAAAAAGAAGTGAAACTCTCTGACTTGTCTCTCAATAGAGGATTCATAGCTTCAAAAGAACCAAAGAGAAGATTTAAGAGGAGTTAGCCCTTCTTAGCGGAAGTCATACAACATGCACTTTAAGAAAAAAATGCTTCTCAAATTAAGATACAGGTTGGACACTAGTGGGTGGAGGTTATGAAGCCAAAAGAGATAGAGTGAATATTAAATTCCTCTCAACTTTGTTAACAGATTTCATTTCCCAAAGTGCCAAATTATTTGGGTTTCCTGAAACTTAATCCCAAACTCAAAGCTTCAGTTCATTAAAACAGCAGCCCCTCACACTCTCTGCAGCTAATACAGATTGTTTCAAATCTTCAGTAAAGCCCTTTTAATAGTTCCCAGCAAATTACACATTGAAATTGCTGTTAAGGCTGCCTGGCAACAAAACTAATGGCATAGCAAACTCACTGTAAAAAAAATTAGCACATCAGATCTTTATTCAAATATTAAAAACTTCCCCCACAAGAATATTTAAAATAATGTATGATATGGAAATATCACAGAGAATATACTACTAGACTATCTTACCTTGTTTAACAAACTCATATGTGGAAAAAAATACAATTTAGTCCTGGAAATATAGCACATTCACCAAAACTAACGCTTTTGATAAATCTCTGTTTACTTTCTTGAACCCCTACATGTTGTAACATGATTTCTGATTTTGTGGAATTGATTTCTTTTGAAACCATAAAGACCTCTAGTGTGTCATCCATATGAGTATCCACCCTGCTGAACAGTACTTTCTATAAACAGCACTTCAGTTTGTTGGTGGAACCTCTGTACTAGCTGTGTCGCATTCTGATGTCCAACTTGTTCTTGTAGCAATGGAAACTATGGTCTGACTTATTCTAGTAAATAATTTATTTATATGCAAACAAACCTAAAATAAAATTAGGAAGACTATTTATAGCAAAAGTTACTGGAACTTTTTTTTTCATAAGATTAGTTATACACTAAAAATCTCATTAATTTTTATATCACTAAGCATCATAGGTCATCCTATGAAATGATTGTGCCTTCATAAATATCAAGTGTATTTCAAAGTATTTCTCCACCATAAAAGTAACACTTAAGTAGAAAACAAAAAAATTACTATGACTTGGGGCTGGGGATGTGGCTCAAGCGGTAGCGCGCTCGCCTGGCATGTGTTCGGCCCGGGTTTGACCCTCAGCATCACATACAAACAAAGATGTTGTGTCCGCCGAAAACTAAAAAATAAATATTAAAAAATTTTCTCTCTCTCTCTCTCTCTCTCTCTCTTTAAAAAAATTACTATGACTTTATATAGAGAACTTTCAACTGCAACTAGGTCTTTTATGGAAACTTTATGGATAAGGCATTCTCCCTCCAATCCACAAGTTTTTCCTCAATGTAATTGGCTTTGAGATGATAAATGATTAACCCAATTTAGTTGCTGGGCTGAGCATTCATTGTTATTCAATAAATACTAATTGATAATGGGTTTTTCTCTTTAGGACTCACTAACATCTGATGATATTCATTCACCCTTGATCATTCATTTGAAATGAATAGTTATTAAAGTTACTCTATTCTTTGTAGCTTCAAATTCATACAACACTTTTGAGAAAAACCTACTGATTTCTAAAACAAAACCAAAGCTTTAGAATTTGAGGCATTTTCTTCCTGTAGCCTTAGTATCAACTTAAATTTTCACTCTGAAATCTACAATCATTTAATTATAAGTTTAAACCAATATGGAATCTTCTTACTATGCTGTTTTAATATGATATTTTAATTCATAGCCTCAATCTGTACTCAAGATTTATAAGATAACCCCACCCCTCCAATTTTGTCATGACTGACAAAAGCTTTTAAATAAACTATCAAAAACAAAACTATCCACATGAGTAATACTACACAAAATAAAGCCAATTTTGTTATTGGAGAATTTAGAAAGCAAGATGTTACTCATCCTTAAATATTTCAGAAATCCCAAATCAATTATGACCTTTTTCTACTTAAGAACCTAAGCCAGGCACTTACAGAGCAACCACCAAAAATTCAGCTAGACCATGAAAAACCAATCTGACCAAGAACAAACAGAACATTTCTGGTGAAACTATGAAACTGTCTTCAACCATAACAGATGGAAAATGACCAAGCTCAGTGAGCAAATTGGAAATGGGACAATATTTCAGAGCCATCTCAGTTAGTAGTACTTATTCCCATCACAGTCAGCATTAAAATGTCATAAAATTCAAAATTGAAAAGTCAATACAATTATCTTTACCGTTCTCTGAGGTAGTGACTAAATGGAGTCAGACACTCTCTTGAAATGAAAACAAATATAAACCTGTTTCCAGTTTCAAAATAGAGATATCATTTGTGGGAAATCATCCTAACCTGGCTCTTTCTGGTACCTGCTAAGACTGGACCATTTTGGGGGCTACTGTTGTCCTGTCTTATAAACATCAATATCAGCTATGAATTCCAACATGTGCATGCCCCTTTGATACAGTGCAAGTCCTTTATGAGCAATTGCCTTTTTCAATCCATCACAACAAGAGTGTGTGATATTAGAAGAAAATTGTATAATGGGAGTAAAGATCAGCAGCACAAACTGAAAAAGTACATGTCTTTGATAATCTTCTGAAAAATAGTCAGATGGGGGACTTTTAAAATCAAGGAAGTATTATTTTTGCTTTTCTTTTTGTTCACTGTTGTGTTTCTTTCTACAATACCCCTGGATGCATGTGATTTAAGATCTGTGAAGTCAGTGAAAACAGAGTAATATAATATTTAACACAGCAGGCTCTGGAGAAAGACAGTTTAGGCTTAAATCCAGATTCCACCATAGTTTTTTTTATGATATCTAGGGAAAATCTTCTTTTCTCAAAGATGGATAAATAACAGCTCGGTCCCCTAGGTTTGCTGTAAGAACTGAGAAAAGGCATGTGAAAATCCTCAGCACAGTGCCTAGCACAGAGTCAATGCTCAAAAAAATGGTAGCTATTACAATTAACAGCACTGTACAGATGTAGATGCTCAATAGTTGTTTATTGGATAGATAGATGGATCCTTGGTTGAAATAAAAGAGAACAATTGGTGCCTGTAGGCAAGCAGCTCAATTGGTGTGAACATAAGTCTCCTATTCAAGCTATTTACTATCATTTATCTGTCTGAAAAAATGTGAATACCAGAAATGTTGAACCCAAAAGCATCAACCCAGCAGATCAGATCAAGAGAACTGGAATAATCAGAAATGTCAATTCCTCCAGTTCTGGGTCTGATTTTTCTCAAATTTTCAATCCACACAGGATTTTGAAAGTTGATCCATTAAAAACTCCCTTCACCCCTAGGGAGTTCCCTTCTAACTCCTGAAGAGGTTCAAAATACACCATCCCAAAATATGCTACTTTGGCATATTGATTATTTTATGCTAAGAGAAATTAAGAACCAATGGAAACAAGAAAAGCTCTTTACTGCCCCCTTAACTACATAAAAATAAGTTATAAATTTCATGTTTAATAAAGGAAATTTTCATTTAACAAAGAAAATTGTCTATAATTACCAGGCATAAGTACCAACAAGAGAGCTATGCTGAGACAACCTTTATCACATGACAGACTCCAACAAGGCAACATTTATTCAGTTCACATTTTTGCACCCCTCATCTTCCCATAAATTGCCATCACCCCCACCCCAGAAACTCCAAATTCATACTCCTGTAGCTATTCTTATACCTCAGGGTGATACATAAGTTTCAATCATCTGGCTTCTTCTCTGAGCATCATATTTTTGTGGGACTCTTGTGTGCAAACATAATTAAAATGATTCTCCCCTTGCTGACCTATCTTATGTCAATTTAATTCATAGACCAAAGAGCCAGGAGGGTAGAAAGAAGCAATGTTTTCTGAGAAAGTGTTGAAGATTTAAAACTCTATTGTGCTAATAATAATAATGTCTTATTTCATCACAAATCCCTGATACATATTATTTTACTTTATAGATTAAGAAATTGAGTGTCAGAATATTTTGATAACTTGTCCAAGTGCACACTTACCAAGTAATAGAGTCAGGACTCATCTGGAGAAGGTATACAGTAAAGGATTTAGAGGCAAAAACTATAGAGGTAGACAAAGTCAAATCCCTACAGGCCACACTTTCAAGGCCCAGATTTGAAAACAAAGCCAGGGCAGCGGGAGGTGGGCTTTAGTCTGGGAGCAAAGTGACCCAAGAGCAAGTTGCTGCCTCTGTGCTCTTTGGATTCTCAGATTGTGCTATGTAGAGAACTGTGTGTGTTAATTCCTCAATAATTATATTTCCCCTGGAATGGTTTATTTCACTTAAACTGTATCTCTAAGGAGCATTTGACCAAGTCAGTAGAAGGTTTTAACATACAAAACACATATTCTAAGATGAAATAGAGACTCTCCAAACTTTATTAAAGTCAATACAGGTTTCAAAGCTAATGAAAGTGCAATAAAGATGAGACCAAATCAGTAACTCTACTTTTTAAAAATTTTTAGTTATACATGACTATAGAATGTATTTTGGCAGACTAGACATACATAAACTATAACTTATTCTATTAGGTTCCCACTCTTGTGGTCATACATGATGTGGAGTACCCTGGTCGTGTATACAAATACAAGACTAGGAAAGTTATTACCAGTTAATTCCACTGCCTTTCCTATCCACCCCCTTCTCTTCATTACCCTTTGTCTAGTCCAATCTATTGTATTATTCCCCTCCCCATCCTTCCTTCTTTTGGATTACCATCCACAAATCAGAGAGAACATTCAGCCTTTGGATTTGGGGGATTGACTTATTTCACTTAGCATGAGAGTCTCCAGTTCCATTCATTTACTGGCAAATGCCATGATTTCATTCTTCTTTATAAATGAGTAATATTCCATTGTGTATATATGCCAAATTTTTTTTATCCATTCATCCATTAAAGGGCACCTAGGTTGTTTCCATAGCTTGTCTATTGTGAGTTGAGCTGCATGAATGTGGCTGCATCATTGTAGTATGGTGTTATAAGTCCTTTGGCTATAGACTGAAGAGTGGGATAACTGGGTCAAATGGTGGTTCCATTCCAAGTTTTCTAAGGAATCTCCATACTGCTTTCCATAGTCGTTGCACCAATTTGCAGTCCCACCAGCAATGTATGAGAGTACTTTTCTCCCCACATCCTCCCCAACATTTATTGTTGCTTATATTCTTTATAACTGTCATTTTCACTGGAGTGATGGAATCTCAGTGTAATTTTAATTTGCATTCCTCTAGTTTCCCGAAATGCTGAACAACTTTTCATATATTATTCGACCATTCTTCTGTGAAGTGTTTGTTCAGTTCCTTTGCCCATTTATTGATCAGGTTATTTATTTTTCTGAAGTTAAGTTTTTTGAGTTCTTTGTATATCCTGGAAATTAATGCCTTATCTGAGGTACTGGTGTGAAGATTTTCTCCCCATCTGTAAGATCTCTGTACACTTTCTTGATTGTTTCCTTTGCTGTGAAGAAGCTTTTCAGTTTGATACCATCCCATTTGTTCATTGGCACCAAAACAGACTGAAGACCAATGGAACAGAATAGAAGACACAGAGCCACACCCACAAAAATATAGTTATCTCATTCTAGACAATGGTGCCATAAACATACATTGGAGAAAATATAGAAAAAAAAACTCTATTACTGAATAAAATCTTCACATTTGCAGGTAAAATATATATCTTTTTCTACAAATGGCGCTGAAAAAACTGGAAATCCATATGTAATAGAATGAAATTGAACTGCTATATCTCATTCTGCACAAAATTCAAAGTGGATCAAAGACCTAGGCATTCCACCAGAGACCCTGTACCTACTAGAAGAAAAAGGAGGCCCAACTCTTTAACATATCAGCTTGGGAACCAAATTCCACAAGAAGACTCCTAAAGTGCAAGAACCAAATCAGTAACTCTTAATCTTCTCCTCTTTGCCTCACCAAATCTGAAGTTTTTTCTCTTTAGGTGTGCTGAGAAAATATAAAATCATGCCAAAGACCTTGTACTACTTAGAAGTTTCCTTGCTCAAACGTATTGTCAATACCCTCAAAGCTTTGGAGCTTACCTCTTTTACACACATCCTCTCCATTTCAGTCATGAGGAATGTTCCATAGACTTGGTTTGAAGCAAGTTGATATAATGGAATGAATGTGTCTAGATCGACAGGGAAAATTACACAAAAACTATGCAAATGTATACTGTGGCATAGTT
Source organism: Marmota flaviventris (assembly GCF_047511675.1). NCBI lineage: Eukaryota > Metazoa > Chordata > Mammalia > Rodentia > Sciuridae > Marmota > Marmota flaviventris. Next base: position 137,423,287 of record NC_092501.1, on the reverse strand, counting down.
ACTGATTATCAGAAAATGAATAGAAAGCCAACCTTTCAAATTGGAAAGATGGAAAGATTTCACTCCAGCTGTGCATGAAACCAAGAGGCAGCAAGATTTATTTGCAGCCAAGTCTAGACCACTCTGTCAGTCAGCCAATGGGATTCCATCATGTCCCCCACTGTCACCAAGAAGGGACATGTCAGAAGATTCCACACAGCAGAAGAAGTTATCTAGTGGCCAGCTGCTCCCGCATCTCACGGTGTTTCTCTATGGGACATTATTGGCATTTATTTTTTCTGGACACTATATTCTTTTGCATGAAAGACGTCTGTCATTCCTGACTCTGCACAGGAAATGTGAAAAGTGACCCCTAGTCATTATGACAATCCAAAACTCCTTCCACATATTTACATTCCTCCTAATGGGAATGGTACCCCTGAAACACATACAATGAGAACGATGAGTAGAACTTTAAGGTCATGGAATTTCATATCCCCATGTGAAAGAGGTAGGCTTTATTATGTAGGGGCAGGCCTAGAAGAGTTTCCTGGCTAATCATTTAAACCTTGGTATTGCCAAATCCTAAAAGTATCCGTGCTTTCCCACCAAAATTCCCTCAGTATCATCTAAAAACTTCCTTATGAACAACTAAATGCACATTTCTGGCACCTTTGGCAACATCTGTTGAATACTTTTTTTTCTTCAACTTAAAGTAGTAGATTGTACTCAAAAGTAAAACTAGGCTTTCAGCTAGGGGAAAACCATCTGAAGATGGGAAGTGTGGGAAAGATTCATAAAAAAAAAAAAAGAAATATATATCTAGACTTATCCCCATGAAATTTCAGAACACCAAGGATAAAATAAGAACTTCAAAGCTTCCACAGAGATGGGGAAAAAAAAAACAAACCTAATTTCTTCAAAGGAATAAAACTCATATTGGCTTCACAATTCTCACTGGAAACATTGGATTCTAGTACCAATAAACCCTGTTACTCATCAGGTCAAAGAACAAAATCTTTAAATTTGGGGGGAAAGATTTGAAACTAGAATTCTCTATTCAAAGACAAGGATAAATTTTTTTAAATTAGTACATGCAATGAAAAGGTTTAATTGCCACACCATAAAATTAAAATATATATATATATATATATATATATATATATATATATATATATATATATATATATATACTCAAGCAAGATGTTAGTTTCATAATATAATGGAACTAACCAAAATAGTTACATTTAAAAAAAAATCTAAGTCCTTGGATGTTGGTCATGCAACAACTTAGGAATTCACTGGTCATAATGCATCATGCGTGTTGGAGGGGGTCCAATGAGGGGAGACCACTTATGCAGTATGGGTGAGGAGAACTGGGTGGTGGATGGAGGATTTGTACTACTACTTGTAGAAATAAAAACATAAGAAGAGCAGGGAGGACAAGAGACTTTTACTCATCAGTTCACAATTATGTGGTATTTGCAATTTTTTTAATCTAAGAAAAACTATAGCTAACACTATTGAGTGCTTTTTAAGCCACAGGATGTGGAGTTATAAAATAACTGAAGAGCCAATAAGATGAGCATCTTATAGTTTGCTGAACTGAGTATGATCAGATCCAGAATCCTTGTCAGGAAGGCAGGAGCATTGTTAACTGCAGTAACCAGGAGGCGTCTCCAGGAGGAGTCAGCATGGGTGAGACAGGATTCCAGGACCTCAAGAAGCATGTGACAACAGGAAGGGCATACCAAGCAGAAAGAATGATAGAAGCAGCAGGAGGAGGGGGAGAAGTCAGAATAGCAGCCCTCATTTCAGCCTGTGGACCTAAGACCTGGGCTAAGTAACTACAGTCACCTGCCTCATAGCAACATTTTGGTTAACAACAGACCACAAATATGACAGTGGCCATTATATTACCAAAGCTGAAAAGCTCTTAGTATCTGTTGACATCATATTTTACCATGGTGTTACCATGCCTGTGGTATTTGGTACAGTGACCTGCTGTACGTGTTGAACCTAGGAGCCATAACTGCCATGTGGCCTACTTGTGGACTAGGCTACACATCTAGGTTGGTATAGGCACACTCTATGATGGTCCCACAATAAGGAAATTACCTAAGGACATGTTTTCAGAACATGTCCCCATTGTGAAATGACCCAACACTGTGTTGTGAACTCAACACTGGAACTCAAGATGGGTATCAGGTTCCTGGCAGATGGACTGAATATCAGCCCTATACTGCCTTTTCCCAAATGTATTAGATTCTACTCTAAGTAAGAGAATTCATATTTTTGTTAAAATACTATTAAACTTATTTAGAGTATCTTATACTTTCTCCATTAAGAATTATTAAAATACTTTCCTCCAATTAAGAAGTGAGCAATATTTTAATTGTTAAAACAATATTCCCACATGTGGAAAGTCAAGCACTATTGTGTCAGTAAACACTTAAGGCTCCATCCTCTGACCAGAGTTTTAAACAAAAGGCTGAGGTGCATGGAGTCCTGGAATAGCCCAGCCAACTATGGAAAGGTAAAAACACTCTTCTAAGTAATTCTTGGATTAAAGAGACAATGTGAAACAAAAATTTATACTTGTTTTCTTGTTTTGTACTGGAGATTGAACCCAGAAGCACTCACCAACTGGTTGAGTTCCCAATACTTTTTATTCTTTATTTTGAAACAGGGTCTCATTAAGTTGCTTAGGGCCTCACTAAGTTGCTAAGGCTGGCCTTGAACTTGCAATCCTCCTGCCTTAGCCTCCCAAATCACAGGGATTACAGGCATGTGCCACAGCACCCAGCCCAAAAATTTATACATAAAAGGAACAATGAAGTTATATAATAAGCAATGATGAACATTTTTTCATATATTTGTTGATTGATTGTATATCATCTTCTGAGAAGTGTCTGTTCAGCTCATTGGCCCATTTATTGATTTGTTTTTTCGGTGTTTAACTTTTTGAGTTCCTTATATGCCCTTGAGATTAGTGCTCTATCTGATGTGTGAGCAGTAAAGATTTGCTCCCAGGATGTAGGCTCTCTATTCACCTCACAGATTGTTTCTTTTGCTGAGAAGAAACCTTTTAGTTTGAATCATTTCATTTATTGATTCTTTATTTTAATTCTTGCACCAAAGGAGTCTTATTAAGGAAGTTGGGGCCTAATCCCACATGATGGAACTCCAGTCAGAATGGCAGCTATTATGAATACAAACAACAATAAGTGTTGGCAAGGATGTGGGGGAAAAGGTACACTCATACACTGCTGGTGGGACTGCAAATTGGTGCACCAATATGGAAAGCAGTATGAAGATTCCTTGGAAAGCTGAGAATGGAACCACCATTTGACCCAGCTCTCTCTCTCCTCGGTCTACACCCAAAGGACTTAAAAACAGCATACTACAGGGACACAGCCACATCAATGTTTATAGCAGCACAATTCATAATAGATAAACTGTGGAACCAACCAATATGCCCTTCAATAGATGAATGCATAAAAAATGTGGCATATATACACAAAGGAATATTATTCAGCAACAAAAGAGTGAGTGCTCTACTGCTGAGCCACAACCCCAGCCCAAATAGAACATCTTGATAGATGACAAAAACATTTTAAAATTTCACCTTACTTTCATAATGGAACATCTTAGAACTAACTTATTGAGAAAATGCAGGATAAGTCACTGTAAATGAGTCCAATAATACTGTTAAATGAATTTGACTTTCCTCAATCACAACAGCTAGTTTGATAGTGACAAGCAGAATCTACATAGTGAAACATTAGAAAGGTTGCTGTGAATTTCAAGGGTAGGATAAGAAGGTCTGTGAGCCCCAGCTTGTTCTAGGGTGAATAAAGGACCCCAAAATCTCAACTCCTTAAAGCTGCATAGGTTACTACTCACACCTAATGGCAGTCATTTGTCAAATTTGACTTTGTCCTACCTCATATTTCTGGGCCCCAATTCCACTTCCTTGGTCTTTATCATACACATCTCCCCACATGCATGCTATTTGTAAGAAGATGTTCATTGAAGTTTTATTTATTCTAAACACAATTTTGGAAGCATATTAAAATCTATCAGTAGAAGAACAACAGAACAAATTATGGTAAGCCCCTGGTATGAATCAAGAAAGTTTGTTTTTATGAGTTAACAAAACCTATGAATGCATAAAGAAAAAAAGCTCTAGAAGGACACACAGAGAACAAAAGAGGTCATCTCTGGGGAGGTTGTAGAATTAGGAAGTGTAAATGAAGATGTTCTGCTTTTTCTCACTGTATGCTCTCATGTTGTTTAAATTTATTGTACAATAAGCATATATTACATTTTATTTGAGATTTAAAATAAAAATTTTAAACATTCTATATGTTGGGTTTTTTCTGTCTTCTTACATTTAGTATATACTCACTGTTTGATCAAGTTCTTGTTCTTTTAGGAAATTTTATATATTTTCCTGCTATATTGTTTGTTACATAAAAGTTCAAAATTATACTTGCTCTACAGATTGTACCCTCAATCATCATAACTCTCTATATCTCCTTCAAAAGTAATTTGAGATTTAAATTCTACTTTTTAGAAATGTGTGCCATTGCCCCTGCTTCCATTGTGTTTGCATTTACTATGTGTGTTTACCTGTGTCCTGTCCTAGTTACTTTTGTGTGTTTCTCATAGATGTTATAAGGTCCTAATTTTAAAAGTACAAGTGAAGCCAGAAATTTTACAGGTTTGACGAAATCTTGAAGCAGTAGAATGTGGTCACAAGTTTCTTGGAGAAGGTAGATATTGTGCCAGCCAGTACCTCCTATTAGGCAGATAAGGAAAGTGGAGTGGAATTTTACTTTTTTGCTATCCTATAATTTAAGACAAACTTATTCTTAAATTTGTTATTATAAAATTGAATTTCTATGTTAGCCTGTTTGCTAAAAAAGGAAAAGAGCTTTCCTGTAACATGTAAGGGTTTAATAGTTTTAGGAACTGCTGATTTACAAACTTGTCACTAAGAATGTTTTCTACAAGAAACTATTTATGGTAGAAAACTGTGTGTTCTTTTATGTGCTAAGCAACATTTGCCACAGATGTTAATTTTTATCTATTGATCTATATTTCACTTTGACCTCAGCAAACTAATGCTGAATAATGCTTATATCTTTAAGGAACTGTGTAGCTTGTCTGAAAATAAGATCATAGTTAATTTCCTTCTTGTATAAATTATTTTAAAACAAATGCAAGTGACTCTAACAGATTAAAATACAATTTCTCAATTTGCCACAGCTATAAAACTGGGATAATGATAGCAATAGTTTATTAAGTTGACTTTAGAAATTACTTATAAAGAGACTGCAAAAAATAAAAATGGAAATCAGCAAAGAAAAACCAAAAATGGTCCAGTCATTTCTCATCCTCTTTCACACTAGGACTCACACCTGCCTCCAGGGTACCTGCTATAGAAATTAAATTTCCATCTACCACATTCTCCACCTAAAATGTTTGCCCTCCACCAAATGACAAGCCTTGCTACCACATTTGGATCTGTCTCTAGGAGCAAGATAAAATGGTGAACTAATTCTCCATTAGAGTCTAGGCTCTGAGGAAGGCACTGGAAAGACTCAGGGGAAACCCATGCAAATCCCATCCTCCTGAGCTGTCAGTTTCACATCCTTGACTATAGTTAAGATCTACTCTATCAAGTAAAACATCATTAGCTACATCATTAGCTACAAGAAATTATTGAAATTTAACTTAAGCAAAATTTAAAATTTAGTGTATCAGTCATACTCGCCATATTTCTGGTGCTAAATAGCCACATGTGTTAATGGCTATCTTATTAGAGAGCACAGACAGGGAACATTTCTATCACTGCAAAAGGTTCTGTAAGATAGTACTACTCTAGATGTCTAGTGCCTATGAATGGACTGGGTTTTTCAAAGGACAGGTGTTATGGTTTGATTATGAGGTGTCCCCAAAAAACTCATGTGTGAGACAATACAAGAAGAAGAAATTATTGGATTATGAGAATCTTCACTCACTCAGTGAATTAATCCCCTGACAGGGATTAACTGAGTGGTAATTGAAGTGGCAGGGTATGGCTTGTGGAGGTAGGAATTGAGGGTGTGGCATTGGGGTATATATTTGCATCTGGCAAGTGGAAACTTCTCTCTCTGCTTCCTGATCACCATGTTAGCAGTTTCCCTCTGGCACACTCAGTCATCATGATGTTCTGCCTCACCTCGAGCCCCAGTGAATGGAGCTGACCTTCTATAGACTAAGATTTCTGAAACCATAAGCCCTAAACAAACCTTTCCTCGCCTGCAATTTTTCTGGTAGGGTCTTTTAGTCACAGCAGTGAAAAAGCTGACTAAAACAACAGGTCATTAGAGCACCCAAAGCAATTACATAATGAAAGGAACCCAGTTCCTTAATGTCTTCTTGGAACCAAATATCCCATGTGATGTTTTATCTTGGTTGTCAACCTGACTGAATGAAAAGATATCTATGTTTTAAAAAGTCCCCAAGAGGTGCCTATATCGTTGAATTAGCCCAGACTTCCAATAAACTCCTTTCTTGTGAGCCAAGATGCTCTCAATAACCGGCTACTTTATCTGCAGGAATCTGTCCACTATGGCCAGATTGATCACCTTTTTTATTACCATACCTGTTTATGCAAAATTAGAAGAATCCTGCTCAATTCTATGTGATGTTTAGATAGAATAGAGGGGCTCCTAGGGCAGGGTTCTTGGGACCTCTCTACTGACCCATTTGCCCTGTTACTGAGACTGAATCTGGTGACATCTGCCAGGATGAAGATATCTGAAGCCCCCCCCCCCCAGGAACATCACCATCCCTTCTTTCTACTTGACTTCCAATGTCAAACCAATCCCCATTCTTATTCTGCAGTCCTTATCCTTGACTCACCCATCTGTTTATTTTGGATACCATTCAAGTTTTAGTTTTCCTCAGAAGGATCTTCAGTCCAAAGGTAAGTCTTATATTCATCATGCCTTAAAATTGCTGTTGGCCAGCCATGATGTAGCTGTGCCTGTACACATTTGGTCAAAGCTCTTCATGTTGTCATTACTTCAGTTAAGTGATGTGCATTGGTTTATAAGCATTGAGTTGAATTGCCCTTTAAAACGTCTTCAGGAAGATTGCATACTATGATCCAACACGAATATATACAGTGAAGGAAATGGAAACTGCACTGGGACATAAATTTGATCTAAGTAAAACAAAAATTTTCTGGGAGTGGTGGTGTGAATGTATAATTTCAGCTACTCAGAAGTCTAAGGCAGAATGATCACAAGTTCAAGGTAGCAAGACCCTGTCTCAAAATAAAAATAAAGAAGGGTAGGGGTATAGCTCAGTGGCAGCATGCATGAAGTCCTTGATTCAATCCTCAGCACCAAAAGAAAAGAAAGTTTTCCACAACTAGATGAATCTATGTAATTTCATTGCTGAGATATGGAGAAAAGAATTGACAATTGTACCAACACACATTAAAAAGGACAAATTACCAAATCCACTACAATGGATGAAGGGACTATCAAAGCAATGAGAAGCTGATGTGGCAGACTGGTGAATCAAGCAAAACTATCAAACAGCATTTTGTCAAAAAATTGGAACAGGAACCACTTAATTTCTCACACAAGTGATTTAACTGAGACAAACATGAAACTGGATTTAGTCAAATAGGAAATCCTAATACAATCCTAGCATTATTTGGCTTGCCTTGAAATTACACTATCAATGTTATAAAATCAAGAAAGATTTACAGAAATTGCTTGTCACTGTGATGACATGCAAAATTGTCATTGGCTGGATTGATTCTATGTTTAATTTTAAACCAAAAAAAAAAATTAAGAATAAGATATTTTCCAAAAAATGTTAATGTGCATTTACCCTTCTCCTCAAAAAAAGATGCCTAACAACAGTGGAGATGGAGGACTGACTAAATTCCACCAATGAAGACAAGAAGCACTAAGGAAACCATCAACTGTATTAGTTTTTAACTCTTTGACATGTGTCTAAACCATTCAAGAATAAGCTTCCTGATAATGGGGTAAGAAGCTTCTTATTCCTGGTGGACTAAACAAACTGCAAGTTTATAGTGTTTTCATTTACAGATCATTTTGTGATTATTTAAGGAAAGAATCGAAGTCATGATCACTATCTGAAAATGTCTGTCTGTATTTTCCAATAAGAACAAATAAAGTAAACAAACTTTTGCTTTACCAAAATCAAATTTATGTCCCATTGGTATTTCCATTTCTTTCTATGTATTCAATAGTTTTCCATATTAGTCTTTTCACTTTACCTAAGTATACATAAGGAGAGAAGGATTTTCCTAATTTAGCTTGTTCAATGGCAATGAATGTGATGATCAATTTTGGCCATGGTGGCATACTGGAAGAAAATCTTAGAGAAAATGTGGCACATCCTTTAAGAAATGCTTCATCCAGGCTTTTGATGGCATAAAAAAAAAAATGATATTGGAAAGAAAAACATGGGTATTGGTGGATCTGAGTTAAACGTGATTTTGAAGAGTCAGACCATAAATAGGAAGTTGTAAGAATACTTTAACCAATCCATTTAATTTGTATTTTTCTTATTAAAGGGTATAGTGATAAATGATTTTTTTAAAGTCTATGTTCAATACCTCTAAAAAGACTCTTCAATATGCTTAAGATAAAAGATTTTATCTCAGATGGAAGCATTGTGCCATGGCTTAAGTTGTAGCATTTTATCTTTCTTAGTAGTATATAAAATAATGGTGCATCTTACAATCCGTGGCACCTTCAATTTGATGAAATTCAATACATTTTTTGGCTCATTGATTTTTTAGTTAGCTGTAACAGTTTGGACAGCCATAAGTATGTATAATAAAACAGCCATTTTCACTGGTTGAAATTAAACTCCAAATTCTCAGTCCTAACTTTCCTGAGTCATTTAGCTTTTCTAGAAACTATGTAACCTCCATGCTTAGGATTTTTTTTTTTTTTTTGAGACTCTCCTTAAAGAATAAAAAAGGAGGCGAATGTTTGGTAAGCCCTTTACATTTGACACCAATATCCCCAAATAATTAATATTTTTTCCCTATATTCAAGAGGCATTTTGGAGTATGTTAACTAATGTTCCAGATACTATATTAGGCATATCTCAAAAGCTTAGTTTTGATATAGTTTTGTTCTTTTTGGCCCCTAATTGACCATTACTAAAAATATTAAACCTCATGTTGTTTAATTAGAGATACACATTTTTATAGTTTTGCAATCTGTGTAAAAAATATAATCATGTGAAGGCCTAACAAAATGTAACCGTCTCTCATTGAATGTCATGGTGCTCACAGAAACAGCCTGCTGACAAGCATGGTAAACTATTTTTAGCACATCACCTTTTTAGAACATTTGTGTTTGTTAATTATGACCATTTGGAGCTCACAGATGGTATATGAAATTGTAGTGTTCTGTTTTAGATAATGAGGGTGGTGGTATAATAAATAAATCATTGTGAAATCAAAGGACATAGTTGGTACATAGCATGGTGTGTTGGTTATTTATGACCCACAGTACCTTGGTTTCTAGCCACTGCTCCATCTGCCACTCTGACTTCAACATGTTACCTCTCTACTTACTATCTTTAATGTCCCATCAAACCTGAGATCCAGCTTGGATTCAAAGGCTCCATGGTCAGATACAAATTTACCAAATAAAATTATTTCCCACAGCTCTCAATGAGCAACTTCTCCTCCAGTTGGAACATTCTTCACTTTGGTTCCCTGAGCCTTCTGCTCATTGCCAATCAGACTCCTGCTGATGATCTCACCACATATAATGCCTCTTTTCTTCCCTTCTTAGACTTCAGCACCTCCTAAAGCCTGTGCTAACTTTACCAATTACTATTATATTTCCCCCTGAATTCCAAGTGTATACAGAGAGTGCTACACAGTTTTAAAATAATCATTCTTTGACTATGTCATCAAGTAGGTCTTAGCTCAAGATGGCAAGGTTGCAAGCAACAGAGAGCCTGACATGTTCTTTTTTGACTTTCCCCACCACACCAAACCAAAATGCAGGAAGAATGGGTAGTTAATAAACACCTGCTGAGTGTATGATTGATATACAGATGATTTACAGCAAAATGACCTGAAAATAACATTTGCAAGATAATTTTCTTAAAAGTAGAAGAAGCTGAGTCTAGCAGCTGGCGTAGAATGTAACGAGAATCTCTCATGAGTTTGTCATTCTGTAAGCTGTCAAGGACCTCTTCAAGTTTCATGTCACAGGAACCTAAAGTTTCAGGGCTCATACCACCAATTTTATAGTTGGGGCTTTGCAATCAAAGTGATATCTTGTAGCCAAAGGTACAGATCTATTTTTCAGGAACCATCAGCAATTTGTTTAAAAAAAAAAAAAATCCAGGGTCCCATTCATCTTGATTCAATTATTTGGCACAGTGTTCCAGTTGTTATTTACTTATCACTTTGGTATTCCTACCTCTGAAATGAATATAAATCTCAGGAAAATGGTATACAGCTATATAATAAGATTTTTTTAAAGTTACTTGAAAACAAATTTTAGGAGGTTGGATCAGCTATGAAGTGATTTAATTTAGAAACAAAAGTTTTATATCAAGAGACAGAGAAAGAGAGGGGACAGGATAAAGAACACAAGCTAAAGAATATTCAGAAATTCTACCAGTGAGATGGAAGTTAACTTACAAATTACATCTAGCATCATTTTTCACATTGTGCCTTGACATATTATCTATGACTTGGAGCCACATAGTCTTTTTTTGCATATATGCAGTCTTAGTATGATAAATTCAATTATTTCTTCAGTGACAACCACTTATTTTGAACCTGAAATAAAAATCTATGCACAATACTGTAACAATGGAGATAAGATCACAGTGGACAGTTCAGATTTGACAGCTGAAGTGGCAATGAAAGTCAGCTTAGCTTCCAATTTCCACAGCTCTGTTGCCCTGATGATTTTTAATGCCTCAAATCACAACAGTACTGCCAGATACCTGACTTTCTAGAAAAGTTGTTGGTAACTGAACACTGGCTATCCAAAAACACATCCTTCTCCATCATATACTCTCTTCCCCAATCCTGACTTGCATGGTACCTGTTTTTCCAAACAGTGTAGGCATCCCTGAATTCAAGTGATTTTTTTTAATTTCTAAGAATACATTCCACACTGTCAGTACAGTGCTGAAAAAATTGGAATCATAAAATGCATACTTGGTGGTTGATTGTTTTTTTTAAAGAAATTAATTAATTGTGTGTTTAGAAAAATAGAGAATAATGTACTACTGGAAATCTAATTACTATCTCCTTTCCCCACCCAGAATTCACCAGAATATTAATTTATTTGAGAATTTTGAGATTCTTCAACTCAGAGACTTTAGATAATGATGGATATACATAAAATTTTAATATAAATTTCTTTTATATTTATTAATTCCTGTCTCCCCACCCTTTTTCCTCACATTAATTTTTTTTTCTATGCATACAAATTTTGGTAGACTCTTCTTGACATTTATGCATTTATTCAACCTTCAAGGGACAATTAGGGGCCCTTTAGTCCTAGGGTCTATGTGTGGCATTGAAGATACAAATTGATAAGGCACAAAGTTTCTAAGTATATAAAATAGCACAGGAAAGAGTTTTATGCAGTGGTATGAAGACAGAACTGCTGCTACAGAAAACTGACATTGTGCAGCAGCATGATGAGAAATCAGGACTAGCTAAAGTGCTACCATTTCCCATTGTCTCCCATTTCAGCAAATATTTTTTCCATATCCCTCCTGTAATTCTTTAGAAGACAAAGGATTCTGTAAATGGAATAATAGGTGTGGAAGTACCATGGATAATTGTGTCCTAATAGAGGTTTCCCTTTCTATGAGATTTCTGATGATTGAGTACTTGGTATGTGGTTTGTTTTCTAATTACAATCAATCATTTCCTCCTTGAAGTCATTCTGGTAACACATCTCTGCCACTATTTTTAGATCTATGACAAATTGTATATTCGGTACTAATTCAGAAATGTTTTTCATTCAATAGCTCTCATCAAATACTGCTTTAAAGGAGATACAAATAGTCGTGTGATTCCAAGGGTTGACTCTACTTCAAACAGAAAGGCAGTTAAGTCCATTAGACCAGTTAACTTCTCAAGGATGCCATGAGCTGATCTCACACCTACATAAAGAAATCATTTACTATAGTTGGGAATGGACCCCATATCCCCAAAATATCTCCCTATACAGTCATTTATTCTTGAATTTTCTTAAACAAAAAATGGTCTTGAAAAGATGGTGGAATGAGATGGACATCATTACCCTAAGTACACATATGAAGACATGAATGGTGTGAATATACTTTGTATACAAACAGAGATATGAAAAATTGTGCTCTATATGTGTAATATGAATTGTAATGCATTCTGTTGTCGTATAAAACAAATTAGAATAAAAAATGAATTTTTTAAAAAGATGGTCTTGTTTCTAAATTGTAGTTCAAATAGAAGCAGTCCTAGAAAAGCTCATATATAGTCCTCAATTCATACCAAACAAAAAATAACTAACATCAACAGACTTGAACTCTTTCCTAAGAAAAGTCAACCTGTTACATAGGTCAGTATAAGAACCTAGAAGAATTCATCATATAAGAAGGGAAGGACACAGATAAGCACTTGGGAGGAGCTAAAGATAAATTTCCTCTTATCTGCAGTTTTGGAAAGAATCAATGCTGAATTGGGGCTTGGCAGGTCTTTTCCCCAACGTTTGCCATATTAAATTCCATCCTCGTGTCAGTTCCTGAGTTCCAGTAAGAAAGGATTTGAATTTGCATTCAAACTGCACACATAATCAGATCTTTATAAAGCCACAGTGGGCTCTCTCTGTTTTTAAAGCAAGTGTTTAGTAAAGTTTTTCAAGTTCAATTCATGATGCCAACTCAACTATTCTGGACTCAATCATCTTTTTTTGCTCTCTTGGAAGAGAAGAAACCAAGCCTCCTCAGATGGTTTTGAATTCCACTGATTCAGGCTGGCCTTCTAAGCAGTTAAGGCACTATGTATTGAAGGAATGAGTAGGTGAAAGAACAAAGAAACCAGAGAACAGGAAAAGGAGTGGAAGCAACTGTGTAAGGTTCTGAGTGCAGTAAAGTCATCTCCATAGATGACTAGTGCTACACTAGGCTCTCCGTGGACTTGAACTTCCTGTCTTTATGCCAGATCCTTTTGCTTTGTAAGACATACCATGAGGTCGAAAATGCTCAGAAGGGGTGATGACAGTTGCATTAAAAAGTGGCACTTTCATATCTGCCTCCACTAATGGCACAAGTGTGCACATAGGGTGACGATGGCATGGAACTTGTTTCTCAGCCTTCCTGTTCATCCCTGAGGCTGACGGGGAATGATTATGTGGTGGTGTAAGACATTATCTGAAGAGCACTTATGTTTCATTGTGTTTACCTTTATTGGCTTAGGGAAAGTGGAAGGGTTGCCTTTATGTGGTACTTTGTGGTAAGAACTCTCATTTCCCAAAATATATGTGTGTGTCTTTCAATCAGAGGACTTCCAACTGTGCTAGTGGCAACCGCTCTGTGTGGTTTACCCTTGGATGTGTCACAGGAGAAATCAGAGGTCATACTCCCTGTATAATAAAAAGCAGTCCTGCCTCTGAGGTTTATTCTACACAGGCAGAATAAAGAGGGGATTTGATAGAACCACAGTCAAAATATTCAAGCAAAACAATTACTCTTCAAGATAAGGAAATGTTTCCTTAAATAATGAGGCTTTATAAGGGCCATTTAAATAACCCTATAGTGCTGGGGATGTAGCTCAGTGGTAGAGTCCTTGCCTTGCTTGTGTGAGACCCTGGGTCTTATCCCCAGAACTGCAAAATAAATAAATATAGAGCCCTAACAGTATTTCTGAATGAGACCTTGCTATGGTTTGGATATGGGATGTCACCCAACTGTTCCTGTGTTAATGCAAGAATACTCAGAGGTGAAATGATTAGATTGTGAGAGCTGTAACCTAATGAGTCCATCCTAGTATGAATGGATTAACTAGCAGTTGGGTTGTGGCTGGAGGAGGTGGGTCACAGGGGGCATGCCCAGGAAGGGTGCATCTTCCCTGAGATACCATCTCCCTTTCTCTTTGCTTGGTTGTCACTATAAATAGAACAACCTCTTTCTGCCATGATGTGCTGATTCACCATGGGCCCAGAGCAATGTACTTAGCCAACCATGGACTAGACCTCTGGAACCAAAAGCCAAGATAAACTTTTCCTCCTCTAAGTTGTTTCCTTGTCAGGCATTTTGGTCACAGTGACACAAAGCTAACACTGACCTTTTAACAAGTTTCAGGGAAGGAGGTTAATTTTTAAATTAAAGAAAATTCACAGTTAATTAAAAACAATGAGATCAAATGTTGAAACTCACTTATAAAGCAGAAAAAAAGCATTAACTGAAGAAACAGATCCTTGAGTACCAAACAACATAGGATTCTTTTTGGTTCTAATTTACCTGAAGAATCTTTTTGCTATCACTTAGAAGCCTTTCATGTAGTTGAAAATCAATCTCTCACACTCCCTTGAACCATTTTGTTGATTTTTGACATCTCACATATGCAAAAATCATTTACTCAAAATGACTAGAGAAGTGGAAAAATTAGAGTTTCATGGTTTACGGAATGAAATTTATACAGATTTTACAGCTTTGCTTTTAAAGAAAGGAAAATGTTTTCTGCAGTTAAAAAATCATTCCAACAGATGGGTCTATCTCCTCTATTTTTATTTCTATTTGGCTTACGGGTGAAGTACCCTGGACATAGTTATAAATTTAAAATCAGAGGAACTGCTGAGGGGAGGGGTTTTTCCTGACTATAAAATACAATGAGGACACAGCTGCAGTGTCTAGAAATTGAGGGACTCTAAAACTATAAAAATAATACTGCTTCCTGTTCCTTGTTTCAAGATCAGCTTGGAAATGAGAGCTAAGTTCTATCTGGTTTTCCATTATTTATAATGATTAATCTAAAGGCCACTTTCCCAGGAGAGTAATTAGCCAGTCAATTTCTCAGTGTGAATCCAGCATCCCTGATTAAGTGTAACTTTACAATTAGAAGTGGCCAAACATTCAATAAAACAGAGGACAAGGTATCTTTTTGAACTGGGGACAGTTGGTGGAAGAGGCAGAAATCTAACAGGAATAACTGATCCCACTCCATTGAGAAGAGTTCTTGGGGCAAGTCAGAATCACATTAAATGTGAGTCAACACTGAAATTCTACCTACTTCTCTTTGTATATATATTTGTTAGGTTTTATTTTTGTTTGGTTGACTTGG
The DNA here is from genome assembly GCF_047511675.1 of Marmota flaviventris. Lineage (NCBI taxonomy): Eukaryota > Metazoa > Chordata > Mammalia > Rodentia > Sciuridae > Marmota > Marmota flaviventris. Next base: position 137,407,950 of record NC_092501.1, on the reverse strand, counting down.
GGGGGGCGGTATTTGGTTTTAGTACTGGGGATTGAACCCAGGGGTGCTCTACCACTGCTCTACTTTCATTCTGTGACAGGGACTTGCTAATTGCCCAGGCTGGCCTCCAACTTGTGATCCTTCTGCCTCTGCCTCCCGAGTTCCTGGGATTACAGTTGTGCACCACCATGCCTAGCATATGTGTTTTGCCTGCTACTTGCTCAACTTGTAACTATCTAACTTGCACATTTTCTTTAGCAGGTCCTAAATTGTTAGCTGACTCTTGTCTGACATCTAATATATTTAAGGATTACTTACCCTTCCCCACCATCTTCCAGTCATCCCCAACATACTAGTGTCAGGGACAAGGCTCTGAATACCTGATTTCAGAACATACTAATCCTCTGATAAAATTTCATAAGAACTAATTTCTCAGAAGCCACAATCTCGAGCATTATCTCTTTAGCATTGTATCCAATGCATTGTTGTCCTGGATCTTACCTACTCTTCCAATTTGAACTCCTTTTGCTTCCTTTTGTCTGCTTTATATTCTAGAAATACTAAGAGGAATTGTGGTAGTAGTAGAAATAGTTGTAATAACATTTGTGGTAGTGACCATCTATTGGGCATCAATTACACAAGAGATCAAGGGTCATATACTTTATCTCATCTAATCCCCCTAATAGTACCACAGGGTAGATATAATCATTTCTGCTTTATAGCCAAAAGAAGTGAGGCTCTGAAATAGTAAGTAGCTTCTTGAAAAATACACAGTGAATAGGTAGCAGAGGTGGGTTTCTTAATCTCTTGCAACGTGACATGCTATTTTTTGCCTCTGGGTCTTGTCGCATTTTCTTCTATCTTACCCTAATGCCATTCATTGCTTTTTTTTTTTTTTTTCCCCATTGTTAAAAATTCTGAGTGTTCATTCTTCCAATCCCCAGCAGTGCCGGAAAAAAATCTAGTTATTCTTTAGAACTTTCTCTGTGAAGTCTTCTCTGACCTATAACCTACCTCCCCAGGAAAAGATAATCAGTTTTCTTCAAGTCTTTCCATTTTTATGTCTCACACACACACACACAATTATTCTACTCATGATAGCAAAAGAATGTAAAGAAACCTTGGAGGAGATAGATATGATTACTGTCTTAATTGTGCGTATGGTTTATGGTTTTATATATATATATATATATGCATGTCAAAACATCAAATTGTGTAATTTAAATCTGCACAATTTATCACCCATTATATCTCAGCTAAGCTGTAAATAATTAATTTTAAGAGATCATCATCATATTAAGGATAAAAATAACATTTATTTTTAAGCCTTTGTTATTTATAACATGCATAAAAGCAAATGTTTGCTTTGTGTTTGAACATGATACACATTGTTTACTTCAAATTTACCACATGAGGTAAAGGTGATTTATTAATGAATCCAGTGTTTCATGTTCGCTTTGAGAGATAAATGAAAATGTTTAATGTGGATTGAAGTACATTTAGCTACTGCATCAAACAATAGAAAAAAAAATGTTTTCAGAACTTGATATTGTAGATCTCTACATTGACTTTTCTGAAAGTAATTAACTAGCTTATTTTTATACATATTACATTTACTTCTAAATATAATACCTGGATGACTGAGTGTCTGAGTCATGAGTTCTACCATCAAAATATTACCAGTGACTATTTCTCACCACCTCCATGGACCCCACTCTGCTCACATCATCATTATCTGTCCTTTGGGTTATTACAGAAGTCTTCCACTCGCTCACCTCCTAGTGTCCCTGCCCCTCCCCCCTCCTTTTCAATGTTGGGGATAGAACCTAGAACCGTGGGCCTTGCATGTCCTGGGAAAGTGCTGTATCACTGGGGTACCTGCCCCACCCCATACCCTATTCTTCAAACAGCCCCAAGCACCTTAGGCATTCCTTTTCTCAAGACTCTCCAATGTTCTTCCAATGGCCTTCGAGGCTTTACCATGAGTACCTTCTCATTCAGCCTACACCAAGCCCACACTCTTGGTCTTGCTCTTACTCAAAGCTGTCAGCCACACAGCTTTTGACTTGCTCTGCCTACAAAATTTGTGCCTCTTATACACCCCAGTTTGCAGACTTATCTTCTTTAGGAATGTACCCAAATGTCACCCACCTCCACTCCTCCCCCTATTCTCTGCCTTGTTTTCCTACATATTCGACATTATGTATTTTGCTAGTTTTGTGTATTGGATTAATTTGCATTTATGACTCTAATTATTGCCCTACATGCATCTGCACCTCTTGCAAACTAATTTGAAGCTTCTCCCATCAACAGGAGATATCTGTTCCCCTACCCTTGAACCCAGGATGGCCTTGGGTCTTGTTTGCCCAAGAAGCAACAGTGAGTCAGTGTCAAGGTGAAGTGTCAAGAGGCATTGTGTACTTCCACTCTCTCTTGCTTCTCCCCACTGTCTTTGCCATTAAAACAAGCTCAGCCCAGCTTAGACTCAGACTAAGGAACGCTCCCAAGTGAGAAGGACCAAGCCAGCTTTGTGAACCCTTAGATACTGACAAATCAGAAGTGGTTGTTTTACGCTCTTAGGTTTGGAGTGATTTGCTCTGCAACATTATTGCAACAACAGACAGCACATGTTTTTCTACTTTCTCCTTCAGGTGGAATACAGACTCCAAGGGAGCAAGAATTTGTCTCTGTTTTGTTCCCTGAAGCATCCTCAGGATAGCTTAAGAAATATTCATTGAATCAGATGGCTCAAATAAAGTGAAAGTCATTTTGAGGTGAATATTGAGAATATACCACTTTTAAATCATCATGAATTCCAGAATTTAAATGTTAATGTATCACAAGTGGTATCATTGATAAGTGGTTTATTAGGAATCCAATATATACAGTGTATTAGAAAAATAATTTTAGTTTATAATTCTGCTGTCAATGCAATGACCGATGCTTAGGGAAGATACACCAAATGAAGGATGGATTAATGAACTTTGTTTAACTGATCTGGGCTTGATATGCACAATATTGGGTTATCTGTTGCCATGTAATGAATTACTCCAAATATGGCAGCTAAAAAATAAATATTTATTATCTTATGGTTTCTGAGGGTCAGGAATCTGAGAATAGCTTAAGTGGTTGATTCTGACTCAATCAAGTGTTGAGCAAAGACGCTATCATCTTAAGATTCAACAGGGAAGGACTTTTGTCCACGCTCATTCACACAGTTATCCCCAGACCTCAGGAAATACACTTCCAAACTCACATGAGCTTTCAACATAATCGACAACAGGCTTCCTTCAGAGTGAGTGATACAAGAGAGAGCTAGAAAATGCACCCAAGAAATAAGCCAGAGTCTTTGTATAAACTAATCTCAGCAGTGAAATCCCATCATGCTGTAAAGTATTCATTAGAAGAACTCAATAAGTTCAGTCCACATTCAAAGTGAAATAATTGCTCAAGGGCATGATACTAAAAGGTAGAAGGTCACCAGGCTCATTATAGAGGCTGCTTACACATGCACATACAGGTCCTCAAATTCTATTTTGAAAAGGCAAGATTTAAATAATAATTTCCATGTTAATTTTGAAAATATTAAAGTAATAGAAGATGCTATTATTGAATTTAATAATGTAAACCTCAGAACACTGTTTCAAAAAAAAATCTGGAAACTAAATTTCCTTGCATGCCCTGAATCTAGAACAAGTCTCTAATTTAAGGGTGTTCAGAGGAGACAACGTGATTTAAATGAACCAAGTAAAATCTGTTAACACACACACAAAAAAAATTCTCTCTCTAATAACTACACATTCAACATTCAACATTCCTTCATTTAATCTGAAAGACCTGTTTTCAAGAGTCATTTATTTCATCAATTAATTAAGTATCTAATGGTAACTAATTGTGAGAATAAATATATTTTTTTATCTTACACTTTTATATATTCTTATCCTTGCCCTTGAAAGCTTAAAATGTAGGTGCAATATAATGAGTAACAACAAGTGAAGAGGGGCTTCATAAATTATTTTCAGCTAAGCATTCCTTTTCTGCTTAAGAAAATAGATGACTAAAACAGTTATTAAATTTATATCTCAAATAATTGAAAAATAATTCTGCCATATCACTATCCTTCCCAGAACCATACTGATTGGTATCATGAGAAATGAAAAATAATTCTTCTAAAATAATATTTCCCTTTCAATCGATTCTTTTTTACAAGAGCAGCAGGCTGTGCTGCACCATGGCTAACAGGTGCTAACTCACAACTGCTCTCCCATTAAAGTCTGCAGGTACACAGGAGGCCAAGGCAGCAAGGCCACTTATTTTTTCTTTCCTTGTTCAGTAAACAAGCAGGGGAAAAAGTCTAAACAAATGCTTATTCATTAAAAAATATATGTATTCACAGTGCATTTCTTGTTGGACAAATGTGAGTCTACTCCCACACTGGCATGTAACTTATTGTTCTGATCAAATAACTGAATCAGGATGGAAGCATCACATGCATATATGTCCACGCCCTCTGAAAAACTAACGCAGAATGCAGTGCTGAAAAACACTCTGCAGCAACCCGATCCTCCACTGCAAGCCTGGCGTCAAAGGAATAAGGGATCTTTGGCTAAAAGGCCAGGGACACAAGTAGATGGGAAGGGAGTGAGGTCAGAGGGGTGGCAGGTGCCATCATAAAAGGGACTTATACCCACACACACCACACACCACACAAAACCATTTACACATACCATACTACAGACATCATACACACCTCCACCACACACACACACACACAACCAGATACCACACCCCCACATACACTATATACAACCACACACATACACACACACACATACACACACCATATACCACACCCCACATACACTACAATCACATACACACACCACACAAACATCACAGCCATCACACACACACTACACACCCCCCACACACACCACAAAACCACATACCCTCCCACACAACCACACAGAATTACACCATATACACACATACACATAACATACCACAGACATCACACATGCCACACCAAACACAAAACCATACAAACACCATACTATATACATCACACATACCCCCGCCACACACCACACACAACCACACACACACACACCACACACACATATCGCAGCCATCACACATATACTACACACACCACACAACCACACATCCCCATACCCACAACCACACAGAATTATACCACACATACACTACACACCATACACACACATATACACACCTTAACCACAGAAATCACACACACCACACATCCCTACACACACACCAGACCCCATGCTCCTCCTCACACACACCATACTACACACATCACAGACACACACACCCCCACACACCACACTACTACACACCACACACATATACTCCACATACAGAACCACACAGAATTACACCATACAACACACACACTATACCACAAACACACCCACACACACACCTCATACACACATTACACATACCACATACCCCATACACAGAATTATACCACACACACTAACACCACACACACCATACACAGCACACACATACATACACCGTACCACAGACATTACACACACTACACATCCCCCCACACACAACCACACACCACACACACCATACCCAGACATCACAGACACACACCTACATGCACACACCAAATACACACACTGTACATACACACACCACACATACCACACACCACACCACATACACAGACACACACACACACCACAACATACTCACCCAATGTCTTTCTGGAAAACCAGAATGAGCGAATAATCACATTTATCTCAGAACATGAATGTCTTTATTTCTCCTAAGATGATAGATACAGGAGGCACCCTGTGATTCTCTTCAAAGGACTCCTCTTACTTTTGTAGAATGATTAAAATACTGATTGATACAGCAAATACTGAGAGCTGAGCTAGCTCTCATGCAACTTTCCAACATCAGCTTAACATAAACCCAACTAAGTGCTTATCCCATGACACAATGGCACAGTTCACCCTCTTGAATTGAACCCTGTGTTACACTGACATCCTTGCTTTAATAGTATAATATCTGAAATTTTCTCCTTACATTTTTAAAGAAATTATCTTGTTCTTTCAGGCAGAACAAGTCCATTTCTTGAGAAAGTAAAATAGAGAAATAAGTTCCTTATTTGTGTAATGAAAGCAAAATTAAAACTACTTTACATCAATTACCTGATCATCATAAATAACTTCCATTTTCTCCCTTATATGTGTAGCATCTATTTTCCAAGATGTCAAATAAAAAAGTAATAAAGTACAAATAATGCCTACCTTAGAGGAGTTTGTGAAAATGAATGGAATTTAAGTTAGAAGGAATGTAATTAGTTTGCCCAGAATTTGACTAGGCCCACTGAGTTAACCCCATAGTTTTGTTTGTTTGGTTTGGTTTTTTAATTGGGCCACAGACCCATAAACTTCAGGAACACAGTAGTTACTTATAACCTCATAAACAAATTACTTCAAAGGAAGGTCTCCTCCAGTCAAGTGCACTCTTTTGTCTAATGCACATGACCAGGCCACTGGAAAGAATAGTTTTTCATTTCATTTACCAAAAATATCCCTGCTGCAATAAATCAACAAAAATTTGCTGAGTGCCTTGCGTGAAGAAAGCCTCACCTATTGTGCTGGGGATCTGCTTACCTGGATTGTTGAAGTTCTTTCAATTTCACACTGAAACCTGCTTAAAGCACCTAACTCTAAGCTACATGAGCAGAACCTCTGCAGCCCTCAATATATAGGCAGACCAGAATTCCTAAAAACTTCTGCTCTCTCCAACAGCTTTGTCCTACAATTTAATGCTTTTCATTCACCTATCTATCACAGCATAAAAACTGTTAAATTTTATGTTATTATCCTTGACTGTATTAGTTAAAGCATTCCTATGGCTCTCTACATGCTGCCCTTGGATCTCAAGCTTGCAATCTGTTCATTTGCTTGTTAAGTTTTAGGCTGAAGAGGGTACAGGACTCCATTTCACACATGAGAAGGCCAGTCTTTGATTCTATAACAGGGGATTTTAACCTGGACTTTGCTAGGTATCCATTCACTTGACATTTTAAGCAAAAGTTGCCAGGGTTGCTGCTGAATAATTTGTCTGGTCTTTGATCCTGATTTCTGGGCCTGGAGCTTCTAAATCCCTTGGAATCTCTCAAGTGAAAGGAGTGTCTTTGTTATTTATAGACTCCCTGGTAACACACTTGTGTTGCTGCTAATGACATGACCCAGGATGGGGGTGAGCCACCAGAAAGACCAACACCACCCTTTGAGCTCCTGACCTCTGGGAGGAGAGAAGAGAGAAAAATGTGTTGAAAAACACAACCGGTGATTCAGTCAATCAGCCTGTATAATCAAACCCCAATAAACACCACGGACCCCAAGAACCAGGTGAGATTTCTGACTGATGTATACATTGTTACATTGATGGGGGCTGGGAGGCTGGGGTCAGGCATCCTGATTCCCTGGGGAGAGGACAACAGAAACTGCAACTCTACCTTCATGTATCTTCATTTAGTTGATCTTCAATTTTATCTTCTATTTAAAAACATAACTGTAATTGTAAGTAAAATGTTTTCCTGAATTCTATGAATTGTTCTAGTGAACTATCCAACCTGAGTGAGTCGTGGGAATAACCAGATTGGTAGCCAGGTGGACAGAAATGCAGGTAGCCTGTGGACCCCCAAGCTTGTGACTGGCATCTGAAGTAAAGACAGTCTTTGGGGAGCCATTCCCTTAAACCTGTGCAGTCTGAGGCTACAGAATTACATTAGAGTACACTAAGGGTTGGTATCTAATGTTAGATTTTCAAAAGGCTCTTTGACCCAAATACTGACATTAGGAATCATTGTTCTATAGTCCTAAGCAAAGAATTTCACAAATAAAAGCTTTTTAAAAGAGGATCAAGCCAGGCACAGTGGCACACGCCTGTAATCCCAGTGGCTCGGGAGGCTGAGGCAGGAGGATCCCAAGTTCAAAGCCAGCCTCAGCAATGGCGAAGTGCTAAGCAACTCGCTGCGATCCTATCTCTAAATAAAATACACAATAGGGCTGGGGATGTGGCTCAGTGGTTGAGTGCCCCAGAGTTCAATCTCCAGTACCTGCCCCACCCTCACCCCTGGCCCTGGTAAAAAAGAGGACCAAGAAAGTCACATTAGCTGTGAAAATGGCCAGTTTAGGTTCACTTACAGAAATGTCTATGTAAACCATCAGATACCTCAGATACTTAAATCCTTTGCTACTCTAAATTTACCAAACCAAAAAAGGAAGCAAGCAAGCAAAGAAGGGAGGGAGGGAGACACAGAGACAGCTCAATACCTAATTTGTTATTTTCTGTGCCTGAAGTCCCCTTACCCAGTTCCTTCTGCAGCTTCACGCCGTTCACCATTTGTTCAGGCCGTCAACCATGGAATTATCTTTGACTCCTCTATATTCTCATACCCCTGTCTAGAACACCAACAAATCCTTCAAAATGTATCAAAAGCTGATGATCTTCACTTCCTACTGCAGTGGTTCTAGCCTTGTGGTCCATGAACTGCTGGAGTCCCCAAGATCTTATCCAGGGATCACAAGACATTTACTAAAGGGGAATTCCAGCAAAAGAAGACTGTCACTTCAAGGGAAATAAAAACAATTTCAGAACTCAAACACTATTTGACCTTTTAACTCCATTGATATTTGCAGTGATGGTTAAATAAAATTTTAAAAATATAAAAAAGGCATGATGGATAAAAACTATTGTGTCCCAGCACATATTAAGGCAACCATGGTGGGATGGCGCCATCTTAGTCCTTTGCCAGTTTTTTGTTACTATAACAAAAGAACTGGGATTGAGTAATTTATAAAGAACAGGAATTAATTTTCTCACAGTTCTGAAGGCTAGGAAGTCCAAGGTCAAGTTTCTGACACATTTGGTTGGTTATCTGGTAAGATCTGTTTTTCAGCTTCCAAGATGGTGCCACATTGCTGCATCCTCCAAAAGGGAAGTGTGCTGTATCCGCACATAACAGAAGGTGGAAGGGCAAGCAAATTAACACTACTTCATGGGGCTGGGGATGTGGCTCAAGCGGTAGCGCGCTTGCCTGAAATGCGTGCGGCCCGGGTTCGATCCTCAGCACCACATACAAACAAAGATGTTGTGTCCACCAAAAACTAAAAAATAAATATTAAAAAATTCTCTCTCTCTCAAAAAAAAAAAACACACACACACACACTACTTCATAAGACACCTAATCCCATTCACAAGGCAGGAGACCTCATGACCTATCATCTCTGAAAGGTCCCAGCTCTTTTTACCATCACACTAACAACATCCGAATTTTGGAAGGGAGATATTCAAATCATAGCAGATACCTTGTGGACTTGTATTCCTCACTGCCCTACCCTGATGTCAGGGAGGGAATTGAGGGAGAGCAGGTGGTTTCTCTTAAGAACATTTTAACAAAATAGTATTGACATTTTTTTTTCATTAAATATCAGTCAGAAAAAAAGAAATACATATTATTTCTGAAAATAATTTATTCTTGATATTAAGAAAGCATAGAATACCATTTTCCCCCACAAATAACCCCCCCTTTTTTTGGAAAAGATGTCAGTAGTGCCCGATGTATAATTTATTAATGTCTAAATGGCAAGTTTATTATTATTATTATTATTATTATTATTATTATGCTATGTATTAGTTACAAAACTTTATCTGTTCATATTATTATAAGGTATATACTCTTTTCTATAACTTCATAGCATACATCAGTGTGTATCAAAATGACCTTTTGGGGGTTGGGAGGTGAAGGGAGGGATGGGGTTAGAAATGATGGTGGAATATGATTTATATTGTTATATAAAGTACATGTATAAAGAACTGAATTCATGTAAATATAATTTCTATAAAACCAGAGAAATGAAAAATTGTGCTCTATGTGTGTAATAAGAATTATAATGCATTCTGTTGTCATATGTAATTTAAAAATATTTAAAATTAAAGATAAATGATGGCATTATGTTCTAACTGAAAATAAATACTACTCTGTTTAAAAATTGAAAAAATAAATAAATAAATAAATATCAGTCAGTGAGTCCATGCCTTTATAATATTCTAGGTGATAAAATGGGAACTACTCATAAAACACTTCACCCAATGCTGAAATATACTTGAGCAATTCTATTGCAAATTCAACTACACCTTTTTCCATGGAACACCATCTTTACTTAAATGAACAACTGATAGACAAGGTTCACATCGAGTATTTGAACAGAAACCTTATTGCAAAAAGAGCAAAGTTAACACGTCACTTCAAGAAAAACAAAACACAGAAATTAGCACTAATCGTAAAAATTCAACATTTCAAGGGAAAATTAGAATTTCAGAAGACTCATAACTACCATTGTGGGCTTGACAGCTTCCTAATACTTGAAAAAAATTTGATGAGATTGGGGATGATATTAGTGAATGTGACTTTTTAATTTTGTATAATAAATCATGTCAACATTTAGAAAAATCTGCATAACTCAGTATAACAACATTTTACAAATGACAACTTCATGATGTTATCAAATTAGTCATAGATGAAGATGTATTCACAGTGGAGACTAAATAGTATATAATACAGACTTACGTATTTTAGTATAACAGAGTACAAGAAAGTTTATTGATACAGTTTTGAATTCTATGTTCAACTAACCTTGTAGAATTATACATGTAATTTGGGGTAAATTATTACAGAATAGCTATTATGATCTGAAAATTCCTACATTTTCCAAGAACATCTCTGTAAGGAAGATTTTCCTCATAGACTTCAACCCAAGCAACATGTTACAACAGGCTGAATGTAATAGCATATACAAGAACTCAACTGTCTTCTAGCAAGCCAAACATTAACTAGATTTGTAAAAATGTAAAGCAGTGCCACTCTCCTCACTAACTATTTTTTCTTTGGGAAATCCAATTTTCATAATAATATGCTAATGCTGTAGGTTTATTATCATTTTCGATGAATTAAATGAAAACATTTTTTTATTCCTAATGTGGCAAATATTGACAGATAGCCACAAAATTTTTGAAGCCCTTAACAATTCTGAGGGATAGAAACATGTTCTACAGACAAAATGTTTGAGAAATGCTACTTTACCATTCTGTTCCAAGCCATTGTCTCACTCCATGAATTTTTGTAATAACCTTTAGTTTGTCTCCATGTTCTCATCTTTATTTCTCTGCATAATCTTCCCAACCCAATTTCATAATGCTTCTTTTTCATGTAAATTGGATCATGTCAAACCCCGTTGAAAACCCTCCAAAGAATTCCTTCCAATATCATCCGGAGAATAGAAGTGGCACTCTTATTGGCCAACTAACACTAGCTGTGACCCTCACTCACATTCTGCCATCTCCCCTCCTCACTCTGCTCTTTCCACGGACTTTCTAAGACCACTTAAAATCACAATAATCCTAGGCCCTTCTGCTCTATTTTCCTCCACAACATTTATTGCCACCTGATGTGCAATGTCTTACCTATTACTTTTTTCAGTATTATTATTTCAAGTAAAGTACAACCTCTTGAAAGACAGGAATGTTGCCTAATTCTGCTACATCCACTCACACATAATATGTGCTCATTATATATTGGTTGAATGAATGAATGATTGAACAAATATACAGAATATACAGAAAAAAAAATAAGTTCTGAAGAATTCTAATTTAGTCAGAGAGATTACTTGATGTTCCTAAGGAGAAATCTAATCTTTTTCAGTCTTATCTTGAACTAGGTCTAGATAAAATTATTAAGTAAGGGAAGTCATGGGCCTTTCTGAATCACAAATGATTGCATTCCAGTCAAATGACAAGTCCATCTTTCAGGTACTTCCTGGCAGCCAGTTTCCATGGACTCTGAGCATAGCTTTATCAGTGAATTTTTCAAGCAGTGATCTCTCACATGCCCATCCTAGTTTGGCCTCTGGGTCCATAGCCTTATCCCTGGCTGGTTTAAGCATCACAAGGTCAGAGATAAGTGTGGGGTCCCTGTGTTTTCCCATTGCCAGGTCAGCTTTCAATTATTCTGATGACTGAACCTGCCATGCCTCAGAACTTAATTAAACAGGTTGCAACACTTGCTGGTAGTTTGGGGGCAGGTATCTGCCCACCTAGACCACATGACTGATCTCTTATAACATCTCTGTCCTGTATGCACACCCACGGTCTTGGCCTCTGTTTAGATTGCATAGCAATACTTGGTTCTCATCTAGCCTTTCCTTTTAGAAAACTGCTTGATTTATACTATTCTACCCTTTAGGACTCCTTAGGTCAATCCCTAGAGCAGTTATCTAACAGAACTTCCTGCAGTGACAAAAATGGCCCACCTCTGTACTGTCTAATATGATAAGTACTGGGTCCAGTTTGCAGATTCAGTGTGGCACCTACAACTGAATTTATTTTATTTTATTAATTAATTGAAATTTAAATAGTCACATTTGTCTGCTGACCACTATAGAAGACAGTATGGCTCTAGAATTGTAGATCAGCCCCAATCTTTAGACCTTTCAGATCACAGAGGTCTTCCTCTGTCTGCCTCAACTATTGTGCTTTATAAAACAAAAGTCATTTGCATTTTAACAGTGGCCTCTTGTACACTATCATTGATTCAGAGACAAAGGGAACAGGAGGGACCTTACACTGACAAAAAAAAAAAAAAAATCCAAAAAACAAAAACAAAAAAAACTTGGCCTATTTCCAAACATATGCGAAGCTAGAATTGTCATTGGGAATAAAAACTTTTAATTTTCTCCTTGACTTCCCTTCCCTCTGATTTTGTACTTGCATCAGCTTATTGATCACTATCTACACCAGAAAAGGTATTCAGTTTATTACTTCTAAATCACTCTGCCTTTTGTTAAAGCAACTGACCCTTTCTTTCTAATATTGATGTTTTAATGGATGAATTATTACCACTTTTCCAAAGTTAAAGAGAATTGATCCAAACATTTTAAATGTAAAAATCTATATGTACAATCATTGGACTGAAGCAATGAAATGTCTATACAAATAAAATAACTAAAAATGAATTTATCAGAGGTCATCCAAAACCCTATTTGGATATTCAGACTAAATCCAAGGACAAATCTTTGCAACCAACTTAAATTGTATCCAACAAGTTGTAGCTATGAGTTATAGATGTGTTTGTCTATCTAGACAAGTGGTAAATAGAGAATTCAAAACAAAGAATTCTAAAAATCTGTGTGCTGAATGTTATAAATATAATGAAAACTCATGAGATGAGGATGCCTGGATATCTTTTAAAAAGAAAAAGAAACAAAGATAGAAAGAAGGAAAAATAGCACCACATACATGCTAAATCTGGTTACACTAATACATAGAACAGCTAGGATGTAATATGATAGTATATACTAGCTTTACCTATTGGTTATGGGATTGAACAATAATTCAAACAATACACAACAGTGAGTTATCTGATACCCATTCAGGACTCTGCCACTGCTGTAGGTACCACCACCACCATACATACTGGGAGTTCTCTTCCACCCCAAAATGTGTTACGCAAGTCTTCCCTGGAACCATAACTTCAGAGTGGATCCATTAGTTTTACATGTTCTCAAAAAGCAAGATTCAGGGTCAACAAAATATATTAGGAAGGAGTATAAGGCCATGGAGCATATTTATCTGGGCTGCAGCCCCCATGGGGCCTTTCTGGCTCTCTGGGGACTGTCCCTAAGGAGTATCTTTGATAAGTCTCTGCAGCAAGAAAGCACTGAAGTACAGCAACCAGATTTTCTGGATATTTCTCTTTCATCAACTCCCTGATTTCAACCATTCACGGAGCAATTTTATGAAAAAAGAACTTTCCCCACCTAGTCTTGTTTGGGTCCTCACAACCATCCCAGGGGGTGGTAATGGCTACCCCTATTGCACAGACACCTCTGATCAATGACAGAGTCAGTTCACAGAGCAAACTGAGTGACTCAGAATCTTCTTTCCTCCTTCATGCAGATTGTTTCAATCACACAGATTATAGACATGAAGGTCACCAGGAGATATAAATATCATGCTTCATTGCCTCCTCCTTCATAGTCTTCCTGAGTGAGGGGAAGGAACAGCTGGGTTCATTCCTAGGCAGCAACACCCAGGAGAGCTTTCAACATAAGTCTAATTTTATATGAAAATGCTACAAGATCACTTACAACGGAGACAGTCCCCAAAGGAATCCATCTTAAAGTGAACACACCAGCAAATTATATTCATATTTAAGTAAAGAGGTCTTGTAAAGACACACCCTAAAATATGCCACTGCATTTCTTTGGAATGTGTTCAGGAGGTGAAAATAACTGAAGAAATTGGCCAGCTTTCCATATCACACAATATTCCCAGCCATCTGCTACATGTGCTGATGAAGACGGCACTTGGTGCTTAAAATTCTCATCAAAGAAAATGTGAATAACCAGTTTACAACCTGTGAGAAAAAGGGAAGGGATGCCTCTTTCCCATTACCACAGTTCAGATTTACAGCTAGCATGTGTAGTTGTGGGAGGCTGTGCTTGTTTCTTAAAAGAAGATAATTGCACACACCACCAAATAACAAAACAAAAGGGGAAAATGCGTGTGGGAGGTGGGAGTGAGATGTTAGAATAATTTAATTACTGTCAGGTGGTTTTCAAGCTGTACTAGGGAGAAAAAAGCCTTGAACACAATCTATTCCCCAGAAAGCAAATCAAGTTTCCATCTCTGCTCATTTTTATCAAATGATCCCAAAAGTTTTCAAGGATTTGAAGACTTAAGGTTGATGCATGAACTTTTTGTTATGAGCAAAAAACTAAGAAGGTCAAAGCCTCAAGTTCAGTGAAGACCTCCAAGAGAAGTAGCTTCCACTCTGTTCTACCCCTACACAAAAAATGGCATTGTTTGTGAATCACACAGTGCTGAACACTGGAGATACCATCTTTTCTCTAGGCTATCCCAATATCACACTGCCACTACCCACTACTATCCCATGAACAGGCCCAAGCTTCAGATCTCTGTCTCTGGAAACTCATCACCCTTTTCAAAAAGAAAACAAAACTCTCCTTACAGCCTATTTAGGACCTGTGGGCTATGACTACTTTAGTGGCCATGGGCTTTGAGGATGGCACTGAATGGTACCATGGATATAGCATGTGGTAGTCTTGGAAGGTGCCCTGCACAGGTAACATGGTACCCAAGGTACCTCATGAGATCACTACCTATGACAGCTCAGAATCCAGAAGAAAAGTAAGAATAGAGATCCTGTGTCCTGGGAGCACACATAGCTATGAGCCCCTGTAATGACAGCATCCAATGCTCTACAAAGTCTTGGTACTGGTATCAGTGTGAATAACCAGCTCATGACAGTGATGAAAGCTGCAGCAGGAATAATACTCTGGAGAGCACAGGATTCATCAGCCTGGAATAGCAAGCACCTGTCTTGGAGAGAGGTGATGTACTGGTCACTGGAACCACTAAGGGCAGGTCTTAGAGAAGGAAGCATGGTAGGTAGATTCAAATCCTCTATGGAATGACAGCCATCCAGCCCAACTGTCCTGAATATGAGAGTGCTGACAGATGGATCACCTAGTTCTCCCTTCCATCTCTCCACTCCCCTTTCCATAATCCTGTGGTCCAGCTCTGCCTCGAATTATGGAACCAGTTAAGGATTAAATAAATGAATTAAGTAGTTTTGGAAATGTAATGAATATATCTATCATTGTTAGCTATCAACATGGTCACGAATGTTGGCAGTAACCATCAAAGTATTGAAGCAATATCACATGGCTAATTAGAAGGAATACTGAAGCTGTGAGCATCTCTGAATGAATAGAAGATTACAATTGTCACTTTGACACACTATAGAGTTAATTATACACTATTCAAAGTCAACAACTGTTATATATTACAGTTACTGGAATTCAAATGGCATTGTTTGTGAATTATTGGATTAACACTATTAGAGCTGGTGAATTAATCTTTGCATTCCTTCTCTTAGCCACTACACAGAAAAGTGTTTGTTAACTTGGCATGCTCCACGTGAGTCAGGGAAAGAGTGCTTAGGCTGAGCTGAGTGCCTTGGTTACAAGTACGTCATCAACCACACTCGAACCAGGAAATACAGGACTCTCAGGAAATGCACTTGATAATGAAGCGACTGTGAGCCAAAATTAGCCAATAATTGGCATTGCTCTTCACCCTGAAATGATGCAACCATATTTCACAAGGCAGCCCAATGGTGGAGCATCAGCCATGGGAACATATTATACCCCCTCCCTAGTTTCATCACCAGCTCATGTGATTTTAGACAACCAGGTTGTGATGATCTCCCAGTGTTTCTGCTTCTCTTTTCAAAATCTCAGATATAGCCATCAGTGGCAGGATTTATAAGTTCAAATGGGGACAAATTTACTGGACTATGAGATTTTTAATGACAGTGACAGTGTTTTGTTTTTCTTCATAATCACTGAGCACAATGCTTGGTACAGTAGCTCTCCCACTAATGTTTGCTAAATTATCAAAAATCAGAAAAGTAAATAACTGAGCTTTATTAGTCACTAGCTTCTTAGACAGGTTTTCTTGTTGCCCACTGGTGCTATTAAGCCCAGGACTGGGGATGACTAGCCCACGATCACATACAGTGTCACATTCTAGCCCAAGGAACCTTGCAGCCCACCCACCCAAGAGGGCCATTTCAGTGACACATGCTCCCCTCCTACCAAACCAAAGATAGAAATGCTGCATGAGAGTGTTAGGATTCTCCCATCCATTTGTATCTGATTTCTTTTGTACTTTTGGAAGACACCATATCAATATCAAAGAAACGAAATTTAAATGAAGAAAATTTTCATTTTCATTCCTAGAAAGTGCATAGGAATCATTATGTCTTGTGGTAGATGAACCCAGCAGGAATTCCCTTTATCCTTGAAAGGAAAAACAGCAGAAAAAAGTACTGAACTATGTAATCCTTCCTATCTCTGTCCTCAAGTGATTTGCAATCTATCACTTAAGAGACTCTTTAAAGACAGAACACTTATGCTTAGCATCATGAAACTGTTATTAAGCATGGAATAGGCCCTGGAGTGAAAAGAAGTAGTTTTTACCTGTGTGGTCTTAGGTGTGTCATTTAACTTCTATGGGTCTCAAGGATCAAAACTATTCTCATCTCTCAACTTTCCTGTTAAGACCTAGTTGGGGGGGTGGGGGGTGGGGGATGGGGTTTGTGGCTCAGCAGTTGAGTGCTTGCCTAGCATGTGCAAGGCCGTGGGTTCGATCCTCAGCACCACATAAAAATAAAGATATTGTGTTCAAGTACAACTAAAAATAAATTTTTTTTTTTTAAATAAAGACCTAGATGGAACCAAGTATGTTCTTAGAGGTTCTTCAAACCATAATATATATTCCATATGTTAGTCATTATTATTTTATAGATATTTTTAAAATGAAGAGATCTAAACTGCAAGAAAATGTCCAACTGAAAAGCAGCAATTGAGAGAGCTTTCACTGCAAATGGGCAAAGAATCTAACTGATCAGAGTGACCAAGAATCAAATCCTAGATTTACCCAGGTGCCCAAGGATATCAGTGCACACCCAGAAAGTTAGTAATGTCTTTCTGTACAACTTTCTTCAGAAAACTAAAGAATTTGTCTCTCAATTCTGGTGCTTCTAATATCAGAGTAATTTTTGACACTCAGCAATTCCAACACCTGGCATCGTTCAATGTCCATCACATTTAGTTATTTTTTATTTATCACTTTGAAACTACTATCCATCACATAGGCAAGTTGAGTTTTTTCTTCAGATCCAGAAGTGGAATAATAAAGCTTTCCAGTCATGCTTTCACAAAAGTATTTCCATCCGTAGAAACAAAAGGCTGAAATGTCAAGAGTGAGACCCACACCGCAGGCTCCCGATGAATTTATGCGCTCCTATAAACCTTTGTGCCTTCTCCCAACAATACACAATTTTTTGACATTTAAAAAAAATGATCCAGTTCCTCTAGTCATTAATAGACTGGGTGTTTGTGGATTTTAGTATTTTTCTGTTCAGAACAATTGTGTATTTTATGGAGGAAGATACACCTAGTTGCCATATATTGTTCAGGTTTCTGGTTAGCGACCTTTTCTCAGCACGATTGCACTAAGGTTGTAAGTTTGTTTAAAAAGAGACGTTTAATTCTCTCTTTATCCTCTCCTGTCCTGCTTTCCCCTTCCTCTTTGGGTCCTCCCAGCAACTGGAGCAGATCTCTTGACAACGAGGGGAGGGAAGCCCAGGGCGCTCCATCTCTCCCCTCAGGGTTTATCAAACTGCATCTGCAGGACCACACGGAGAGAGGAGTGCAGGTCCCAAACACATTGTTACCTTCTCCTCCTTTATGCTCTAAGATCAAAGATAGGCTGCTCCCAGAGAGGGTCGGGAGGTTCCTGGCTGGATACTGCGCGGGGCTCCGCCCTCGGAGCTGTCTATCTCCATGGAGACAGACGCAGGCACAAAGGAGGACTCTGAGGCCAGGTGGAAGCAGCAGCTGTCTCCAAAACATGGAGAAAAAAACAAAAACACTTAAAGAAGGGACTGGTTTGCTTTGGTGGGAGAAGTTTCTTTGTAGTTGATTTTTTGAGAAATACAGGGAGAGGGAGGGAGAAAGAGAGAGAGTCATTGGATGAATAAAACTAAAGCTTCAGTTCTTCATTTAATTACATATACTTTCCTCTGGGTCAGAATGTTCTGTAATCATTTCAGTGTATATAATTGCAGATCTGCTCCATCTTCATTATGCAGGAATAGTGAGAAAGTAGTTGATCATGAGCACTATGGCCTGCACTTAGCAAATAATCAGGCCCCCTTTGGAGTCCTCATCAAGTTGTGCACATGATATGATCTATTAATCTCTTGGCTTTCTATAGCATCTCATTAATTTCAGAGGGTGATTTCTAGTGATCACATTTCAGAAATCGTCAGAAAGGTTTTTCTCCTTTTGTTGCTTGTTGCCAAGCAAGAAGGATTTGGTAATGACACCACACGCTTCAAAATGCCTTCCCATAATGAGTCTTTAGGGGAATATTCAACTTATGAGAATTAAGAAAACAGTCTGCTACTTCCCATACATCAAAAACATAGGAACACGGTTTTGCATGCATAATAGCACATGGTTATAACGCTTGCCACAGAGCAGGTTACACCCTGCCTAGACTACAGGCCACTGCTGTTGATCAATACTAGTATAGTATTACGTACACTTGCCAATATACACATTTTGAAATAATTAATAATATATCATTTATTACCATTTCTAAGAACCAGGGAATAGAGATGTAAAACATCAAAACACACAGTCTCAGCTTTGCCTCTGAACAATTTTATGACATGTCACACATCACAAAAAAGTTAATATGCCCAATAGTACAACACTTCAAAAGCAGAAATACACTTGTTTTGTTACATATCATCACCACTCAGGAGTAACCTTAGTCATTAGTATTGTTTTCAAAATAAAGCAGTGAATAATAATCATCAATGAAGGGAACATAAACTTGTAAATTACATGAACTTATCTGAAATTCTTGGTCCTTAGAGAATAAGGATGACATTCCACTTGGGACTTGAAGAGCAGGGGTGACAGCCACTGTCACAGTGGCCAGAATTGAAATGAACTGATGGTTTCAACCACCTTCCCCAGGGGATGCTTTTTAAAGAAATGCCCTTTGAGTTTATTCCAGTGATATAACACCTTTTTAAAGATATTGCAATGTTGATCTTTTACATTATCAAGAATTATGGGATATAGCACAGACCTGGGATAATTCAAAGATATTCCAAAATGTGTAATATTTCTTTTCACTTATTAAGTACCCCAACAACCAAGACATGAAATAACCCAATATTTTTCTGCTCAAAATGGTTATGGTTTAGTTTAATTTCTAATGATCAAAGTCAAAGTCAGTCCTGCACAATTTAACAATCAAAAAGATCCTGGTGCAAAAATAGATCTTTTATTTATTTATTTTTTATTTCCCTGAAGTCCTACTATTGGAGTCAATCCAAATTCTACATTACTTCCAGAACCCTGTTAAACTTCAAATTCTATCAATAACTAATTAATTTATACTAGTTAAAAATGTTTAGCTGGTCAGGCACGGTGATACATTTCATTAATCCCAATAGCTTGGGAAGCTAAGGCAGGAGGATCGTGAGTTTAAAGCCAACCTCAACAATTTAGCATGGCCCTAAACAACTCAGTGAGACTCTGCCTCTACATAAAATATAATAAAAGGGCTAGGGATGTGACTTAATGGTTAAGCACCCCTGGGTTCAATCCCTGGTAGAAAAACAAAGCAAAACAACAACACCAAAAATGCTTAGATGAATGAAGATCCTTTAGGAAATAGGACCAGAGAAGTAAAATAGATAGATATCGAGAGATAGAGATTAAGGTACAGAAAAAAAGGAGACTGTCTTTTATTAAAAACCTATGTGCATGGAACAAAGCATTTTCAGTGTCTGTTAGTTCTTTCCCATACTGTAACAAAATATCTGAGATAATTAACTTAAAAAGAGGAAAGATTTATTTTTGCTCACAATCTCAGAGGCTCCAGTGCATAATCAATTCATCTTGTTGCTTTAGGCCTGTGCTAAGGAAGCACATCCTGGCAGAAGCATGTGGCAGAGGAGTAAGCTGCTCACTTCAGCATGGCTGGGAAGAAAACAGAGATGAAGGGACTGGAGTGCCAGTGATCTAACTTCCTCCCCCTAGGCCCCGCCTCTGTAAGGTTCCACCACCCCCAATCATGTCATGAGCTGGGGGACAATCCTCTAATGCATGAGCCTTTGGGAGACACTTATGCAAACCATAACACCATGTATTCTAATTTTTATTCTTCATTTAAAGTCACTACTCCCTCACCCCCATATTATATAAAGGCTACACACAGTCCTAAAATTGGTTCTCATTTAAACAGAATAGAATCAAAAAATTAACTGAATTCATTTAATGATCATTTTTAAAAACATTTGAAGACTGGGGAAAACATGGAGAGAAAACTACAAGTATTTTTCAATTTTCAGATACCTCAGAAACAAAAGCAAAGTGCCTTTGTGGGTTATTGTAAGAAGCAAATTAAATCATCTTGTGAGTGTGGTGAATGTGTATATAATGGGATGCCTGCAACTGTGTGTGTGTGCAAACACATAAGAAGAATATAGTGTGCACATGAGTGAGTGTGGTGTGTATATCTTAGTATGTGTTTATATGGGGCAGGTGTCCGGTCATGATGAAGGATACTTACTACATTATTATTATTTATGATTGTTTTGGTTTTGAAATGGAATGTCCCCCAAAGTCTCATGTATACAGAGGTGGGGCTTTTAGGCAGTACTTGGATCTGACTTCATCAGTACATTAGTCCATTTGATTGATAGCTGACTGAACTGCTGGGAAATGGTACCTAAGTGGAGGAAGCAGGTGACTAGGAACATGCCCTGAAAGGATTTTTCTTTTCCCCAGCCCCTTCCTCTCTATTTCTCTCTCCCTGATCTACTTCCCTGCTGCCATGAACTGAAAAGCTTTCCTCTGCCACACCATTCCACACCTAGGCCCAGAGCAATAGATCCAGCCAACCATGAACTAAACCTCTGAGACTGTGAATGAAAATAAATCATTCCTTCTTTAAGTTGTTTATGTCGGGTATTTTGGTTATAGTAACCAAAGGCTGACAATACAGTGATCCTCTAAATAATCATTTACCTGGACAAACAACTAACACCACTTTCACTCTCTACCTATCTAAACCTGTCCCTGAGAAAATGAGTGCAGCTATGCCAACTGGTCTCTCTTTAAATTCAAGATAGGTACCAGTAAATGACCAGTACTTCCAACGTGCTCCCTGGAACAAACTTCCCCTGTCTCCAAGAGGCTCATTCAACAGGTTCTCACTTGTTTTCTGACCTCCCGTATTCTCTCTCACTCACTCCAACTTTTAACTAGAGGTTCTAACCCATAATTCACTGAGAAGCTAGAAACAATTATGCAGTATTCTCCCACCTTCTCAGCATTACCCCGTGTGCATAGAAGCATGCTCTGTCTTTCTTTCTTCTACCATGGGAGTAGTGTTTCTCTTCCCATCAATGGCTAACACATTTCTGGCCTGGACTCCATCCTTTCTGACCTTCTGGGGATTTTTGTGACTGTCTTCTGAAGACCTGTGTCTTTCTCATTTCTATTAGTAAACAAACATGCTTTCAGTTCTCACTTTTTAAATAAGTATTCCCACAATCCTGCATCCCTCCCCAATGATGGATCCATTTGGGACAGTCCACATCACCACAAAACTTGTTAAAGTAGCCATGTAATTTCATTATCTCTATTTCTTCACTTCAAAATATCTCTTTGACCTATTCAGTAGAGCTTCTATCTTTCAACCCAACAGAACTACTTCTAATCAACCACCAACGACTTCCCTAATACTTTACTTACAAGGACAACCTTTACTTCTCTGGTCTTATTTTATTTTCTCAATTCCACCAACGACTTCCCTAATACTTTACTCACAAGGACAACCTTTACTTCTCTGGTCTTACTTTATTTTCTCAATTACAGTGTGAATATTCTCTCCTCCTTGAAATATTTTCTCTTAGTTCCCAAACCAATAATTTTATCCCTTGATTCCATGAAAACAATTCTTTAGATTTCCCGCTACTTCTCTGACCATCCGTTCTCCGTTCCTTCGCTGGCCTCTCCTTTTCTGCTAGGCCTCCACTCAAGGTCTCGGGAGACAATCTTCATCCTTTTACAGTTCCAATCTGTGCTCTCCCCATTCAAAGACTTCTGTCTCATGACAGAAATTAGATGACATCTAATTGCTGGTGACTTCCAATTCTACATCTAGGCCAAAGCTCCCTCGTGAGTTCCATACTTAATATCTCCTGACCACTTGAAGTCTCCACTTAAATATTCAACTTCACACATTCAAAAGATCCAAGTGTGTGCATGCACCCTCAAAACATTTCCCCCATCCAGTGGTCTTCTATATTTCAGAAAACAGTTATATAGCTGGGCACAGCAGTGCATGACTGTAATCCCAGAGGCTCAGGAGGCTGAGGCAGGAGGATCGCAAGTCCAAAGCCAGCCTCAGCAAAAGCAAAGCACTAAGCAACTCGTGACATTGTGTTGCTAAATAAAATACAAAATAGGGCTGAGATGTGGCTCAGTGGTTGAGTGCCCCTGAGTTCAATCCCCAATACCAAAAGAAAAGAAAACAGTGTTATAATCCAGTTGTATTTTTTTTTAGAGAGATAGAGAGAATTTTTTTAATATTTATTTTTTAGTTTTCGGATCTTTATTTTATTTTTATGTGATGCTGAGGATCGAACCCAGCACCCCGCGCATGCCAGGTGAGTTTACCGCTTGAGCCATATGCCCAGCCCTTCAGTTGGATTTATACTCCAATTTAGAATCACAAAACCTGGGAATCATCCTGCTCTTTTCTTTCCCTGATCCTAATCCCCAGTCTATTAGCAAGTCCTATTGACTGTACTACTAAAATATATCAATTCCACCACTTCTCTCAGTTTCCATCATAAACACTGGACTGCCAATTACTATGTGATCTCAGGATTGATCTCTTGTCCTGTCTTGCCTTACTCTGATTTCTAGTCTCCATGCTGATTCCAAAATGATGTTTTAAAAACATTGAGCTGGTCCCTTCACTAGTCTGCTAACCCCCTGCCCGCTCCCATGATGGAGAATAAGCCCCAAATTTCTCACTGCAGCTTTCAAGACCATCCTGTCTATTTTCTGACTTTCTCTCCCAACTCTTTTCTTTTGCTCACTGTGCTCTAACCACAGTGACCTCTTTTCAGGATCTCTGAGTAAGGCATCCCCTTTCTGCTCTTAGGGATTTGCAGTAGCACTGGATCCAGCCTGGATGCCTCTCCCCACCGCTCCCCATCTAACTGATCCCTCTCATCACAAGGTCTTCTCTCAGTGTCAGCTCTGCAGAGATGCTTTTCCAGACCAATTCAAGTACATCTAACCCATGTCCCTGCTTCATTCTCCATGATACTCTCAGGATTTATTTTCTTCAAGCTCAGAAGAATGAAAATTTTGTATATGTGTGTGTGTTGTGTTTTATCTCTTCACTAGAATATAAGCTTCATGAAAACATGTCTGTCTTATTCGTTCACTCTATTCCAGGCACTTAAACCAAAAGAACAGGTAGTTGGTGCTCAGTAAAAATTTTCTGAATACAGAGATGAATTAATTATAGTATCTTATGGATTCTCAATCAGATAGAAGTGCCAGGGGCTAACCTCCTGAGCTGATACATGAACACAGATCTTGTGTTAAATTGTAATCAGTGCCCTCTGGGCCTAACAGAAGAATGTGATCCAAACACTTCAGCAGTGTGCAGAGAATTTCAATGACAGTGAAAACATTCAAGGGAAATTTTTCAAGCTCTGTGCTTCATTCCTTTCTTCAACATGCTAATATAATTATACAATGTTGTAAAAATCCCTATGCATCTAAATTAATTAGTAAGTTTACCATAGCAAAGATGTACAGCATTCTGAAAAACTAATTTTTAATCATTTGGTGAACCCATTTTTACTCGATCTCACTAGACACAACTCAGGGTTTTCTATGAATTAAAATGACATGGTAATCAACTGTACAATTTCTGGAGTAGCTATATGAATATCAGACAATACAGATTAAAGATAAAAAATGTCACCAAAGAGGGACATTTCAAAATAGCAGGAGGGTCCATTCATCAGAAAGATATAACAATTAAATACATAAACACACTTAAAACAGAGCCCTTATGTACATAATTCAAAAACTGACAGAATTAAAGGGAAATAAACAATTCAGTGATAATAGTTGTAGATTTTGCTACACATATTAATAACGGATATAACAACTAAAGAGAAGATCCACAAGAAAGTAGAGGACTTCAACAGCATTATGAGTTAATTAGATCCAATAGACATCTCTAGAAAATTCCACCCAGCAACAACAGAATACACATTCTTCTTAAGTATACATGGGATGTTGTCTGAGATTGATTATATACTAGGCCATAAAAATGCCTCAGTAAATTCTAAAGTCAAAATTATGCAAAATATGTTCTCTGAGCATGGTGGAATTAAATCACAAATTAATACCAGAAGAAAAGTTGAGGAATTCACAAAAGTGTGGAAATTAAACAATAAAATAACCAATGAAATAACTAATGGTCAGACCACAAATCATAAAGAAAAATACCTTGCTGTGAATCAAAACAAAAATAACACATGACAAAATTTATGGGATATCAAGTGCATGGATCCAGCTTGACTTGACCGTAGCTGTCTTGGTTAGAACACTGAGAAAGCAGATGTCCTCGCCTATCAGGTGGCACATTCTAAACCCATATAATAAACAAAGTCTTTACAAGATTAGCAGAGCGTTTCATGACAGTGATGACTGGACTCAGCTGATATTCCACATGTTAATGGATTTTGAGAAAGTTCAGGTACATCCCAGCTGATTGTGGGCCACTTTTGTGATATCTTAGCACATAAACACCTTCCCCTGCCTCAGGGTGTGGGGATACTCGTCTTGCTGCCAACCAAGACACACTCTGCCTGTAAGTCTCTCATACATTTTGTGCAATTCTGGAATTGTCCTATTCTTTTTTTTTAATTCTCTTGGCACCTTTCACCTTCAGTGGCTAATTCTTATACACTGGGTTTTCCTGAAACACTGAGAAAGCAGTACTCAAAGGAAAGTGTGTACTCAAATACATAAGTTAAAACAAAACAAAAAAATGATCTCAAGTCAGTAACCTAATTTCCCATCTTAACAAGAAGAACAACTTAAACCCAAAATAAGTAATATACCTTCTGTCTCTATAGAGTTTCTTATTCTAGACATTTCATGGAACCATAAGAAAAAAATGGAGTTTTAGTCAGTTTTTGCGCTACTGTGATCAAAAGACTTGACAAGAAAAAATGTAGAGGAGGAAAAGTTTATTTTGACTTGGTTTCACAGGTTCAGTAGAAAGTCAGCTAACTCCATTGCCCTGGGACCAACTTGAGGAAGAACACCATGGCAGAAAGGTGTGGTGCAGGAAAGCAGCTCAGGCCACAGCAATAAGGAAGTAGAACATAAACCCCAAAGGCAGGCCCCCAGTGACCTACTTCCTCCAGCCACACCTTACCTGCCTATAGGTAGCACCCAGTTAATTTATATCAGTGGATTAATCCACTGATTCAGTGACACATCTCTTAATCTAACCTCTGAACATTTTGCATTGTCTCACCCTTGAACTTTTAGGGAACACCTCCTATCTAAACCATAACACATGATCTTTTGTGACTGACTTGTTTCACATAGTAGAATATTTTCAGGTTCATCTGTACTGCATTCTGTTTCAGTACTTCATTTCTTTTTAATTGACAAATAATGTTTCTTTGTAAAATATACTATATATATATATATATATATATATATATATATATATATATATATATATATTATTTATCCATCCTTCAGTTGATGGATACAAGCAAAGAATGAGGATTTTTATATCACCACATTCTCACCAGTGCTTGATATTTTGTTTGTTTTTTAATTATCCTAGTGGGTGTGAAGTGACATCTCATTGTGGTTTGGATTTTCATTATCCTAATGAATAATGACCTTGAACATCTTATTATATGCTTATCAGCCAGTTTTGTACTTTCATTTGAGAAAAGTCTATTTAGATCCTCATTTTAAATTATCTTTTTATTGTTGAGTTGTAAGAGTTTTAATACATTTTAGATAGAATAACCTTATCAAGTATTTTATTTACAAGTAATTTTCCTAGTTTATGGGGTATGTTTTTACTATTCTTTTTATATTATTTGTAGCCCAACAGTTTTCACTTAATATAATTCAAAATGTCTAGCTTGTGTCACTTGTTTTCTGGTGTTGTATTTACTAAACCATTGCCTAATCCAAAAATGTGAAGCTTCACTCTTCTGTTTTCATCTAAGCATTTCATAGTTTTACCTCTTACATTTAAACCTTTGATCCAGAGGGGGTCCCACTTCATTGTTTTATTGACATCCACTCATTTTAGCATGATTGGAAGACTATTCTTCCCCTTTGAATTACCCTGGCAGCCTTGCTGAAAATCAATTTGACATAAATACATAAGGTTTTTTGTTTTTGTTTTTGTGTTGCTTATTTATAGTTGTGACCCATTTCTTATAAGATTTGAAGATAAAAGAAAAATGAATCTAAGTTATGGCAACAATCAAGCATACCCTTCTGCTTAGTTTCTCATCCTTGAGAAACTAAGAACATCACAAGATTCTTCAAACAGTCTAAGGGACATTCTGAGTGAGAATGACATCTTACTATGAAATTCTTAAAACAGCACTTCTAGTTTCCCACTAAAATATCTATGAAGAAATAGTACTCCAGGAAAAATCACTTCCTAGTAAAATTTTCATTTATAGAGAATTTTGTTTGTTTTATTTATCTTAACCACACTTTACTTTTTTGGGCAATTTTAGGTTAACAGTAACATTGAGTGGAAGATACAGAGATGTCCCATGTACCTTCTTCCCCACAGAAGCATAACCTTTCCCCCTATCAGCAGAGGCCAGATTTGTTGCAATCAATGGACCTCCAATGACACATCATTATCACTCGAGGTTTGTAGTTTACACTAAGGGTCACCTGGCTTAATGCGCACCACTCCTGGTACATTCTATGAGTTTGGACGTATGTATAATGACATGCACCACCACAGAATCATAAAGAGTAGTTTCACTGTTATAAACATACTCTGTGCTCAAGTATTTGGCTTCCCCAACCCCCAAATCTGGGAACCACTGATCTTTTCACTGTCTGCTTAGTTTTGTCTTTTATAGAATGTCATATAGTTAGAATCCTAATACATAGCTTTTTTAAGGATTGGTTTCTTTCAGTTAGCAATATGCATTTACCTTTAATAGAACTGAATAATATTTCATTGACTAGATGTATGACAATTTATTTATCAATGTACTTACTGAAGGTGACACCTTGGTCATCCACATTTTGACAACTGTAATAAGGCTGCTTTGAACATTTATGGGTAGATTTTCATATATACTTAAGTGTTCGACTCATTTGGGTAAATACCAAGGATTGTGATTGCTGGGTCACATGATAAAAGTACATTTAGTTTTGCAAGATTCTTTGAATAAAAATAAAAATTCTTAAAACAGAAATGTAAGACTGCCTAAAAACAAGGCATTAGAAAAAATCTAATATATCAACTCTAAACCACGCTGCCAAAGAGAAGGGCTCCATCTCTATTTTAAGGGATAGAGAGAGAGAGTTGAAACCTAGGACTTTGTTACATGAGCAATGTGTCATTCTCAGCATTGCAAGAACTCAGACAATCTTTTACCCAAGTAACCTTCTTTTGAAAATTATTTGAAATGAACTCTAACTGTCCAAGGAACACAGTGAATTAATAATTCATGGAGAAATTATTCTGCAAGAAGACTGGAGGGAAATACAATTTCCCTGCCCCCAGATAGAACAAATCCTGCATTACAAGTTCTCTCGGACCTTCTGCATGACATGTGTCTCAGGTGCTAGAGTACACATGTTGCTACTACTGCTAAGTCAACGTCTATTGTCCCTATCACACTGTAGCCTGGTGAGTAGGCTGTGTGGGATGGTGGCTCACCTTTGTACATGCCTCTGCCACCAGCATGATGACTGGCATCAGAGCTGGCACTCAGTTTTTTTTGTGAATAAATGAACAAATGAACCTAATGCTGCCACATTCTCTGCACCGCCACCTGATTATAACATGTGACTCCTTTGCAAATCCTTTAAGGATAAGGACTGAGCACATTCCTCTTTGCATCCTAAGAGTCTCTGGATGCTCTAAATAGGGTCATTCAATTAATATTCGCTGTATTATTGAGCTGAATCCTCTGCCTCCCCCTCCCACTCACCTCCCACACCCTGTCCCATTTGGCAAATGCTCCTTCATGCCTCCACAGCTTTGTGTATGTAGCATTTTACCCAACCATTCTTTGACCCACCTTCTTTGCTCTGTGAACTATGGCAACCTTCCTGCCAGCTTCAACGTTGTCTCCTTAGTGGATACTAAGGCAGAACTTGCTGTTGCCATAGCAACTAGCCTCATAGTTCCAAAATCATTGACTCATTTGTTTGTCTGGAACATTATAAGGTGGGCTCTTTGGGGGCCATGATTTTTGACTTCCAACTTTAATTACCATGTCACCTGACTCATAGTAGATGCTCATTAAATGTTTTCTCAATAAGTGAAGTTTCTGCAGAACTAAAAAAAAGTGAACCTACTGAAGGAGATATATAGGTGTGGGAGTAGTTGCTCATCTGTTCAGAAGGGCTTTGAAGAGATAAGCCAAGTACTGGCGAACTTGGAAGTAGCAAAATGCAACAGAATACTGTGTACTCAGGGAGGGACTATAAATGATGATGAGGAAGTTTTAATTTATATGGGTTTGAGCTTAGTCTCAGTATGGAGGGCATTTTTTACCTCTGTGTTTCAAGGTTACACTCCTCTCAAGATTTGGTTAAAAAAAAAAATCAACTCGAGTTTTAACTACAGCACTGAAATTATTCAATCCCTTTTGGTTATAATCACTATGTTTTGCTGCTTTCAAGCTATTTCCTCAAAATTGGAAGATGAAAGGAGAAAAATTCTTCAGTGTCTTTTTAACATTCTCATCTAATTAATAGTTAAATCAAGAAGTGTTCCTTATCAAAATTTCCTTTAGTCTATTTTACAAGACTCATTTTCTCTGTCATGTGAAAGTGTCATAATTTTTGATAGAGGATTCAATTAAAGTTTTTGTGGAAAGATTTAGTCAATCTTTTAAAATCCTTTTTTTTTTTTTACAATTGTACTTTCTTAGAAATCTAACCATAGTTAGATTTGCTTGCCCCATAATTGGTCTTTCTTTCACTTACTTTTTATTATTTTTTTATTTGTTTTAATTAGTTACACATGACAGTACAATGACCTTGACATATCATACATTTGTCTTTCACTTATTTTTAAAGGACATCCCCACTCCCCTTCTTGAAAGCCTGGGACAGTCTAACTTTATCTTGCTATTGATAAAGGTTTTCATGTAAGGTAGTTGCAAGTAACTCACCTGCTGAGAAGCTCTTCACACACATGGAGAGTGACAGGCACCCTCTTGTCTAAGAGAACCACAAGCAATTTGGGGTGGACAAAGGGCTCTGAGTCAAATGAGAAGCAACATGACCTGATATATTATAAAGAACTCAAAATTACCATCATAAATTAATCAAGGAAATATTATACAAAAGTCAATATTCCAAAACGCACATGAAGTTATTGAGATAGGAAATACCAAGGTAATATAAAAAACAGCTGCAGCATTCTTTATAGCCTAACCAAAATGAGGATGTCCTAGAAAGCAGCCTTCAAATTCTATTTTTGACAGTGTCAAATCCATTGTATAAAATTGAAAAGTTGTACAAGCGCTCAAACATTGGAGCAAAGTT
The DNA here is from genome assembly GCF_047511675.1 of Marmota flaviventris. NCBI lineage: Eukaryota > Metazoa > Chordata > Mammalia > Rodentia > Sciuridae > Marmota > Marmota flaviventris. The sequence continues at coordinate 137,377,396 of NC_092501.1, read as the reverse complement.
TGCTCAGGATATCATTTCTTTTAAATAAGAAAGGTGAAAGGTGTTGGTTCTTCCATATAAATACAAGAAATAGAAGTGCTGTTATTAATACATCTCTTAAACTGTCATAATTATTATTGCTTTTTAATTAGTCTTGGCACTTATCACCTTGACCTTGGCAAAGTAAGAGTTCTAGAACAGGAATCAGGGTGTAGAAATCTAGTTTCAGTGCCCAAGTTGTCTAGCTCTCTGTCTGCTGATAAATCCTATCCTTTCTGGGTTTCAGTTTCTCTATGAAAGTAAATGATTGGATAAAATTATCTCAGTTTCAGTTTTGTGACTAAAGTTAGCTTTATAAAATGAGGTATACACCATGATCTAGAAATAAGAACAAGATAAAAAAGAGCCAACAAAAGTTTAAAAAAGGAAAATTGACTTAAAGGACAGTGCAACAGTATTTAATTCACAGATTGTCACCCTGACGTCCTAGCTAAGATCATTGTCAAAGATACAAAAAAAAAAGAATAGTAAGATCTCAGGCCAAGAAGGGCAAGTCAATTGTTCATTGTGTGCCAATTCCACTATATTGGTAGAGACTGTCTAGAGCCTTTTGGAATTTAGAGGATCCTAAAGCCCAGTCTGAGCTCAATGACAAAGAATGCTGTGATTTAGTAGCAACATCTGCTGTAGACTCACACAAGGAGAGTAGTAACATATGTGAGATATGTGCCACATAAATTCTCAAACAGTATCCTAAACGCACCTAGTAGATACCTGTTGTTTCTGAAGATACATCCAAGGACCTTAGCATGCCCTCTATTTCCAGATAACACAGCATATCATTTGTCATATAAAATAAAACAAAATATTATTTTAAATTTTAAATAGCTTCTTTCAGGCCCTTACGTTCTATAAACACAAGATTAAAGCCCCAAAACTAGTTATAGCAGAGACCACTACATGTCCCTAAATTTTTATTCATCTTTTCTATAGTAATAGAAGTCTGATTTTTTTTTTTTTAGGCACATTGGCTGCCCAAAACAAATACAGCTCTGAGCCACAAAATATTTCAACAAGGACATCATATATGACAGTGGTAGCATAAGATTATAACATAGCTCTGGCTATACCACGTAGGTTTGTATAAGTACACAAATGAGCATTTCTCAAAATAGTTATTAGAAATACTTAAAAGAAACAAAACTGCCTTAAATCTAAGAAAGCTATTATGGGTGCATTTTTTAAACAGATGTTTTAAGATAAGAACCAGCCTGGTTCTTGGGAAGGTGAACTTGATTTGAACACAATTTTAATTGAAAAGAAGAGGTGAGGTGTCCATAAGGAATGTGCTTCATTTACCTCAGCAGCAGTCAATAATCAAAGGGAAAAACAAATGACTGTTTCTAAACGTAAATTAAAAACCACACATATCAGAAAAGAGGGCATCCATCTGACTATGAAAAAAAGTGCAATTTTGGCTCTAAAATTGGTGAGCCCTTGGCTTCATTCTTTCAATGTATTTTTAAACAAAAAAATTAAGAAAAGCCTTTGACCAGTTCTGATAAAGTGATGAAAAGTTTGGGAAAAACATCTATTGATCAAAATTAAGAAATGACAGAGTAACTCCATTGATACATGTGCATAAATCCACACAAGAAAAGAAAGCTATTCCCGTATTTTTAAATTAAACTTATTTTAAATATCTATTATCCATAACATGATTGTCTTAGAACCTGTAAAATTCCAATATCTAATAAAAAAATTATGTTCCAAAACCTGCCATTGTTGGAAGTATAAAATATCTTAAAATTATATGTAGTCACGTATATATTTAAACATGAACTAGTTTTATGGTATTTGTTATCTCCTAGAGCCACACCATCTAGTAGGGTAATCATAAGCTTCATGCAGTTTCATGTACTACTGAGCAGTTAAAATGTACCTAACACAGATCACAATACTAAAAAATATATGCTAGATATTGAAGATTTAGTAAAATAAAAGAATGAAAAATACTTCAGTCTTTTGACATTTTGATTACATGTTTTAGTCAGCTTTTTCACTGCTGTGACCAAAAGACCTGACTAAGAAGAAAAAATTATTTTGAGATTCACAGTTGCAGAGGTCTTAGTCCATAGACAGCCAACTCCACTGCTCTTGGCCTGAATGAAGGTTAATATCTCTGCCAGAGAGTGTGGCTGAGGAAAGTTGCTCAGGACATGACCATCAGGAAGCAGAGAGAGACTAAAGTTAGCTTGCTGGGCACGCCCCCAGTGACCCACCTCCCCCAGCCACACCCTACCTGCCTACAGTTACCACCTAGTTAATACCTATCAGTGGATTAATGCACTGGTTAGGTTAAGGCTTTCATAACACAATCATATTACCTCTAAGCTTTTTTCATGGTCCCATATGTGAGTTCTGGGGAGACACCTTACATCTAAACCAAAACACTACAACTACTAGAAGATTTTAAGATTTTTAAGTCACATATGAAGCTCATATTGTACTTCTATCGGACGGTACTAGTCTGGAGTATTTCAAAGGAGTTTCTTCTTCAGAAGCAATTATCAGCTTTAGGATCTGTGAAACCTACCACTGGTAATTGATAAATGTAAATTTCTGCTGGATATTTCAATGAGACTAAAAATCAGTTTGTCTAATTCCAAAATATGATTTGCAATTTTAAGAATCTAACTAGTTATGCTGAAACAAAATAAAATGTCCAAATTCTGTATGTCTCCTTGCTATTTTCACTTTAATCTTATTAATTCCTATGAAAAGGCCTTGTGTATAGAGCAAGATGTGGTCCTAGTTCTAAGTACAGCAAGAACTAGACAGCCAAATTCAGCAGAATTAACAAGACAATGATGCTGGTGAGATACCACAATGACATTTGAGATGAAACTTGAACACAAATAACATTATTTCTTTTGATAAAAACTCTCTCTAGTGTTGCCCTTTTACAGTCTAGGGTGCAAACTGAGCATAGAAAAAGCTTAGTCACTTCCTAAGATTCTTCACTGAAATGCTCTCTACAGATAATCAAGATAACCTCATTCCGCCTCTGAATTCTAAAATGCTACCTTGCTTTCCTGGTCACTTAACTTTGCCTTAATGAACAATATAATTCCAGGAATCGCCATTCTTGTAGTTCCTCTGTGTAACAGTACAGCACGTGACTCCTAACAGTATGCGCTGCTGGCACATACCCGACCGTCTTTCAGCCCTAATGTTTTGAATTGTGTACTCAGGTTAGAGATATTTGACCCTGCAGAAAGACTCTCCTTTGGATTTCCTCCCAAGACCCACTTGAAAGTTACTTCCCACTGCTCTTTCAGTCTCAAGTGGTGCCCAGATTGACAGCACTGTTCACCCCTTTGGCTCTCACCTTTGTCCCTAAACCCATGAAAAGCCCTTGTTTCACTTCTGAAAAGTCAGGAACTAAAAAGAGGAAAGTAACTCTAGTGCCCTGGAGTAGAAATGCCTGTGTGATCATTTCTGAACATCAGTTGCAACTGAGGTCAATAAGAGCACATGAAGTCAAGTATTCTAACTCACAGATGAAGGAACACTTAACTTGCCTTCTCCCAGACCCCTCCTGCAAAACAAAACAAAATGCTTTCTTTAAAAAGAAAATCAGTGAGAGGCCAAAGACAAAAAGAAGCTGAGTCAAGAATATGATAATGTTCATAAATAGAGGATCATGATTATAAGAAGGACATCCCTACCTCCAACATAACCAACCTGCAGTCGGAACCCCCAGTTACACCCAACCTAGAATTGCTGTTGTGATATGCATGCAGGCTTTTAGTATTTGGATTGACACAAGTAAGAAGAGTTTGTGCAAGACCTGGCAGGGGTTAGGGGGGAGGTACTTGGAAAAGACAAACAAAAGTGAGAAATACAAGAGGACAGGATGGCATCTATTCCCAACCTACCTCTGAGCTAGGTCTAAGCTTCCCCAGAAAGAGATGAGATAGGCTAATGAAGAAATGTGTGAGATTGCACATGAGCTTAAGAGTCTAACGGACAGGATGCAACTTCACAAGATTCAGAGTATGATCATGTACACAGATATGGAAAAGCAAGCCAGGGGCAGTCTAGTGTGGTGGTGGTGGGAGGCAGGGATCCTTCATCAATGGTAGCTGAAGAAATGAGTGTCATGTGAAGGACTCACTATTTCTTCTCCAAAAACCGTGGTCTTGCCTTCATCATCTTCCTCATTGTCCTGCCATCACAGTCAGAATGATCACAATGTCAATGTATTACCTTTTTTAAAAAGCTGAGATAAAAATACTTTTGGAGAATCGCTGTTTGCCACAGCTTCAGGGCAACAGTGGTGTGGAGCTGTGGGATTAAGATGGACACCTCAAGGATGTGCAAGGACCACTGTCCCAGTGCAGCAAAGTTCTCAGTAGGTGTCAGCTGCTGCGTCTGCACCAGGTACCTCCCTCAGGTGGATTAACCACTGGGGTGGCCATATAGGAAATCAGAGATCTGGATCAAGCACACAAAGGGGGACAAAGTGTAGGTGACTTTAAGGAGAAACTTAGTCCAACCAAAGCACTCATAAGACCTCCTCGCTCATACTCAATGTTCCTTAAGATCACAAGCAACTGTTTTACCAGAGCATGAAACCTGAGTCAACGAAGTCTGAGATCAGATTTCCCAATCCCAGGAATGACATTGTTGCTAAATAATCAGAGTAATAAGCATAGAAAATAAAGCCATTTTTATATTTCAATCAGAATTTTTCATTTGAATGGCTATTTCGATATTTGTTTCATTATCATTTACCAGATGTGTTCATGAATATAACAATAAATATTTTTGAAAATTGAATCATATTTGAAATTATTCTGGGGAAGATCAGATTGAAAGGAATCTGTAATAACATTGCTGGTTAAAACATTATTAACTAAGTGCATCTGTTTTATAATATTAGATTTTCTTTAAATGAAACATAATATATATTAAAATCACCTTACTTCTATTAAGCATTTAATAGTGGGATGCTTTGAGCTAGGTCTGAGTACAAGTAAAAGATTTTGTAAAGTGAATTTCCTATAATTGTTTAAGAATATTCAATTCTGCTGTAGAATAACAGGAAAGAAACAGGATGAACTGAACTCATGAAAACCGCTAGGCATAGATATCAAAAGTTATAAGAAATAAGCCAAATTCAGAAAACATGTTAATATAGATAAAGTAAGAAAGTAAGTTGTAAGACAAAGGTATAATTCGGGTGATATGGAGACAGTAAGCAATCTATAAGGCAAGTTAACATTTGATCAATAGAATAAACTAAAAATATGATGGAGCAAACGTGGGTATTGTCCAAAGATGGAAACAGATGGGAAGATGAATCAGGCCACCTCTAGGATGACAGCTATGTCACCCTCATATTCAATCACCGATTGTTTGGCACCCAGTATAGCCTCCAGTTCATCTGTAGAGCAAGCATGAATCATTGCCCAAGGCTTCTGTCTGTGGCCCCATAGCTCAAACATCAGCTGTGGTCCTCATAACCACACCATCAGCAGAGAAGAGAGAAACAGAGACAGATAATACAGATGAACATTATGACCCACAGGATCCAGATATTGTATCTCTTCCATCCACTTGCATCCTGCATTAACAATGTTAACTTCCTCTTGCTTCTCATTGTATGTTTTAAATTGATCCAATAAACTGTGTGATTCAACTATTTTAATTTGATCTATCAGCCTTTCTTTCCGCTCTGTGACCTCTGAGCTAGCATGTCTCATGGTATACTTGGAAGCTCCCATGGCCTCAAGACAATTACCTGCATGGCAGGTCTAATGTAGGGGATTATAATCATTTAGGTGATCTAGGGTCAAATAACCCAACTAGACCCCATAAGACAAAATTGAGCCTCTTCCTTTGCAAAAGTAGAAGTGACCTCTTCTGGTAGCTGTTTCTGAAACCTTACTATAAGCCTTTGACAGCAAAATTCATGCACTGTTTATCTTTGCATCTGTGTATCCAGCCTATTACCAGTAATACTGAAGACACTCATTGTATTTTTGTTGAATAGAACAATAAATTTCTGTGCATTTTCATAATGTAGTTATTTACATACTAATATGTATATGCTGACTCTGAAAAAAACTCATCAGCAGATCCAATAAGCAACTTTATTAAAAACTGTAGGGATTAGATCATTCATCCAGGCAGAGACTGTAATGGGAAGATATTGAATTCCTCCTGGACAAGATTGATAGAATGAAAATGACTTCAGTGCCTTGGCAGTTCAAGATCCCAGGACCAGTAAACCTCAACTTGGTTTTCAGCAGATCCTGACAAAGATCCCAAATCCTCTATTCATTGTTAAGTGTAAATTGGCAAACACACCGGATACTGGCGAATGTGGAAAAGCAAACTCACAGTCATCAGGTTGTGTTTACTTGGGCATAGTAGAGCAGGGAAATAATGTGTTAGAGTGAGTGAGAGCCCCAAAGCATGAGAAAAACAGAGAGAGAGAAAAAGCAAAGTGAAAGTCTTTTTTGTGTATTTATCTGGGATGAATGTTAAATAAGAGACATGTTAGGTAAGTTTTAGTTTGTTCATGATGAAAAACAACTTATGAATTGACATGGAACGATCTACCTGAAATATCGTCAACCCCCACAAGGTGAGAAGTTTATACAGCATGCTAATATTTTGTGTTTTAAAAATGTGTAGATAATTTGTATATGCATATTTGGGAAGGATACACAGTGCAACTGGGTATAGTGGGATATAGTAGAAAGAAAACTTGTAATTTTGATTTTGTATGTATTTTTATTTTTTATAATGTTTTATGCATTATGGTTCAAAAAGTAAAAATGGAAAAATGACTAAAATAACTTTAAAATTTAGAGTTAATTTTTTCTTTGTAGAAAAATATGTAAACTAAGTGTAGTAAATAGATGTATTCCTAACCATATTTATATCTACAGTATACTGTACAGTGAAAGGTTTTTTATTTAATATCTGTTAAAACTCCCAATATAGGATAAGAAATGAGCTTCTAGTTATATTATTTTAGTAGTGCCCCTTTAACTAAGAGCACTTTTTTTCAAGTTAGTAAATATGTCACAGAGACTATTAACTTGCTAAATCCTATTCAGCTTAGTTCAGTTAATTTCTAATACAGTTTATTTCACAAATTCAAAAATTAAAGAAAACTTTTCTGCCCAGTAAGAAGAATTGCTTCCCAGGTGATCCCATGTAGTCACAAATTTAAATATGACTTTTCAGAAACAAGAGAGAGAAGAAAATAAAAAATATGCACCTTCATTTTCTCATCTGTAAAATAGGAATAATAAGAGTAACTAGCCTGGTAATACATGCAAAATCCAAAATAAATGGTAGCTATAACTAATATGGTTTAATGGTCAATTGAATATATACTTGTTCTGTATAAATATTTATGCTCAAAAACCATAAGCATATTGTCTTATTAAAATAAAACTACAAATGCCTAATGGTGCTTGGCGACGGCTCTCTCCCTCCTCTCACAGTTTGACAGACATCTCTTTCAAACATCTATGATTACCCCTTTGAATTGGGAATGGCTCATCTCCCAGAGTATTCACAACTGCTTCCAATGGCATTGGCAAACAAAAGAACCAAATTATCGTTCAAATTTCTTATGCAGTTGTAAAAGTCATCTAAAATGGTTTCTAGAAATGTAAGGTTTTTAACAGAGCAAAGAGGCATATCATATATTGATCACTGAGTGATGAAGAACTTGAATCAAGATCATAAAGAGAGTAAGAATCCCCATTTGGAAAGGCAAGAATTAAATTTATCTTCCTAAGAATTGATATAAAGATGAGTTTTAAAACAATCCATTCTGATTTGGTTAAATTGACCAGGTAATCATCCTGTAGTCAATTTTTTATTGCCTTTGTAAACACAGACAGGGCATCATTTATCTAGAACTTCAATGAAGAATCGTGTTGGTGTTTTAAACCTTGTAAAGAAGTTTATGTTTAAATGATTAGTCCTTGAGAATAAAGATAAACTAGACTAAATCACCTTTGGGTGTACATGCTGTCAACTAGCAATTATCAGATTGATTTTTTGGTTATGCCCACACACAAACTAATTACTTTGAAAATAAACAGACATGGTTGTTTTATGAACATCCTAATCCATTATCCTACCAGAGAGAGAAATCAGACCTAAAAGAGAACTGAAGATGCACATTTACCAGAAGGCAACGTGTAGCTCTAATGCTATAGGATCAGTCATTGAAGAGAAGCTCGATAAGCTCAGATCTCTTCACAGACCCAGGGACGTTTATTCTCAACCAGACTCACTGCCAGAGAGAAAGGAACTAGCTGCAGCTTCTAGGGTCAGCTTACTACCCATCAGTGAGTATACACAAGTATACAGTAGTGCCCCCTTAACTGAAGTTTCATTTTCCTGTGGTCTATCGCAATCTAATAATACTAAATGAAAAATTCCAGAAATAAAAAAATCATGTTTTTGAATAATTTTTATTACAGTACATTGTTACAGTTGTTCCTTTTGATCACTGATTATTGTTAATCTCTTAACATACATAAGTTACATATGTACATATGCGTATAACATATAAATTAAACTTTATCATAGGTATATTTGTATAGTTTTAAAAAGCATAGTGTATAAAAAATGTCAGTGATATCTAGGTTTCAGGCATCCACTAGGAGTTACACGTCTTAAAATATATCCTTCCTGGATAAGGGAAGACTACTGTAGTGTGTGTGTGAGAGAGAGACAGAGAAAGACAGAGAGAGACAGAAAGAGAGAGAATGCCCATAGATGTCTGTGTGTCTCTATACTCAAAAGTGGAAACTAAAGGAAAGAGAGGGTGAGGATCAGACACTTCAAGGAGTCTAGATGAAGGACCAATTTTGGAGGAGACTCAGGATGCTTTTCAGATGCTATTATCTCTGAGTAGCTTCTTTTCAGTCTATTGAAATGGTATCACAGTGAAATGATAACACAAACACACACTTAAGAAAAAAATAACGGAACCCCTGGCCATCCCATCAAGTCCTCTGGAGCCGAGAGAGCATGTGCATTTGGACTGAGAGGAATCAGCCACAGGTATTCGGGTCACCTAGGACACACTTCACTGGACACCATGGAGATTCCTGAAGTCCTCTCTATTGAGCTGACATACTCTCTTGACCCAAGGAGGAGCAGCCCTGATTCCAAGGGCATGATAGAGGGAGGGCCTACCCTCCTTCAAGGAGAAACTCATGCCTCTATAAAAGCTATTTTGATTTATACCTACTGAGAAGTTATCTGGCCACTCACCACTGAAAGCAAAGGATGCATTTTTAAGCTATTCTGACAGAGGAAAAAAAATTGACTTTTGAGCTTTAGTAAAGTAGTTTTAGGGCAGTAAAGGCCATTCTGCTTTAACAAAACAACCACATCAAACTATAACATTGGTGTTGAGGGGTGAAAAACATGCCAGGAATCACTACCATACATTAGAACTAAGGAAAAAAAAAAACCTGACAAAATGTTTAATCTCTTTTTTAACTCAGAAACTAATAAAATCCATAGTTTAATAAGAGAAAAGTAACAAAATAAGCAAAGTTTTCTCACAGGCAGAAAGAGTCTGAAATTTACTCTGATTTTAAATATAGCTGCTACACTAAGTGAGGCCCTTTTATGCAGCTACTAATTATAAAAAGAGATGTTATTTGAAATTGGAAGGACCATTGTAACGTTTTTACTGATATGTGGAACTACAAGTCCAGGTATAAATCTTTGCAGTGCTGTCGAGTCTGGAAAGGGGAGAATTATGTAATGGAATACACAAGAGGAGGGCTGGAGGTCCTTATGCAGATGCAAGTTGATTAAAATTAGCACTTCATGAAATTGCTTCTTTTTTTTTTTTAGATGAAAAGTGATTGTAAGTGGGACACAGCTATAAAAGTAAAAAGTCCTCATTTTTCAATCTATGCTAAAGGTTCTTTCCATGTTTGACCTTATTTGGTGCTTTAACATAAGATTAGAATATGCAGGAACTTTTAAAATGGTTTTATTTCTTTTTCTCATATTGGTTGATATGAAGACCTATCATGAATTTCTGGAGATTAAGCAATGAGGGTGGTAGAAAGAGAACTCAAAGCCCAAGTCTAGAACTCATAAAAACCACATTATCTTTGTACAAACTGCTTAACTTTCCAGCCACAGATTCACCTTTAAGTTTCACTCATAAAGTTGCCGAGAGGAGAAAGTAAGAGAAAACCCAACAGAATACCTTTGACAGTGTCTGGCAGTATACAGAGGGCACTCAATAGCATGTCTGTCATTATCATTGTCCATAAATGGCTTCAGATTTAGTAGCAGTGCCATTATTGTAGGGAAAGAAGAAAACCTCTTCTTCCTCTACCCTTAGGTTTGTCCTCTGGGACCCTGCAAATTCAATAGACAAAAGACAGACTGAACAGAGAAGAACAAACAGAAGTTTATTAATAGCAACACAATGCATCCTCAGGGGAACACTCAGCTACCAGTAGCTCAAGGGATGATCAGAACCTGGGCTTCTATAGCATCCTAACAAAAGAATAATATCTCCTAGGAAGGTAGTGAGACAACAGAAAGAACTTTTGAGTTCTCAGGACAGCAAATTGTGGAAAGATAGATGGATGGAGGAAATTAATGCAAGATAAGAGCTAGTGAGTAAGGTCTGATATCCAGATCCTCTAGCATTACCTGTGGGCTAATGAATGCATAAAGATGTCTCCGGTGATTAACATCTGTCCTTCCTGGTACAGGGTAGTGGGGAGGAACACCTATACAAATTTATATTCTGTTTCTCTCTCTCTCTCTCTCTCTCTCTCTCTCTCTCTCTCTCTCTCTCCCTGCCTTCAGCTGTAAATAATCCCTATGCCCAAGAGTCAGATTTGGGGGTGATTCCCCTTCACTACATAGGTGCTGGTCACACACCTATGTCGTGCTAGGTGCTACACAGGTGCCTACAGGGACTTTATAATCTCATAAGCACACAAATAACTTGGATCCATTTGATTTGAAAACAGGGAAATGGAAAGGAAAAAAGAGGTTAAGGTCAAGCAGGAATTTTAATTGTGATTGAAATTCCCCTTGGCCTGCTGACTCAGATCCATTACTTCCATGACATTGCAGAGGCTGAGACCTGGTGCTCCAGAAAAATATTATATTGAAAGCTGTAAAGGGTGTGTTTTAAGCCTCCTTTGCTCCATTAATATTTCTGAGATAATAATATATTCTTCTGAGATATCTTCTTCATATTATCAAGCTAATTGGTGAACTGCCCTACCAACTTTGCCAATTATACCCAAGTGTCTTCCGTCATGTACTTGGGCTGTTTCTATTTAAGCCCTCTCCATTCCGCTGACTCACCAATCATCAAAGAAGTACACCCTGCCCATCACTGACATTTCTCAGACACACAAATTGGACGGAAGCACTGGCAATTAATATTTCTGCTCTTCTCTGCATAACATATACACTAAGTGATATTTTACTTGTGCAGAAATGAAATGAAGTTATGGAAAAAGAAGGAGTTTTTAAGGCCAAAGTGCAGGTACATTTTACTTCTAGACAGGCTTGTAAAAAATACTAAAGCTTAATGTATTTGAGGTACATATTTTTATCACTTTTTGTTTTCTAAAAGATTTGGGGTACAGGGTAGGATACCATCATACCATTACTTCACTTTAAAAATCCCTAAAAGAATCTGATGATTATTTTGTCACTAACACATTTGCATCATTTAAAAGCAATGTAATACATGAGTCAAAAATCATGTTATAATGGGAGCCCCAAATCTCCTACAAGACAATCACATTCAAATCTTATCAGACTTCTTTAGAACCATAAACTATGATGGTAGGGAAAAAAAGAAAGAAAACCTATTCTTCCTCTATCTTTAGGTTTGTCCTTTGGGACCCAAGTCCCAAGTTCTGTCTCAAGCAGCATCCAACTCCACATCTGGTTTTGAGGAGGTTCCATTTTTGATCCTTCCCTGCTGTGTCCAGAAGTTGGGAGTGGTCTGCAGGACAATTCCCGAGCCTCCTTCCTGTGCCCATTCTGGTGCCACTTCCGTCCTCGTGTCCTTTGGATCTCCACTCGAATGTCATTTTTGTGAGTGCTTTCTAGGCCACCTTTTCTAAAAATATTAACACTCCAAAATTCCCTTCCCTGCTAAACTCCCCCCTGGCACTTTCCATCATTTACCATATTATAGCACATCTTCTATAGCCTTTATCTGCATCTTTATAGAAAGGCACCTTGCTTATCATCCTCCTCCCCTGGCTAGAATGTAAAGCCCATCAGATTCTTGAATGTTTGTTCATTGCTATACCCTCAGTCCTAGTGCATTGCTTGGTACACAGTGCCAATATTTTTTATTGAATGTGTGAAAGAGACCTTGCACTCTTCAACTTATAACTCTAAATGTTCCTGAGGCCAATTACCAGAGTATCTTATATTAATAAAATTAACAAAAACTTGGAAATCTAAAAGGATGACTGCTTGCTCTATTCAATGTCATATTGAATCCATGTCTTATTCATCCATACAGAGATTGGAATCTCTGAAAATGGAAATGGTACCACTGCCATTTTTTTGGGCAGGAGAATGATTATTAGTTTGCTATGCCATATTATATATAATGTGGTTATATAATCAACTAACATAGTATAGCAAACTAAGATTTAGAACATATATATATATTCATATTCATATACATATATTCGTGAACATATATATTCATATATACATATTCATATATATACATAGATATATTCATATATATGAGTGAATATATATGAGTATATTTGGGAGATCAGTTAAAATGGTTCCAAGGTCCCTATGGGTACCAAAATCCATGGATGCTCAACTTCCTTATATTAGCCTAATATTTGCATACAACCCATGTACATCCATCCTCCTATATACTTTAAATCATTTCTAGATGACTTACAACACCTAAAACAAAGTAACAGTTGTTCTGCTATATTGTTTAGGGAATAATGACAAGAAAATGTTTGAACAGGTTTGGTACAGACATATATTTTCCCCAGATATTTTCATTTCATGTTAGTTAAGTCCACAGATGTAGAGCCTTCAGGTACAGAAGTCTGACTACATATGTAAAACTTTGTTTCTTATAATAGGTTGCCATATGGCTATATTTTGAGGTCATGTTAAGCACACTTTCTCAACAGGGGTACCATTGCCATTTTGGACAAGGAAAATCTTTGTTGTGGGGGCAGGGGTCTGTATTGAGCAGGGTGGACTATTAAACAGTATCTGTGCCCTTTACTCACTAGATGCCAATCAGCACTGACCCTCCCCCGCCAGTGGTGACTATCAAATATTGACACATGTTCCCTAACACAAATTGAGACATGGTATTGGACAAAGGCGTTCATCTTTGTCATATAAGATGAACACAGTGTAATGAAACGATTCTATGACTACAGGGACACACCCTGGGTGTTCTCTACTTACTTTCAAGACGCTCAAATTTGGTAGCTTGGCTCTCTCCTCTGTTCTGTCTGTTAAATAGAAGTTAGTTATTTGAGTTAAAAGTTAAAATTAATATGAGTGATTAAGACTACTAGAAACAAGAGTGGCATAGAAATATGAACGTGTGTAAAAGATAATGGAGTGAAAAGAGAGAATTTTATATCGAAATTAAGTACCTTGTTTCAGAATGTGAGTAAAAATAATGAAGGTTAAAACTTAAATGGATATAGTACTACAGAAAGAAGGTGGGAAATGATTTTTTTTTTGCTTTTATTTATAACAAATACAAATAATAAACCTAAAAACAAGTAATAGCATGGGTTAAAAATTTGTCAAAGTTGGTTCTGTTTTGGTGAGGGAATTTGTACGAAGAAGAAGAAGAAGAAGAAGAAGAAGAAGGAGGAGGAGGAGGAGGAGGAGGAGGAGGAGGAGGAGGAGAAGAAGAAGAAGAAGAAGGAGAAGAAGAAAGAAAGAAAGAAAGAAAGAATTAATTCAGTGACTCCTTAATGGGCAAGTATGTGTTAGCACAAACTAGATATTCTTTCTATTAAAATGGATCTTAGAGTATCTAATCTGCTCTTAACAAAAGGTAAAAGAGGCTATTTATTTTCTGTATAATCTGCCCAGGTCACAGAATAAGCCACTAGAATAATTTTTATGCTCTGGATGCTTTTGTAATATCCTTGATTATTTTTCTTAAAAACAACCTCACTAAAAAAACTAAAGTCAGAACTTCTTCTGCATTTACTTTAATAAATTCCATTGTCACTTTGATTAATAAGTAGCCCAGCTAAAAGTACTCATATACTCCAGCGTCTATAATTCTCTTTCAGTAATTTACCAAATTTCCTTGATGGCTCTTTTGATTTTTATCTTCTCAAGATCAGATTCTAAAATTGAGGGAAAGGGGGAATGTCATTATATCTCTTGTACCTAAACTATCTTTGGGATTTTCCAGAGAGGATCTGGGAAAACACAGAGATTTGTTTGTTAGTTGGTTCATTTAACTCATGTGTTAATTTTGTATTGCTATTATAACAAATCACCATAAATCTGGTAGCTTAAAATATAAATTTTATTCTCTTATAGTTCCAGAGGTCAGAAATCTGAAATGAGTTTCAGGTTAAAAAATATCAGAAGGGCTTCCTGAGGCTCTAAAGGTAGGATTTATTTCCTTGCATTGATCAATTTCTACTGTCTGAATTCCTTGGCCCCTTCTCCCATCTCCAAAGCATATTACTCCAGTCTCTGCTTCCATTATCACATCACCTTCTCCTCTCTTATATCTTATATAATCCCTATGATTATACTGGTCCCATTCCAATAAACCACAGTAATCTCTCATTTCATAATACTTGACTTAATCACATTTGCAAAATCCCTTTTGCTGTGAAAAGTAACAGTGCAGTGGTTAACCTTGGTTGACAACTTGCTTAGATTGAAAGACACCTAGAAAATGGGCACAGTACCCTTCTGGGAGGGTGTTTCCACAGACAACTGGCTTGCAGAACAGTGAACTGAGTGGGAAAGACCTGCTCTGAATGTGGGCAGCACCATGCAATGGGTTGGAGGCACCATCCAAAGCAGAAGGGGGAAGCTCGCATGCGCAGTTGACTCGCCTCTCCTGAGTCAGCATGCTTTTGCTGGGGTCATTACCTGCAGGCATGGGACTCTAGATTCTTCAGCCTTTGAGCTGCGACTCTCTAGGGGACTTCCAGGCCTTTAGTCTCAGACTGGGGCTGCATTATGGGTCCCTCTTCTTCTGAGGCTTCCGGCTTCTTGGACTAAGCAGCTACTGGTTTCCTGCAGATGACCACTGTGGGACTATTCAGCCTCTGATCATGTAGGCCAATCTAATAAATCCCCCCTTATGTTTACAAGTGCATTCAGTCGGCTCTACGCCTCTGGAGAATCAGTGATTAGAACATCAAGACCTTTAGCGAACCTGTTGTTCAGCCTAGCACACCTTATAAAAAGAAGAATATCAGAAATAATGAAGTTTTCTTGGTAAACTCCTATTTCTTAAGTAGTTCCACATCATTTTAAAAATCACAAAGAAAGAAAGAAGAAACACAGGCTTCCTTAGGTTAATTTTGAACAAGTAACACATTATTAATATAAATATATTTTATAGGTGGTATACTTTTGCAAGGAAGATTGAAAGACTTTGAAGATTTGTCGATGTAGTTACTATTCATAATATGGTCTTATGTTCAAAAGCAGTATTGGTCAAATTCTTAGGAAAGAATTATGGATTATACATGTCAAAATGTCAAAATTTAGTTATAGATCTCGTGGCTTTTTTCATGATTTATGAATCTGGGAAGCCTCCTTACTATAAAATAGAATGAAAGCTCCCACTGAGTTTTATAAGGTGGGAACAAGGAAACAGAATAGGAAAAAAGCTGCTAGGTTAACATCAGTTTATGTCAATGTTACGGTTTAAATATGAGGTGTCCCCCAAAATCCCACGTGAGACAATGCAGGAACATTCCGAGGTGAAACAATTGGCTTATGAGAGGTGTAATTGGTGAATTAATCCTCTGGTGGATTAACAGCAGTAACTGTAGGCAGGTAGGGTGTGTTAGAGGTAGGGAGTCTCTGGGGGTATGCTCTTGGAATATATTTTTTGTCCATGGTGAGCAGAGCTCTCTCTGCTTCCTTGTTGCCTGTCCTGGGCTGCTCTCCTCTGCCATGCCCTTCCCCCATGACGAGCTGCCTCACCTCAGGCCAAGAGATATGGAGTCCGCCATCTACAGAATGAGACAGCTGAAACCATGAGCCAAGGTAAACTCTTCCTCTTCTGCACTGTTCTCGTCAGGTCTTTTGATCACAGTGATGAAAGGCTAACTGAAACATCCTTTCTGTAAAGGGTAAAGCAGAGAGAGCTTCCTTATCTGACAGCTTAAGTGGCTTTTTTAGATATTTGGCTAATAACTTTCTCTCCTTTGATTTCTCAGAAGATCAGATAAACAACTTAGTTGCAGCTAGAGCTTCAACATGAGTAACTCCATTTTGGTCTGGTCTATTGGGCCTAATGTAAGAGTTCAATCCAAACCAAGGGTCTCCTACAAATCCTATTTAACATACACAAACAATGAATTTTATTCTTCTTTATTCTGTTTAATTGGTTACTGAAATAAATTAGTCACAGTTCTTTTATCATATCATCAGCAGGTGGTTTCTGCTTTTCTCTTTTCCTTGCTTTAAGGCTTATGATAAGCCTCAAGATAGAAATTAAAAATAGTCTCAGAGCCTGTGGAAAGAGTGAAAAGCAGGTACCCCTCACTACTGGTATTTCAAGATTCATGGGTACAGACTTAAGAGTTTAACTCAGCATTACTTACACAACCATGACACTCTACTAGACAACTAAAAGGCACTTCTTAGTGCAGAAGCAACCACCTGCAGGAGAATGGTTCTGCTGACCCACAGGTCAGCAAACAAGACCAAAGTGAAAACCAAATGTTCTGAATTCATGAGGGAAATCTCATGTTGCATTTGGAAATGTGTGGGAAAATTCTTGAAATTAATATTAATGCTCTATTGCTGCTTTAGGCTTTAATGGTGATGATAAAGGCACAATTAAGATAGGACTGTCCTTTGTATATGGAACCAATGCTAACAGATCTTTCCCAGAAAACAGAATGGCACATGTTCTATGGCCCAACCTAATTTATAGGTTTTGCAGGTAACAGCTACCAAGGTAAATCTCTTAAGTTTGGTTTTCTAGTGTCAGGATACAGGATCAATAAGACTTTTGTTGTTGTTGTTGTTGTTGTTTAATCTTTGGAATAAAAGAAGCTATTAAAATGTCATCTGAAATTCCTTATGAAACTTCCAGACAGAAGTGAATTCTCTGGACTTGATTTGCTCAGCACCATCCAACTCCAGATTTCCTTACCCACTCAAGAACCTATGTTTAATTAAGATATCTTGCTGAACCTGTGTAAATTAATTAGGCCAAAACACAAAATGCCTAGCCTCTGTTATGATTGATAATAATCCTTGGGACAATATATGATTACCCTTGAAAATAGCCACCACCTGTGTAAGGATACAACTAATAGTTGTAAATAGCTCAAAGTCAATCAAAGATAGAGATACCCCAGAGGGCGTGTTAAATAGAATACTTGATCATTGTTTACTTGCTCCTTCATTTAGCCCATTTCTAAGTCCTTCACAATTTTTCCTAACACCCAACTTCCCCACTCTCAAATTTCTTTTTGTAGATGCTTCTAAACCCCTTCCGTGAAATTTGCATTTCTTGTCCTGGTTCCCTTAAAAAGAACATTTAAACCACATTAACACTAAGAAATCCCAATAGGAGTTCTTTATTCCCACTAATTTCTTTATAACTGTTTCTTTACTTACTGTTTCCCCAAGGACTGTTTCTGTAGCCTCATATACCCTTCCTGCAGAGTTCCAGTTTACTGGCTCCTTGAAGACAGAGAACCTCAAAAAGAAAATATTGACGTGAAGGAACTGGTCCCTTAATCAGGTCTCCCATCATGGAAATGAACTATCTCAGTGTGACTTTCATAACTTGACCCCCTCCAAGAAGCTATGCAATCAGACCTGCACTCTGAGCTTTGGTGCCTGGTTTGCTGTGGGCTGTCAATAGATGAAGTTCTACTGCCAGGGACCTTTTCTCCAGGCTCTCCCCCTTAGGAGAAACCTTAACCCTGTGCCACATCACTACCCTAAAGCACTTCTTTTTGTTCTCTGTGAGCTATTTTAAAAGCTACCTCCTACTTCAATGATGTTAGGCTCTGAAAGAAAGATTTGCAATAGGCTGAAGTCATCTTACATGCTTTAAATGCTTCACTTAGACATATGTAAATATATGCTAATAAGACACACCACGGAGTAATTAAAATAAAATCTAGTAGCCTTAAATAGACACCAAATAATAGTCCTAGGAGATGCAATTAATTCTATTGTTTACAACCCCTCCCTTTGTTAGCTAATTTTTTTTTCCAGATGAAGAGGCAAATCATTTTCCTAGTTTCTCTGACAGAAAGACACAAGTAAACCATTCCATTTATTATCTGCCTCATTGTTATCTGCAAAAACATAGCCAAACAATTTTTATTAACAAGAGGAAAAATAATTCAGAAATGAGGCCACGGCTCATGAGGCATTTCAGGGTCTGGCCACTGCTTACCCCTGCAGCCTCACTTCCTCCGCTAAGACCTTCCCAATTCTCAGCAGTTTCTATATTGAACTCCAAGAAGTCCTACAATCCTGTTGGCTCTGAGTTCCCTTTCAGGAGTGACAGGTGCTGTTACTTCTGCCAGAGTACAGAGGTACACACCCTAGTAGGGAAAAGCGATGATAAGCAGGTAACTCCACAATTCAGGGACTCTGAATGCGATCACAGAAAGCATGTGGGGCATGAAGAAGGGCCCTAGGGCTGCAGGTGGAGTGGTCAGAGAAATCTGAAAGATGACACACTTCCAGCTGAGAATTACAGGAAGAATAGGAAGCCAGCACCCATGGAGAAAGACCTGAACTATGTAACTGTGTGGGTTGTATTTGAGAAATCTACGAGTGTAACAGGGAGTTAGAGAAACTGACTTTGCTAAAAGCAGTGACTCTTCATTTAGGGCTACAGATGCCCAATGGGGAACTAAAAGTAGAATAAAACTTGGCATCTCTGCCTTAGTTTTTGCACTTGTCTTCAGATCCCTGCTCATCTCTGCGCATAAGCATGCTAATCATTTAAGGAGTATTCATCTAAAAACATAATATAAGATTTACTTGCCCTAAATTTGCCTGACCTAGCTCATCTCTGGTCAAGACTAAGGCAAGATTTGGAGCATCCTAATTCAGATCCCTGGAGTGGCACCTAGAGTCTTCTGTTGTTGTCCTACACCTTTTAGGAAGAGCTGGAGGCAGACACATCATCACCCCATGATGAGATTTCTGCCTCCTAAGAAGGAGACTCGTGGGAACTGAATTATCCCCCTCTCCTAGGATCACAGATCTGATGGGTAAACATCCTGAGCAGCAAGTGGAAATTGCCCGCTCAACTGAAAAGGGCTTTTCCAAAGGCACCCCACAGAACCAGAATGGAGACCATGATCAACCGGACAATAGTTTGACCTAGTCTGCTTAATTGTGCACGCCTCCCACCTCCCTCAATTTTCCTCTATCTAAACCCAGAACTCATGGAAGTGCCCTGAAGATGGGTTAAGATGTTCAAGCTCACTTCATCTTCCCAATTTAGCCATATTAATTAAAGTGGTGTTTTTTTTTTTTTCCTGCTTGTCTCCATTACATGGTGGGGGGGTCAAGTGGCGAGGCCTGGTTTCTTGGGACCCCCAGAGTCAGACCTTTAGCCTAGGACTCCAGTAACACTAAAAGTTATGGGTGTGAAACAAAGTGTAAGACCAGGAGGGACAGGATGAGGCCCAAGATGCAGAGCACAGGAACCCGGAGGACAGGGTCTGCCATGCTAAAGAGCTTGCACTTCATCCACATGGGATGGAGCCATTGAAGAGGATTCAGAAAGTTAAAAGATGGGGCACACTTTTCATCTAAGGTCAAATTCTTTTGTCTGCACCATCCCAGAAGAGGAAGAGAGGGCAAAGACTGAAGAGACAGACTTCTAGATGGGAGGCTACTGCAGTAAGACCTCAGAGGGACCATGGTGACTTTGATGGAGGTAGTGGTAGTAAACAAAACAGAGGTACACATTTTAAAAATATTAATGATAAATAAAATTGACTATAACAAATGATAATTAAAATGGAAAAATTTCTGGAATAAAAATGAAATAGATTCAAAGTCAACTCTCACTACATTGACTGCACTGAGAAGTAATTTAATCTAGAATCTTCTCAAAGTTTATGCAATAAATGTGTCAAAAGAATATTTGATCCCTCTCATTTTGTGGGAACAATGGAGAGATTTACTGACAAAGATTTTTTGCTTGATCAAACTTGAGCCAGGTTCCTGATCTTTTTTTTTTAGGTCCATCTGTGCACATACTTGTACAATTTTAGCAAAGAACCCTGATGAGTCAGTTTAACAAGAGCCCCCAACCTGCACATCTGATCACCTTCAATATCTGATTGGGGTTCTCATCCTCCATCCTCCCCATGGTGATATCTGATCACCTGGGCCAGTCTTCAGCCAGAATCCTATTAGATGGATTTCACCTGAGTTCCCTTACTAGATAATTCCTCTTAGTACATCCATGTCCACCTCTAACTCCCATCCTGCTCCTTGGCTATCAATTTCCACTTGCCCAGCCTGTAGTCAGAATTTAGCACAGTGCTAGACTGAGGTCTCTTTTCCCTTCTTGCAATAGTCCTAAATAAAATCTCTTCTTACCACTTTACTGCCAAGCCCTGGTTTTTCTTTGGCATTACCCAAGTCCCATCTAATTGATGGCAGAGCTAGAATTAGAATCTTTCTGCTTTTTAATGCTGTACCCTTTCCACCACACCACACTGCTGCTGATCTCTCAACTTCACATTTACTTGTAAATATTTAAACAGCCCTCTACGGAACTACAAAACATCAGAGAAGCCACACTTTAAACAATCCATCCTTATCCCCAAAGGTACATTAGAGCTAAAAATCATAAAATTAATAGTTACTTACTTACCCAGGATCAATATACTCCCTGACTGAGATGAGCAATTGCTTTTGGATATTACATAAAAGAGATTTGAAGGAGTAAGCACAACAAGGTGATACTGACAAATGGAAGAATAAAACAAGGGAGGGAGGGCGCCTGTCATGAAGCTCAGGGGGCAGATACCAGCTCCAGCCAGGCCAGACCTTGAAACCTGTGTCCAGTGGCCAAATGCCCCAGAGAGGAGTGGAAACACATTTTCTCCTTAGCCCTTGAGATTAAGAATCCTGTGTTTGGGAAACTTTTCAGGAAACCCTGTCTCCTAGTCTGAGCCCTTGAATTCCAAGTGTCCTCTGATTTCAGACAAATTTTAATTGATTAGCTTTATGTAAATGTCCCAAGCACAGAATGGGAATCTACCCAAGAAAAATTGACAATCAAATGAAGGGTTGCTCATAGAATATGGCTCTAGTTTTAGGAATAAAACCATATAATGTATAGAGGTTATAAAATCCCTAAAACATATCAGCTTTATTCAAATTATATTATCACAAAATGAAAAAAAAAAATCTGAACAGTCAATAGTAATACAATGAATCTAGACTAAGATGCCATGTTCTTTATGAGCCACTTCCTCTTTTAAACTATGTCAAGAACAAATGTTCACTAAATGTATTCCTCTAGAAGCTTTTTCATTGTGGAAGTTAAATACCATATATGCTCACAATTCCCATGGTAACTATTTTTTTTACTAAATGAAAATAGCATAATCAACACTTAAGAACTTCTGTTACCTAAAATATTCATCTTGTACGAATTTCAGTTTCATACATAAGTTACAAGTAGTACCCTCTCCTTTTATTGTAATTATGTGTGCACATGCATGCAAGAGTGTGTGTGTGTGTGTGTGTGTGTGTGTGCGTGTGTGTTACTGGGAATTAATCACAGGGCCTCATGCATGCTAGAATGCTAGGCAAGCACTCTACCACTGACCTACATCCCCAGCCCTTATTTAGTCTTTTAATTAAAATTAATTTCATTAAACTTGGTGGCTATGTAATGGGAAAATGACATGGTATTTTTGCTTCTCTACTGTTTATAAAATGTATTTCTTGAATTATTTGAATATTTTGATGTAATAACTGAGCATACCATTCTTCCTCACAGTATTGAGGATTTAGAGCTTTCAAAAAGATTGTTAAAGCAATATATGCTCTAGCAATCTAGCTGTGTATGGTAAACTCTACAAATCTTTTTTTTTTTTTTTTTTTTTTTTTTTTTTTTGTGGTAATAGTGATTTATTTAATCAGGGGTGTTCTTTCACTGAGCTACACCCACAGTCATTTTTTATTTTTGAGACAGGGTCCTGCTAAGTTTCTGAGGCTGGCCTCACACTTGCCATCCTCCTGCCTCAGCCTTCCAAGTTGCTGGAATTATAGGCATATGCCACCACACCTGGAAATATAAATATTTTGTCTGTATTAAAAGTTAATTTTCAAAAGAAAAGGTAAAATCATCACTCACATAGATCAAAAAGTAAATGGGTTAATTTTTTAAAAAATTTTGCTCAT
Source organism: Marmota flaviventris (assembly GCF_047511675.1). Taxonomy (NCBI): domain Eukaryota; kingdom Metazoa; phylum Chordata; class Mammalia; order Rodentia; family Sciuridae; genus Marmota; species Marmota flaviventris. The sequence continues at coordinate 137,354,722 of NC_092501.1, read as the reverse complement.
TATGAGGGACCTGGTGACAAAGACTCTCCTTGACCAAATTTTAGTCAGGCTTCTCCAAACCTCTTAACTAGGCCTCAACATGAGCTCCCACCTTTGCCAGGCCTGCATGGCCAATACTACCAAGAATCCTGGTAAGGCAGTGTAGAGGGCATCGGCTTTGATCTCTGATCACCCTGGCCTGCCTTCAGCAAGAATCCTGTTAAGTCCATTTAGCAAGAATCCCCCCCTACTCTTGATGTCTCCTTTTAGTGATTTTTCTATCCACCAAGCCTCTCACCACTCTTGGGCTTATAAATTCTGAGATGTCTTAGCCGTATTCAAAACTGAGCTTGATCCTTCTCCCCTATTACAAAAGACTTGGTACCTATTGCAATGGGTCTGAATAAAATTCCACACCATTTTAACAAGGGTTGGAATAATATTTTCTTTAACCACAGGCAGATGTTATAACCAAGTCAAAGGAAAAGTCAAAAAGCACAGACTTTTAGAGAGTAAAGGAATCAAATTGTAAATGAGGACCAAGCTGTTTTCTCCACAGCAGGTAGGGAGAAGTCTGCTGGACAAGATAGAGTTTGCATGTCTATCAGTTACCTACAGCTTACAAACCCACACAAAATATCTCAGAAACAACAAGTCATTTGTAGTTTGTGGAATTGGCTGTAGAGAGGCTGGAAGAGTGCACTACGGATTTATTGTTTTCCATCAAAATACAATTTTTATTCTAGATGATAGCATGGTAACCACATACAGCATGAATCACTCTGAAAATTCCTTTACACATCAGCTTTGCAACCATGCTATCACAGAACCCTAAACCTGACTTCTCATCACTGGGGCTCAGAAACAGTTAGCTTTGGCAAATTAGTGAAAACAAAAGTTGACATTTAACTCTTGCAGGTCCTCAACACATGCACAATCTATACAACTTTGGAAACTGCCGCAATCTGGCTGGGCACAAAATCACGAGCCACTCAAGCAGGAACAAACTTTATTTTTTGAAACTGCCGCCAATGTTCTGTACGCCCCCGGGAAGAATCCGATCCACACACGGGGTGTCTCCCGGAACCGCCAGAGAGAGTGCCTCCTACCGCACTTCCCCAACCAATGGGAACTCTCCAGGAGTCCCATAGCAGGCTGAGGTGAACAGCAGGAGTCCAATATCCATATGAATGCAAATCTTAACATAATCATATCATCTCAATGGCTATCTGGCGTCACCTTTCAACCGAAAATGCCATGCATCATATACTTGGCTCTTAGCAGGAAACAATGATAATTGTCCATTACTTATAAGGCTGATTTTGTAAGATCACCCAATAAAGTTATAAAATAGGTTAGGATTCTCATTAACAAAGAAAACATGTTTTTTCAAGGAATCTAGCCAAATTTAAAAAAGAAAGATTTAGGGAGATTATTTTAAGAAGTTTTTAAATATTACTTCCGTGAAATAATTACATACTTTACATACTTATTGTATATACATTTTTGCATGTACTTTTTCCTACTCAATTCAGTAAAGGGAGCTTGTTTAATGTCGTCATCTCCTACACAGAACCTAGCACCTTTCATGTAATTCATGTAGCCTGAGTGGTTGAGCATCGAATGAAATCCAGTGCAGGTTTCTGCCCTTCTTTAAATGTTTGCCCTTCCAAAACTCATGTTAAATGCAATTGTCATTGTAACAGAATTAAGAGGTAGGAACTTTAAGAGGTCTTATGAAGGCTCTTCCCTCACAGGGATTAATCCCTGTGTAAATGAGGAAGTTCAGCCCTTTCTCATTCTTTCTCTTCCACTGTATTCTGTCTTCTGCCATGTTTTGACACAGGAAGAAGGCCCTGACCAGATGTCAGCACCTCGATGGCCTCAAAAACTGTGATCCAATAAGTTTTTGTTCATTTTAAGTTAACCAGACTTGGGTGTTCTGCGATAGCAGCACAGAATGAACTAAGACAGCTTTCCTATGGTATAAGCAAAGGGTCAATTCCCAGATAAGTTGCTCTTTGTTGCCCTGATTAAACTTAATAAGTCATTTTTAGGTAACATTACTATCTATCATTTATTGAGTACTGATTATGTGCCAGACCCTGTGTTAAGTAGAGTTTTACACTCATTAATTCATTTAATTTCTATAACAGTCCTATGAGGTTTTTGTCCTCATTTACCAGAGATGGAATAGAAGTTGGTGTCACTACTATACAGACCTACCCAGATATATACCTGCATCTTGTTTTCTGAATCATCAGCATCTTTCTGGGGTTAAAGACAATCACTTCACCCAACATCTTGAGCCATTAAAAAGGGCTATCCACAGTTTGACCTAGGATGTTCCTTCTGCTAGAGGATCCCAGGAAATTCCACCCAGCTGCAGAAGGAGAGCCTCACCCCCATAAGGAGATAGATCAGCTGATACCTCAGTGCATTGTCGAGAGCCATCCTTGGACTATGTGTGGACCTTTTCAGCACTGAATAGGAAAATCTGGTATCTGGGAACTTCCAGTGGCAATCCCGCTGGTTAAGACTGCCCAGAATCATGTGAATTTCTATTCAGCTCTGCCAAAAAGGTTCCACACAGCACCAGAGATAGGGTGATCTGTGTAGCCACACAGCCTCTCAGAGATGGGTATGGCCTGCCAAGCTGCCAATCAACCTGTTCACTGCAAGACATCATGAAACAAGACTGCACCCCTGAAACCTTATCACTGCCTTTGATGTACCCCCTTAAATGAACAACAAGAGCCATTTTCTAACTGTTGTGTTTCAGCTCCTTTATGGACTGGAAGATCCTATCAGGCGCTCTGCTTTTAAAACCTATTCTTTGACTTTGTCTTGTATTTCTTCACTACTATTTCAGATTTTATTTTCTCAGGTGGCTTCTCCCCTCCTACACAGAAGTATTACCCTGGCAAGGCATTGGCTGCCTCATGATAGCTCGTTCACTGTGCAGTGGCCATACCAGTCATAGGTGGTCTGCAGACTCTGGCTGGTCATCACAGGTCTATGAAGGAATGTGCTTCTTATGGTCACCAATATTCTCCTCTTTTATGTCCGCCATCCTAGTATAGCTTTGGGTCTTCCTTGGGGTAGGGCAAAATGAGTTGCTATCTCTTCCTCTGATAAACTGTTATGGAGTAAATTTCTTCCTTGATTTTTATGAGGCCTTTTCCCCACAAACTAAAGTCTTGCAAATAAAAATGTCATAATTTCCTAAGCTAGTGTTTTTGATGTGGGCTTCAGGGCACTGTTTAGAATTTAAAAACTGAGCATTCTCTCTTGCCAGATGCATTAGCAAAACAATCTCTCAAATTCTCCTGAGACCATTTGAAGGACTCTGAGTAGCATGAATAGGCAAAAATTTTTGGTAAAATGTCAAAGAGTAAATATTTTAGGATTTGTAGGTTATAGTCGATATCATATAGTCACCTTTTTTATTTACAGCCTTTTACAAATAAAAAAAAAAAATTCTTAGCTCCAGAACTTTCCCAAGTCCACAGGGTTCACTTTGCTGATCTATGTTAGAAGAATAGACAAGTTCAAGACATTTCCTTGTCTATTTGTATTGAGCTCAAATCAATTAGGAATTTCATGCCAACTAAGATATAGATACCTAGCCTGGCAGGTTTTACATTTCTGTACTTATATTTAAACTATGATTGAAATTTAAAGTTTAGGATATAAAAGGCTCTTTTTGAAATGTATTTTATATGTCTTCTCTATATGTTTTTATCTATAATTCAGATAAGACTTTAAATATTATTTGCATAAATGTGTAATGCTTTCCTACCTACCTCAAAATGATAAATGAGATTATAATATCTCTTAAATTAAAGGAGTTCAATTCTGATATTCAGACATAAGTAAGATCTTTAGGTAATTTAAAGTCTTGGACCAATACTAAATTGAGTGAATTAATGGTTATTAATTTTCTACTTAGATCTTCTAAAATGGAAAGCATAATTTTAAGTTTATATATTGTTTTATCTCCTATTTTTATAGATATACAAAATATCTGCTTTTTGGACATGTTAATGAATGTATTCATTTTGCCATTTTAGAAGCTTATAAAATACAAGTACAGATATAGAAAATGCTTTCCTACCTACCTAAAGATGATAAGTAGAGTTCAAGATGAGGTCATCTTATTTCTCCTGGTCAGAGCTGGCTGTGGTTTGATGGGTTTATTTATAAGATTTTCAAAAAAGAGCTTTAGTATCAAATGTCATACTGATTTAAAATCCAGAATTTAGTTTTCTCTCTTAAAATTACAAATTTTTCTTGGATTATTCATCAGGTCTTTGTAAGTATTTATAAAGGTTTATGTTTAAACTCATATGCAATCTTCCTAGATGACAAATACTCTGTCATGCATAATAACTTTCATACTTTATATTTTATTTTTTTCCTGATTATTTAAGAAAACAAAGATTTTTTACTAGGGAAAAATAAATAAGATTCTTTATAATGGTATTACTTCCTATGTTCTTTGACGTTCTCCAGAAAAACTAAACCAATAGAAATATATAGGAAGATATTTATTGTGAGGAATTCCCACATGATCATGAAGGCTGAGAAGTCCCACAATCAGCCATCTGTAAGCAGAAGTCCCAGAAAAAACAGAGGTCCATTCCAAGCCTGAAGCCTGGGAAGCAGGCAAGCCAAGACATATGACCCAATTCCAGCTTAAGTCCAAAGGCCAGAAAACCAGGAGCTCCAATGCCCTAGAGCAGGAGGAGATGGATGTCCCAGCTCAAGCAGAGAACAAACATGTTCATCTCCCTCCTTTTTGTTTTATCCAGGTCATCAACAAATTGGAAGGTACCCACCTACAATGGTAAAGGTGATCTTTACTCAATCTACCAATCCAAATACTAATGTCTTCTCACAAGTATGCCCAGAAATAATTTTTACCAGCTACCTGGGTATTCCTTAACCCAATCAAGTTGATACATCAAATTCATCATACCTTCTATGTTTATTTTTATAATCCTTGATGTCACTTGGGCTTAATAGGTACTTAGATCAAATAGATAGATATCCTGGTAACTCATGATCCCAAGTAGCCTGGTATCCCTTGATCTCATCTTACTTATTCAAATCTCCCCACAATTTTTGATTTTTGCCTTTCCAAATCAAAAGCCAATCTTATCTCCTACACCTTAAAACTATCTCTGAGAGTTCCCAAAGGCTTTCCCTTAGAAAATCAGAAAGAATTTGTTCTTTTGTTATGTGAAAAAAGAAGTACTACAATAATTGGTCCTATCTGAATATATTGATGAACTTCAAAGGCAGAACTGTCAAATTAGAAGAAATATTCAGCCTTTCCTTGATTAATTTTATGTTAGTAAAAGTTTATGAATATAAATATTTCAGTAATTATATGTTGTATGGGAAGCTCCTCAGGAGTTGTCATGCTCTTGCTATTGAGGATACTTTTTTATTTCTAGCATCTTGGTGCCACTTTACCTATTATTAGACAATAACACTATAGTGTAATTAATCATAATTCCAGCCACTTTTTAAAATGTTAAGTGGCTCATGTCTTTATTTCTTTAATGTGAATCTAGCATCTTTGAGCCCAACTAAAATGTGCATCTCTTACATATGGTATTTTATTCACTTTATTTTCATTTTTTATTTTGGGGGGTACTGGAGATTGAACTCAGGGTCATGCGATCCCTGAGCCACATCCCCACTCCTATTTTGTATTTTATTTAGAGACAGGGTCTCACTGAGTTGCTTAGTACCTCACTAAGTCGCTAAGGCTGGCTTTGCACTTGCCATCCTCCTGCCTCAGCCTCCCAGGCCACTGGGATTACAGGTGTGAGCCACCATACTCAGCTGGTATTTTGTTAATATACAGATGTTTACTTACTGAATCTCTTTATTTGATATTCTTGATAGATTCTTGGTACATTATCCTGTATTCTTAGTATAGTTATGGTATGTCAGGATTATTATATATCTCATTGTCTCTTCTCTGAAATTATTATGTTCATCATTTTTTTATAAATTAGATGTAGTCAAATTTTTATAATTTAGATGTAGCATTCATGGTTTTTGAAAATAGGACTAATATTTATGTTTATAGATATTTTTACCTGAAGCATTTTTAGATTAAATAGGCTATCTTGTTCTGCATGCCACAGAAATAACCAAATTTCCTTGTCAGTTGAATTATTCTTGAAATGAACTCTCACTTTTGAAATTTATCAATAAGTTAATAAACAACTATTTTAAGCCTCTTTTCCTACAAGGACAGTATTCTGTGTTACTCTGTTGCTTTCCTGAAATCAGAACCAGCTACACGTCAAAGTGCCTCATCTTCAGCAAGAAGGATCATCTGAGAGCCTGTGAAAAGAAATCTACCAGGTGCTTCAGGGAATAGGCTTCTGAGGGCATCGTGTACCATTTGATACCATCATTTAAGTGATATCATCGTTCCACTGATGCTTTACCAGTGGAATAAGTCAGGATTTCCTGAACTGTAGTCCAGAGGCATATGGGTTCATAAGACTGCAAACCCAAGATCTGGTAGAACAAGAATTAATTACTGAGGACAAGTGACTGATGAAGGATAATTTGGGGGTTTTGTCTGGAATGTATGTCCTTTCCTAAATTTAAACTTTTCTTTCCTATTGAGTTAATTTTTCTTTATTTCTCTTACTTTGTTTTCTTTAAATCTCTGATTTGATCAAGGCACATTCTTCGTCAACTTTGTAAAATGATTGTCTATCTAATTTCCCATTTTGTTATTTTTCTTTGGGACTTCTTCTACCCTAATGATTCCCATCTTCCAGTGTCAGTCTGCACTGGCTGCCATCTTGGTCTGCTGAAAAGCTGTCATTATGGGACTTCCCTCTCTTCCTAATTGGGATCTCATTTCCCTCTTTCTTACTTTCCTTCTTATTTTCATGGAGCACATTCCACAGATTCTCCCTTAGAAAAGGCATGTGGAAGAACTTTTTGTAAGACCCTCTGGTGAGATCTGTATTCTACCCCAACATTTAATTGACAGCTTGAAGGGGTATGGGAATCTAGATCAGTGATCATTTTCTTTCATAATTTGGAAGGCAATGCTCTGTTGTTGTCTAATCCAGTTTTGCTGTTGAGAAATATCCTCCTGATTCCTGATATTTGCCTGTGAACATTGTAGGATCATCTCTTTATTCTTATTGTATCCTTAGTTTATGCAGCTGTGCCTTGGTAGTATTCCTTTTGCATGTATTTGAAAATTTTGTTCAATTTTGTTATTCATATCCTTCAGTGTGGAAATTTTCTAAAATTATTCTTCTATTTTCTCCATACTCCCTATCTAACATCCTTATGATAGAGATATTAGAACATCAGAGTGACCCTCTTGTTTCCTTGTGTTTTCTTTCCTATTATCTAATCCCTTACCCTTTTTCCCAAATTTTCTCAATTTAAAACAATTTAATACTTTGTATAAAAGAAAAAAAAATCTCTGGCCTCAACTTCATTCTCCAATCCTTTCATTACATTTATTTCTCTATATTTTCAGTATCCAAGAGCTCTCTTTTTTCCATAAATGTCTCTCCCTTTCTAGAAAGCTATTCAGTTATTGCTAGATTCAAAATATTTTCTTATCTCCCTAAAAACATTAATGATATTTTATTTTAAATTTTTCTATCTGCACCATCTTTTATGTTGTTTTCTGTGTTGATGGGAGTTCTTTTCAAATACCATTGCTTCTTGGTCATCTATTCAGATGTCAAATAAGGCAGCAACCTGGGACAAAGAAGCCTTTTGTCCAGGCAGAGTTCATTGATTATAAGGCCCCACAATCCAGTGACTGAGATGGGTTGGCCATTTTGTAGGCAACCTCAAGATACCAAATCGGGTGTTACCAGTCTTAGATGGAAGTGAAAAAAAGGAGGTAAAAGAGAGTTTATTGTTCGCATACTGAGTTCCACTTAATCTCCCTTCTTATCCCATTGCCCATTTCCCCCTCCCTCAGCTATGGCCAATATTCCCAAGGCTTTGTCTTCTATCCTTCAATGTCTTTAGAAATTCCTAGTAGAAAGAAGAAGGGGAGTCTCATTATCACACAATATGAGGAATTTGGTCTGAGGATCTCTATTATATATATATATTTTTTTAAAGTTTAAACCAAACTGGTTTTTGTTTTTGTTTTTTAATATTTATTTATTTATTTTAGTTTTCGGTGGACACAACATCTTTGTTTGTATGTGGTGTTGAGGATCGAACCCCGGGCCGCACGCATGCCAGGCGAGCGCGCTACCGCTTGAGCCACATCCCCAGCCCTTAAACCAAACTGGTTTTCAGCTGGATTCATACTTCTGCCCTCCAAGTCACACGGGGATTCCGGTCCCTGTCTTTCTAGTGTTCAGCAGAATCAACTGCCCCTTCTCGTTTTGTCTATTGCAGTCAAGAACCAGCTCTTTCTACTCCGTGAAGTCAATTCTCACCTGCTCATGTGCATTTTGACTCCCTAAATTTTGATTCCTTAAATGGATATGTCTAGTCATCAATTGTCTGCTTTCCTGTCCTTTTTGTCTCTCTGGGGTCTTTCTCTTTATATTCCTTTATTGTCATGAAGTGAAACTTTAAGAAGAAACAAAGATAAACATTTACATTCAAGTCACAATCTTTAAATACTGTCTCATTTTGGGTCAGTACTCTTTATATTTTTAAGCCTTTATCTTTTTCCTGCCTTATATTTTGCAATTTAGCCCTCAATTTGATACTTTCTAATGCTGAGAATACTATTTTCTGAAGGGTAGATCTTTTTGTAATGTGGGAAGACCTACCAATCTCCTCATGGTAATACTTCAAAAAACTCCTCCACTTTAAACCCAGATAAACATTTGCCTAAAGAGACTTTTAGTTCACTTGAAGGTTGACGGGTTGGTTTTTTACTTAACTAGTGCAATGAGTCATAAGTACTGTAATTTTAAGTTGTTAGACACTATATTTTATACTTATCACTTTCAACCCAAATAACACTATCCCCTAAATATGGAAACCATGATGCTCACACCCCTGTTCTATCTCTGCTTTCATATTCTAAAGAAAATGCCAGACTATTGCCAGGTATAAAAAAATGCAATATGGGCTGGGGATGTGGCTCAAACGGTAGCACGCTCGCCTGGCATGCGTGCGGCCTGGGTTCGATCCTCAGCACCACATACAAACAAAGATGTTGTGTCTGCCGAAAACTAAAAAATAAATATTAAAAAATTCTCTCTCTCTCTCTCTCTCTCTCTCTCTCTCTCTCTCTCTCTCTCCCTCTCTAAAACAAAATTGCAATAAAGTTCTGTCTTGGGATGAACAGTTAAATTTTTTTTAATATTTATTTTTCAATTGTAGTTGAACACAATACCTTTATTTTATTTATTTTTATGTGGTGCTGAGGATCAAACCCAGGGCACATGCTAGGCGAGCGCTCTACCGCTGAGGTACAATTTTTAACATCCAAAGTTGCCAACTTTGGATGCTTATTGTGAAGTGTACCTTTATGGTCTCAAAGGTCACTCTCATTTCAAAGAGATATCTAAGTTCCCAGACCCATTACCCTTTGTAAGCCATTACCGGTAGAGTGGGCAATTCACAATTGCCAGAAACACAATTATGTCCCCCCAATTTTTAAAAAGGCAGGCCAAAAGAACATCTGAAGTCCATGATTAAATCTTTATTAGATGATGATATCCTCTCAATAGCTAATAGAATCTGAAACATTTAGTCGAAACAATTTCAAGAGGGACTATGAAAGCATAGGCCAGAGACAGCTTCAGATAAAGACAGTGGAGATGCTTATTTACTCACAGATGAATGAAACAATCCGTTGAAATCTTTCAAAGAAGAAAAATGAGTAAAAGTAACTAATAAATAATACTAGGAGCAGGAGCAATCTTCAATTGGTCCTTTATTTTCAAAGATTTGATTAGGGACTATTCAATCATCAGAGATGTGACAGGAAGCATGCTTCACATCATTTGAAACACCCTAGAGTTGTGCGTGCACTCTGAAAATTTGATAGACAGTAAAATAAGTGAAAGACTAGAACAGCTGCCCAAGGGAAGTAAAGGGTTTGGTGTGTCTCTGGAATTATCTACAAGAGAATAAAAACAGAGTAGGGAAAGTTACCAAAGATAAGAAAGAGATGTCCATTCTGTGACCTTGGTCTTTACAGTCACCAATTTACTCCTCGCACTAAAATCTAGCCATCGCACTAAAATCTAGCCATCAAATGATATAACTAGTAGGTCTTCCTAGTAGGAAGACCACAGAGAATTGACATGCAAATAAGCACTCCAGGCAACCTATGCTGCATGAATTCTAGGGATGAATATTTGGGGTGCTCATTTGCATGGCATGTTGGTGACAAAAAGTACATTCAGTTCACAGCCATTTTAAAGCACTCCTTGTCAGATCCTGGGAACAAACCGAAGTGTCTAAACAAAGATGACTAAGGCAATGATTTCTCCTCTGTAAGTCCCAGGAAAACAATATGCCTTCTATTGAGAACATAAATATTCTTTTTAGATGTGTATCACGCAAGCAGAGCCGACCATCTAGAGTGAATACCTCTTGTTCAAGAAAAGATCTCTGACCACATCAGCCCCTTTCCTGACTTAATCTCTGGATTCCTATGTCTTGGAGCTTCCAATTGAGCTTCTCTTAGAGTAATATCTCATTCAGATGTTACTGCATTCGCTTCCTATTTATAAAGAGCACACTTTGAGAAAAGAAATGCTTCTTTCTTTAATCCACAGCATATTTATTGCTGCAGGGAAATTCCAGTTTTGTCCTTTGGCAGGCTCACAGCTTTCAATTTAAACAGGCAGAGCAAATGCATTTTCTCTTCTTCATTGAAGAAGCCAGTGGTTAACAGAACTTTGTCTCTAGAAAGTACAGCCATTTCAATTATGTTAATATCAATAAAGAAATAAAAATAAACAAACAAAAAGTCAGCACATCTATTCCAGAAATTTCTTTCCTGCAGCATCATGCTAAATCAGCACATTTCTTCTTTTGTCATCATTGTCCTTTAAGTGCCTGTGCTGCCTGAGCTAGGCTAACTGTGCTTCAGAGCACCCTCCTCTGCCCTCTAGCCATCAACTCTTTCTGGGAATAAAAAAATAAATAAAATACATAGAGGACCTAATATAATAATGTACATTAAACACCTCCTAAATTTCATAAATGGATACAGTAGTCTCCTTAAGGACACAATGCTAGGAAGAAGGTAGGTTATATGATGGTGAATAGAGATGCAATAAAAAAATAACATGCTTATAAATAGGATGAAACAGGAGCAACGAGGACTTCTCTTTTCTTTGGGCTGAGGAAGTTCTTTATTATAATGACCATTTTGCAATGAATACAAATGAACTGAGAGAGCCCCCAACTGTTTCTGTCCCTTTGGTATACACAAATCCAGTTCTTCAGAAATGTGTTCTTTAGAGTGGAATAATTATTTTAGATGTACTGGTGTAATGGACTTCATCAGTCTCATTCACAAAGCTCATTTCAGTGTGGATCTATTACCAACTACACTCTAAGAATCCCCTGGAGTTAAATTCTAGTCACTTTTACAAGTGACACTCAAAAGGCAATAATGATCTGGTTTCTCAATCTCACAATCAAGGACTATGCAGATAAAATATATAAAAGTAGCTCAATAGATCACATAATGGTTGTTTATGCACAATAAACTACAAATAGCCACCTCTTTAAGGAATACCTACTTGTGTTTCTATTGCTTTTAATATTACCTGACTCCCTTTGTTCCTGCTCCATACAGGTACAATGCAAACATTTTTTAAAACACGTAAACAATAGTAAATCACATCTTCCCCCACTTTTACAAGCCAGTGTAAATATTTCACATTTACCTCATGTTTCTTACTTTCAAAACACTTTCATTGAGAGAAAGAGATTTTAGTTTTTCTTAACTGTAACAAGAATCAAAATACAAGAAGAAATATAACTGATTACACAAAAGGTCTATATATGGCTGAAGCCTTAATTCATATTGTCCAAGGTACATTTCTCTCATCAGAGTAGGTATAGCACCCACAAGCATCAACCAATAAAAGCCATAGATTGCATGTTGCCTACTAAGTACAAAGTACATACTTTGTAATGTCTTATGAATACCTTTTTCCAGGAATAATTTCGGCCCCATCCATATAGGGCCTGGAGCCAGTATAGAATCACTTGTTCCTATATTCACTATCAAATGGACTGAATAAAATAATTAATGGCATAATTACTTAAGATCTTTGAAATAGTTGGAGAGAATCTGATGAATGCGTTAAAAATTCTGTCCTTTTTATGAGTATCATTACTGTAATTTGGTTATAGGTAAGGTTTTTATTGACCACTTAGTCCATTTTGTGCTACTATAATAGAATACTTAAGGGTAGGCAATTTATAATGAACAAACCTTTATTCCTCACAGCTATGAGGCTAGAAAGACCAAGATCAAGTTTCCAGCATCTGGTGAGGGTCTTTTTTTTTGGGGGGGGGGGGGGGGTCTTTTTGCTAAGTCATCCCATGGCAGAATATGGAATGGCAAGAGAGGACAAAGGAGTCCAAACTCATCCTTTTAAAAGGAGCCCACTCATGAGAATAAAGTTTCCACAAACACAAAGCCACTCCTGGAATAAAGAATGCATTACCACCATAATGGCTTTAATGAATTCATGAAGGCAATGTACCCCATGACCCAAACACCTCCCATTATACTCCACCTTCTAATACTTCCACATTGGGGATCAAGTTTTCAACCCATGAACTTGCAGGAACACATTCAAACTACAGCAGCACTATTTTAACATTCTTAAATATGAAGTCAGAAGATAAGACTTTTTTTTAAAGTTATCTGTTAATGTTTCTCAGGTCACAGAAACATTTATCCTTTTAATATTGACAGTACTTAGAATAAGTAAATATTTGATCAATAGACCAAAAATTTACATAAAGATAATATTTGTAAAAACATTAATGACTATCAACATTAATTATTTGAAATTATATTTCTTTGAGACTGTTTATCCAGGAGAGAGTCCTATTCAACTAATTTTGGTATGAAACTAATTCCTTTTTTAAAAGCAAACTCCTATTAAAAATGATAGTGAAGCTGGACACAGTAGTGCACACCTATAATCTCAGCACCTCAGGAGGCTGAGGCAGTAGGTTCACAAGTTCAAAGCTAGCCTCAGCAACAGCAAGGTGCAAAGCAACCCAGTGAGACTCTGTCTCCAAATAAAATACAAAATAGAGCTGGGGACGTGGCTTAGTGACCAAGTGCCCCTGAGTTCAATCCCTGGTACTAAAAAAAAAAAAGAAAAAAGAAAAATTAATAGGGATTTCAAACTCTAAAGAGAAATCAATTTCAGTTTGAAAGCTGCACTGTTATACACAATCTTACTTTGTAAAAAATACATCATTAGTTTTATATATTGACTGGAAAAGTATATGTATACAAAAGTCCTGGGATAGTTGATGTGAGGAATGATGACTTGGCTCAGGATCTCTGATTGTCCTGCAGCAGGAGCCTGTACCTACATTGGGAACTTCCTGTGCAAAAGTTTAGGTCAAGATTGCCCAGCTGCTATGGTGATGCCCTACTAAAAGAGGTTTTATACAAGGCACAGGGCTATCAGTCTTGACTCTGGGTTCAGACACCAGCTGCCAGGGGTAGAGAATTATGAGCACAAAAAAAAAAATCATTATAATTGGCTGCCCAGTACTTCATCCTTCAGCCTACCTTCTCTGAAGAAACTATCTCACAGAAAACCCTTTTGATAATAAAACCTATATAATAAAAATGCTGAACTAGCTCTGGTTCATTGGTCCTTTACCAAAGGATGGTGTCCCACCTGGTCCCAGCTTTCTCTGTACAAGTATTCATTTGTCTTTTCTAATCCCCCATCACTCCTCCCCGGTTTCTGAATTAAGGGCCATTCAGGTTGCGGCAAGTTACTACATTCAAAAAGAAATAAAAAGATGAGTTTTAATATCATTTATTGATAAAAAGCAGACCCTTGCTACCTTTTAGTTTCCACACTTAAAAAAATGTGAACACATTTCGGATCAAATTTGATTAAAATAACATAATCATTTTTCTCTGTTTGTATTTTGGTTTTCTGTCATAGCCAATATTCCCCGATGTTATGGTTTGGATGTTAGGTGTCCCTCAAAAGCTTCTATGTTAATGCAGGAATGTTCAGAGGTGACATGATTGGATTGTGAGAGCTATAACCTAATCAGCCCATTCTACTTTTAATGGACTAGATGGGTGGTAACTGTAGGCAGGTGGGGCATGGATGGACAAGGTGGGTAACTGGGGGCATGCCATTTTTCCTGAAGCCCCTTCCCCTTACTCTTCTTCCATGATGTTCTGCCTCACTTTGGGCCTAGAGCAATGGAGTTGGCTGGCTATGGACTGAACCTCTGAAACTGTAAGCCAAAATAATTTTTTGCTCCTAAGTTATTCTTGTTGGCTATTTTAGTTACAGAAACAAAAAACTAACACACCTGACTTTACAAGAAATAAGATTTTAAGGATAATTATAGAGGGATAAAATACATTAAATGGCTGTAAATCCCAGAGAAATTGATCAAGAGATTGGGATAAAGAGATTGGCATAAAGAGATTGGGATGGGAAAGAAAAAGAGGGAATGAGACAAATGGAAATGTATTAATCAGGCACATTTACATAATTTATAAAACGTAAATCCACTCCAGATAGCTTAAATAAAGAGGATATTGCAGTTTCCAGGGAATGAAAATGAGGTACAGTGCCATCCACACAGGGCCTGAAGTCAGAACAGAAGGTCGCTCTCTACCTTTCACAGATACGTGGCTTTCCTCAATTCTGCTTCTCTGCACTGGCTCTGTATTTCTAAATTTTTCTGCAAAATGTTGTTTCTTCTTCCCTGAATACTTAACAGGTAGATGGCTCTGGTTTGCCATGGTACTGGCTGATTCTCATCCAGATCTATAAGAAGGAGTTATTTCAGTGTCAAACATTGGCTCCATTCTGACTGACTCAGCTTGAGTCATGCAACCACCCTGCTATGATTTGGATAAGTGTCCCACAAAGGCCCATGTATTAATATCTGAATCTCCAAGGTGGCACTATTGAAAGGTAATGGAAACTTTAGGAATCTTATGCTCTCAGGGGCTTGACCTCTTCCTCTCTTTTTGTTTCCTGGCCATAAGATAAGTAGTTTTGCTCTACCATGCACTTCCTGCCTTCAGGTGCTACCTGGAAAGGCAAGCCCAAAGCTAATGGGGCCAACTGATCACAGACTGGATTTTCCAAAACAGTAAGCCAAAATAAACCTTCTCTCTTTATAAGTTGATTATTTCAAGAATTTTGTTATAGAGATGAAAAGCTGGCTAATGTATACTTTCCAATCAGTTCTGGGAGGGGAGAATCATACAATAATGAGGTTACCCCTTATGGACTATGTGTGAGGCAAATTTTCTAAAATGGGGTTATGAAAAGACATTAAATGACCAGCATCCAAATACTCTGCAGTAGAATAAGCCCTGGAAATTTATATATAAACAGCCTTGTTTATCAAACTGAATCATTATATTGGAAGGATAAGTTTGAGTCTGGGCAGTGAAGAATGAAAATGATGAGCCTGATGTTTAAAAATAATGATTTACATTTTCTATAAGAAATCCAAAGCAGAAGTCTTTAAAGAATGTCCACAGTGACAAAAAATGGAAAAAAAATTTTGTTCAAAACAAAATATTAACCATAGTTTTGCTTCTTACATAATGGAAACAAATGCCAATAGGTGTGACTTGAAAACCGTAATCTCAGTGTGCTTTGTTAAAGAGATTACTATTTATAAAATAGTGTATATAAACCAATAATATTTCTATTTATTAATTACCAAATAAAGGCAGAAATAAAGCTTTCATAAAGAATAGTCATAGATCATAAAACAATCTGTTGTCAGGTATAAAAACAGAACTCCAAAGTGAAGCTGTAATTTCCTCTGGGTACTATACTTAGTATACTTAAAAAAATGAGTCAATCCTTCTTATATATTTGATGCATAATTCTTTAAATGTAAAACCAGAGAACTCTTTCTAAATAACAAAATTAGTAAAGCATGAGCATTTGGAACGTCTTTATTTAGTATACCAAATATTTATTTCCTAAACCAAGAATAACTTTACTTTGTTTTACCCAGCATTCATTCACAACTAAAATGTGTTAAATAATTCCCTTTACAATTTTAATAGTTTACAAAGTGCTTTAAGTAATATTAGAAAATTAATTTGAAATTGGTGTATTAATGAAAGATCTGACTGAAAGAAACTTTTTTTTAGAACACTTTTTCCACATTTATGGCTCTGAAACTTCTTTGCCAATTTACATATTGTCCCAATATGTACATAAATAAGTCTATATATAAACATATGTAACATATTATTATATACCTATATGCAATATTACATTCAAATATATATGCAGATCTGTGTGTATATATATATATATATATATATATATGCATGAGTACAAAACAATTTTACAAAACATTACTTACTTTTTCTATGATATGTTCACTTCTTTTCCTACCCTATCTATGCTTTTAAAAAATGCTGATCACAGACTGCTAAATTGATTCCACAAGCCACTAATGAGTTGCAATCTGTAGTTTGAAAAACACTGCTCTAGACCAATTAAATATTGTACTTTACTATGGGTTTCTTCAATTAATTGGATACACCTGGAGACAGACTATGTCATTTGGAAATGATAGCCAAGACCAATATATGACCATAAATGTTCTTCCGAGTAACCCATGCAGCCTTTTTCTCTAAATTACTATGGTTGGTGTCACTGTAAATCTTAGAGGCATTTCTTTTATCTGCAGAAAGTATCTACTTTCAAATGGATAAAAGAATCCCCACTGAAAAACAAACTAAACCACATAGTAAATCTAACAGAAAGTGATTAATGGGATTGGTTGTCAACAGAGCCCGGCTTTCCTCCCTTAAGAAGCATGAGTGGGACCTCAAATTCATCTTCCTTAATATGTTACCACTTAGTGAGGTGTTCTAGAGATACATTTGCTAGTTAATAATTAATCAGAAGGATCACCACTCATAGCCACAGAAGAGAAAATGAATGGATAGGATTTGCCCTGCATAGAGAAAGATTTCCAAACAATGACACCGCAGCACGATGCCTTAAAGATTTAAGAATAATGGATTTTAAGATATCTGGAGAGTGGGTTAGATTTTTTTTAAATGTAATCCTCTTTACAAACACTTTACTACACTTAGAATGCTCCTGATACAGAGCAGCACCTTCCTTTCTGGGCTGAACACTCCCTTTCCTATCATATAGTACCCAGGGATTGTCCATCAGAGTGCTCTTCTTGACCATAACTAATTATTCTACTATTAATTATTTTATTTCTGCTATCCCACTGGGACTGAAAGTCTGCTAATTTAATGTGGGATCCACAAGGCCCACTAGCCCAGTGCCTATAACAGCGGTGATACCCAGTAAATACTTGTTGAATGAATGAGTGAATGAATGGATGAAAGTGAATGACTATATGAAAATCAAGAGTACCACATGTTTTCAGCTCCCAACAGAAATGCAGACTAAAAGCACTTCTGGCACACTTTATGCAGCAGCTGCTGAAAGCACACTCACTTTCCTCCTATTCACCAAGCCAAGGACACTTTGGTTATGTTCAACTTTCTGCTCCCTATCTTCCCCCTTGTATCCCATTCAACTAATGTTTATTGAGTTCCTGCCACGGGCCAGCAACTACAATATTTCTCTAATCTATCTGTTCCTCTCCATTTCTTCTACCATAGCCTCACCATTTCTTCCTTAGATTACTGCAGTAGTCTCTTAAATCTTCCATTCATTCTGCCTTTGATAGTACCCCCATACCAGACTATTCTATCCTTGGATGCCTGAGTAATCTTTCTAAAATATATTCCATTCCCTATCTCGAAATATTTAGAGCCCAACTCTGAAGTCTGACATATAAGGCTCCTTTTCTCCTAGGTTCATCTCTCTGACATCAACTCCATACCCCGCTAATAAAGCAAAACCTTTCACTTTGCAAATGCACCATGCTACTGAATCACTTCATAATCTGAACGTTTTGCTCGTTCTTGACTATCCCTCCCACTTTTATCACATGAAAGACTCCTATTCATTTATGAAGATCCAAAGCAATCCATACATTTTCTGTGAAACCTTCCCTAGTCCAATTAGTTTCCTAGGTCATTGATCCTCTTCTGGTATCCTATTTCATTACAAGCCTGTAACTGTACCTTTTAAATTGTACTGTCATTGTTAATACATATGCCTGTTGCTGCCACTCTCCACAAGACATCACAGCTCTTTAGGATAAACATTAGCAAGCAAGCAAAAAGAATTAAGCTTAAATCCAAACTTATATCTGTAGTATGGATGTTGGCCACAATAAATAAATAAATGCATCAAAATTCATAGTTTCTAGACAAATAATCCAATGTAGCAAGTTTATGCAAAAAGATAATTATCACAAGGTTGTAGCAGAAATTTCTGAAAAAGGTAAGTTGCAGAGTGTGGATGCTCCTCAACTAACTAAGTCTCAGCCAGTTGAACACTTAGGCACTGTGATGAGCTGTTTTAGCTGAAATCTCACTCCTTCTGCCCCAGACCAATGACATCATGACCAACAATTGTCCCTTTATCAAAGCTTCCCCAGAAGAACAAAACATTATTACTTCTTCCTTGTCTTGCCCACACAGGAGTGCCATTCTGTTCAGCTTCAGAAGGTGCCATTCCATCATGCAGAGCTGAAGATACATGCTGAGGTGCTCTTTATACAGGTATATGTGCTTGAGGAAATATGGCTTATATGTGGCCCCTTAGCTGCAAAGGAGTCTGGGAAATGTAGTTTTAATCTTCCCTCAATAGTTCAGGAAGCTAGGCTAAAAGGGCCTGGGGTGAGTGAGAGAAGCACTTTTCTGTCCTCTAATAGAAAACCTAATATATGATGAGATACAAAGATGAACTGTAAAGGGCATGATTACCATTCAACTCTTCCA